>NC_081840.1:134980615-135585615 GCF_963259705.1 Myotis daubentonii | reverse complement strand
TAGCCAATATTGTGGCTGCTACACACATGTGGCTATTAAAATTTTAATTATTTGTAATTAAATAAAATTAAAAATTTAATTCTTCTGTTGTACTAGCCTGATTTTTAAGTGTTCTGTAACCATTTGCATGAAATGTCTACCATTTTGTACAGTATGGAAACAGAATATTTGCATAATTACAGAACTACTAGGCAATACTGAGCTAGATTCAATTTATCAGTCTCCTTTCTGGTTATTGACCTCTAACCAATGAAATGTTAAGATGTAATGTATAGCTTGTCATAAGTGTTTCCCTCCACGTCCTGCGTGGTTCAGGGTTCGGGTCTGGAGGAGGAGCCGCACAACAAATGAAAGAGAAAAGACATGAGATAATTTGGGAATATTGTGGGACCAGGTGAGCAAGTCCAACTCAAGGAGAAGGACTTCCACTGTGCTCAGGCCTCACCAAGCTTTTTATAGTGAGAGGTAAACAAGGTAGTGGTTACCATAGTTACACAGTTCTTGTGAGTTTCACTTATTTTGACCATGGTTACACTTCCTGCATTGCCTCAGCCCATTAGCTGCCCAGGTAAGATCTGGGGAGTGTTATAAGGTCAAGCCTAATTATGCTAAGAGGACTGTGCCCTCTAAGCTGGGACTTGTTTGTGACTTTGCCATCAGGTCAGTCCGAGGCTTAACCCTATATCTGTTTCCCACATAGCTGTCCTAAAAACCTCCCAATCACAATTATTCACACTCTCTTATCTTCTATGGTAAACTTGGAAGTTGTGTGTTGCAAACAGAAGAGCCACAAATTAATAAGAGCCTCAGTGAGTGATAAAACATACAGGTGGGTCTTGACTCAGTTTTCAACAAACATCAGACTAAGGAAATGGCCTTTTACCTGCTATTTCAGATAGCCTCCAAGTAGGTGTCTCTAAGTTGATAGAGAAACCTGGGGCAAGGGCACAACAAAAGGTATCAGGGATATAATGTTTAGAAAGAAATGTGGGAGCAGTTCATACACTGTAGTCAGGGTTGGTCCTCACAGTCAGCCAACCTGAGGGTCAATCCCACACAAGACTGGGCCAATAGTAATCAATATTCAATTACAACAGGAGGGCTAAAATAACCCACACAAGGAACAATCTTGGAGCACCCAGATCAGGTGATCAAGGAGACTTTATGCCATTAGGTCTTACAGAACATCTACTACATAAGGACACCTTACCAAGACTGGGAGACATAGCATATCTACCTAACGTAGACATAAACACATAAAAGCAGCCAAAATGGAGACAAAGAAACATGTTCCAACTGAAAGAACAGGAGAAATCTTCAGAAAAAGAGCTAAATGAAATGGAGGCAAGCAATTTATCTGATATAGAGTTCAAAAAACATAGTTATAAAGATGCTCAAGGAACTTAGAACTTCAACAAAGAAATAGCAAGCATTAAAAAAAACATAAAAAAGAAGCAGTAAGAAATGAATGATACAATGCTTTTCATGAAAAATACACTAGAGGAATAAACAAAGGATCAAATAAGTGATTTTGAAGTCAAGGTAGCAGAAAACACCCAATCAGAGCAGCAAAATGAAAAAGGAATTTTTAAAAAAATGAGGATAAGCCTTGGACTGTGTGGCTCAGTTATGTGGGTGTCATCCTGTGCACCAAAGTGTTGCCAGTTCAATTCCTAGCCAGGGCACTTGCCTAGATTTTGGGCTCCATCCCCGGTTGGGGGTATGGGGGAGGCAGCCAATCAATGTTGCGTTCTCACATTGATGTTCCTCTCTCTTCTCTTCCCCTCTCCCTTCCTGTATCTTTAAAAATTAATATATATATACATATATATATATATATATATATATATATATATATATATATAAATAAATGAGGATAGTTTAAGGGACCTTTGGGACAACATAAAGTGTTATATAGGGGCACAAAAAGGAAAAGAGACTGAGTAAGAGATTGAGAACTTATTTGAAGAAATGATGACTAAAAACTTCCCGAACCAGGTGAAGGGGAAAAGGTGCATGCCCCAAACAAGATGAACCCAAAGTGTCCCTGGCTAGTTTGGCTCAGTGGCTAGAGCATCGGCCTGCAGGCTGAAGGGTCCCAAGTTCAATTCCGGTCAAAGGCACATGCCTGGGTTGCGGGCTCAATCCCCAGTAGAGGGGCACACAGGAGGCAGCAGATCAAAGATTCTCTCTCATCATTAATGTTTCTATGTCTCTTTCCCTTTCCTTTTCTCTCAGAAATCAATAAAATATATATTTTAAAAAAAGATGAACCCAAAGAGGTCCACACCAAGACACAGCATAATTAAAATGGCAAAGGTTAAAACAAAGAAAGAATCTTAGGAGCAGCAAGAGAAAGACAGTTAGTTACTTAAAAGGGAGCTCCCATAAAACTGGCAGGTGATTTCTCAACAGAAATATTTCAGGCTAGAAGGGATTACCATGAAATATTGAAAGTGATGGAAAGCAAGGACCTACAATCAAGATTACCCAGCAAGGATATTATTTAAAATTGAAGGAGAGCCCTAGCCTGTTTGGCTCACTGGATAGAGCGTCAGCCTGGGGACTGAAGGGTCCCAGGTTCAATTCCGGTCAAGGGCATGTACCTTGGTTGCAGGCACATCCCTAGTAAGGGGTGTGCAGGAGGCAGCTGATCGATGTTTCTCTCTCATCGATGTTTCTAACTCTCTATCCCTTTTCCTTCCTCTCTATAAAAAAATCAATAAAATATATTTTTTTAAAAATTAAAAAAGTAAAATGCTTCCCAGAAAAAAAAAAGCTAAAGGAGTTTGTTATTATCAAACCAGTATTACAAGAAATGTTAAAGGGTCTTCTTGGAGGAAGAGGAGGAGGAGGAGGAGGAGGAGGAGGAGGAGGAGGAGGAGGAGGAGGAGAAGAAGAAGAAGAAGAAGAAGAAGGAGAAGGGGAAAAGGAGGGAAGAAAGGAAGGAAGGAAGGAAGGAAGGAAGGAAGGAAGGAAGGAAGGAAGGAAGGAAGAAAGGAAGATCGCGCTCCTCCTGTCTTTCGCCAAAAGTGCCAGGAGCGCTATCAAAGCTTCGAAATGGTGTCCAGTTCTAAGCCTGCTTTCATTAGTGATGATGATATTGGTAAATATGTCAATGTAGTAAAGGTTTCCTTAAGTTTTTGAATATGTAACTTCATTTACTTGCAATTCATAATTTTTTTCCTAAACTGCTGTAAAATCAGCAAAAATGTCTTGGCAATTTTAGCATAGTTCCTAGGATATTGGTTGGCATTCAAAGGGTTAAAAGAATAATATGGCAATATATACATACCTAAAATAATCACTTTAAATGTAAATAGCTTAAATGCTCCAAATAAATGACATATAGTGGCTGAATGGACAAGAAAACAAGACCCATATATATGTTGTCTACAAGAGACCCACCTTAGAATGAAAGATACAGACCAACTAAAAGCAATAATACGGGTAACAATACTTATATCTGACAAAATTGTCTTTAAAACAAAGGCTACAGTAAGAGACGAAGGACACTACATGATGATAAAGGGAGCAAACCAACAAGAGTATATAATCTTTGTAAACATTTATGTACCCAACATAGAGGCACCTAAATATATAAAGCAAATATTGGTGGATGTAAAAGGAAAGATCAACAGTAATACAATCATAGTAGTGGATTTTAATACCTCATTGACAGTAATGGATAGATCTTCATCAATAAATCAACAAACAACAAGTGTTGGCGCAGATGTGGAGAAAAGGGAATCCTAGTACACTGTTGGTGGGAATCAGGATTGGAACAGCCACGGTGGAAAACTCTACGGAGTTTCCTTTAAAAATTAAAAATGTCCCTAGTTGGTTTGGCTCAGTTGATAGAGTGTCAGCCTGTGGACTGAAGAGTCCTAGGTTCGATTCCAGTCAAGGGCACATGCTCGGTTGTGGGTTCAATCCCCAGTAGGGGGCATGCAAGAGGCAGCTGATCAATGATTCTCATCATTGATGCTTCTATCACTCTCTCCCTCTCCTTTCCTCTCTGAAAGCAATAAAAATATATTTTAAAAAATAAAATTAAAAATAAAAATTAAAAAATGGAACTATTGCCCCAGCAATCCTGATTCTGTGAATATATTTTAAGAATCCTGAAACACCACTTTGAAAGAATATACACCCCCATGTTCATAGCACTGTTATTTACAATAACCAAGATCTGAAAATAGCCTTATTTATGCCCATCAGTAAATGAGTGGATAAAAAAGCTGTGGTACATTTACACAGTGGAATATTATGCAGCAGTAAAAAAGAAGGAAATCTTACCTTTTGCAACAGCATGGATGAACATAGAGAATATTATGCTAAGTGAAATAAGCTAGTCAGAGAAAGATACCTACCATATGATTTCATTTATGTGTGTAATCTAATATACAAAATAAACAAACAAAATATAAAGAGAATCATAGATACAGAAAATAGACTCACAGCTGTTAGAGAGGAGGGGATTTGGGTACTGGGTGAAAAAAAAGTGAAGGGATTAAGCAAAGCAACAACAACACAAAACTCATAGACACAGGTAACAGTACGGTGATTACCAGAAGGGATGTGTAGTTGGGGGAGGTAGGAGAGGGTAATGGGGGCTAAATGGTGACTTTGGGTGGTGAACACACAGTACAATATATAGGTGATGTATTCTAGAATTATACACCTGAAAACTATATATTTTTATTAACTGATGCCACCCCAATAAGTTCAATAAAAATTTAAAAAAGTAGAAATGTAGGAGTGTTTTCTACTCAGAAAATATACTAAAATATCTAGTAAATTTTTAGGAAATTGTGTTGTCAAGAAATGAGAAGTCTGGTATGAAAACTAAGTTTGAAACACCCTTGAAATCCCAAACTTAACCTATCAGCAAACTATGTGTCCTCTTTTGGGTCATGTTTCCAAATCCCAACTGTGACTGTGGCAGAGGCAGATAAAGGACCAGGAGGATCCTCTTCCCCAGAGCCAACCAGAGAGAGTTCCTTTCAGAAAATAAGAGTGGTCAGGCTGGGCCATCTCACAATGCCTGGCCAGCGGGAGTCAGTCTTTGCTATGCTCCAGTGACTGTTGTGCATCTTGCAATCTTTTCTTTTGCAGATGGTAGTGTTTGTCTCTGGCATCCTAGTCTCAATGCACTATTAAATTTGGAACATGTGTTTGGGTGAAAGGGAAGTGTAGACAGATAATTTGCCATTTAGCTCATACGTCATCAGATAACATCAAGTCACCTCCACAGCTGATGGAAAGGATTGACCATCACCTGGAGATCCTGGATTTAAACTGGATTGAGATATTGGATGGGATTTTGAATTGCCTCCTTTCAAAATCCTGGCTCCATGTAGTCTAATGTCTTCATTTTATCAGTGAGGAAGACAGGGCACTTAAGGATAAAGAAGATAGGCCTAAAATCTCATACCAGTATTGGACATCTAGTCCCATACCCTTTTCATTCTAACTTTACCAACAAAGGAGTCCAGTATGCATATATGGTATTGACACTAAAGAAGTTAGCCTACAAATTGATGTGAGATTTTCTAAAAACATTCATTAAGAATAATAAAATACTTCTACATTATGATAAATTAATTATAGGTTGTTCTTTTAAACACATGTAGAATATTTGATTTCATCACAAATTACAATTATTGATCATTTTAAAACTACATAAAAATGATTTAAGGAATTTTTAATTATCTCATTTTATATACTCATGATAAATTCCTCAAACTGTCCTGTTCCAAGAAATGCTTTCTATCACTTAACTAAATCATCGTAATTTTGTGTTTTATATTTTTTCTTTCTCTGTCAGCTTTCTCTGTGTAGCTATAGGATCTATCATTATAATATTCATCATATTCTAGTGCTGTTCTCTTCTGAAATGCAGAAGATAAAAAATCAATTAACATTTTAGACAAAGATTTTTAGAATTGGAAGGCATTATGAATAATCTACCCCACTTACTTTACAGATGCAGAAATTGAACGGTAGCCAATAGAGATCAATAAATTTTTGCTAAAAAGAACAAAGTATTTTTCACTTCAAATCAAATAACTTGTTAATGAAAATGTTGCATTAATCTGACTCCCAACTTGTTATTCTTTCTACTATATCATGAATATCCATTTGATATATCTGATCCATTAACTATAATAATTTTATTGAACATATTGGGAGAGTTGATCCATTACTGCTGACCACATCGCACATTAATAATCTCTCTCACATTTTAAGCTTGCCCCCAAAATGCATAATTGCAATTTTTAGCATTGTCTTCCTTTCTTAAAATTTTTTCTGTCTGTTTTGTTATATTTCAGGTGAAATGTAAGTGGAGCCTCATGAAGTAGAAAATTAGAATTGGTTCTATTGCTCTCTTAATCAAGTTTTACATGTTTTATTATATTATTTTATCCTTCTCAATATTTTCTATGCTGTTCACCATGAATTATATATTTGATCATTGGTCACAGAATTCAGGATCTATGGATCCTGGGATATGGGTTCTTGTTTCCTTGTTGATGGATAGATTCCTCTTGGTATACAGATTCCACGTTATATTAGTACTAGGGGCCCAGTGCATGAATTCATGCACGTTGAAAGGAACTGTGGACCATGAGGCTGCAGTGGGCAGAGGGGCAGGTCTCAGCTCATCCTCTGTACTCCGGCCCGGTCCCTCCCACCATGGCCCCCAGTCCCCTGTCTGCCAGCAACCCTGCTCCCAATGCTGCTGCTCCCACATACTGATGGTACTGGCCCGCTCACACCCACTGACAGTGCAGAGCGATTGGGGCCGGTGCCAGCAGCAGGTGTGAGCGGCAGCTGCCAGCCTGATTGCCCCTCAGTAGCAGGGGGAGGTGCAGAAACCCTCAGGGACGATCGAGGCCAGCAGCCACCACTCACACCCATTGATGGAGCTGAGCGATTGGGACTGGCACCGGGTGCCAGGCACTGGCAGTGGGTGTGAGTGGCAGCTCTGGTGCTGGCTATGGGTGTGAATGGGGCCAGTGCTGGCAGTGGATGTGAGTGATGGCTCTGGCGCTGGCAGTGGGTGTGAGCAGGGCCAGCATTGGCAGCAGGTGCTAGTGCGAGGCGGGACCATGGCACGTGGGAGCAAAGGATTTTCAGTAACCACCAGAGGCTCACCCCAATGACAGCAACCAGTGCCCTGCCTTGGTCTGGCACCCCCACTCACCTGCTCCACAATCCCTCTGTGGTTGACACCCGCCATGTTCTGTGTGCGCTGCCTGGTGGTCAGCACACATCATAGTGACCAGTTGTTCTGTTGTTCCGCCGTTTGGTTTATTTGCATATTAGCCTTTTATTATATAGAATTTTTTGTCATGATAATACTTTATGTCAACTTTAATAAGTCATCCCTTGTAATTCATTATCCTTAAATTATTGTTATGACCTCTTAAATGTCTTCTTCTGGAAAATGAACCTTCCTTTTATGTTTTAAAATTTCTAATGTGCATTTATAGGTAGTACTCACTTCATACTGTTCTTCTTTATTAGAGTTTGTATTGTTCTCTGTCAACTAAATCAAATTCATTTTATTTTATTCTGTAGGTCGTAGGGTTTATGAAAGGGAGAGGACCTCTTCTCCCCAAGTTGCTAGTGGTGGTGGTGGGGATTTCTTGCAATATCCCAATATTTTGAAAGAAAGAATTTTCTGAAACTCTGATGAAAGATGAGTGACTTTTATTTACACAGAATTAAATTTCTGGGTTTCCAGGGCCCCATTTCCCCTTGCCGTGCCAGAGAAGAAGCGTAGCTGGGGCTTCAGTAGAGCTGGAATTAGAGCCCCTGCCAGAATTTCCTTTCCATATTGGAGCCAGGTCCAGTCCAGCATCAGGCTAGCTTACTTGTGTTTCCCACTTCAGTCCATTAGTCCACCGTGTGTGGGGTTCGCATAGCCAGGGTCATATGAGTGAATGCAAGAGAGCCAAAGGTCACAAGAGTCACAAGAGTCATGAGCCAAGCATGCTGAGAGAGAGATAACTCCTTTTTTAGATTATATATTCCCAAAGTTTTGCATGCTTGCAGTGGCCATGCTCATGTTGGCCAATGATTTCTGTTCCTAGGTGTGACTGTATCTTCCCTGTGTCACCCCAACTTTACTGGGCATGCACTCCTCCGGGATCCCTATGTTGGATCCCTCCCCCTGTTTTGAAGGGAATAGGACAGTGGTTCCCTGGGTAGTGCAAAGTTTCAGCTTCCTAGTGAAGCTGCCCAAATGCCTATAATGCCTGGCCTTCCTTTCACTCCTCTCATACTAGTATCCTATCTAATGAAGAGGTAATATTCAAATTGACCATTACTCCAACACACAAGATAGCCGCCCCATGTGGACACAAGATGGCCACCACAAGATGGTTGGCAGGGGAGGGCAGTTGTGGGCGATCAGGCCGGCAGGGGCGGGCAGTTGGGGGGGACCAGGCCAGCAGGGGAGCAGTTAGGTATCGATCAGGCTGGAAGGGGAGTGGTTAGTGGGTATTTAGGTTGGCAGGCAGAAGCGATTAGGGGCAATCAGGCAGACAGGCAGGCGAGGGGTTGAGAACCAGCAGTCCTGGATTGTGAGAGGGATGTCCGACTGCCCATTTAGGCCTGATCCCCTGAGGAGTCCCAGATTGGAGAGGGTGCAGGCTGAGCTGAGGGACACCCCCCCCCAACCTGTGCATGAATTTCGTGCACTGGGCCTCTAGTTATTAATAACTAGCTAATTACAACGGTATCACTAGGTCATTAGACTCATATAATAATAGAATTCTGAAGCTAAGAAAGGCTTTATAGAGTCCTTAATCCCACTTCTCTACTACTAAAGATCCTATTATTATTTGTCTTTCTCCTTTGGGTTCCACATTTTGAAAGATTATGGCCTAAAGATAACCCATTTACTTTAGTAATCTTTAAATTGTTTTTCTATCTTTTACTACCTTTACTACCAATGATGTATATACTGCTATTCAGAACTTCTCTTCAGCACAAGACAACCAGTGTCATAGCACCAAGCTGATAAATTCCTGCCAATAGGGGGAGAAAAAGAAAACCACCCAAACAATAAAGCTTAATGTTTCCATAACCCACTACAGTGTTATCTTGAATGAGTGCAGATTTTCCTGTAGGCTATTTGAAAAGAAAATATTTCACAGAACACTTCCAAAAAAAAAAAATTATTTTCAGAATCAGAAAATTTAGGCCACAATTCACAGACTTAATCTAATCTAATCTTGTTTCCCAAATAAGCAAATTGAGAGTCCAAGTCACAGTTCCAGTAAGGAATGGGTTAGATCCCAGTTTTGTTTTGATTCTGAATTCCTGTCCTTTGTATTATTATACACCTCCCATCTTCAAGAAGGTATTGAATATAAGACATCATGATATTAACCTGTCTACCACCGAGTCCCTGAAACTCAGTACTGATGTATGTGACTTCTTCAAACTCTAGGATACCAGATGTCAGAGTAGCTTTTGGTTAAGAGAGTACCAAGTCAGAATACAGGACTTTTGGATAGGAAATCTCAAAGTGTCAGATGAGACTCTGGAAATAACCTTAAAAAGTATGGCTAAGCCCTAACCTGTTTGGCTTAGTGGATAGAGCATCGACCTGCAGACTGAAGGGTCCCAGGTTCGATTCTAGTCAAGGACATGTATCTTGGTTGCATGCACATCCCCATTTGGGGGTGTGCAGGAGGCAGCTGATTGATGTTTCTCTCTCATCGATGTTTCTAACTCTCTATCCCTCTGCCTTCCTCTCTGTAAAAAAATCAATAAAACATTTTTTTAAAAGAAGTATGGCTAAGTCTACCTCTGTAGGCTAGACTGGCTTGACAATTTCCTGAATCTGACCCAGTTTCACACAATACAGGGTAATTCTGAAATTGGGGATATCACAGTTTCCCCTAAAGGGCCTTTCCTTTGAACTTCTATACATTTATCTTAATAATACTTTTAAAGATGTCTATTATCATCCTGAGTACCTCATACATACTAATTCATTTAACCCCCTCAGAAAACGCATAAGGCAGGAGTGCTTACTTGGAACAGGGTGTCCCTTGGGGGTGAGGACGACGGAGGACGACGGAGCCCAACGCGCTGGGGCGTCTGCATGCACGACTCCGGAGACCAGGTTCAGAGACACAGATCTAAGTTTATTGAGGAAGTACACCCGTATATAAAGGGGTAAGCTGCCAATAGAACAGGGACACACTTGCTATGTTATCCAATGGGCGTGCGGGTCGGGGCTAAGAGTAGGTGGCTCCTGGAGATTTGTCAGGCCGGTGTTGCCACTTCCTGGTGTGCCAAGGAAGCCTGTTCGCTGGAGTGTGCTCACAGCGTTGCTTCGGCTGCAGCGCTGAGATAATAAATCTCTTGAGCTCTGCCCACACTTACTATTTTTACTTTACAGATGGGGAAACTGAATCCTAGAGTAGTGAAAGTGTTGCTGAAAGTCACACAGCTAGTTAGTAGCAGAGTGAGGTAATGGACCCCAGGCAGTTGGCAGAGTTCATGTTCTTTACCAATAAACCATAGTGTCTGGTTTCTTCCAAACTAACTAAACACCTTGGGGTTAGAGGCTGAGGAAGAAAGGGAGACGCCAGAACTGGCTTCATCTTTGAGTTCAAGCCTTAGGGATTATAAAGGTCATTGCCTGGGCAGTTGCACAATTTAGCTCCAAGCTAATTTCCTGGGGCTAATGTAATTAAATTATCAGAAGGGCAATTTGGGATCCTCTCAAAGGATCTGAAACCATTGGGAACACATCAATATGCTGCCTATTTGATGATTACTGTGTTATTGTATTGTTTTAAACGATGTTGATGGGTTTAGAGGGTTGCTCTTACATTAGCCATGGACAAGGAGAATCTCCCTCTGCCCTCACCCCAGCAAGATGTAATTGTTATTCATTCATCTTAATTCTTATTTGTCAATTTCTATTCATGGCAAAAAAAATTTAAAGTCTTAATTTATTATTTTTCCAATACAACATTATATATACATTATAAAGAACACAGGCAATATTTTTCTTCCTTCAACAATAAGTAACAGAAAACTAACATTAGCATCCAAATCACTCTAACACCAGAGTTTGCAATCATCAAACTATGAAAACACAGAATTCATCTTTCATGAACTAGCAGGCCCGCTGTGCTGTTGGTGGAATTATCCGTGATTAAAAAGGGGAGAGTTCAAACTGGAATAACCTGCTGAGGATGTAAATGCTGACCTCACTTTAGATTTTATTATTTGTAGGGAATTTTTATTTGCTTTTGCTTTCCCCAGGTGGAAAGCAAAGTATATTATTAATGCTTTGCTTAAAAAAAAAAAAAAAAGAAAAGAAATGTATTCCTCTTTTAAGTTGGAGTTTGTAATATTCATCTTCAGCAATCCCAAGTGGTTGTTGGTACATTTGCTTGGAGATAATTCCAGCTGTCCAGTCTTTAATAAAACCACTGGTGGACAATTATTTCATTTACCCCCCACTGCTCAGTGACATTGATTCCTGTGGCTTACAGGCTCAAAGGCACCAAATTGGAGAAGAGCGTGGCTGTGCATCACAAGGAAGTACATTATTTTTCCTGTAAAGTGCATTGGGGGGTGGGGAGGGTCACAGTTTCCTTTCACTGGAATGTCTGTTTAGCTGTAGAAATAGTTAGGATAAAGGAAAGGCCAGTTTCCTTAGGCCTGTGTTTCAAGAAGGAAGAAAAAGACACAATTAAAAAACATGTGGAAATATTTTCTTCTTTCTTGGCTGTATGTCCTTTCAAAATATTGTATATAAGTGATTTCTTATAGCTGCCAGTTAATTTATTTAAATGCCAAAATTCAGTGCACTTTAATAACTGTTGAGGAACCTTCAAGGAAGATATTCTCCATTTTTATCTGTTTAGGATCATCATAATTCCATCCCAAGTGCAGTCAATTTAGAGGATAAATTATATCCCTGTAAGTTCCAAAAGGGCCCAAAAGAACTCAACTGGTCATTATCATCGTACAGAATCTACGAAGCATCACTCCTATATCCCCAGTGGGAAGACAGAATGAGTAGAGAATGAAGTGCGTAACTATTAGCGGCCTGAGAGCGGTTTCCAACTTGGCGATTTGAAAGATTTTGCATGATAAATGAATAATAGTTATTATAATCAAGTTTTGTTTCTTCAAATAATAGATTACCAACCTAATTAGTAAAAATTACTCCAGCCTGCAATCTGTAGAAAACTGTGTACAAATTGTGCAAGTCTCTGAACATTTTAATCGATTTCATCATATACACAATTACTTTAAATTGCCTTAATCTCAGTTCTTTATTATCTTGGGAGATATTTAACTTCAGAAGCAGTTTCCAGGGACAGAAAATGCAAGTCCTTCTCATCAAAAGGCAAATTAATTGTATTTTTCTTTGACAGCATAATTTTGTTTTGACGAATGAACACTTTGGTTATTGTCTGGGCCGAGGTTGTATAAGAAAAGATGGCACAGGAAAATATTCTTTCTGGAACTCTGCTTATACAAGGGATCCCTGGCTGCTTCTTTTTCTCTCTCTAAGATGTCACTTTGGACATTAATGGAAAATAGGAAATGTGAAGAGAAGACAGGAAAGGTTGCCAAATTCTGTAATGGTGATACAGCAGTAGGATATGGTCTTATTTGTAATTCTCATCTCTTAAATAGGGGAATGCATTTATAATTTCCTTTGCTAAAATGTGAGCTAAAAATTTAAAAAAAATTAGGTGGTCGTGGATGTCATTATGTTATCAAGAAATAGTGAGATGATAATTAGGATAATGGTTTCAACTATGTATGTATCAAATTCACCAAGGGAGCGGTTTGAGTTGAAATATTTGTGGTTTATTTTGAAAGATCCATCCCATAATAACTTCTGCAATAAACAAGACTCTGGTGTGTAATGGCCTTCAAAGCGTGATGGGCCTTTAACATCTGGATTGGTCAGATCTCTGTGCGTTTCTCTGCTCCTCTCTGCACATCTTACCCTCTCTTCACATGGCTTTCTCTACTTCTCAAACCCCATGACCCTCTCATCTCTATTCTTCAGACTTTTTCAGTCTTTTATGTGAGCATCTGGTGGTTTTCATGGAATAAAACCTTCAAGAGGGTATGAATTCCCTCTACTTGTAGCCCCTCCCCTGTAGGCCTCACACTTTCTTGCCCCACACACTCAGCCAGCCTCTACCAATTCACCCATTACCACAGCTGAACTCTGCTTACTGCTGTCCACTGCATCTTGCTCAGGTAAGTCTGAAAACCCAGCAAAAATTTAATCTGAGGGAGAGAAAATGGAGGACAGAAGGGAACGAAGAAGAAGAAGAAGAAGAAGAAGAAGAAGAAGAAGAAGAAGAAGAAGAAGAAGAAGAAGAAGAAGAGGAAAAGAGAAGAGAAGAGAAAAGAAAAGAAAAGAAAAGAAAAGAAAAGAAAAGAAAAGAAAAGAAGAAGGAGAAGGAGAAGGAGAAGGAAGAGGAAGGAGAAGGAGGAGAAGAAAGAGATTCCCTGAGAGTGACCTGATTGGCTATTTTAAGTCAACTGTTTACTCCTACACCTATCAACCTGGTGCAAG
The DNA here is from genome assembly GCF_963259705.1 of Myotis daubentonii. Classification (NCBI taxonomy): domain Eukaryota; kingdom Metazoa; phylum Chordata; class Mammalia; order Chiroptera; family Vespertilionidae; genus Myotis; species Myotis daubentonii. The sequence goes on along the minus strand of NC_081840.1, from coordinate 135,572,024 downwards.
GAGAAATGTCTGCAGGTCATAAAATGGTTATTTCCATAATAACTATGTGAATGGGAGGGGTGGGGTGTGCACACGTTCAGAGAAAAGTGGTCAGGAGCTGGGCAGATGTGACAATAGGGTCTAATGTAGGAGCTTTAAAAATATGTTCAGCCCTAACTGGTTTGGCTCAGTGGATAGAGCATCAGCCTGTGGACTCAAGGGTCCCAGGTCTGATTTTGGTCAAGGGCATGTACCTTGGTTGCGGGCACATCCCCAGCAGGGAGTGTGCAGGAAGCAGCTGATCGATCTTTCTCTCTCATTGATGTTTCTAACTCTCTATCCCTTTCCCTTCCTCTCTGTAAAAAATCAATAAAATATGTTAAAAAATAAATAAAAATATGTTCAAATACTTCCAGTTCATTCTCATATGTAAAGAGCCAAAAAAAGCATCATTCCTAAATGTCAATTAAAACACAACACACACACACACACACACACACACACACACACACACACACAATTTACTACTCACTGGAGTGGTGGCAAGGCAATTTACTGGCCCAGAATCTAGGGCGAGACAGGAGCCTGTGAGAGATGTGATTTGAGCACTGACTTACCTGCAAGATGACATGGGGCAGCAGTGAGCAGAGTTGAGCCTGGGTGCTGGGCAAATGGGCATAAAGTGGCTGAGGGTGCCCTGGCAGAGGTGAGGCCCCAGGGTGGGGGCTATAAATAGAGGGGACTTCACACCCTATGGTCAGCTCTTTTTCCCGAACCCCACCAGGAGCCTGGAGGGAAGATTGGGAGAGCCCTAACAAAACCTGCAGCATGAGACAGAGGAGCTGGGGACAAGACGTTCAGAGGGAATCCTGCTCCCTCTTCTTCCCTACGAAACAAAACCCTTCATCTATGACAGCGGTTCTCAACCCCTTTGGGGATTGAACGACCCTTTCACAGAGGTCGCCTAAGACCATTGGAAAACACATATATAATTACATATTGTTTTTGTGATTAATCACTATGCTTTAATTATGTTCAATTTGTAACAATGAAAATACATCCTGCATATCAGATATTTACATTATGATTCATAACAATAGCAAAATTACAGTTATGAAGTAGCAACGAAAATAATTTTATGGTTGGAGGTCACCACAACATGAGGAACTGTATTAAAGGGTCGCGGCATGAGGAAGGTTGAGAACCACTGATCTATGGGGAAAGAACGAGGAAACGATCAACCACAGGTTTGAGGATAAGGAAATGGGAAAAATGTTGAGTCCTGAGTGAGGGGCAGTAATATGTGCTGGGTTCAGATCGGAGGCTTTGCCAGGTCCATCTGGGCCGCTTCATGGCAACACCTAGGATGCTAGTGAGGATCTCCACACCCGAGGTCATAGGCAGATGGATTGGAAAAGCCCAGCCCACTACATAGTGGGGTGGGATCAGAGAGCTGAAATCCTCCTCCACTGCATAAATATGTCTCCACCTCTGATTCAGATCATGTTGTATGTGGCTCTGGAGCAGGCCGGGAGATGTGATTTGTGTTTGTTTGTTTGTTTTTAAAATCTCACTGGGGTTTCCAGTGAGAAAATCCAAGATGTATAGGTATAAGAATTTATTAATTGGATTTCATAATTCATATTAGCTACCCAGTGTTCCAGGTAAAGATAACTCAGTTCCACCATTGTGTATTTGCAGTTAGTTGTATTTGAGAGTTGAAGATTTAAAAAAAAACAATTGAGCAGCTTGAAAGCGGGACCTAGATTTCTTTTACACCGATAGGGGATGCCTGATTCAGCAAATAAGAATAGAGAACGCCCAGTAAAACTTGAATTTCAAGTGCACAATGAATAAACTTTTAGTGTAAGTGTGACCAATGCAATCATTGAATATGTATTTGAAATGTAAATTTAACTGGCTTCTCTGTATTTTTATTTGGCAACTCTAATACCAATGGATCTCTAGTACATAGGAGGTGCTTAACAACTATATATGAAATGATTTGAATTGAAAGACATCTTTAACTCTTAGAATATTAATTAAGTAACCATTTCTGGTTTGCAATTAAAGATTTAAAGCTTAGATATATTATCCATTGACTAATCCTGAAGTGTTTAATTCCCCAATATTCCTACCATCAGGCAGGGGCTCGGATTTGACCACCTTTTAATTCCAGGGTATCTGCTGAGATCCTTATGAATCCGTGTCTTCAGAACCAGGGTCCCCTGAGCTAACTTTTAAATGCTAATCCTATCTAATAAAAGGGTAATATGCAAATTAACCATCACTCCACACAAAGATGGTGGTATCCATAGCCACAGGATGATAGCACCCAGTCCCCTCAGCCCCACATGAGTGCCCCAGTCCTGGGGGGGGTGGGGGGGCGGCCACTGAGAGTGAGCAGTGTGAGTGGCCTGGCGGAATGCTTGCTTTCTCACTGCAGCAACGAGGCAAGCGTCCCGCCCCAGCTGCGGAGAGCCTCTGAGCTGCAGAGAGCCTCTGGGCAGTGGGCACGAAGTGGCCAGGCCCCGCAGAGAGCAGAGAACCATGGGGAGTGGGCCTAAGACGTCAGGGCTCCCAGATTGGAGAGGGTGCAGGTCAGGCTGAGGGACCCACCCTCCCATGCACGAATTTCATGAACCAGGCCTCTAGTGTTTCTAATAAGTGCTGATCTCTAGAGACATGGATAGCAGTATGAGTAAGAATTATGGACGTGAAAAGAGGTCCAGATAATGAAATGACTTCTTTAGAAATAAGCCCTGCTTTCAAGGGTATTTGAATTCTATTTTCTTTTATTCTAATGCTTTGTTCAGCCTTCTTCTTTCTTCTACCTCTCCTGAAATTGATGGGTGATGACAATTTTACCCGTAACCTATAGACACCAAAAGCAGGGCAATTGCATGGATATCATCTATATGTTCCCTTTACATGGATTAGGCTCAAATAACTTAGCACAGGACATTTTAAGACCTCAGGTATCTGCTAATATTTCCAACTTTTTAACAAAAAGTGATTAGGATTTCTATTCTCCCTTGATACTCTTAACAAAGAATCTTTTTACAATAATCTATAGTCACCTAAATGCTAGTTTCTGGGTCAGATTTCAATGTACTTTATGGTAGTAAAAATTGCAAAAGTAATAAGGAGACCTGGAGGGACTTAAGCTTTTATTTTTAAGTAAAAACTGAGTGCCATTTATGATGATAGACAAATTGACGTATTTTTGGAAATAATTTTTATTCCAAAAAGAGCTACCTGAATGACTTTTTTTTTTTTTTTCCAAAATGAAAAATCAAGTAGCCAGCCAGTTTGGGGGAGAATTTGGAGCTGGGCTTTTGGCTGAATCAAGCATGAGCTTTGCTCAGAATGCAGAAGTCCTATCAGTTTCTTCCACTTCCTACTTGGTATATGATATTTGGAGTTGCTGGTAAGGTGTTTAGTCTATTTACATAGAAGTGTGGTATTTCCTGGAGTTTTGAGTCATTCTATTGAAGGATATACTAGTATGATTTTATTTTCTAGTTTGAGATATCTTCAGCCTAAAGACACAGGAGGTTTTTGGATACGTGTTTCAGTCTGTAATGCTGCCTCAGTAATGGATGTATATGGCGCTATGTACCTATGTACCTGGATGACATTCCATCACCAAAGCTAATTGGCTAAGATTGGACAGATTTTCTTGGGAATATGAAATAGGGACTGTGAAAAACAGATCGGAAAATGTGATATTGAGAAGACAAAAGTAATTGGGAGACATGGAATCTGAAATTATTGGGAATTGATGATTTAAAAGAGAAAGTAGGTCTTTCCAGAGGAGACTGAAAAAGATGCATAGAATAAGCAGGAGAATCACAGTGTTTCAGGGCAAGAAGAGAGGAGGCGTCTGATGGCTCAACTGTATTTTTTTTTTTCAATCTTTATCCACATTTTTACAACAAATGTTTATTTTATTTGAATTTGCTAATATGAGTTTCTGTTCTTTGCAATTGATGATCCCCAATATTATTCTCCTGCCCTGACTCACTTCTGTTGGTTTTTCCTTAATTATCCTACTTTGGGAAATGTGGATCTTCCTAAATTGCTCTGACTGGAGATATCTGGAGATTAAAGTAAGGTTTAAACTTGTGAGAAAATTTTGCTTTTCTGAATGGTTTAACCATATTGGCTCAAACCATAGTAATGAAAATTCATGAACATATTACCTACCTTCTAAATTAAGCCATTAGTTCATAGGAAAAATAGTTGCTCTCTTAAAGAAAGAATCTTTCTGTCAACAATGACTACTAAGTCAGAGAGAAAGAATCAAAAAGACACATTATTTCTGATGTTACTATTACACAATAATACTGTACCAAGAAAGGTGCAACTATTGCATTCTTTGTAAATTGCTATTTTCAAAGACTGCTACTAGCAATTCAGACCCATTCAAAATTACAACAGACTTATCCAGTGTGTAACTGAAAAATTCTCTTCAGTTCCTTTCAGTTCAATTTCAATTAAAAGCTAGAGATCAACAAGAGAGTGCATTATGTAGGTTTGTTAACTAATTTTTATCAAGGAGTGTAGAAAGGTAAGCATCACCCCACTTAAGTGTTTTCTTTAAAGAAGAAGATACAGATCCACTGTTACTTTATTCTCTCTCTACGCTGGAACTTTCCCTGTGTTTTCTGGGACCCTGTATTAGTTAGTTTGGGTTGTCATAACAAAATACCAGAAATTTATTTTCTCTCAGTTCTGGAGGCTGGAAATCCAAGACCAGGGTGCCAGCATGGTTGGGTTCTGGTGAGGACGGTCTAGAAGATGGACAGCTCCTCCTCTGATAAGGGCAATAATCCATCAGGTGGGGCTCTCAACCTCTTCTAAACCTGATTATTTCCCAAGGCCCCACATCTAAATGCCATCCCGTTGAGGGTTAGGGATTTTACGGAGACACAATCCAGTCCATAGCAGGATCTAAGAATGAGCTATTTGGGCTGGCTACTTAAGAGAAATTGTGAGGGACTATTCAAAGATGAGTTGGACAGTCCAGCCAGTGTGGCTCAGTGGTTGAGCATGAGAAGGTCATGGTTTGATTCCAGGTCAGGGCACATGCCTGGATTGCAGGCTCAATCCCCCGTGCTGGGTGTGCAGGAGGCAGCCGATCAATGATTCCCTCTCATCACTGATGTTTCTATCTTTCCCTCTCACCTTTCCTTTCCTCTCTGAAATCAATAAATTTTTTTTAAAGGGAATATTAAAAAAGATGAGCTGGATAGATATTAGATCAGTCTTTGAAGGTCTTACATTCCACAATAAGAAATTTAGATTGTTTAGGTTCAACAAGAAGGAGCCCCTCTGGTTTCTAGAGCAGAGTACTCAGAAATGAAAATGGTGTTGGAAATGGAATGTCATGGCATCAGGTGTTAATAATTGAAGCAGGGAGGTAATAAAGGTGGGAGTTTTTTTTTTTTAGAAAGTTCTTGCAATGATTCCAGTGAGATCGAATTGTAGAAATTTAAAGCTAGATAAACCCTTAAGTCTTTTCTAGCCTAAACCTTTTACTTTACAGATGAGGCAACTGTAACTAAGTGATTCTCAAATATTTAAACTGGGAAGGTGACTGGAGAAATGGGATAGACAGAAGGTGTTCAAGGGGAATAAAAGCATGACAATTAGAGTAAGCTGAGCGAATACCTTTTATGCACTGTATAGCAAGAACATCTGCTGTTTAAAATAAGTACATATCTCAGGGGAGTAATAGATATTAGAAATGAAATTCTGCTGACTTGGAAGAGTTGTTCTTAGGATCCTGTGCCAAAATCACCCAGAAAATTTTCTTTGTAAATAAGCAATAGAAGTATATTGTCTGATATTATGAGGACTAATTTACTGATTCAGAGCTCTCTGCTAGAAAGCACAAAATAATGTGATGTGCATAGAGAAATGCAATGTTTACTGAATGTGTTGGGCTAAGAATCAACCTTCTGATGGGAGATGAGTTTGGAATGTTCTAATTCATGAACCTTGGCAGTGAAATTACCATGTTTCTCTTTTAGCACTGCCTCTCTGAGCATACCAAAAAATTTAAAAGAGTGTCCTAGTCAATGAGCATTTTCTCTGGTAGTAGGTGTGAAAATAAACTAATTCTTGGCCATGAATATTTTCCTGCTTTTACATTAAAAGTTTCAAAGTTGTTATACTAGGTGTCTATAACTCATGTACCAAGGAAGTTCTTTTTTTTAGTGTAAAGGGGTCTTACCATCATTTCTATGATGTAAAATTTGGTTACTGGTAGCGTGACTGTGCATTCAGGTTTTTCTGGGACAGTTCCCATTTATGCCTATTGTCCTGCTATAATAATTAATAACTTCTCAGCTTTTTGCTCTCAAAAGTGTTCCAATCTGGATGATGAATCATATGATTGTTGGAACTACAGAAGAAACCTCAACAGTAACTGTAGCTCACCAGCAGACTTGTCCTAACTTTTAATTACAGGCCATTCATCTCTCCTAGTCCATACCTTTCACACAGAGGAATCCATAGACCTTTAGTTATATGAGTCCTTTCTAGGAAAGAAAAAAAAAAAAGGAAAGAAAGAAGAAAAAAAGAAAAGAAATGACTCTAATTAATTGAAGAGATACATTTTTCTGACATACAATTTTCCCCAAGAGTGACTCTAAAGAAAAGCAAATGATCTTTGTCCGTTGTGTACTGGGATCGAAAGTCACTGAACTCAACCAGACTTAGAAAAGCAATCTCTCTGTTGGTTTTTAACACTTCAGTCTTTCCTTTATAGGTGGGCACCCAGAACTATTTAGGTCAGTTGCATTGTTCTGGCTAACAATTTAGGGCATACAACCAGAACTACTGTAACTCGAGAAAGAAAGACAGTATGTACAGGCAGTAAACTATTTCTCTGAAGATTTTAAAAGAAAGGGTGAATAGCTGTGTTCAATGATCTTTTGAACTGTCTGTCTGGGAGGGAGAATATAAGAACATTCTTTGAAGTTTTCTTTCAATCTTATAATGACATGACACATACTTTCAATGTACACGAATGTTCAAAAGCTCTCTCAGCAGTGACAGATGGTTTGCTCCTCAGGGACCTCCTGGACAGAAAATATGGAACCTCCCTCAGAACGTTTTACGCTTTAACACCTCTCCCAAAGGTCTTCCTTTGGTTCATCAGAAATCTGTCTTCACGTCAATTTCATCTTTCACACCTGCCAGTGGTAATCAACAATCTTTCATTGTCTTTCTCATTGAAATCCTTAATATTTAAAAGTCAGCTAATATTTATTCCTTAGCCTTCTCTTTTCTAAACTAAAAAATAAAATTCCTTTCCTTTATCCTATCATTTTCACTGGTAAGACAAGACATCATTTGGACTCCATATTTTTCTTGAGGAATCACTACTTAAGTTGGAAACAATATTAGATTTACTAATTTAGTATATTTCCTATGTTTTTAGTTCATTGACAGTGCTCAGTGCCTACAATTCATTCTTGAATAAATGAATGTTAAGACCTTCTGAAGTATGGTAGCAACCATTTCAGGTGGAAACTGTAGTTTAACTCTAACCCTGTTGTTTGGCTTAACAATATAAAAGTTACTTTGATTTTCTGAATTGTATAAATCATCCCATTCGATTGAATGCCTTATCGATTGAATGACTATTCCATTGATTGTTATCATACTGGTCTTAGAGAGCACATTCTTCTGTACCTGGAAAACAGGACAGCACAATTACCCTAAATTGTTTTAGTGGCCACAGGTGGTGCGTTTCAGCTGCCTCAGTGGTCCCGAGACCAGGACAGCACAATTACTCGAAATTGTTCTGACAACTCAGTTGTCGGGAGACCTGAGGGCTCCAGATAATGTGTTTCTATCAACATAGTGATCCAGAGACCCAAAACTGTAATTTAGATAACATGCCTAAGTTTAACCCAGGTTACCCAAGGACTCTAGATAATGTATTTCTGTCAATTCAGTGACCCCGAGACCCGAAACTGTAATTAACATTCTTAATTCTGCTTCTGTAATTTGCTTTTTTGTGAGCCAGGTGCCACATTCCAAACCCTGGGATGTAATCAATACCTTTGTGATTTTTGCCTATATAAGTCTGGTTTTGCCACCATCTTATTGCTATGAGATTTGGGGATGACCCCTCATAGTCCCGGATTGCAATAAGTGTGACTCTTTAATTCGAATTCTTGAGGCGTCCTTCTGTGATTCGCGGGGTACATTACAACACTTCTAAGCATTTGTCTTAAGATAAAAAAAAAAACATGTTATTACACACTGCAATTTATGTCTTAATATGATTTTGACTTCCTTTTCCAATAACTATAGTACTGGCTCATAGTTAACTCATGAATTAGCTATACAAAGGTTTCCCCATTGATTGTTCACCTTGTAACCAACAAGTCTTCTTCCTTCCTGAATTTATAGTTTGCCAATTTAGAGAACATAGACTTACTCTGTTAGCATCACTCTAATTAGTAAATTACAGTGTAACGAAATCTATGCTGCAACTTGAATAGACTCAATGTACATCATGGCTTTCATTTATTCATTCTATAAATGACTCAAAGGAGAAGCAAATATTTGTTGAACAAATAAGTGCATGAAAGATGTATTTAACAACATTTGAAGTAGCTCTATGGAGATAAATTATAAATGGAATGCAGAGCCAAACTAGAATGCCTTTCTCCAGAGGAAGGGTGGCTATACCAATAGTCTAGATTTCTCACTTCAGAAGGATAGAGAGGAGGAGAAAGGAAAAGAAAATGAATAATAGCTACTATTTTTATGCATGTTGTTTACATAAGTCTCTGAAGCCTCATGATGTCTCCATTAGCTATGAATTATTACTACCTTCATTTTACAGGTGAGAAAACAGAGGCTCTAAACATTAATTAACCCTCAAGCTCTCACTGCCAGCAAGCAGTACTCTGCATAAAACATGTTCTCCAACTATGCCTTGTTGCCCCTGTAAATCAAGGGAGCCCAACGTTGTTAAGGAAGCAGAAGCACTCTGCTTTACAACTTGGACAGCAATTTGAACTATGGAGAAAGCCATTTGGGCCAATAATGGACCAACACAACAAAGCTTTAAATAAAGCATGTGTTGGACATGATTAAGGAAGAAAGGGCACAAATCAAGCTAGAAATAGTTTTCTGTTTTGACACATAGACATTTCCCAATTGCCCGCACAGAAGGAAGCCAGTTATGATACATGGAATCTAAACAATACGTCATTATGGTGCAGAAATAATACGGATTTATTTTATAACTTTTCCTTATTATAATTGAATATAGATTTTTTCTGGCATAACAGGAAGTGCCAATATCCCACATAAGTTGATGAAAACAGCTTATAAATGAGGAACTGAGGCAAAGCTTCCCAAGCAATTTCACTTACTAGGACCAGTGTGTTTAGGGGATGTATCAATCTGACTGGGTAGAGTAAATCTGAGGTCTAACTTTATATATTTTCATCTATATTTGTTGATCATGCCCTCCTTGTGTAACTGGACAATCAGTGAGTCCACACTGCCTGTCACTACTTGAGCCAATTAAGCAGAGAGAGGGTGGAATCATATATGAGCTTTTATTCCAATACCGCTGGCAGTATGGGAGAGCAGCAGGTCATCCACAAAAATCTGCTCTGCAGCCCCGCTAAGCCAACCATTTATATAAGATAGGACAAAGATTACATGGGGAAGTAGGGATTACAGGAATGGGGAAGTAGGCAATGAGGGCTGGGGTGGGACTCCATTGTTTGGGCAACAAGGTTGTTAATCTTCCCATGATAATAGGCAGTTCTTGGATGAGAATGGACTGCATTCCAAGGTTGACTCCCAGGTCCAAGGTTAACTCCCAGGTCCTGGAGGAATACAACTTCCAGCCAAGTTAGAATGTCATCTCTTTAACCAACACAAGGCTACCATGGTTAACAGAGCATGATTAATATTTCCCATAACCATAGCTAGTCCCCAATATTCTATTTCTGCCCCTAACACTTGAATTGGGGTAAAGGTGAGAAAATTTTAGATGACTTCCTGCTAAATAGCAGGAAGTGTAGAAAAGTAAAAATAAGCTTTCATATGAATAATTTATTCATTCACCAAATGCAGTGTCTTTTGAGTTAAGAAAACAGTACAAGACAAAAATTCTTTCAGTATATGATCATTGTCATCCAAGATCTTAAAAAACATTGTCAACATAAGAAACGCCCAAATAGATAGAGAATTTTTATGAGATTTTTTTCTTTATTTTTATTGTTGATGTTATTACAGATGTCCCCATTCCCCCTTTGCCCACCCCCACTCAGCCTCTGCCCACACTTCCCTCTGGCACCACACTGTTGTCTGTGGGTTATGCATATATGTTCTTTGGCTAATCCCTTCACCTTTATCCAGTGCCCCCCCCCCCCCACCCCTGCAGCTGTCAGTCTCTTCCATGTATCTATGCCTCTGTTTCTATTTTGTTCATGAGTTTCTTTTGTTCATAAGATTCTATATATAAGTGAGACTTTTTTATTGAACTTATTGGGGGTAACATTAATTAATAAAAATATATAGGTGTCAAATGTACAATTCTATAATACATTGTCTATATATTGTATTGTATGTCCACTAGCCAAAGTCAAGTCTCCTTGTATCAGCACTGACCCGTCCTCCCCACCCCACCCCTTTTTTTGCTTTCCTCCACCTCCTTTCACTCTGGTAATTATCCTACTGTTTTAAAATTGAGAAATTTTACACCAAATTCCAGAGTTCCTGTTTCTTTTGAAAAATTCTAAGACCCAGTCTCTCTGAGTCTGCATTTCCTCGGGGCCTGGAGCTGTGGCATTTGAGTTTGTCACCTTGATGTGGAAACAAGGAAGAAACGGGCAGAATGATAGGCAGAAAGGCAATCCAGCCGAACCTGCAGGTTAATATGAAAAAAACGAGACTTTCCAGGGAGAAAACTGAAAAAACAAGTAGGAACCAAACTGAGGGTGTTTTGAAGGTTAGGACAAGTAATGTGGATTTTATCTGGTAGGCTCTTCACATCACACTTCCATGGAATAATTTTATTTTGTGACTTGTACTGAGGTGTTTGGGATAGGGGCAGAAATAGAATGTTGGGGGAACCAGCTAGAATTATTAGAAATATTAATCATGCTCTGTTAACCATGATTGTTTTGTTCTGATTAAAGAAGGCACATTCTAACCTGGCTGGCAGTTACACAAGGACCCGGGAGCTCACCTGGAAATGCAGTCCATCCTCCCCATTTGGAGCTGCCTATCATCATGGAAAGATGAACAGTTTAGCTGCAGAAACCAGAATCCCTAGCCCTTTGAAGACCCCAACGCTTTTACATATCACTATACCCTTTGAAGACCTCAGTCCTTTTGCATATCAATAGCCTTTAAAGATCTCTAACACTTATTACATGTAAATTGGCATATCCTTGTCTACTTCCCCTTGTAATCTTTGTCCTTCTACCCAATTTAAGCAGCTGGCTTATGGTGAGGGGCAGAGCAGATTTTTGTGGACGACCTGCTGCTCTCCCATATTGCTGGCAGTATTGGAATAAAGGCTCATATATGATTCAACTCTGTCTCTGCTTAATTGGCTTAAGTAGTGACCGGCAGCACAGAACCATTGATTGTCTGGTTACATTTTGAGATTAAAATAAAATAATGTCAGACTTTTTCAATTTTTTAAAAACCATTTTTTTGAAAAATTTCTACCCAATATACATATTTTTAAACATTTGGTACCCACTGCTACTGCTCATTTGCTAGAAAGTGGTTGTCAATATCAATATATGAAAAGAAATAAAGAATTTCTTACCGCCAAATGTAGAATTAGCTCATTGGGCTTAGTGTAACAGCTTTTCTTTCTTGAGAATGTGTCCTTTTAGTTTATATTGTATATTACACAGTCATTGTTAATTGCTACAAATATTCTAGTTTGAATGATTAATATTTCATGGTTTTCTGTAAAGATCACCATATTTCACTAACGTGAAAGAAAGGAATTAAGATTTTTGAGCTCCTATCAAGTGCCAGGTGCTGTGCTAAGTACTTTACATGCAATATCTCATTTTATTCTCTCAATAAATTTTGCAGATTAGGGGACAAAGGCTCAGAGAGGGCATGCATTCTGTCTAAGGGTGCAGAGCTATTAAGTGGATCATCAGAATTTAACCCCAGGTTTATTGGTGGCCAAAGTCCTTTTTTTCTCCCCATTTATGACATTGCTAAAGCAGCATGACACCCTGTGACTCTTCAACGTGAAGAAGTTTTAAAATCATGACTATAGGCAATTAGGAACCATTGGCTATTTTGTTCTTTTAAATTATTTTTTATATAAGCCAGTGTCCTGTATTTCAAAAGGGTGGAATTGGCATTGCAGTACAGGATTGATAATAGAGGAGCACAGTTGGAGCAAGAACACTGATACTGTAAGGATAAATGTCATAGAGAGGCATTCTGGATACATTTGAGCCCCCTCTCCTGTTTGGTGTTGTTATTTGGTTAGGAATGAGTAAATACATAAACCTTGAGAACACTTTTATAAATTCCATGCACAACAAATATAAAGTTAATAACTCAGTTCAAAATTGTAAAGAAACATTCCTTGGCATCTTTCTGCACTCCCACAAGTACCTAGAGGAGATGTATACTGCTCCACACCACCTTTACCTCACCTCTGAACAGGAGGGCAATTAGATGGTCATCACAATGTATTGGGAGTATGAGATAATGGTCTGGCTTAGCACTCTAGTGGTAATTAAAATCTAATCTAATAAAAGAGAAACATGCAAATTTTCCGTACCTTCGCTACGACCAAGCCACACCCACCAGCTAATCAGAGCGACTATATGCAAATTAACCAACCAAGATGGCACCTGGCAGCCACAGAGCTGGAGCAAGCAGGAGGCTTGGTTACCCCAGCGATGGAGGAAGCCAAGCTTCTGGCCTGCCCTGGCTGGCTCTGGCCTCCACTGAAGGCAACAAAGTTTCAATTATAGAAGATAAATAAATCCCAGATACATGCTTCCAGCCAGCCTCTACTGGGAGCTTGGGTGGCTGGGGGCTGTGGCCACACTGAAGGGGTTGTGGTCAGCTAGCAAACAGCCATCAGCCCCTCACCCAGTCTGGCCATACCCTCATGGGGTAAGGGTCTCCACTGGTGGGCTTGGCCAGCCTGAAAACAGTGGGGACCCCTACACTCCAGTGGGGACCCCTACACTGAAGGGGTTGTGGCCAGCTAGCAAACAGCCATCAGCCCATCATCCAGGCTGGCCAGGCACCCCAGCAGGGACCCCTAACCTGAAGTGGCCGTGGCCAACCTGCAAACAGCCATCAGTACCTCACCAAGGCTGGCTACACCCTCATGGGGTGAGGGTCCCTGCTGCAGGTCTTGGCCAGCCTGCAAACAGCCATCAGCCCCTCACCCAGGCTAGCCAGGCACCCCAGAAGGACCCCCCCTCCCTGAAGGGGGTGTGGTCAGCCTGAAAACAGCCCTCAGCCCCTCACCCAGGCTGGCCAGGCACTCCAGCGGGGACCCTCACCCTGAAGGGGCTGTGGCTAGCCTGCAAACAACCATCAGCCCCTCACCCAGGCTGGCCAGGCACCCCGGCAGTACCCCCCTCCCTGATCTGGGATACCCGTCAGGGCAAATCAGCCAGCACCCACCGGTGCACCAGGCCTCTATTCTATATAATAAAAGGATAATATGCAAATTGACCCTAATAGCAGAATAACTGGGAATGACTAGTCACTATGACACACACTAACCACCAGGGGGCAGACGCTCAATGCAGGAGCTGCCCCCTGGTGCTCAGTGCGCTTCTACAGGAGGAGCTCTGCTCAGTCACAAGCCAGGCCGACGGCTGTCAGTACAGCAATGGTGGTGGGAGCCTCTCCCGCCTCCTCAGCAGCACTAAGGATGTCCGACTGCAGCTTAGGCCTGCTCCCTGCTGGCAAGTGGGCATCCCCTGAGTGCTCCCAGGCTGCCAGAGGGATGTCTGACTGCCAGCATGGGCCCAATTTCCCAGGGAGCGGGCATAAGCCAGCAGGTGGACATCCTCTGAGGGGTCCCAGACTGCAAGAGGGCATAGGCCGGGCTGAGGGACACCCCCCCTCCCCCCCGAGTGCACAAATTTTTGTGCACCAGGCCTCTAGTAAATAAATAAAAGGATGGGAGTAGGGTAAGCTGAATGATGGCCCCCCAAATATGTCCACCTTCTAATCTCTTACATGGCAAAAGGGACTTTACAGATGTGATTAAGTTAAGGATCTTGAGGTGGAGGAGAGTATCCTGTATTATCCAGTTGGTATCTATGTTAATCACCATGGTCCTTATGAGACAGGAGGACTCAGAGGAGAAGATGGTGTGATGGTGAAAGCAGAGAGATTAGAGTGATGTGCTTTGAAGATGAATGAAGGGGCCACAAAGAAAAGAAGCTGAAAAAGAGCACAGGAATGGACTCTCCCCTGCAGACACCTTAACTTTAACCCAGTGAAACTGATTTCAGAACTGTCAGAGATTAATTTTGGTTAGTTTAGGCCAGTACGTTAATAGTAATATGTTACAGTGGCAGTGGGAAATGAATACAGGACATGGGAACTTTCAATAAAGAAACATGAGATGATTTTGGAATAATCATCTTTGAGTGGTGAGGAGATGGCCCAGGATGATTTCTATACATCAGCTCTGAAGAACAGATGCTGTAAACAGCAACAGGAGTCCAGGGCAGGGGTGTAATCAGAAAGGGATATGAAGGGAGGGTGCAAAGTTACTGGTATTATTCTTAATCTTAAGCTGAGTGGCAGTTTCATGAGTATTGGTTTTATTTTTTATGTGTAAAATATATAATACTAGAGGCCCGGTGCATGAAAATTCATTCACTGGAGGGGGATCCCTCAGCCCAGTCTGCCCCTCTCACAGTCCGGGAGCCCTCAGGGGCAGGAGGTGACCCAGCAATCAGGGGACGGAGACCCCCCCATCACACCTCTGCTGCTGCCACTGCCGGCAGCTCAAGCCTAGGCTGGCCCTGGTTACCTGAGCCTTTAACGGCCCTGGGTGGCTAGGCAGCCGCCATCTGAGGCTTGCCTGTGCTTTGAGCTGGCCCTGGGTGGCTGGGGGCTGAGGGCAGGTTCGGCCTCACTGTGCACCTGCCACCCCCTCGACAGGGCTGAAAAGACTGGGGACTCTGGCAGGGCTTAAGGGACTGGGCGCCACCATCTTGTGGCTATGGACACTGCTGCCGGGGTCCAACCCCAGCGGGTCCAGGGGTCCCCAAAGGTGTGGACGGAGTCGGCGAAGAAGGAAGGACACGGAGACAGTGTTCAGTTGATCAGCAGCCTAGCCAGGATCTCTAGCCCGGATCTCCAGCCAAGTTCTGGTCTGGATCTCCAGAGAGGTTCTGCTCAGGTTCTCCAGTCAGGTTCAGTCACCAGGTTCTAGTCAGGCTCTCCTGCCAATCTCCACAGTCAGGTTCAGTCCAGGATCCCTTGCCATGTTCTCCCGCTAGGCTCTGTCTCTAGGCTCTGAGGCCAGTCCCTCTCCAGGATCCTCCGGCATGCTCTCTCCAGCGAAGTTCTTCTGTCTCTAGGCTCCGTGTAGATTCTGTCTTCTTGATTCTGTTCTAAGCTCTGAGTGTTTCTGTCTTGTTACAACTGTATTTATACCAGTTGATTCAATCCTATCAATCTCTATTACAAAGGTTAGGGCGTTTCTTATCTCCATTCCAGGGAGAAAAGATTATGTAGTTTAAGCATGATTGTTCGTAGTTAAAGGGATTAATTACCCGCCTGGCACTTAGTTGAGGGGTTTTATTCCCTCCCTAACTTCAGGGGAAAATCCCTACCTGGGGATTCAACCTTTCTCGGAGAGGTGACCTTGGTTAAAACACAGCGCCAAGAAGGTGAGCAAACATATTAAGAACCGTATGCCAGGTCCCTTGAAATAGCAAGGATGGACCGGCTCCCGGCAAATTCCCCCTTTTTTATTTTTTAAAAGCAAGCATTAAAAAGAAAAACCTGAAATGCTCTCTTATATCCATTTTAAGAGTAGGATTGGCGCTTTCTGCTATTACCTGAGTCCTGATCTATCACCCCAGGGAGAGCTTGCCAATCCTGCACTTTCCCGGGGTGGAAAGGCTGCAGTGGGGTTAAGGATAAGGCTCCTTGGGCCTACCTTCTCCCATGCCTCTACATTTACCTTTCCGGCACCTTTCCTTCCTCAGAAAAGCATGGACGTATTTCTTGTATAAAATGTTCTGTCTGACTGGGAGTAACCTTAATTCCTCTGCTAACAAGCATATATGTTAAAAGATCAATACGGAGTCTTTTTTCTTTAGACTCAGTATGGCACATCTTCTTAATCTAAAGATCAATACAGAGTCTTCTTTCTTTGGACTCAGTATGGCACATCTTCTCAATCTAAGGATCAATGCAGAGTCTTCTTTCTTTGGACTCAGTATGGCACATCTTCTCAATCTAAGTTCTGTACTATCCACCTTCTTACCCTACTTATCCTCTATAGGGGGGTCTGCAGAACCCTGGTGGAGTCCTATCCGTCCCGAGTGTGGGGTTCTCAATGGGGGGGGGGGGGCTTACCTATGGGAATCCTGTTCCAGGGGTTCCCAAAGGTGTGGATGGAGTCGGCGAAGACTATCCACCCTCTTCCTATGGTGGAGTCCTATCTGTCCCGAGTGTGGAGGTTCTCAATGGGGCGGCTTACCTAAGGGAATCCTGTTCCAGGGGTTCCCAAAGGTGTGGACGGAGTCGGCGAAGACTATCCACCTTCTTCCTACGGTGGAGTCCGATCCGTCCCGAGTGCGGGGCGCTTACCTAGGGGTCCCTGTTCGGGTGCCAGATGCCGGGGTCCAGCCCCAGCAGGTCCAGGGGTCCCCAAAGGTGTGGACGGAGTCGGCGAAGAAGGAATGACACGGAGACAGCGTTCAGTTGATCAGCAGCCTAGCCAGGATCTCCAGCCAAGTTCTGGTCTTGATCTCCAGAGAGGCTCTGCTGTTTATTGTCTTGTTACATCCGTATTTATACCAGTTGATTTTAATCCTGTCAATTTCTATTACAAAGGTTAGGGCGTTTCTTATCTCCATTCCAGGGAGAAAAGATTATGTAGTTTAAGCATGATTGTTCGTAGTTAAAGGGATTAATTACCCGCCTGGCACTTAGTTGAGGGGTTTTATTCCCTCCCTAACTTCAGGGGAAAATCCCTACCTGGGGATTCAACCTTTCTCGGAGAGGTGACCTTGGTTAAAACACAGCGCCAAGAAGGTGAGCAAACATATTAAGAACCGTATGCCAGGTCCCTTGAAACAGCAAGGATGGACCGGCTCCCGGCACACTGCCACCTTTGTGATGGCGTGATGTTCAATTTGAATATTCCCGCTTTATTAGATAGGATATATACTTATTAATGCATTTTATATATTTACTAGAGGCCTGGTGCACGAATTTGTGCATGGGTGGGGTCCAGCCAGCGCACCCTGATGGGGGCTGATCAGGCCAGATGACAGGGGAGGCAGGTGGTGGAGGAAGAGCCACCCTGCTCCCAATCGGGGTGGGGGTGTTGATCAGGGGCAGGGCTGGCCAGGGGGAGGGGCCATGGGAGGTTGCAGGAGGTTGATCAGGGCCAATTGGGCTAGTTAGCCTCTGCAGTGTGCATTATAGCAACCAGTCTTCCAGTCATTCTGTTGTTCTAGTCGCTTGGCTTTTATATATATAGATAGACTATATATACTTATTTATGTATATTATTTATATTAAAATATATCATACACAGCCAATATTTTAAAATCAAGTTTGGATCAATGATAAAAATGTGGAACTATCTTTGGGGGAAAATTGGGAGATGTCTAATATCTTAAAACATATGTTATTCATCAAATATGTACCACTGAGGAAACTCTTTTAATAGTGGAGACAGGGTCATTCCCAGAAATTTTGTGTGGGTAACAGTTAGAGGTAATGGTTACACTTACTATGTGTCAAACACTGGGCTATGAGCCTGACCAACATTTACTAATGAAATCCTGACAACCTACAGAAGTGTATTGGCAGAGGACCCAACATAGTCATCAGCAGCGAGGACACAGGAGCAGCCTACTTGGGTTCAAAGCTCTGCTCTGTCACAGACTAGCGCTGGGACCCCAAATAAATTACCTAATCTTTCTAGGTCTCTGTTTCCTCATCTGAGAAATCAGAATGTTAATAATTATAGCTCTACTATTATAGTAAGTATAATAACTTTATAGAGTTATTATAAGTAATAATTAAATTAACTCATGGACTTTAAATAGTACCCAACACACTGTAAAAATCAATTAATAACAACTACTATTACTAACAGGAAACCTGAGATTTAAACAATTAACCAAGTTTATACAGATAATAAATGATAAAGCTGGAATTCCAACTCAGGCAGTCTATACACCAGTGGACTGAGTTAGTTCAATTCAATAAACAGTAAATTCAGTGTGAACAAATCAGCCAAAGCAGAATTTTTTAACCTTCATCGGACAAAATTATTCTCCTGGTTTGTTGACATCAAAAATCTTTCTTCCTAATTGTGTTTGATTAATTAGACAATCTTACTAGTAATTTTTTTTCAGAAGAGAGAATAATAGTGTTTCATAATTTGTTTTTAAATATGCAGGTAGAGCTCCCTAAATTATTTTGTTACATTCCTCAACTGTTGAGAGAAAAAAAATTGAAGGATCCTTAAATAATTCTCTAAGGGGCTGAAACAAAAAACAGAATCCTTGTTATTTTGGCCTCTCCTTAAGCAACCAATAATAGTTAACAATAATGTTGGGATACATTTATTTTTATTATTATTTTTGTTAAAAATAGTATCTACTCCCAAGTTCTGTCTGCTTTTTCATACAGCATGAAAAACCCACCAAGGCCAGGGTTAGCAGGCCACATAGCATGTGCAAATATTTTTTCAATTTTAATAATTTTCTAATAACTAAGACTGACATTAAGGTATTTACAGTATTTGTGTAATTTTAAAATTTCTAATCACTATGGGAACTTTAATCAAACCAGATATGTTGGAGCAAAACTAGCTTTTCTATTTGCCAAAAAGCATGAGTAGAGTTCCAATTCACAGAGATCATTATTATTAGCTACTTTTCAGTCTGTAAATATTTTCATTTCTTTGAAGCAAATACATATTGAAGGAATCCAGATACCATTTTAAACCCCATGAAAATAGCACACATTAAATTATGTTTTTCCTTAACAGGTCAAAAGAGCTTCTTGTATTTCCCTAACTCATACTCCCAACACACACAAACGTGCATGTCAAACCACGTGGTTAACTAGCTTTTGGCTGTTGGCAGAGACTTGAAAAATAATACATATAAAGCTTGTAGGTTGAAATGAAAAATCATAGCTCTAAGGGTACTTGTTGCAACTGTGTTTTCAATCAACTATATTTGGACCTTTCTCTTGTAACAGTAATTTTTAAGGCATAGTATCAGCTCCTCTTCATTCTTCAAAGCTCTCCTAATGACTTTACTGAGTTTAGTTTGTGATTGGCAGCTTTAGGAACACCCCAGGACTTACCACTCCAATAGGTCAAGCCCTCATCTCCTTGCCTCTGGGATCATAATGTGAAATTGATTCGAAATCTTTATACACCTAACTTCTACCATATCGGTGTTACAAACCTCAGGAACCAGTTGCCCTGAAGAAGGAGGAAACCAGAAGAATAGCTTTTGATTTGCACCCCTAGTAAATGAGGATTTACTTAATCCTGAGATTGAAGGGTTTAGGAGATTATAAAATGACAAGTAATCAGGACCCCATACCAAGGGAACAGAACACATGTTTTCTATAAAATAGACCATAGGCAGCAGAAAAACTGCCTGATGGTAAACTTGAGACCCTGTGTAGCCTGTGATTCAGCTGTATCTTCAAGACACCACAATTCTGGAAACTCAGCTGAAGGTTAAGCCCAGTTTGGACACTGAGGCAATTTTTGATTTTGGTTTTTGAAATCCTATACCAGCTTCTTTCTCCAAAACCCCATTTTACAGGACTTAAAGCTTCTCTGTAAGATCATGTTTTCCCTGGCAGGAAACTCTGCTTAACGTTTACTCTGTCTCAAAGGCTTAAATGTTCCTCTATCACTTGCTTATGCTCTGAAGACTGAAATAGCTAAAACACCCACTTTTCCATCTTCTTTTGAATCATTGGGGTGGTCATAGTACACAGTTCTGATCAATAAAATTCAAGACAGTCTGCTGGTGCTGCCTTCTTTGCTTCTATATTTTTTCTGGACTAGAATGCAGACTCTATGGCTGGAGCTTTGGCAGCCATGTTGTGACCTTGAGGTAATACTCATGAAATAAATGTGAAGAGATTAGAAGGACTATTTCAAAAAATAACTCACCTCTGATCTTTTGGTTCTGAAGAAAATACAATACTATCTGTTTAGCCAAGTCAGCTAAATAAAATCTATTAGTTGTGGTTAAATTCAATTCTAATTGATAGAGCCAGCAGAACAAATGTCTAGGACCACAGGTCCTAGAGTAAGAAAATAATCACATTTCAACTCCTGGTTTCAGCAATATTAGCTATATGATTCAGCCTCAAATTCCTAATCTGTAAAATTGAAGTAATAGTAGTATTTATTTCATAGGGTTGCTGTCAGTTTAAATAAGATAAGTTTAAATAAGTTACTATCGTGAGAAAATCCCCCCCCCCAAATATTATCAGTATTATAATTATTACACTTGCTAAGAATAACACTTATGTGCCTACTGTTTGCTAGGCACCATTAGGAACATTTAAGAAGACTAATCCAAGTCACAGGGGGAATGTGCTTACTAGAGATCAGGTGCACAAAAATTTGTGCACTTGGGAGGGGGGGTCCCTCAGCCCAGCCTGTGCCCTCTCGCAGTCTGGGACCCCTCGGGGGATGTCCACCTGTTGGCTTATGCCTGCTCCCGAGGGGATCAAGCCTAAGCTGGCAGTCAGACATCCCTCTAGCAGCCCAGGAGCCCTCGGGGGATGTCCACTTGCCAGCGGGAAGCAGGCCTAAGTTGCAGTCGGACATCCTTAGCGCTGCTGAGGAGGCGGGAGAGGCTCCCACCACCACCGCTGTACTGGCAGCCATCAGCCTGGCTTGTGGCTTAGCAGAGCTCCCCCTGTGGGAGCGCACTGACCACCATGGGGCAGCTCCTGCATTGAGCATCTGCCCCCTGGTAGTCAGTGTGTGTCATAGTGACCAGTCATTCCCAGTTGTTCTGCTGTTAGGGTCAATTTGCATATTACCCTTCTATTATATAGGATAGAGGCCTGGTGCACCAGTGGGGGCCAGCTGGTTTGCCCTGACAGGTGTCCTGGATCAGGGTAGGGGTCCCACTGGGGTGCCTGGCCAGCCTGGGTGAGTGGCTGATGGCTGTTTTCAGGCTGGTCACACTCCCTTCAGGGTGGGGGTCCCTACTGGGGTGCCTGGTCAGCCTGGGTGAGGGGCTGAGGGCCGTTTTCAGGCTGCCCACAGCCCCATCAGGGTGGAGGAGTCCTGCTGGGGTGCCTGGCCAGCCTGGGTGAGGGGCTGATGGCCGTTATCAGGGTGGTCACGCCCCCTGGCAACCAAGCTCACAGCCTCTCCTTTTTTTCTTTTTCTTCTTTTTTTTCCCCCCTGGGATTTATTTATCTTCTATAATTGAAACTTTGTAGCCTTGAGTGGAGCCGAGGGCCAGCCAGGTCAGGCGGAAAGCTTGGCTTCCTCCATCGCAGAGGGCAACCCAAGCCTCCTGCTAACTCCAGCTCCTTGGTCGCCACCATCTTAGTTGAGTTATTTTGCATACTTGCTCCTGATTGGCTTGTAGGTGTGGCTTGTGAGCGTGGCTTAAACATAGCAGAGGGACGGTTAATTTGCTTGCTTCTCTTTTATTATACAGGATGCATTTTAAATGAGTGAATTAGGACATTTCCATTCTGGGAAACAGGTCTGTTTCCACTACAGAACTTGGTGTAGCCAGGCCTGGAATTTTGTAGCTTGCCCTAGTCCTTAAATATTGCCAACACACCCTGCTCTCCCAGAAGTTCGGTTTATGATAGTTTTCCTTTCATGAACTAGAACTTTTCCAGGAATCTAGAGCTGATGTGCATGACCAGCTTGGGGCCAGACTGAGCACTATGGGATCAGGTTGGAGTAAAGGAATATGCCGACGTCTGATTTGCCTTCAGAGAAAAAAAGAAAATCCTAATTACTTCTGAAACTTCACTGGACAGAGATGTTATTCTAGATAAAATCTTTTCTTTTCTAATTTCCCCTTTTTCTGTGAGGGAGGCCTTCCTGATAGAAGCTAGAACAGTCATAAAGAACCTGCACAAAGTTTTCTCCATGCATGATAGTTGAGACTTCAATCTACCTGTGGGGCAGACAGACACTTCCTTTAGTCTGGAGACTCAAATAGGCTAGCCCACAATAATGAGTTTGAGTTTAATCCTGTCGGTTTTAGTGAATCTTTGAAAGGACTTGAACAGAAAAATGGCATCTTTCACAGCATGTGCACTAAAGTGAAAGTAGGGAGATGAAAAACGAATGAGAAACAGAATCAGGGAGTGACGCAGCATGATATTCAAGGTGCGTGAGTTCCTTTGAAATACCTGTGTTTATGAGAAAAATATGAAAACACAAGTTCAATTGATCATATCCCAGTTATTCCATCTATTGGCAATGTTGACAATAATGGAATACTTTCATTTATGTAAAAATAAAAGTCACGTGATTAATTTAGGGTAAGGAAGCCTCATCATGGAAGGAATCAAATATACACTGAGTCTGACCCAAGTACTAGGTCTAGTATTTAGGAACTCAGCACAAAAGAACAACAGCGAATGCTAAAAGTTTTTTCTTTTGGTCTAAACTTTCCCGGTTTAGTGCTTCGGTCATGTTCTGTGAGGATGGATGGTGCTTCCCACAGGCTGTGTTAACATGCAGAGTTGCCTCTGGCTTGTGTTGGCCTTTCCATGGAGGAACAAAAAGGAAGATAAGGATCCACAGAACAGAGTGGCTAGAAGCCCAGAACTGGTCTCCAGTCCTGGCTCCACCTTTAGCAATGTATTCAACCCTCTGAGCCTCAGTTTCCTCAGTATTATTATCAATAAAATAGCAATAGAAGCTTCCTTATGATCTGTGCCTATGTCAGGCCCTGCTTTAATCTGTAAACCGCCCAGCTCAGGGCCAAACACACAGAGGCATTCAGTACTGTTCGTCGTATTTTGTTATGGAGCAAAGAGCAGAAGGAAAGCTCCATTGCTAGTCCTCCTTTCTGTTTTCCCACCTCAACATTTGTCCGTGAAAACATTAGTCATATGATGGCTGTCAACAGCAGTATCATATCAGGTGCCATGAGGACAGGGATTTTATTATTTTTATTTTATTTTTTCTTCTTCTTTTGAAGCTGTTTTATGAACAATTGTACATTCTCACCCCAAAGGAGGTGAGACTCTGATGCAGAAGGGGTGTGAGTCAGCTGCTAAACACTCTTGTAGGACTTACTCATAGTGTCTCCTTGAGCCCAGAAGGCACAGTTTCTGGCTTGGAAAGGGAAATAAACTGTGTTCTCTCTTTCATTGATCTTAGGTTTATATAGGAACAGCAGATGACCTCCAGCTACACAAAACACTCCTGTGTCTACCTTATTTTACTGGGCTTCACATGTTATAAGAGTGAAATTCAAGGCTGCTGCCCATGGAGAGGATATCCAAATTCACGGGGAATCTGCTCAATATGGGATACTCTGTGGTGAATCCTAAACTATCTTGAGGATTTGTAGATTCAGATTTGAATAATCTTCAACAATTAGTGCACCAGGAGATATAGTCTCAAATGTACAAATGAACTGGAACTCATAATTTATTCCATTACATGCTGTAAATGATGTGGAGTATCACTGCTCTTGAAATGAAGCATCAGGAACAAGAAAACCTCATGAATATGTAGTTGCTGAGCAGTTGGTTTAATTCGTCCACCAGCTAAGTGAGTGTCTTCTTCAAGTTTATACCTCAGAGATATTTCAATTTTACAGATGTATTGATTTTTAAAATCATATAGAAATGGTCTATAATACAGATGCCAACGAGGTAATATAATGGTGGTCTTTATATAAGAAGAGTACAAAAAGCTAAATGTATACAAGAGAAGTAGCCAAACAAACAAACAAAAAAAGAATATGGAAATAATACATTTCACCAACAACTAAAATCTTTTTTAATTTAGTAGTGAAAGGAATTAAATATGACTGACAAAATTGTTCTCTCTGTCCCTCTTTCTGTGTGAATACACTTCACACACACACATGCACACACACACACAGATACACACACATGTGTATATGTGTGTATGTATAAGTATATATGAATACATATATACTTATATCCATGCCTAAATTGACTGCTAATTAAAAGATATGTTGCTCTTATTTCACAGAATATATTTAAGCAATCTCATTTTATCTTCTCTATAAAGACTAAAGGGACTCCTAGGTTTTACTAGTATTACTCAAATTCAGTCCCCTGCTGCTAATTAGAGCAACAATTCTGGTTATTGCAGGCATTTAGCAGGTAACTAGCACCTCTTTCATAAGCCTCATCCTGCGTGGGACGCTTGACGTCTGCCTCTCCATGCTATCTCTGTACAACCATGCCTACCCATGCTGGAGAACAGACATGGGGTAATGAAGCAGGTTATATTCATGTTTCTCTGATACCACAGTTCTATGGGACTATATGGATTATAATTTATTAGTTAAGCAATGATCACTAATGCTTATTAGCTAAGATGTTCTCATTTGAATTGACAAGAGGGAGCAGTTCTTTTACATTAGGCACTGAAAGTTTAATGTTTTTCCTATGTATTTTATTTTATTTTATTGATTTTTTACAGAGAGGAAGGGAGAAGGATAAAGAGTTAAGAAACATCGATGGGAGAGAAACATCGATCAGCTGTCTCCCGCACACCTCCCACTGGGGATGTGCCCGCAACCAAGGTACATGCCCTTGACCGGAATCGAACCTGGGACCCTTCAGTCCACAGGCCAATGCAATATCCACTGAGCCAAACCGGTTAGGACAAGGCACTGAAAGTTTTAAGCAGTAACAGTGTTCAGTCATGGCCAACATTATCAGGTTCACAGTAGTAACCAAATCATGATTGCTTTTAGTCTCTAACAATAAATGAGTACTCAGAGAGCAGCCTTCCTGCCATGTTGAACCTTAGAGCATCTGTTAAACCTTAGAGCAAAAGGGATACCTATTCATGGAAAATCATGAGGGGGCAGAATGGAGACATTTTCACAGAGTGCATGACCTGTGAAGACTGGGACCTCAGTAGAAGGTGTCATTTGGTGATGAGTGTGAAACATTTTTTTAAAAAATATTTCTTGATTTCAGAGAGGAAGGGAAAGGGAGAGAGAGATAGCAACATCAATGATGAGATAATCATTGATCAGCTGCCTCCTGCACACCCTCCACTGGGGATTGAGCCCACAACCCCAGCATGTGCCCTTGACCAGAATTAAACCTGGGACCCTTCAGTCCATAGTCCGAAGCTCTATCTACTGAGACAAACTGACTAGGGTGAATGCAAAACATTTTGCATCAAAACCTTTGGGTGTTCCCAACTGGTGTCCATTTTCATCCAAATTCAACTGGCATATTAATTTTCTGCCTAGGTGGTTGTGAAGGGTCAGGGGATAGGGAGCTGGGCTTTTTAATTTTTAAATTACACATTTGAAATGTTAACTTCTGCTTAATTAGAACTGGAAATATATAACCAATCCTTATTAACAGAAATTATCTATCTATATAAAAGCCTAATTTGGGATTTCGACCAACCAGGACTTCAATCACTCGCTATGACATGAGCTGACCACCAGGGGGTGGTGTGAAATGAAGGGAGGCCCCAGCTGGCAGCCAGCAGCCTCTAGGGACTCTACCCGTGCATGAATTTCGTGCACTGGTCCTCTAGTTATACATAAAAAGTAGCAATTTTTAGTCATTGCCATGATGATCAGATTAATTCTGCTAGTCACATAAAAATGATTTTTAATCCTCTAGCCCAATATATCACAAAATGTATTTTGTGAAACACTAGTCCAGAAAAAAAAATTGTCAGTGAAAGTAAATGTAGGAATTTTACATACTAACATCTTCCCAACCCCAGCCTTGTAAGAACTACATTAGCAGACTAAGAATCTGAGATATTCTCTGATAAACTTGTTTAACTTTGTTTATATAGGCATTTCCCACAATTATTTGACCACCAAATCCTACAAACATTCAGTGCTCATATTCTAGGCACTATATTTTAGGAAAGATTGTTCTAGTCAAAAACAACTCACAGTAACAGATTAGAAAGAAACACATAAAAAGTCTACAAACCCATACCTGAGCCATACTTTGGTCAGATTCTCATAAATTGTATATTTTATGAAGTTGCATATTCTGGGTTCTTTTAACTTTGCTGGACTAATGGTCTTTTAGATTGAGTTTTCAAAAAAGTGAAATGCATTCAATTTGAAAGCCTGTTGTTTTTTTATTTTTTGACAATTTAAGTTTTAAGTGAATTGAGGATAATAGAGGTAGAGGGAGATATTTAAAAGTTATACTTACTCAACTCTCTAATGAGCTGTTGAACAAGTGGTCATGTATGCTACTTTCTCATATGGGCCTAGTACATTTTTCCATCTGGTACATGATAGTTCTTTTGTAAAAACTATTGGATATTAGTAAATAAATTTTCTAAAATATCTGAAGTGCCTAAAGATTAAGCATAAAACATACCTAGTATGTTCTTCATCTGGTTTAAGAGACAGAACAAGAGGCTGACCGAGACCCACTTGTGTGATCTTCCTCAGTCCCATCCATCCCAACCCACCCCCCACCACCTCAAAGGCAGCACTGTCCTTACCATTGGAGCCACCATTTCAATATTTTCTTTATAATTATCTGCTACATCCATCAATAAATTCATGGACATTTTTAATTTTCCCAAAGAAAGAGAAATATCTGTTGTAAAATAACCATCGTTTTTTTAACTTTACTGTCAAAAAGCAAAGATGATGGATTTTGTAAGTATCTACAGACGCCTCATAAAAAATTTATTAACAATCTGCATCTAAAATAAACCTGATTAGAGGAGCTAACATGAAACTATCAAAAATTAAAACTAAAAAAAGATAGACAAGTTAAAGAAGTTTCATCACACATATATATTTGGCAAATGTAGAACTTATAATAAAAATGTGACAAGCTTCATAATTTTTTCTTCTTACACCGTACTGGAGCTGTGTGGAAACTTTTGAAAATAAAAGAGCCCAATAATGAAGCAATTATGAAGATTTTTGACAAGTATTCTCACATTATTAAGACAGCTAAATGAAGCACAAATAATGAAATAAGACATTAGCAATTAATATTCTAAAAGAAGTGTGATCTGTGGCAAATGAACAAGAAAGCACTAAGATTTTTTTTTTTAAATAAAACAGCATATTTCTTAGTGGTGAAATTTAAAGAGCAGTTTGCTTTGAAAATAATTTAAGCCACCTTGGCTCTGGTCTGCAAAATCTCTAAGTGAAGAGAACTACTCTTCTTTCTTTGAAATTTGATTCTCAGAAAGAGAACTTGTGATGTTTTGGAAATGAAATGCTGTACGTTTTTCTAAAAGTGAAAATATATTTATATTATATTCATTTCCCTTATGGAATGTTGGTGTTTTTTGACAACATGAAATTTTAAGCATTCAAATATAATGATTTGAATCTAATTGGAAATTTCATTATGCAGCTGACAAATGCTGAACATGAATCAAACCAGTAACCTCTGTGTGCATGGGATGGTGCTCAACCAACTGAGCCACACCTGCTAGGGCCTGCCATTAATTTAAAGTCAAAAGAGTTTTACATTCTAGATTTAGAATAGGGTGACGGGTTGAAGGAAATAAGATGGAGAGCTATAAGTAGATGTGAGAGTGATTTCTCAGCTCAAAAGATAACCCATCCCCAGAGTTTACCTATTTCACTCCTGCAAGACTACCCTGGAAGCCATCAGCCTCTGTCCAGGACTCTCCCAGCAACCATTGCCACTCCTGACATCAGTTTCCCTCACTCTGGCCCATCTTCCTTGGTTATTTCTAGAGCCAAAAACCCCCAATGGAGGGTGGTCACGACACTTCTTTGCTGGAAATTCTCCTCTGATTCCCTTTGCTTGCAGGAGAACACCAAAATTCTTCCCAGTCTGGAACCAACACCACTCCGGCCTCATCTCTACCTGACTGTAGCACCACTGAACCTGCAGCTTGGAGCTTCGTCCCATCTCTCCCAGCTGTGTCATGCACTTTATGGCTTATGCCATCTGCCCTTTATGACATATGGCCTTTGAATTGTGTCCCCAAAAGATATTTCTACCTGGAATCTCAGAATACAACCTTCTTAGAAAAAAGATCCTTGGAGATGTAATTAAGATAAGGATCTTGAGATCATCCTAGATTAGGGTGGGCCCTAAATTCACTGGTGGGTATCCTGCAAGAGACAGAAAACACAGACAGACGGAGAAGGCCATGTGAAGATGGAGGATTAAAGATGGAGTAACGCATCTACAAGCCGGAGGAAACCAAGGATTGCTGGTAGCCATCAGAAGTGGAGAGAGAGACAATGAACAGCCTTCCTCAGAGCTTCTCGAAGAAACCAACCCTGTCAATACCCAACTTCTGGCCTCCAGAACTGTGAAGAGAATAAATTTCTGTTGTTTTAAGCCACCAAGTTTGTGGTAATGTCTTATGCATGGCAGCCCAGCAGCCTCGTACATCCTCCCTCTGCTCAGGAGACTGCTATCTTTTCCATGCAGTGAATATCTTCCTTAACCCTCAGCCCAAATCTCTTAATTCATCGCAGCAGAGTAAGAGGTAGAAGTTAAATCCTTGACTATCTGGACTCAAATTCTACTTCTAACACTTAAAGATTAAAAACCTTTGGTTAAGTTATTTGACCTCTCTGGGACACTATATGTAAAAATGGGGATAATAACAGCATTTTTAGTAAATATTGTATAACATACCAAGCACTTGGATTACTTCTTAAAATATCAAAACCATCAAAAGATGTCAACTATTATTTTTATGTGTCAAGTCCCTAATTTTTTCAGAAAAATAATTATTACCTGCTCTTTAATGGGAGTAATAATATAATAGGACTAGAGGCCCAGTGCATGAAATTCATGTACAGGCGGGGGAGCTGGGGATGTCCCTCAGCCTGGCCTGCACCCTCTCACAATCTTGGGCCCCTCAGGGGGTGCCTGACTACCGGTTTTGGCCTGATCCCCATCAGTCAGACATCCCTCTCACAGTCCGGGACTGCTGACTCCTAACTGCTCTTCTGTCTGCCTGCCTGATCGCCCCTAACCACTTGCCTCCTGCCTGTCTGATTGCCCCTAACCACTTGCCTGCCTTATCACCCCTAACTGCTCACCTGCCTGCCTAATTGCCCCTAACCATTCTGCCTGCCTGCCTGATTGCCCTTAACTGCTCACCTGCCTGCCCGATTGCCCCCAACCGCCTCTGCCTTGGCCCCCACCACCATGGCTTCATAGGGAAGGACGTCCAGAATGACATCTACAAGGTCGTTTGGCTATTTGGTCTAATTAGCATATTACGCTTTTATTATTATATATACTAAATAAATGAGCTGGTGCACAAGGAAGACTTAGAGAAGGGACTAGTAGGGGTGAGTGGGCAGCCAATGTTCACTATTCTGATTATGTGCAACCTTCTCTGAATTCTTCCCTCCTCTAGACTCATTGTAACTGGTCTGTGTATCTGTCTTTACTGGAATGAGAAGTTTGCACCCATAGGAACTAGCGGAGAGCAATAAGCTTTGTAGGTAGATAATCAGGGTTGAATCAATGAATGCATGAATGAGTGTGCACATGAAGTTGGTACTGCTCTCTTGCTGCAGATGGAATGTGCTTCCACTAATGCTAAATCCATTTATTTTGATGTGCAATGAGTTGATTATTTAACTGTCAAAACTATATTCTGAAAAGCTCCTGGAGGCCAAAGCCTCAGGCTTTGGGATTAGCAAGTCCTAATGAGTGCTTCTTGCTGTGCTGCTGGACATCCATGTGTCAGGCAGAGAGCTGCTTGGTCATGGCCATTTCTCACACTTGGATTGCTTCTTTCCTTCACATCTTTGATTCCTTACATGGTGACTGACCTAGTTGCATACAAAGGTTTAGAGTTTGATGAAAGGTTTATGGTTTTTCATCAGGTGAATAAAAGACATGAGAACGTTGGTGTGTTTCCTTGATAAAAGCAGCATGCCTGCCTGTATCTGCCCAGATGCCAGTTTAGAAATGGCACTTCCCAACTGATTGCCAAGTCCCAGCTCTTGTGTCAGGGAATGTAGTTTTCCAGAGGCTGGGGCAGTATGCAGGATCTATTTTTTCCAAATCACTGAGTCTGTGTTATGGAAGATTCAAAACTGAAGACCCAGACCCTAAATGTTCAGGGAATAGTGAGGAATCCTAAAGGCTGGAACATTTTTTACAGGGATGCAAAGAATATTATGGGAGGCAGTGTTTGACAAGGAGGTTCGCCTAGTACATAGAAGCCCTTTTGAAGGTTTGCAAATGGGAAGGTGTTGAATATTCCATATAAAGTGCCTTGTTTAATTCCTATCCACTTATTAAATAATAATGAGATATTCTTGCAATGCCAGGCTATAAAATATAATGGTTATCAACTACCCCCTACAAATAAACTTTAAAACACATATGTAAAAATTCAGTAACATTTCAGCATCCTGTCTTTTCCTGGAGACTGGGAGAATAATTGCATGAAAGGAAGACCCACACTGAAAAAAAAATTAAGATATAATCAAGAAGTATTTGTGTTGTATCTAAATATCAATAATAATAACACTGTACATTGCAAATAATTGAATAAGAAAAGCAGTTCAAATTTTCTTCATTCTAGGCACTTATAGGGCCTGCCTTAATAATATATTTACTAGCTCCCTAAACATTATATTTTGGGCTTTCAAGATAAAAAACTTGTTCACAAATATTGTATTGGGTACTCTATAAGGGAATCCTATAAATTTAACTCAAGTTGTAAATATTCATTTCGAGTTTTCATAGTAACTGCTGTCTTCTCCATGAGGCCAGTTTCACAAGAGAATTTCTCCAAGGTAAGTTTAAAATAAGGAAATACAGTAGCAAATGCATTAACAATATAAGACTCATATAGAGCTTGGAAAGAAAGATGTTGCTGGTGGTTTAGAAATAAATTTCAACAGATTAAATTCAGGCTTTAATTAAGTTATAAAGCCCAGGAATTGCAAATTATAAAAGTTTATTGGAATTAGCTTTCTTAGGAGCACTATTATATGTATAATAAATAAAAGGGGAATGATGAAGGCAGGTGCTCTACCCTAAATAAAGAAAGGCAGATGACACATTAATGGACACATTCCAACAAATGCATTCTCTTAAAATTATTTTATCAGCCAACAAGCATTATTTCATCAGATAGCAAACATTATATGTTTGTCATAAAATGTTTGTCATAAATATTCCATTTTGACAATGCACACTCCATAACATGCAACAGTATAATATTAAAGTCCACTGAAATCAGTTAGCAATCATCCCAATGCATATCTCATGTACAATAAACTGATCTAATATCAAGCATCTTTTCTCAGATATGATTTTTCTACACATTTCCAAGTGGAAGTTCAGCATTTGTTTCTTTTATAATAAGTGCAGTTTCTTTAAGGAAGCCTCATTGCCTTCAGTCTCACTGACTCTTTCCTCTATCATCTATTGATGAGCCCAGTAAGGCATTCTTTGTTCTGTCAGTGTTTTGTTTAATATAAATTTACATTTCTCTGGGATAAAAGCCCAACAGTGCAGTTATTGGGTTGTATGGTAGATGGGTGTTCAGTTTTTACAAATATATATATATATATATATATATATATATATATATATATATATATATATATATATATATATATATGTACTAGAGGCCCGGTGCACAAAAATTTGTGCACTAGGGGGGTAGGGGGGGTCCCTCAGCCAGGCCTGTGCCCTCTCACAGTCTGGGACCCCTCGGGAGATAACGACCTGCTGGCTTAGGCCTGCTCCCGGGTGGCAGAGGGCAGGCCCAATCCCTAGGTTCAGCCCCTGGTCGGGCTCAGAGCAGGGCTGACTGGGGAGTTGGGGCGCCGCCCCCTGTCATGCACAGAGAAGGGCAGATCGGGAGGTTGCAGGGTCGATGGGGAGGTTGCGGCGCCACCCACTGTCACACACAGAGCAGGGCCCATCAGGGGGTTGGGGAGCCCCCCACTGTCACGCACAGAGCAGGGCCCATAAGGGGGTTGAGGAGCTCCCCCCTGTCACTCACAGAGTAGGACCGATAGGGGAGTTGGGGCACCGCCCCCTGTCACGCACAGAGCAGGGCGGATAAGGGGGTTGGGGCACCGCACCCTGTCACACTCAGGGCAGGGCGGATGGGGAGGTTATGGCTCTACCCCGTCACACACAGAGCAGGGCCCGTGGGGGGGGCGGGGTTGGGGCGCCCCACCCTGTCACACACAGAGCCGCATGGCGATCAGGGGGTTGGGGAGCTCCCCTCTATCATGCACAGAGCAGGGCTGATCAGGGGGTTGGGTGCCTTCCCCTGTCACGAACAGAGCAGGGCAGATAGGGAGGTTGTGGCCCCTCCCCTTGTCACACACAGAGCTGCAGGGAGATCAGAGAGTTTGGGCGCTGCCCCCTGTCACACTGATCCCGGTGCCAGGAGGCCTCACGGCTCCACTGATCCTGGTGCTGGGAGGTAAATTACCCTTTTACTATATAGGATAGAGGCCTGGTGCACAGGTGGGGGCCGGCTGGTTTGCCCTGAAGGGTGTCCTGGATCAGGGTGGGGGTCCCCACTGGGGTGCCTGTACAGCCTGGATGAGGGGATGATGGCTGTTTGCAGCAGGTCACACACCCTTCAGGGTGGGGGTCCCCACTGGGGTGCCTGGCCAGTCTGGGTGAGTGGCTGAGGGCTGTTTTCAGGCTGGCGGGTGACTGAAGCTCCCAACCGCTCCTTTTTTCCTTTTTTCTTTTTTTATTCTGGGCCAGCTTTAGCTCTGAGGCTTGGCTCCAGCTCTTAGGCCTCAGCTGCTGAAAGCAGGTGTCTGGTTTGTTTGGGTTCTATAATCGAAACACTGTTTCAACTCCAGCTCTGAGATCCTGGCTGCCTGAAAGCAAGTTTCTGGGGTTTTGTTTAGCTTCTATATTTGTAAAAATGTTTCAAACTGCAAGCTCAGAGGCTGGCAAGGCAGGCGGGAACGTTGGAGTCCTCCGTCACTGAAGCAAGCAAGCCTCATGTTCGCTTCAAGCTCCCTGGTTGCTGGCCGCCATCTTGGCTGGCAGTTAATTTGCATATTTCCCTGATTAGCCAATGGGAAGGGTAGCGGAGGTATGGCTAATTACCATGTTTCTCTTTTATTAGATAGGAGATATATATATATATATATATATATATATATATATATATATATATATGTATGTATCTTTATTTTTGATAGTATTACAGATGTCTCCCATATTCCCACACTTTACCCTCCTCCTCCCAGCCCCTACGCACATCCCCAGGTCTTCACTATCCTATTGCCCGTGCTATGCAGGTAAGTATATAAGTTATTTGGTTTATCTCTTCTCATCTCCCCATCCTCATATGGATATATATCAGTCTGTTCCATGCCTCCATGCTTTGGGTCTTATTTTTTTTTGTCAATTCATTTTGTTCATTAAATTCCACAAATAAGTGAGATCATGTGATTTTTGTCTTTCTCATATGTTCATAGCAGCATTATTTACAATAGCTAAGATTTAGAAACAGCCCAAGTAGCCATCAGTAGATGAATGGATAAAAAAGCTGTGGGACATTTATACCATGGAATACTATGCAGCTGTAAAAAAGAGTGATCTCTTATCCTTTGGGACAGCATGGATGGACCTGGAGACTATTATGCTGCCAGTGTTTTTATTATTATTATTATTTCTCACGTTTCCTCTTGATTCTTTCTTAGAGTTTTTACCTCTCTGCTTACATTACCCATCTGTTCTTGCATATTGTTTACTTTTTCCATTTGAGCCCTTAGCATACTAATCAAAGTTGTTTTGAATTCCTTGTCTGATAATTCCAAAATCTCTGCCACTGATACTCTCTCTCTCTTCAAACTCTGTTTTTTCCTTTTAGTAAACTTTGTAATTTTTAGTTGAAGTCTGCACATTTTGTACTTGGTAAAATATGCTGGGGTCAATAGATCTTTAGTGTGAGGTTTTCTATTTATCTGGCTAGGAGTTAGATCTGCTATTATTTCCTGAAGCTGTAGGTGTCAGAGGCTCACATCTGCCCCGGTGTCCTTGTTTTTGTCTCCTGTTGTCTTTGGGTTTCCCTAGAGACTTCTTATTAAGTCAAGCCTGGACTGTACAGATCTGCCCACTGTCTTCCTCCTGATACCAGCAGCAGTTTCTGCTTTGGGGCTTCTGCTTCATTAAGTTGGGGTTCTCTGTACCTCTCGGTCTCTCTAATTAGGGGAGCAGTGGATTGTCCTGCCACTTCAATTCTCTGATAGGTAGAAGAAGAGTTGCTGAGTTTAAGTTTGTTTAGTTTTCTTCTTATTGGGAGGACAGGATTATGACTTTCAAGCTCCTTCCATGCGGGTCTGGAAACCAGAAATCTAGGAAGACACCTTTTTAACTTGTGAGAGTTTAGGGAAACAATTGAAAAGGTTCCTTGTCAAGAAAATTTCTACACTATCAGCTCAGCATCACAATAAGCTCACCTTTCTGGGCCAGTCTTTAAGCTTAGATCCTGAGGAATGGGATTTTGAGAAATCTGAAAATGCAAAGATCTCCAGTGTCTTATGAATCAATTTGCTTCCATCTGTATTTTGAACATGAATATGTCAGACCCAGAATGGCATGATTTTCTGAATTTGTTCTGTGCTAGAGTAACATCAGTTACTTATGCTTACCAATGGGGAGGTGAAGATTATTCCTTCCTGGGGCGGCAGAATTGGATGTTTCCAACCAACATTTTCACCATTTAATGTTGAGGTGATGAAAATTCTTGGAAAAATGACTATTGACAATTTACCAGCCGAATTTCTGCCTGGCATGCTTTACATAAATATGTCGTTTACTTTTCATAATTCACCCTAGAAGGTGTTATCATTCTTTGGTTAGAGATGAAAGAAGTGAGGGTGGTGATTGCAGGGAGATAGGGTATAGGGAAAGGTGGAAGCGGGAATAGAGGTGATAAATGGTGATGGAAAAAATAAAACAAATTTTGGATAAATGGTGATGAAATAATACATTTTTTTAAAGCTCAGAGCCTGGGAATGTGCATGCTGCTTAAACCAATTATTGATGAGTTTAGGAGTAGAAAGCTCCCTTCCCAGGGTCAGGACAACTAAGACTTAAATTCCAGTTCTAAGTTTCCTTTGAAGGATTCTGTGGGATTTGCCTGACATCTCATTCTTGCTGGATATCTCCTAATTTTCCTACTTCTCTAACATCTTTACCAGTTTGCCCGGTGAGCCCTTACTAAATAAGTCATTAGTAAGGGGGAAAACAAAAAGAAATAAGTGAGGGTCAGAGAGGTTAATTGACTTTCTCAAGGTGCCATTGTTGGTCAGTGACCAAGCCAGGATTCAAACTTAGCTCAGTTTCCAAAATTAGTACTCTTAACTACTGAGCTATAATTGTCCCTTCAGGAGTAAGCATTAGGGGGACAGATTTCTTTTTTTTAAGATTTACCCATCAATTTTATATTTATTCAACAAATGATTTTCTGAATTTGTTCTGTGCTAGAGTAAAATCATAATTGATGTTTATTAATCATGTATATATGCCAAACTCTACTCTAGGCACCATAAATCTTTGTCTCATAGAATTTGCATTCTAGGAAAGGGAGACAGAAATAAAACAACTTAGTAAGTTTTATAGTATATTAATAGATCATACGTTCTATGGAGAAAAATAAAGCAGGGAAGGGGAAGAGGAACTGCAAATATAAATAGAGGTCACAGATGTTCTCACTGAAAATGTAGCATTTGAACAAAGACTGAGAGGAGCTAAGGAGTGAGCCATGAGTCCGGCTAAGGGAAGGGCATCAGGAGAAGAGCTGACCAGGGCAAAGGCCCAAGTAGAGAGCTTGCTGGAGGATTTGAGGAACAGCCAGGAGACCACAAGTGTGACTGGATCTGCAGAATGGCCAGGTATCTTGCATTAACATCCTCATGTATTTCAATATGGGTTCACAAAGAGAACAGAGACCATGAGATTAATTTGTTTTAGGGAAGATCCTAATGCTCTTACAGAGGCAGACAACAGAAAGGTGCTGGAACTTTCAACCACCATCTTTTAAAAGCATGGAGACTTCCCATTAGCTGATCTGGTACCAGAAGTGGGTGAAGAGACAAGAAGGTAGGATGTGGCGTAATGGTGTAGTAGGAGGATGGCTAGGATAAGAGTCACGACACCTGAGTTCTAGCCCTGCTCAGTCACTAATTGGTTGCATGGTCAAGGGTAAATATCTCTCTTGGTCAGAGTTACTTTATATGTGAAATAGCCTTTTGGATCAACTGTTTGTTCTCAGCAAATATCATGCTTCCTTTTCTCCCTACTATATCCTCTTTCTCATTCTTCTTACTATGTCAGCTCCGTAGTAATAGGGCCATGGCTAATATTTATAGAGTGCTTTTTGTAATCTTCACCTGAGGATAGGTTTATTGATGTTAGAGAGAGTGGAAGGGAGAGAGACAGACAGACAGACAGATATTGATTGATTGGTTGCCTTCCCTATGTGCCAAGACTGGGGATTGAACCCACACTTAGGCATGTGCCCTAACAAACAACCTTTCCCTATACAGGGTGATGCTCCAACCAACTTAGCCACCTGGCCAGGGCTTATACAGTACTCCTCAAGTATGCCTCTAATAGTGTTAGGTGTATTAAATCACCTAACACTCAAGAACACTGTAGAAGGTATATACTATTATGATTATCTGCGCTATACTTTACCTGAGATTGTGGACTTGCCCATCCAGCTATTGAGTGCAGGAATACAGAGAATGAAGGTGGGGGTGGGGGTGCTGCCAGTAAGGGTCTGTACACAGGACTTCTTGGTCCTGGGTCAGGATCTGCTCAACTGGGCTCCTTCCACAGCCCTTCCCTGCTCTGGTTCTAAAGCAGCTGATAAAAATAGTATGTAAGCTATACATGCAATCTTAAATTTTTTAGTAACTACATCCTATATAATAAAAGGCTAATATGCAAATCAACTGAACGGCAGAACAACTGGTCACTATGACGTGCAGTGACCACCAGGGGGCAGACACTCAATGCAGGAGCTGCCCCCCTGGTAGTCAGTGCACTCCCACAGGGAGAGCGCTGCTCAGTCAGAAGCCCAGCTCACGGCTGGCGAGCACAGCAGTGGTGGTAGGAACCTCTCCCATCTCTGTGGCAGCACTAAGGATGTCCAACTAACGGGTTAAGCCTGCTCCTCACAGGGTGTGCAACATATGGGACAGCAACAAAATACCATGTTTATGTTTTAGATATTTTTTACATAGTCGTAACAAAAGCTGACACACACACAGAATTAACTCCATGCTGGGCAGTGTTCTAAGTGATTCATGTATCTTAACTCATGAAGACTCATGAGCATCCCGTGAGCACACTACATTGACTATCCTTGTATTGAAGACCAGTAAACAGAAGAATCTAGAAGTTGTATAAATTATCCATGGACATGTGGCCAGGGACAAAATATATTGACTTAATGCAGACAGTTTGGCTACAGTGTCTATATTTCAACCACTTTGCTGTTTTCCTTAAGTGATAAGAGTTGGGCTTCAAAATTTCAGCTGTTATTTTTAAATTGCTAGCAGACTGTGTGTACAACTGGCTGGAGCAAAGAAGGATACATTCATTTTCACTTGAAGTTGAAATCCCCAACTGT
Source organism: Myotis daubentonii (assembly GCF_963259705.1). NCBI lineage: Eukaryota > Metazoa > Chordata > Mammalia > Chiroptera > Vespertilionidae > Myotis > Myotis daubentonii. Next base: position 135,533,983 of record NC_081840.1, on the reverse strand, counting down.
GTTTCTATCTGGATTTATTTTAATCTCCCATTGATCCAGCGATTTAAATCTGGGGATAGAATTTTAGATCAGCAGGGCACACTGATGAACACCAGAGTGAGGACTAACATATATTGCAGCCACACCAACAAGAAGCCGCAATGCCTTTTGGGGATAATTAGTGCCCTCACCTCTTTGCATGCTCTCTGTAAGTCCGGTTATCCCAGAGCTCAGATTACTTCCAGGAGATAATTAGGGGCTGCTGAAAGCTTCGTTAACTCTGCTGGCCCACAGGGGCATTGTAAATGACTGCTTCTCAGACAGACTCACTGGCTTTCAGCAGCTTGAAACATCTCAGCCTTAATCCCCAGAGGATTGAACATGGATTTCTTGGATTATTACATTCTCTTCGGAGGTTTTGAATCTCTTTTTACAGAGACTGATGGCATTTCTGTGTCTTAAAGGCAACTTTAGGCACAGGAAGAGCTAATGCCCCACATCTGGAGAAGCCTGATTGAAAGACGAGGACACAGTTTATGGCCTGGGAAAGAGTACCCATCAAGATTTTAGAAAATTGTATATCTGTTGCATTTTCATGTATTCTAAATTCACATACATGGATTCATTCTTTAACATCATTCCTTAAAGTTTTTAACTTAGTATGTCTTTTTGAGATCTATCCATATTAATTCATACAGATCAAGCTCATTTGATTTAACATCTGTACAGAGTCCTATCATATCAATATACCACATTTTATTTACTCCCTCTCCTACAGAAGGTATCGAGTTTGTTTCTAATAGTTTATTATTACTATGTATATCTTTGTAAATATCTATATTAGTTTGCTAAGGCTACCGAAACAAAATACATAACTAGATGAATTAATAGAAATCTATATATATAAAAAGCCAGTGTCCGTGACAACCATGATGACCAAAAGACCAGCCACCATGAGGTGCATTGAGCATCTCTCGGTCCCTCTCTCCTGGCCCTCAGGCTCTGATTGCAACAAGGTGGGTGACGGGTGGGCGGGGAAGCGAGAGTGGCGAGTAGCAGCAGGCAGGTGGGTGGGGCTGTGAGCAGTGGTGGGCTACCATGCACAATTTTGCGTGCTGGGCCTCTAGTTTAATAATAGCTCTAGAGGCTGGAAGTCCAAGATCAAAGTGTTGGTAGGTTTGGTTTCTCCTGAAGTCTTTCTCCTTGGCTTGCAGATGGCTGTCTTCTCTCTGTGTCCTTATGTGACCATTCCTCTATGTACATGCATCCCTGGTGGCTCTTCTTTTTCTTATAAGGACACCAGTCATATTGGATCAGGGTCCAGCCATATGACATCATTTGACCCTAATTAGGTCTTTAAAGAGGTATGGTGAGGTTAGGAGTTCAACATATGAATTTAAGAGGGATACAATTCAGTACCAATAATGATATTGGAATCAGTCTAGACCAGGGGTTCGGAATAAGGGCTTTGGACTCAGGCTGCCTGGGCTAGATCCTGACTCTCCACATGCTAGTCATGTGACTTTAGCAAGCTACTCAACCTTGTATCAATTCACTTGTAATGAAACCCATATGTTTTTTGGGTGTTGGGATTGTTAAAGGAGCTACATGTAAAGCACTACCACTGTGCTTCGCTCAGTATTAACTATTGATAAGTCTATCTGTGTTTATTAAGAATACTTTATTTAGAACTGAACCTGGTCATGGAATTTCCAAGGCATAGGGGATACATTTTCAATTTCTCTAAATACTTCCAAATAGCACTTTGTGGTGAGTACACCGATGAACACTTCCACCAGCCAAGTACTGTACAAGAGTTCCTTTTTCCTCTTCTTGGCCAAGAATTGATTTTCTTCATACTTAAACATTTTTATCCAATTGATGTTTAAAAAAAAGTATGCCATTGTTGAGTACATTCTTTGGTGTACACCTGTTTCAGGTGGTGTATACACCATAAGGGAAAAAGTATGCATGTGCTTCTATATAATTCTCATAACCACTCCCTTAGCATAGTTCAAAGAAATATACAGTATAAACAAAAACTCTTTTGACATGAGTTGGAAGAAAGAAGGAAGTCAGTCAGGTTATTTTTCCCTGGCTTCTAGTTCTCTTTCTGTGTTTTTAGGGATTTTTACTTCTTTTTAGGAAGTAAAGATTGTCTTTTAAATGGAAACTCTCCAAAGGTTAACAAAGTGAAGTGCCTCTTGACCAGTGGTCATTTTTCTTTGGCTTAAGCATTAGCTCTCAAATTTCATTTTGCCTGAGTCACTTGCATAGCTTGTTAATGATACTGATTACTGGATTTCATAGTCAGAGATTCCATTTTGACCCTCATGTGAGGACAAGAGTCTGGATTTGTAACACACATCTCTTGTGATTCATTTTAGGTTACATGTGGCCTATACTTTGAAAAATAAAACATTCTCTTGATATTTTCCTCAGTATTGTGGTATTTAGTGTATTTTAACAAGAATAAACATTCAGTCTGCAAACAAACACTGTCATGGACCTTGGGAATATGTTTTCCTGAGCCTACGTTCCCTCTGTTTAATGTGAAAGCCACCGAGCTGGAAATTTCTAGGATCTTTCCAGCTTAGATATTCTGTGTTCTAGTTCTGTTACATGTCTCTTTCCTCATTTCCTCCAGGCCTTCAGTAACCCATGTAACCACACGATTCTTGGACTACATGTAATTTTGCAACAATAGTAAATTTTTCTCAGGAACTTAAAATTCAGGGATATAAGACTACCCACTGAAAGTTAAATATTTAACTTAACTTTATAATTTAACACAACAGGTAAGTTCCTTACATTTTTAAATGTCCCCTTAGAACAGCAGTTCTCAACCTGTGGGTCGTGACCCCTTTGGGGGTCGAACAACCCTTTCACAGGGGTCACCTAAGACCATTGGAAAACACATATATAATTACATATTGTTTTTGTGATTAATCACTATGCTTTAATTATGTTCAATTTGTAACAATGAAATTGGAGGTCACCACAACATGAGGAACTGTATTAAAGGGTGGCGGCATTAGGAAGGTTGAGAACCACTGCCTTAGAAGGTACAAAATCTCCCAGATGAAGTACTGGAAGCATAAGTTCTAATGTGATTGATGTTTAACTTAATATGATATAAAGCTATAGCTGTCAGTGTGATAACATATCTGAAGGAAACAACGTGGAGATTGAGAAAGTCTTAGGGAGTATCAAATACCAAATACCAAAGAAAGAGAACCCAAAGAAGCCAGCCTCCAGTCTCTGCCCAGGGTGGTAGTGCCCCAAATGTCAACTCTAGTTTATCCTCATACAAAAGTGAAGCCGTAATAAAAAACAATGATGGAATGTCATGTTAATAACAATTTACCTTTGTTTATAATACAGCTTTTAACCAATTGATTTGACAGGAAAATAAGATTGTATCTGGTGCTTGAGCATCACACTGCTAGCAAGACTATAAATTGGCACAATCTTTCTGAGAAGCAATTGGCTCAAATTAGCAAAAGCTTCAAAAATGGGTATTGCCAGGAGTTTATTAATTTCAAATTTTAAAATGTATTTAAGGAAATAATTAACGTAGGCAAATTCTTTTCTATAAGAAAGTTCATTACAGTGTTTCTGTCAATATAAATATATAACAAAAAGGAACCAATTATATACATTTTTGGTATATCCTAAAAATAAGATCCTATTTAATCTTAAATAATGATGAGAACTATAAATGTTTTTACATGATAAGCTAAAAATAATATATTTTCCAGTGAAGCAATAATCTTATAGTGTAGCAACATAGCATAAAACATTTTTATGGTAGCCAGATGGTGTTGCTCAGTAAGTGGTTTGGTTCCCTGGTCAGAGCACATGCCCAGGTTTTGGACTCAATCCCCAGTAGAGGCTGTGCAAGAGGTAGCCAATCTATTTTTCTCATCAATGTTTCTATCTCTCCCTTTCTCTTCCTCTCTGAAATCAATAAAAACATACAAATATACATATTATATATGTATATACCTATAGAAAAAATATATGCAATATACATGTATATTAAAAAGTTCCATAGTAATTATGTCTCCTTAGAAGGGTTATTGGTATGAATTTTTAAATCTTTTTTTTTTTTTTTTTTTTTTTTAGCTATCTCTAGTTTCTAATTATTAACATTAGAATTTTGGTTTCTGTAATTGGTCTCCTGTGAGTTTAGTTAAGAACAGTCATTCATTCAGGAAACATTATTTGAGTATGTACCATGTGCCTTGGAATACTTCAGCAACAAAATGCATACAGAAACCTACCCTTGAAATTGACCTTCCAGTTTACATTCCAGCCAGTTCCTCTGAGCGAGAGCCACAGTGTTAACTGACCTGGCCTGGAGTTCAGAGAGCTGGACTTGCCATGCACCTCCCCAGACTTGTGCACTCGCCCCTCTACTCCCCCAGGACCTGAGCCACCGAGAGGGCAAGAGGGCGTGGAGGAGGAGCATCTTTTCAACCAGTAAGCCCCTTTCAACCAGGCCTGAGTTTATGCTAATGAGCTGAGTCTTCTTATCCCTGAGATAGCTTCAGGATGGGGACTGAAAAGACCAAGGCGTGATGAGAGGGTTGTAACTTTCACCCTGACCCTTGACCTCCAGGGAGGAGAGAGGGGCTAGAGATTGAGTTAAGCACTAATGGACAATGATTTAATTAATAATGTCTGCACAATGTAATCTCCATAAAAATCCTAAACAATGAGGCTCAGAGAGCTTCCAGATTGGTGAACACATCTAGGTGTTGGGAAGATGGTAGCCTGGAAAGGATAGAGAACCTGTGCATCCCTACCCCATAACTTCCCCCTGCACCTCTTCTATTGGCTGTAATAGCAAGTAAAATGTTTCCCTAACTTCTGTGAACATTCTAGGAAATTATGAAACCTGAGGAGGCGGTCGTGGAAACCCCTATGATTATAGCTGGTCAGTCAACAGTACAGAGGGCACAGACTTATGAGAGGTGTCTGAAGGGAGGGGGGGGGGCAGTCCTCTGGGATGGATTACTTTAACCTGAGGGGTCTGACACACTAACTCAGGAAGTAGGTAGTGTTTGAAATGAACTGAACCATTGGACACCCAGTTGGTGTTCAGAGAGTTAGAGAACCGGTTGTTGGTGTGGAAACACCCCACATATTTGGTATCAGAAGTGTTCCAAGAGTAGAAACAGATCATAGTAGTAGAACCTAGGCTAACAGATGTGAGAGCCCTGTGAGTACCAGGAGCATATGGGCACACAGATTTATGCCTGTGGGTGGGGTAACTCATTCTACTTGAAAAAAGGAAATAAATTCACTTTGAACTTATTTTATAAAACTGAAAACTCTCCCAAGATAATGTTATTGGATTGTCAAATGGTATGATGATTTTTCTTTTTGTCTCTCTTTCTGTACTGCCTGCATTCTCTCTTGTCAGTAAATCTAGTAAAATGTCCCAGTGAAATTTTGTGACTATTTCTATAACATAATAAAAAGGTTTTATTTTTCTTTTTTCTACTTGCCTCTGCCAGGTGCAAAGACAAAAAAGAAAGGCAAAACATTCAGTGAAAACCGATTTTGGTTCACTTACATAATTGGTTACTAGTTGAGATTGTGTTATTCATAAAAAGGTGATATTTCATCAAATGGCAATGTATTAGGCTTAAGAGTGATAGGTCTCTAATATTTCAGTCATTATCCATTCTGGTTAGATTAAATAATCAGTATAATAGTTCTGCTAACAGATGGCATTATTGTGACTTTGGTAGTGGTGGAAGGAATAAGGAAAGTAGAATAAATCTTGGAACTTATTGAATTGGATTCACCAAAACCCACAGAAACTGAATTATGTTAAAAACAAAAACAAAAATGTACAGAATATTGCACAAACAACTGAGCATTCACTCTTTCTCTTGTATCAGAAGTATATTTTTAAAAGTATATTTTCAGTCAAATATATAGATATAGGAATATTTATAAAAATATTTTTTCTACAAATGGGAAAATGATTTTATTTTAATAAAAATGTCCTCATTAGAAGCTGGCCCCTTCCACTGCCATTAGAAAGCAGCTTTATTGCTAAAAAGCAATCCACTTATTTAGACACTAGAGGCCCAGTACATGAAAATTCATACACTGGAGGGGGGTCCCTCAGCCTGGCCTGCCCCCTCTCACAGTCTGGGAGCCCTCAGGGGCAGGAGGTGACCCAGTGATCAGGGGAAGGCGATGCCCCATCACACCTCTGCTGCTGCCACTGCCGGCCCTGGTTACCTGAGCCTCTGGTGTCCCTGGGCATCTGGGGAGCTGCCATCCAAGGTTTGTCTGTACCTCTGGCCAGCCCTGGGAGCCTGTGGGGTTGAGGGGACTGGGGGACTCCAGAGGCAGGTGTGGCTGAGGGGACTGGGCACCACCATCTTATGGCTGTGGGCATCACCATCTTTGAGGGTGGGGCAGTCCATTAGCATATTCCCTCCTTATTGGCTGTGAGCGCCGCCATCTTTGCAATGGCGTGAGGGTCAATTAGCCTATTCCCTATTTATTAGATAGGATAATCTTCTTAGGCAATTTAAAGTTTTTCCACCTTCATATATAAATGGGGGGGGGGATGTAATAATAAACTGCATTACAACTATGCATAATGTGCTAACTGAGTTTATCACTGTGTCTTAGGGCTCTAGGTCATTTTATTTTATTTTTTGTATATAGTTGTGATATGCAGAATGGCAAGCTGGGACTCTCTCATTGAGGGTTCTTGACCTATGAAGTTTGAAGAATAAAATTCTCGGGCTAATATATTTTAAACAAAAACATGGAAGTTTATTACAAAGTTATACAAACTCCCCGTGGGGAGGGGTGACCAAAGGGGAACCCCTGGGGAGGGGTCCCTAACTTGGGAAAAACCTTTATCTCTCTATAAAATGGGAAAAACCTAGCCCTGTGAGTCTCTTTGTCTATGGGTTTATAAATGCTGGAAGATTCCACTTTCTAATTGGACCCTTCCTTATTTTAGTGCTTTCCTAATTGGCCACTCCCCCCTCCCACTTATGCCTGCATGGTATCAGTTTCAAAGTTTACAAGCTCACTGGGTGCCCCCTATTCTTCTTCCTCTTACCTTGTAACATTCTCGTAAACAATCAGGTGGCTTGGGCCGTCTCTGTGGTCACATATGCATTCCTCTCCCATGGACCCTTCCCTAACACTGCCTCTCCTGTCTTTAAAATCCTTTCAGTTGTATTTTCCAAATGTTTCACATGAGTAAAAAATTAAAAGTTAGCCCTTACTGGTGTTGCTCAGTGATTAGAGTCCCAGCCCCTGATCACAAAATGGTCTCGGCTTTGACCTCCGGCCCGGTCAGGGCATATGTGGGAGGCAGCCAATAGATGGCTCTCTCCTATACCTATGCTTTTCTCTTTCTCTCTTTCTCTCTCTCCCCCTCCCTCCCCTCCACTCTCGGGTAAAGATTTAAAAAACAAACAAACACAGCAAAAATAAATATTATTAAGTAAAAGAGGGTATGTATTTACAATATTTCATATGCTTTACAACCTGGTGAACAAACTGAACTACCAAGCAACATAGAGACAGACTCATGGATAGAGAGCAGGCAGACAGCTCTGATGGAGGGTTGGGCAGTGGCGGAGGTGTGGAGGGATTGATCAAAAAAGACAAAAAAATAAGAGAGAGAGAACTCACAGACATGTACATGGACAACAGAGTGGTGATTGCTGGGAGGGGGGGTTGGATTTGGAAGAAGGCATAGAAGGGCTAAATGGTGATGGAAAAAATAAAATTTAATTTAATTTAATTGAAAAAAGAAAGGAAACAATAGCTTCACAAATAGCTATGTGACTTTCTCTAAGGTCACATGTGCCTGATTATGGCAGGAATATGATTAAAGTTGTTAAATTTTTAGTCTAGAACTAAAATAATGGTGGGGGTGCTGTTTTTTCTTGTTATTCTTATTTTAAAGATATTTTCCAGTAAAATACACTGAGAATTTTGAACAAAAGACAAACAAACAAACAAACAAACAAACAAAAAAAACCCAGGCCAGCCTCATTGAGTTCAAACTACACTAATATCACCTTTATTTATAATAGGGTTGGACTGCTTTGCTGCTCCAAGTCAGGAAAAAATAGGTCATTAATCCCTTACGTAGCATTTGGTTTACTGATGAAATTCTTGAGTGCTTCTAATTGAGTGGGTCATATTGCCCAGTGCTAAAGAGAGGTTAGCAGGCTGATGAGTCAGCCGAGGTCTCCCACTCTATCACTCGCAAGGAAACCTTTTCTTGCTTAGAAAAAAGTACCCCAGGCAAACCCTTGACAATTGCTTCCAGACTGTGGAGTTTTAACTGTTTTTTCAGCATTTGTAAAGCCCCATTGCTTGAAAAGGCATTCATTTCCACAGCTTTCTTTCTGCATCCCCCCACCCCCACCTTTGCTTCACAGTTTTGAGATTAGCTAATGGAATATCTTAATTAGCAGTTGAAACAATGGTCAATTCAGCAGAGAATGAATCTGTTTACACCTCTAGTCTAAAATGCCTTCATTAGGATTGAAAGTCTGGAGTTCCACTTCTGTTTCTAATTCCTCCAGGAAATGTGCTCAGCCCTCACTGTTCTATCATTTTCTATTGTAATGACAACTGAAGTTCAGAAAAACTAAGTAAAGCAGCTAGTACAAGCCTGCTGGATCTGTTAGAACTCAAACATTTCAACCACTAGTCTCTATTGTCAGATTGGGCTCTCAAAAGCTGAAAAGGCATTTACAAAGTGAAGGGTGTGGGAGGGCGTTCTAAGGAGAGAGGGGTGAGGGGAGAGAGGAAGATTTTGAGAAATCCTGACCCTTGGCCAACAACACCTTATTTCCATGGATCGCACCATTATTTTCTAGTTAGAAGTCTCAAACTTGGCCTTATCTCCAGCTCTGTCACTGCAGATGACGTATTTCAGCAGGTTGTCAAAATTGCCAGACCTCAGGAATAACTGAGCCACCAAAATTAAATTGGATTTAAAAATTTCTGATTGATACTGACTCCCCATCTAGAACCCGTCTCTCCCCTCACTTATAAATCCCCATTTCTCCTAGATTAGGGGAACATGAGCATCTTTCTTACTCAGTTTATGTAAAAACGAGGCCCAAATTTGAGAACCATTAGGAGGAAGTCTTACTGACTGACTTCCTTTCAGCTCATGCTAACTTCCATCTTCTCTAACAATCTGCATGTTCTTTCAAATAAAAGATCTGCTGTGAAATCATTTAATGCATAATTTTAAAACAATAGATTCACAGAAAGGAGGGACTTTCTAAGATTTTGAATTGCTTGGTTTTAACCCCAGAATTGGGGATAATATAAATGGGTGGTGCAATGAGGTATTATGGGTAGGATTTTCCTAGAAAATTACTGAACATATTAACTGGTCCAGAGATGTTGGGGTCCTCCTGAGAAGACACTCAATTTTCCTCACCTTGCCTTAGAACAGTGGTTCTCAACCTTCCTAATGCCGCTACCCTTTAATACAGTTCCTCATGTTGTGGTGACCCCCAATTTCATTGTTACAAATTGAACATAATTAAAGCATAGTGATTAATCACAAAAACAATATGTAATTATATATGTGTTTTCCGATGGTCTTAGGCGACCCCTGTGAAATGGTCGTTCGACCCCCAAAGGGGTCGCGACCCACAGGTTGAGAAGCACTGCCTTAGAATGTGTGTCATGGTATAGTGTGGGCAAGAGAGATTTCTTGTTGAGGAGTCCCATGTTGAGGAGTCCCAAAGCCACTCGGATTTCAAAGGATTGACAAGGATCATGACAAACAATAATAGATAGGCCCTGGCTGGTGTTAACGTAAAAAAAGAATTCAGACCTGTAAAGAATTTTTGTGAATTTATTTGAACCAAACTGTCGACATATGCCGGGAAGCAGAACCTCAATGAATTGAGATAATGCTCCAGAGAATGGCGGGTTACATCTGTATTTATACATTGCAATCAAAGGAAGGGACATAGGTGGGTTACATGAAATTCATTGGTGATAGATTAGGGAGGTGGGAGGAAGCAAATCGGGGAGGCCTCTGGGATAGGGTAGAAAGTGAAATGATGGACATGTGCTTCTTTTACACAGATGGGTACAGGATAGTTTAACATAATTAACAGTTGACAATTACCTTGATAACAATAGCAATGAGGGAATGTCCTGGTGCCATTTGTTGTGCCCTGAGGGGTCCGGAAAAAAAGGGAAGTTACAAGTTACCCAGACATTTCATAGATACGTTATCTTAGAGGCAAAAAGGCAAATGGGCTCAGTAAAGATCTAAGTTGATTTTTGTCAGGGAAAATACTGGCCTAGGACATGACTACCCACTATAACCTGTTTGTAGTTAAATATTTAATTTTCAGACCATCTTTTGTGGTTATTTTAGGTCTCTGAGTTTGCAAGACTGCCACGTAGGCCCCCCCTGAGCTTGTCAGGTTAGCATGTGGCTCCTTTCATCCACACTGGTGTGGCTCAGTTGGTTGGGCATCATTCTGTGCACCAAAAGTTTGCCGGTTAGATTCCGGTCAGGACACGTGCCCTGGCTGAGGATGGATCCCTGATGGATCCTCGATGGAGTGGCTTGTAGGAGGAAGCCAATGGATGTTTCATTATCATATCAATGTTTCTCTCTCTCTCTCTCTCTCTCCCTCTCCCTTCCTCTCTCTTTAAAATAAAGTAAAATATAAATACTTCTATTAGAATAAACTGAATTCCTGAGGGTGCTATCGATGCTGAGAGTGCTCTGAGCAATAGAATCATACATTTCAGTGACGAAAGTAACACCTAGTGCTTTCCTTAAGGACTGAAAGTTCTGAGTGTCTTGCATGTTCAACAACCCTGTACAATTGCGAGCAGCTACTTCAGCTACTCGAAATTTTAAGCCTGAGGATAGCGAAGTCGGAGAAGTTATACAACTTGGCTAATGTCACTCAGGGACTTAGGGGGAGAGGCTGAACTGTACACCAGCTTTCCCAAGCTTCCGTCCAGCGCTGTTCACTACACTGTGCAATGATCACATTCCAGTCCCGTCACAGGGCAACGTTTTGTAGGAAGTCCAAGCTAAATGGCATTTTTAGGTCCTTATTTTATTTAGGTGCTTAAGATGGATTATGAGGTTTCCCAGAGGCAAGATGTACCTAAGCCTAATAAAAAGAGGAGACAAAAAGAACGCAGGTTGACAACTTCGGGTTAATGTTTTTGAGAGTTTCCTCTACTATCCTATGCACCTGCTTCAGCTTAGCCAGCCTAAGGCAACTTCTTTGTTTCCTAAGCTTGCTAAGCAGACCACCGAAGATTTTGACTGAATATTGCCTTTAAAGAAAAAAAATAAAGATCTCAGTTATGTGGATTTTTGCAACATATCAATTTTTATGTCTGTTCTCATTTATCTCAACAAACTTAATGAAACTCTTCAGACTATAAACTGTACCTTGTAATAAGTGTCTAAGGAAGTGGCACATCCAAGCATATTTATTTTCGGTACACACTCGTTCTGCATAATGTACTGCTGAGAGGGAAGTAACAGGCTGCTTCTAGTAGCAAGCAGAGCTCCAAGAGAACACCATGTATTAAATGTGTCGTATATTCATGATTTGGTGCTTATGTTATAATTTTAAATCTCACAAATCTATGTTTAGCAATTGTAAACTTTTTATTCTTGTAAAAAATAATAAGATGATTTTTTTGTAGAAATTTCTAGGCTGTACTTGCCAAATATATATTTTACAACTGACTTTCATAGAGAGGTGCCTGACTCATTTGCTTATAACTGAAAGACTAATGTGTATTGAACATGGTTTTATAATGGCATGATTGGATGACTTTGGAAGCTTTTATTTGGTAAGTTTTAGAAACATACTTGAAAAATTGAGGTAGCCTCAAAAATTAAAATTATGATTTAAAAATATGAAAATGATGTAAGAGATATTAGAAGTTGTGATAATTTTGTAAAAATAACTCACTCCCAGCCGTGGTCAGATGGCTAAGTTGCTTGGAGTGTCATCCTGTACACCAAAAGGTTTCTGGTTTGATTTCTGATCAGGGCATATACCCAGGTTGCAACCAACTGATGTTTCTCTCTCACATTGATGTTTACCTCTCTGTCTTTCCCTTCCTCTCTCTCTAAAAATCAATAAAAACATATCCTCAGGTGAGAATTAAAAGGAAAAAATAAATTATCTTCAACAAGTTAATAGATAGTTAAAAAGAGGAAATTAATGGGGTACTGATACTAAAACAAGAGACAAAATTGAATATTCTATAATGCAGACATGAAAAATCAGTAAGAGAGTAAATGTCAGGTAATTATTCTAAATGTATTACATGAATTAACTCTTTTAATTCTCAGACACCCAAGGAAATAGATACTGATACTATCCCATTTTACAGATCAGTAAACTGGGAAACAGAAAAGTTAAATCACTAGCTCAAAGTAACAGGATTAGATCTAGCTCCTTTTCCTACTTACCTACCTTGCATCCCTGTCATGAATTAAATTTCTGTATATTTATGGATCTAGTTCTAGGTAGTCTAGATATATTGCTAAATCTGTGCCATTTCCACATTGTCTTAATTACCTGAGCTGCAAAACAAGTGCTGGTATTAAATAAAGAGGAATTCCTTTGGTTATCTTTCGTCTTCTAAAATATTTGGGCTCTTCTTTGCTCTTCACTCTTTCATATACTTAATAACGAAGTTCCTCAGATTCCTCAAGTGCCATGAAAAATTCTATCATAACTTTTATTGAACCACTTTGAATCTATAGAGAAACTTTTAGAGAACAAATGTCTTTTGAATATTCTTTTCACTCACTAGATTAGCAAATATATGTTTTTAAAAATGAGATGACCCAATCTAGATCACAGAAAGTGAAATGTTTATTCTCCTACCCAGCTTGAGAGAAATTAAATTGTAAGTGTAATTTGTCTAAAAGCAATTTGACAAAATGTTTGAAGAGCTTTAAAGATCATAACTTTAATCCAATAATCAAAATTTTGCAAATCTATATATCATAAAGAAATAATTTGAGAATCTGTAACAGATTTATATATATTGATATTTACTAGATGCTATTAATAATTGAGAAAATTATAAATAATCTAAATGCCCAACAATAGCAATGTGATTAATAAATCCATGATGCATGTAGTCATTTTGAAGGATTCTTTAATGATATGGAAAAACACATGATATAATGTTAAGTGTAAGAAAGTATGATACAAAATTATATATCCTGTGTGCTCATAACCTTTTAAAAATTATAAGAAAAAGCTTAGAAAAGTTATACTTAAATGTCTTCAGTGATTTCCTTTGAAAAATAAAATTATGGGTAATTATTTTTCTATTCTACTTTCAAAGTTATCTTCAAAAAAGTATCAGAGATGATTTTCATTTGAGAAAAGCAAAGGAAAACGTTTCTCAGTGGCTACTTTCATTTGTGACCATGTAAAATTCTGATGGAATAATGGAAACTTTGTGTTTCTAATAGTAAATATCTGGTATCAGCGACCCTAAAGAATAATGGTTCAAAGCTGACTGTGTCCATGACAGGTGCCTGGCCTTTCCTTGATGTGCCTCTGGACTGTCTCAGAAGGAAACACTTCCATGAAGGCACTTTCGCATGCTCTGTCACTGTCCCACTGACCATTTATCCAAGATAAAATTCTTCAGGTAAAAACGTCCAAGGCTTTGAGTGGCACTGCAGTGTCAGAAAACATTTCATTTAGACTTCAGACGTGTGTATCTCAGGCAGCAGGAGCTTAGATGTACAATGAAGTTTTAAGCCATGTGGAGGACCCAAGAGAGCAGGGCGCATGTATCTTTGAAGTTTCTATGCCCACATGTCATTAACAAATGCTTAAAAGCTCAGTTCACTGAACCTTGCTGTTACTATGCAGACATTCATATTTGTTATCCAGTGAAGTGATTGCTACATGTTGCCTAATAATAAAACCACTCAGTTGTGCTGAGATGTTCATAAGGTGAAAACTGATTAGATTAAAATCCTAAAGAAGTTGCTTAGAAAGAAAGTTTATAAATATGTTATACAGAAGATAAAACAACAACAAATAGGAGTTAAAAGAAAGTAACAGGTTGGACGTTATGGGTGTTCTTTAAAATCTTTCTCCGTTTCTAAAGCAATGAATTTCTGTCTGTCATGTAGAGTTGAGTATTTTGAGTCACATATTTTGAGTTGAGTATCACTATTAGAACTAGGTTACTCTCTGAAAAATATATCCCATACATGGAATCAAGCAAAAAGAATGATTTCTTTCCTAAGAGGAGTAAAATGATTTTCTTGAGACATCTTGTTCATACTCTGGCTGTTATATTCCATTGCATGCATTTCCTGTTTCAGACAGTCCAGTGGAATGCTTCTGGTGCTATGTCATTCACCAAATCTCATTTCTCACGCCAGTCCCGGGCCTGGTCTGGGGCTGCGTTCCTGCTGGCCTTCCTGGGATCGCAGTGATGGACGGGCCTCTGCTTTGGATGCTACACCACACAGCTCGACAGGAGGAAGAATTTCAAGAAGTCATGGAATCACAGTAAAGCATCAGTAAGGACCTAGTGCCCTAGAATGAAAAAACAAAACAAAAACACACAATAAACCTTGAACACAGATAACCTAGAGGACATTTCAAGGCTATATTTGTCAGCATAAGAAAAGATTATAGTAATCAACTTTCAGAAGACTAGTCGTGGGAGAATAGTCACACTTAATAATCATTTTTCCCTCTTGTCAAATATTTCTATGACCTTGTTTAGTTAAGAATAAGAATTAAGTTCATGATATTTATATCATAATTTCACTTTTAATATATTTTTACTTTCCAGTTTCAGTGTGATAAACTGGAAAACGACAGTGTTGACAGTGTTGTACAAAGATGTAGTTAATCATCTAATATTTGTAAGATTATTGCTGAAGTCATATTTTTAGGAAAAAAACCTTCAAAAATTGTATCACTGTATCCCATTTTTAAAGAAATATGTTTTCATTGATTTTCTTAGAGAGAGAGAGAGAGAGAGAGAGAGAGAGAGAGAGAGACATCTATGTTGATTGGCTGCCTCCTGCACACCCCCAGTGGGAATTGAGTCTACAACCCTGGGCCTATGCCCTGACTGGGAATGAAACCAATGACTTCTGGTGCATGGGACAATGCTAAATCACCCGAGTCCCACTGGCCATGGCACTGTATCCCTTTTAAAAACAATAACATAGAGACTTTTCTTACTCTTTCAGTTTTGCATATTTTTAGAGTATGAGTAAATTAGCTGCCTTAAGGATGTTTCTTTTGGGTCAGTTTATTATCGTATCCTATAAATTTCCCCCCTCCTATTAAGCTGAAAATAAACTGTGTGCTTCTTTCAGATTTCCTATAAACTATGGAACTATTCTTTTCCAAGATAATGGATTGAAACTGTATACGACAATTTGCTAAAATAACAATTATTCTGTCCTTTTCTTGCAAGTTACTATTTTTTTCTGTGAATTTCCTAGTTACTTCTTTTTAAAGGTACAGTATTCCACCCACACACCTGGACAGTCTGCCTTTTGCACAGTTATGACCCAAATTCTAAGTGCTATATTAATGGCACAAAAAGTGTGAGGCTATAAAGGCAGTGAGACTATAATTATTGAGATGTAGATTACAAAATACCCATGAGAAGAAGGAATTAAGTGGAAAACAGTCTTACATTAGATATTAGACATAAGATTTTCTTAAAACAATGTCAAATAGCCCTTAATATTACATTATCTTATAGTGTAGTGCCACATCAAGGTAAGTAACACGCTTGGACAGTATGTTACAATGCTCAGTTGTCCCACTGCCATCTGGGCTTTTTCAAAATGGTACCACTTTGTGCATCTCTCATTTGGTGTTGCCATATGAAGAATATTAATAAAACACATTCTAGTAGGCTTCCACAGCTGTGGTGACCTCCATGAATTCCAAAGTATTTCTTTTCGTCTTCCATCTCTCATCTTTACATTACTCTAGTAGTAATTTTATACTACAAAGTATTGAAATAAACTGCCACATGGAAAATATTAGTGAAATGACAGTAATTACCCTCTATTGGATCTTGTCACCAAAATGTATGAATTATTCATATCTACTGTTTGGCCATTGACCTTGAGCAAGTATGTCTTGACATCGATTGCAATTTATGGGCCATTCTTTTACTGGTCTGCATTCTGTTTTGAAATTCCTAGATGTTTAGTTCCTTCTTGGTTTTACATAATGACTTTATATCTACTGGGATGACACTGCATCTCATTCAAGTGGATGGGATTGAATAAGGATATAAAATGTCTTAGCACTATATCATCACGGATCTATGACTTTGCCAAACAACTCTATTTTCCTCTTCAGGGAAAAGGGAGTAAGTTTTATAGGCTGCTAGTCACATAATGAAGATGCAAGTATGTGTAAACTAGGATCACAAGCGTATCAATGTTGTATAAGTGCCCACGTTTTTTAAATTTCTCATTCTTAATTATAATTAACAGTGTCTGCTATTAAAGGAATGAGAGGCTCTGCCTCTGCTTCTGTGTTCTGAATGGCAGAGGAGTTCCATTCTAAGTCCGTTCGCCCCTGTTTAAATTTGAGTTATTTTGAGCAATCACCCTAGTTCAGAGAAAATTATTTGGTGCATTCTATTATTGTACTTTAATTCAAGAGGCTTTTAGACCAATTGATTGTACTCAACAGATGTAGCTGCGTCTTTGCAACAGAAAAAGAAAAAAGGAGAAAAAGAGAAAAGAAAGGCTGTCTGTGTGAGGCCAGTACATTTTAAGCAAAATATTCCTGATATTCTCTTTTCAAAATTCTTTTCCCTGCAAGTCTTAGTCTCACTACTGTGACCTTAGCAACAGGCAACTGGAATGCTCCCAACAGTAGCTTGACAATGAGCTTCCATAGGCATTTTCATCCTTTTGTGTGCCGGGTTTCTTTTCCTATTATTTAGTGAAATCACAGGAATGCAGAGAGAAACGTGGAGACTTGCTTCTCAGTGGTGGGTTACAAATGAAGCTGATTGACCTCTCATGCTTGGTTTTGAGGATTTCACAGCAGGCGTTTTGGTAGCACAGAAATGGAAGGGTTGGGGGTCGAAACAGAAAGTGGGTATGTGAACATTTTTGGTCCAGGATCGTTGCTAATTAGAGCGGCCTCCAGAAATGTGCATTTGCTTTGAGAGTTGTTGTGTGTTTTCTTTTCCCCAGGGATGAGTGGGCATTGGGAGAGGGATGTACAGAAAATAGAAAGGTGGCTAGAAAACAGGAAACATGCTTCCCATCTGGAAGGGACATGCAGCTGGAGCACAGCTCACAAGACAATGCCCAGATGCCAGGAGAGGCTGATGCGTCCCACGTGGAGCATGTGGCCTCAGGAAGGAGTGCGGGCGGCTAGGAATCAAAGCAGGAGCTTATTTATTTATTTTAATCAGCTGTTCCAATTTTGCATCTCTTTTAGCAGTGTGATGGGTCTTGAATAGCCAAGATTGGACTTTAATGCTAACACCTTGCAATAATGAATGAAGCATGTTTAATTGGGAACTGTATTTTGTTTATATTTTCAAGCACCTTTGAACCGAAAAATGATGGATTTCTAAAAATTTTAGTACATGTATTATCTTCTGTCAACATGTATTGTAGTAAAACCTAAGAATGGTGGTATAATAAAACATGCCTGTTGTGCTTATTATTAAAAATATAAACGTTTTCATCAATGACATCCAAATCCACAACATGTTTTCAAATATAGGCCTATAAATATGTTACAAAAATATCATAAAACCCGATAAAAGATACTGTAGCAGGATTTTAAAAATCTATAAAACTATAAAGAGGACCATCTGGAAAGAAAAACGTTTCCCCAGAAACTCAGTCTGAGTCTTTCCACACAGACGGTGGCATTCAGTAGTTCAAACAGTAAGGTGAGCACTGACGAGCTTGGCCTGCACACTGGCTTGCTCTATGACCTTGGGTCGTACATTTACATACACTTGGTTTCATTTTCCTGGCTGCCAGTAAGCTCCAAAAGGAACTGCCTTTGCTCCTGTTTCCCCAAGGCTTATGCGAGAGAAGTGGGCTCTGTTCCTATCAGTCAACCAGAGGCATATGTCTCATATTCTGTGTCACGTGAGTTGTAGGCCTTGTCCTGTAGCGATCGCTGTGCCTATGGCTGAATTGGCCAAGTGCCTTGTAAGCCAGGGAAGAGCAGTTCTGTTATAAGGATACACGTATGGAGCAAGAGACAGTGCCGGGCACATTTTATCAGCTCATTACAGTTACTTCTTCTTATGATCCTTGAAGTGGATATTGCTCTTCTCATTACTCTTATCAAGTCCAGAAAAGTTCAGAGGGAACCACCGGGTTTTTCTTCCCAAGCTTCTGCAATAAACCTCCTGTCTATGAGCACCTGGAAAAGAACAACATGTGACTATTCTAAAAGTTGGAGCTGCTTGAAATTGACTGAAATAATTTTGTCCTTTGGGGAAAATGATAATGGGCAAAAATGTGTCAGGTTTTAATTAAATCTAATCAATAGACTTATTTGGCTATTAATTGTATCTACTATATTGCAGCATAACCTCGGGAAATTTTCTTTACTCGAAGGTAATCATACATTTACAATTATTAAACGTTTATTATTACAGGAACACTTGTTCAGAGAAATTCTCTCTGAGGTCTTCATGTGTTGGATAAAATAAAAAGCTTCACTCTATGTGAGCTCTATGAGGCAGAGCTCCTGGCCCATATGAAAGCTTAGTAAATATCAGTGGTCTGACTGACCGAGTAAAGGAATGAATGAGTAAAACTGTAACTGTATCTGCTCAAACCATATGCAGCTTAATACTGTGCTGTTATCTAGGTAATTTGGTCATTATTGGATGCTGTACAGAATAATTTAGGGCTAATCTGCTTTTCCTTACTTTAATAATTACCTGGAATTCTCTGGAAGATTACCGTGACTTAGTAATTCTCTTGGCCACCATAGACAACCTTGAAATGAAATGATTTTGACAGTTGTCTTGGTGGCCCATAGTTTTTGCCATTTAGCATCATTGTGAGTGACACATGGTTGGTGACCTCGGCACTATATTTACAGCCAGCTTCAATCTTTATTGTCTAGACCTAGTGTTATTGTATTTAGATTGAATGCATTTTTGCTTTGTGAGATAGCTGGGAGTGAGAGTGGGAAAATCGTTTGTTTTATATTTTGTTTAAAAAATATATTTTTTAAATATATTTTTATTGATTTCAGAGAGGAAGGGAGAGAGAGAGAGAGAGAGAGAGAGAGAGCGAGAAACATCAATGGTGAGAGGGAATCATTGATAGAGTGCCTCCTGCACACCCTCTGCTGGGGATCCAGCCTGCAACCAGGGCATATACTCTGACTGGGAGTTGAGCCATGACTTCCTGGTTCATAGGTTGATGCTTCACCACTGAACCATACCAATCAGGCTGGTTTTTTTTATTTGTTTGCTTTCTTTTTAATGAATCAGCTAAGTAGAGAATTTGGGAGAAACACACATTCCATTCCACACCCAGTCAACAGAGATCAAGAAAAACACAACCTGTTTATTTCATCTTTATTATAGTTTCCATCATTATCATTTTACTAGAAGCTCAATGCACGAAAATTCATGCACTCGGTGTGTGTGTGTGTGTGTGGGGGGGGGGGTCCTTCTGTCTGACTGACATCCTTAGTGTTGCCGTGGAGGCAGAAGAGGCTCCTGCCATCGTCACTGCAGTCGCCAGCCATGAGCCCAGCTCAGGGCTTCTGGCTGAGTGGCGCTCCCCTGTAGGAGTGCACTGACCCCAGGGGGCAGCTCCTGCATTGAGCATCTGCCCCCTGGTGGTCAGTGTGCATCATAGCGGTCCTTTTGCTGTTCAGTCAATTTGCATATTACCCTTTTATTATATAGGATGGGAATAATTATGATTCTGACCAACAACTTTGCTTAATTACTTCCATGAATCTATTTTCATTTTCCTTAAAGGACAACATTATTAGCAGCAGCCAGATCCCTCAATAGTTCTCCAGAGGTTATTTTTACATCAATTATTTTTTAAGGCAGAATCCAAACACCTCAATTTTTAAGTGCTTTAAGAAGTTATGCATCAAAGATTTTATTTTCAGAAGCAAACGCAGCACCAAAATAGCTTACCATTATTTCTAGTAATATCATGAAATAGCAATAACAGTATCCCTCAATTTTAAAATAAGAAATATGGAGCCTATACTTAAAAGGTATCACTTTTTAACTTGGATAATTTTTAAAAACAATTTTAAAGAAGTTTTGAGCACAGTATATTCTTACTATTAACAGATTATTGTACCTTCTATAAATCCCTTTTCAATTTCTTTTAGCTTTTCAGAGTCTAAACATCTTCTCTGTAGAGAAAGTTGGATTGTGGCGATGGTTGCACAACTTTATAAGTTTACTATAAATCTTTTAATTGTAAACAAGAAATGCACCTCAAGAAAGCTATTAGAAACATGGTAAAGTTACTATTACCATTGTCCAAGTGTTCTTTGTATGCTGGTGTTCTTAGTACACTGGCATTAATAATTAAATTGATAATGAATGGTATTTTGGATTTAAAATGATGAGTTTGATGTGGACGCTTCTAAAACATTAATTCTGCCATTACAGTGGTTAAAACAAAGGTTCAACTTTACCTCCCTTCTTCATGCACATTCTGGTGTTCTACAATCATTTATTAATAGAACTTTTAGTACCAGGGTCGATGCTGGTGAACATTAAGCTCTGCAATGCATTCTGTTTCACCACATAAACATCTGGCTTCTTAATTCTGTCAATGGGGCAATTGTGAGCATTATATGCCCCAACGAGATGACCTTGAACTTATTCACTTAGTCCTCCTGACTTTGTAAGCTTTCTCCTTGCTAATAAGGACCATTGCCCTCAGGTAGATAAAAACAAGGTCAGATTTTGTGTCTCTTAGCAGGATTTCAGAGAAAGTAAAAAAGACTAGGCAGGACCAAACAGCTTTTTCTTATTATGTTTTGTGTTTGTTTGTGAATTCCACAAGGAATAAAATCTAAAATATTTCCTGCAGTGTCTAAAATAAACTATGTTGTATAGTATGTCAAAGATTTCCATTTATTTATGGTTGTTTTAAAAAAGAAGAAAACAACTTGACTTGTCATGAAGGAAAAATAAGTCTGGAGGGCAACCTTTCAAGGTGAACATTCCAACATCACTCTCAGCTCAATAAATTATTTCAAAGAAAACACCGTGGAGAAATGTCTTCCAGCTACAGATTACATGTTCCTGTATGCTCATGTCCTGTTAAAATAAAAACTTTGTAAGCAAACTTTTATACATGAGGCTCTTTGATTACATATTAGCCTAGAGCTCCCTAATGATCATGGTCTTGACAACTTGCTAGTGTTCTTTGCACATTGGTAACCTTATCATATTTTTAAGCAACTTTATTAAAGTATTATTTATATATCATAAAATTCATTTTTTTAACATGTGTAAGTAAATAATTTTTAGGAAATTTATAGACTTATGCAACCATCACCAAAATCTAAGTAAGAACATTTTCATCACCCCTAAAAGAAACCATATACCAATGAGCAGTCACAACCCATTTGCTCCTCTTACCCCAGCCTCACTCCTCAGGAAACCACTAATCCATTTTCTATTTCTATACATTCACCTAATCTGGACATTTGTTACAAGTAGGTTCATACCATATGTGCCCTCTCATGACTGGTTTCTTTCATTTAGTATAATGTTTCAAGGATCAGCTCTGTTGTAGCATCGATCAGTACTTCATTCCTAGTTATTGATGAGTAGTCACTATAATATTCCATTGTAAAGGTACACAATGTTATACTTATTTATCTATTTACCAGTTGATGGAAATTTAGGTTGTTCCCCCCCCCCCCCCCTTTAGGCTATTAGAATAATGCTGCTATGAACAGTCAGATAGAAGTTTTTTGTGTGGACATATATTTTCATTTCTCTTCGGTATACAACTAAGAGTGGAATTGCTGGCTCCAATGGGAAACCTATATTTAGCATTTTAAGAAACTTCCAAATGTTTTCCAAAAATGACTGCATCATTCAAAGTCCCACCTGCAATGTATGAAGGTTCCAGCTCTCCACATCCTTGCCAATTGTCAGTCTTTTGAATTATATCCATTCTAGTATATGTGAAGTGATATCATACATGTATGATGGCTCTAAAATAATCCAAAATCACTTTTAAAATCAAGGGAAGAGTGAGGGGTATACCACATAGCCCTTCATGACTAACCTAGTCCAGTCACCTCTCCTCCAGTACCTTCAGTCCATCAAAACTGTAACCAAAGTAAGAACATCTATTTAAATAATGGTATTTTTTTTTACTAGCAAGTAGGCCAATTCAGGAGTAAAATGTATATAGGCTGTCTCCTGAGTAATCTTTAAAATATATTGAGACACAGTTCAACTGCTGAAATTTGGTGTAGCAAAAGCCATAAACTATTGCAGGGTAATAAACTCCAGGATTTAGGTACAATATTTCTTCTTTTCCACTGTGAAATCAAATAAAAAGTGAAAAAATATTAATAAACTTTGTCCCACTTTCTATAGGCAAAGCTTAGCCCTAACAGATTAATGAAAGAGAGAAGCAGCTGTGCTGTGACCTCACTGACCCCATGTCTCTGCTATTCATACATTTCCCAGAGGCTTCTTCCTAAGTGCATTGCTTTTTCATTCAGGCAAAGGAAGGCTACAGCTATGAATGTTTGGTATGTAGTCAGCTAGCCCAGGTATCAAGGACTCTGGGGAAGTATAAGAATTGGGTATTATGAGTATGACTTTCTTAATACAGTTAATATAGAATCGCTAAATATGTGAATTCCCATGTATTTCCTACATTTTTTGACTATAGTCAGCTTGTGCCAAACTTGAAGTTAATTATTATTTTTAGTCCATTTGAAATAAGGGACTCGGGAGGCAGCAGCTCAGGGCAGTGGGTATGTCTGTTGAGTTTCCCTTCAGACCTTTTGCACATAAATAAATATGTATTTTTGTGTGAATAAAATGTATATAAATGTGAGTCTGTATAGTATACATTTAATTAATGGGTTCATATTTTATGTTACACTGAACAACTTTTTTTTGTCATTTAAATCTATTTCATATCAATACATCTTTTTGCAGAACATAATTGTATAATATCCATAATTTGAATGTTGTACATTTTTAAAATTAGTTCCCTAGTGTTGGACATTTAGAACACACACACATGCACACACACACACCATTTCACATCATGTCACACTGTAAGACAAAATTATAGAAGAGTTAAAAGGTAAGCAAATTTTTTATTTTAATGCATAATGCCAAATCACCCTCCCCAAAAGAAATATTTCCACCTTCTATGGATAAGAGTATGTGTTTTTTTACACTCTCATTAATGTGAACTTTGTCAAACTCATTCTGTGTTGATTTGCTGGCATTCTGTACATTCACACATATAAAGACTCATTTTGCCAATCTACCAGACCCAGGAGTAGTCAGACCTTGCCCAAAGCCCCAGAACTCTGAAAAGTTGGTCAAAGGGTCCCTAGCCGTTTGGATTCAGTGGTTAGAACATCAGCTCACCTACTGAAGGGTTGTAGGTTCAGTTCTGGTCAAGGGCATATACCTGGGTGGCTCGATCCTTGACACTGGTCAGGGTGAGTGTGGGAGGCAGCCAATCGATGTGCTTCTCTCACATCGATCTTTCTCTCTGCCTCCCCCCTGCCTTTCACTCTCTCTATAAATCAATGGAAAAAATATCCTCAGGTGTGGATTAACAAACAAATAAAAGGGTTGGTTAAGGTGGAAGGTTGACTTGGCCTGGATTAGTAATCTCTTCAGTAGGGAGAAGTGCTTCCTCTTCTCTTCATGCCAGTCTGCAGGGCAGAGGACGGTCACCATGTGGGTCAGTTTCAGCCTCGCTCATAGGTAAAGCTTCTCTACATCAGCCTTGCCCTTGGACCGAGGCAGACATGGCATTTGTTCCCATCATCCTGGCAAGTCAGACTGTCTTTTCATTGGTATTAGGACTGGAAATTTGGTGGTTTGCTCAGCTTTCCTACCATCAACTTAAGTTCCCATGAGGGAGTGACTACCTCTGAGATTAAACATGAGCAGAGGAAGATACAAGCTTCTTTAAAGTACCACAGAGAGGAGAAGAACACGACGTGATCCTTTTGTCTAAGAATACCCCACCCAGTGAGAGCCAAACCTGTGTTCCCATTGGAGAGTATTTTAATCTGTTGCTCTCCAATTTTATTTTGTCCAAGGTGGCCTCGTCTTGAATATAGGGTTTTCCTCCTTGTGCCATTTTCTGAGAAAAGGTGAGCTCACACAATGGATGGATTCTGCTCCTTTGGGGATCGACTCTGAGTTCAGCTCCATAAGTTCAGACAAACCTGAATCCTGGATGTGTGGCCCACTGGCTGTGAGACCCTGGGCAAGTCACTTCAGCTCTCTGGGCCTCAGAATTCCACTGTATCAAATAGACATGACCACGCCTCCTTCTCAGAGTGCTATGTGTGCTAAGTGGGATAAAGCGTGCAGTACACTTGGCCCAGACAATTTGCAGCACACTATAGCAACTTCAAAATGCTCTGCTCTCTCCTCCTCCTGCCATGTTAAAAGAAGCCCAGATTCAGGGGAAGAAGATGAAGCTACTCATGTGGCTCAAAGGAACTGGCAGAGATTTCCGGTTTTAGGAACTGTTTGGCAGTAATGGTGGTTTAGTTGGTGAAAGTGGAAGTGAAGTGTGTGTGTGTGTGTGTGAGAGAGAGAGAGAGAAAGAGAGAGAGAAAAAGGGAGAGAAAATAGAAGATAGGTTATAAAAGGACCTTTGAGAAAAGACAGAGAAAATTTCCATGTTTTTAGTTTACGTTAGAGAATAGAGGCTTTCAGGTCCCAAAAAACATAAACCCCAAATTGATCCCTTGTGAGAGAAAGTGTAGCAGACACTCATGGTCTTAAAGATGACAAAGTAACATGATTTCCAGTCTCTGGAGTTAGAGCATGGCCTTCAGTTCAGGCCAGACGAGGGATACCAGCAAGGGGGCTCCAGTGAGAGAAGCTCCTCTGTCCCGCCCCAGCTGCCATTCTGAAATGTCATCCCGATGCATCAGGTTGGACTAGGGCTCAGACCCACAAATCAGGCTCCAGTGTCACCCGCCCAAGGCCAGGGCCTCTCAGGACCACACCATGTGGACCAGGGAGCTAAAAGGATGGGCTCAGACATCAGAGGTACAGCCAAGAAACACCAGGTTGTCAGCAAATGCAAGAACAAGGAGCAGAGGTACTGGAAACTAAGCAGTGATTTTGAGTTATAAGAGGCCTAGGCTTTAAGAAATAGGCCCAGTGTACTGTCGGCAAGAATGGGGCTCGATGACACCCCAGGGACTTATATAGGGCCAGAGCTGGTCACAGTGGTTTGAAGAATGTGTGTGTGGGAGGTGGTGGTAGAGAGAAGATGAGGGGAGGGGTAAAACATAGTAAAAACTGGGGAAGGATAATATAAAATAAATAGGAAAATGTGCTATTTGAGTTTTAGAAGATTAGAATCTGGTGAGGAGACCAGATTTATATTGATCTATCTATCTATCTATCTATCTATCTATCTATCTATCTATCTATCTATCTATCTATCTATCTATCTATCTATCTATCTACCTACCTACCTATCCATCCATCCATCCATCCATCCATCCATCCATCCATCCATCCATCCAGCTATCTAAACATCTTTCCCCAAAAGCTGAGGGAATAAGTAGCAATGAAAAACATCATGGAATAAATCAGAGAAGTTCCTGGAAGGATTAGACTCTTGAAATGGGTGAGCCAAGAGAAATAGTGAATGTGAAAGTAAATAGGAGAGGGAAGCATAGAAAGGTTTTTGGGGGAAGGGAATAAGCCACAGGCACTTGGAGCAGGAGGGAATGAGAGGTGTTGTGGGAACAGGTGTTATGATGTGTGTGGGAGTGCAGGTTTAATCAGGATGGATCCCATGGACAGGGAGGCCTGGCCTATTGGCAAATGTCCAATGAGAGAGGTAGGTGCCTAATGCAGCACATATTCCAATGGACTTGTGGTTCTGACCACAGTTCGGTCCACTCTAATCTTCTATCTGGAGGAGCTTAGCCCAGGGGAGTCACCCCTGCTAGCTCAAGTCGATGATGCTCAACCTTCCAGCAACATTTTATTTGGGCGCTTACTCTGGGACATCTTGGAGGGTCTGTGAGTGAGGCTAGGGGGATGTAGATTTCTCTGGAACCCCAGAACCTTTTCTCTCTCAATTCATCCTCCAGGGCTCTGCCCCTTGGTAGGGCTGGCATAATCACCCTGGCTGCTGGGAATGTGCCATGTATGGGTTAAAAGTTGTTCAGAAAGAGCACGTCTTCAGAGTCTCCTTTCTCTGGGAAATTTTCTGTGGAAGTATTTATGTGTGATGAGCTCTGTTATCAGTGGTGCCACCGGTGCTGCCAAAGGCTGCAGCTCTGAAATGTGCTGGGATTTTAGCCATAAAATGATGACGAACAGGTGACTTTCAATTCTAACATTTCTTTGCTTTGAGACAGTTCATGCAGAAGCTGAAAAGCAGTTCTTGGAAATGTCAAATTTCAGTGAGCTCTCGCTGCTGCAAAAAGGAATGATGTCTCCATAGCGTAGCGGTTCTCAACCTGTGGGTCGCGACACCTTTGGGGGTCGAATGACCCTTTCACAGGGGTCGCCCATCAGAAAACACATATATAATTACATATTGTTTTTGTGATTAATCACTATGCTTTAATTATGTTATATTTGTAACAATGAAATTGGGGGTCACCACAAGATGAGGAACTGTATTAAAGGGTCGCGGCGCTAGGAAGGTTGAGAACCACTGCCATAGCAGGATGCTGTCAATGGCCAGGGGCACTTATTCAATAGGAGGGAGGGAGGGCTGCATTGCTTAAAAACCCTCAGTTTTTTAGACAAAGCATCTCAAACTCAAAGGCTAACATGGAGCAAATAAACAAGGTTTAAGTTTATGTGGGCCGCAAAAAAACAAAAGCTTCAATTTTCATAGAAAGGTAGGTTTATTTCAAAAAGTATAGTATATATATATATGTATATAAAGAACAAGAGCAATGATAACATTAATGTTTTCTTCCTGACACTTGGCATCTCTTTTCTGCTCCTATCTTTCCTCCTTCGGGGGAAATCTTGTTCGCAGTGATTACTTTCAAAACTGACCCAAGGTGAATGTCAGTAATCCTGGATCTGACAGGAGACTTATTTCCTTTCATAATTGTAAATAACTGCTCACACCGTTATGTTGGCTGGGCCACAGAAATATTCATTGCGGGCCACATACAGCCCGCGGGCCGCGAGTTTGACATGCTTGGTTTAGAGAATACACTCATTTTCTGAGGTTGTTAAAAAGGGATGCAACTAATAAGAATTTTGAGAAACCTTTAGTAATCGAGATGGACTATCTTACTAACCCACTGTGCTGGAAGTCGGATGTGTCCCCAGAACCCAGGCCAAAGAGTCTCTGCTGGTTGGGTAAATGCACTGTTTATTGATCCTGTCAATGTACATTTAGTTACTGATCCCTGAGTGCATATATGCAAACTATGCTGGAACCATCATAAAGTTGTACCTTTTTTTTTTTTTTTTTTTTTTTTACTGTTAATCAATTAGCATAATATACCTAAATGGAAGCATCCTCATTTAAACCTGTTTGCTATGTGTTTTGTGCTGACAAAACTGCACTGAGTTCTTTCTTAAAAGTATAGTGGAAAATTTCCCCAGAATCCTAAATCTATATATTTGAAAGTTAAAAAGATAGAATACAGGTGAGAATGTTGTATGTGTATGATAAAACATTATAAAATCTTCACATACAAGTTGGTCTCATTATCTAAGTGTTCATTATCTAAGTTCCTGCTAACTTGAAGTGATGCAGAGAAATCAAAGTCATCAGAATATTATTGGTTACTGAACTAAACAATTATAAAATTAACGCTCACTCAAATTTTCCTCCAGGCCAAACCCTTCCCCCCCCCACCACCCCACCCCCGTGCTTAACTCTTAAACATCTAATTATTCAATGCACAACGATTACAAAATGAAATTGAAAATCTTGCTCAAAAAATGAATTTGATGCAAAGCAAGATTGGTTTCAACTACATGCCATATCATTGACAAATGAGAATTGGGGACAATTCAGCAATTACACTGAGGGAGAAAAAAAATAATGCACAAAGATGACCATGGGCTAAATTACTGCTCCTTTTATTTTCTAGAATCTATGCTCTCTAGGAACATAGTTGACATCTGTAAACATAAATTTATTAAAAACAATATACAAGATAAAACAAATGCATAATTCTTGTCCTACTTTTAAGATAAAGACTCAACCCAACTGTTCACTAGGAAATTTTGGCCCCTATTCAGCTACCAACTATTGTCATATAGTAAGAAGCTCCTATGGCACATAATTCTTGTAGAAAAATTATAACAAACAGCAGCAAGCTACAAAGAGCATGGCCATTCAGAGAATCCACTAACATTTTGGTTTATAAACTCAAATTATTCCTTCCATGCAACTATGTACATGTAATTATACAGATCTCCTTCCATGTCAGTGCTTTTAATCTTTATAGTTCCTATAAGCTACTTTGTTTCCCTAAAAGCCCATTAGGACATGGACTCTTTCTTTGTGGAATCTTTTCTTAGTTTTTCATATTTAGGAATAAACTCTACTCCTGCTAATTTTCTGCTTGTTTCCAGAGAAAGCAACAGATCTTGGTGCTCTAATGTTTACTTCTCTAACATTCATTCTGCATACACACCCCCTTTATGAAATGTGAGCAGAGAAGTCTTTTTGCTTTCTTCCAGGGCAATGAACCTTAAATTTGCATTATCACACCCCCCCACTCCTGCCCCAGGATCCTTTTTAGATACTTTTTTTTTCTAATTGCCCACCAATAACTTTTAATTCTATAGATACACTATATGTCTGTTTACATACTATAGTCCTTGGGAGGGTGTATTCCTTTTCCATTGCTGCTGTAACAAACTACCACAAACTTAGCGGTTTAAACACAGATTTGTCATTATAAAATTCTGTAGAAATAGAAGTCTGATGTTACAAAAACAGTCAGGAGGATGTAAAGTACAGCGGAGGGAATATAGTCACTAGCATGGTAATAACTATGTTTGCTGCCAGGTGGATACTTGAAATATCGGGGGATCACTTTGTAAGCATCGGATTGTCTAACCATTATGTTGTACACATGACACAAATAAAAAATGATGTTGAATGTAAACTGCAATTGAAAAATAAAATTTTTAAAAAATCTGATGTATGCCTCAGTGTTCAAATGACAGGATTGGTGGGGCTACATTCTCCGAGGGAAATCTAGGGGAGTATCTATTCCAGATTTTAGAGGCCACTCACATTCCTTTTCTCCTGGTCCCCTCTCTCCACTTTCAAAGCAAACATTGCATCTCTCTGTGCCTTTCTTCCACAGTCACATCTTTCTCTCCTGCTTTTACTTACTTACTAGAGGCCCAGTGCTTGAAATTCATGCATTGGTAGGGTCCCTTAGCTGCTGCTAGCTGCCTGCCAGGTACTCTCTCCCTTCCCCCGGCCAGCCCCACCCCCTGGTCGAACTCCCGGATGACCTGCTGGTCCAGGGGACAATTTGCATATTACACTTTCATTATATAGGGTTTTTAAATTATATTTTTTATTGATTTTAGAGAGAGGGAGCAAGAAATAA
The DNA here is from genome assembly GCF_963259705.1 of Myotis daubentonii. Taxonomy (NCBI): domain Eukaryota; kingdom Metazoa; phylum Chordata; class Mammalia; order Chiroptera; family Vespertilionidae; genus Myotis; species Myotis daubentonii. Next base: position 135,504,152 of record NC_081840.1, on the reverse strand, counting down.
TTGATGAGAGAAACATTTATAGGCTTCCTCCTGTACATCCCCTATTGGGGATCTAGATGTAACCAGGCACGTGCCCTGCCTGAAATTGAACCCGTGATCTCTGGGTGCATGTGACTCTGCTCAATAAACTGAGCCACACTGGCCAGGGCTTCCTCTCCTAATTTTTTATTTTTATTTTTTAACAATTCTTTCTTGTTGGAAGTATTACATATGTCTCCTTTTTCCCTCCATTGACCCCCTCCAGCCTTCCCTTGCTCCCCACCCCAAGCCCTCACCACCCCATTTCTGTGGCCATGAGCCATGTGTATATGCATACAAGGTCCTTGATTGATTACTTCCCACCCACCCACCCACCCTCCCCTGCCTTCCCTCCAACATTCCGCACTCTGTTCCATGCTTCCATGTCTCTGTATCCACTCTGTTCATCAGTTTATTTTGTTAATTAGATTTCACATATGAGTGAGATCCTATGATACTTGTCTTTCTCTGACTGACTTATTTCACTTAGCATGATACCCTCCAGGTCCCTCCATGCTGTCTCAAAGGGTAAGAGATTCTTCTTTTTTACTGCTGCATAGTATTCCATGGTGTAAATGTACCACAGCTTTTTTTTTAATCCACTCATTTACTGATGGGCACTTGGGCTGCTTCCAGATCTTAGCTATTGTAAATTGTGTTTCTATGAACCTGGGGGTGCATACATTCTTTCTGATTGGTGTTTCAGGTTTCTTAGGATATATTCTTAGAAGTGGGATTACTGGGTCAAATGGCAGTTCCATATTTAATTTTTTGAGGAAACCTTTTTTTTTATATGCCCCCATGAGGAGCTATTTTATTTATTATTTTTTTTGCCAGGGTGAAAATACATTTTTATTTTTATTTATTTTATTTTTCTTTATTGATTAAGGTATTAAAAATGTGTCCTCCCCCCATTGTCCCCCCACCTCCCACTCATGCCCTCACCCCCCTGGTGTCTGTGTCCATTGGTTAGGCTTATATGCATGCATACAAGTCCTTTGGTTGATCTCTCCCCCTTACCCCCACCCTCCCCTACCTTCCCTCTGAGATTTGACAGTCTGATCAATACTTCTCTGTCTCTGGATCTATTTTTGTTCATCAGTTTATGTTGTTCATTATATTCCATAAATGAGTGAGATCATGTAATATTCCATACTGATTGCACCAGTCTGCATTCCCACCAGAAGTGTACTAGGGTTCCTTTTTCTTCCACATCTTCCCCAGCACTTGTCATTTGTTGATTTGTTGATGGTAGCCATTCTGACAGATGTTAGGTGATACCTCATTGTCATTTTAATTTGCATCTTTCTGATGCTCAGTGACTTTGAGCATTTTTTTCTAGGCCATCTGTATGTCCACTTTCTAGAAATGTCTATTTAGGTCCTTTGCCAATTTTTTAGTTGGATTGTTTGTCTTCCTTTGGTTAAGTTGTATGAGTTCCTTATATGTTTTGGAAATTAACCCTTTATCAGATGTATCATTGCCAAATATGTTCTCCCATACAGTGGGCTCCCTTTTCGTTTTGTTGATGGTTTCTTTTGCTGTGCAGAAGCTTGTTATTTTGATATAGTCCCATTTGTTTATTTTCTCCTTAGTTTCATTTTCCCTACTACATCTATAATAATAAAAGCATAATATGCTAATTAGACCGGACGTCCTTCTGGACGACCTTCTGGACAAAGCAGGGCTGCCAGCAGCCAGAGGGAAGCCTGGGTCCCAGGTGCCAGAGGGAACCCAGTGCCAGCAACCGGGGGAAGGAAGGCCTATTCTTGCACGAATTTTGTGCATCAGGCCTCTAGTATATCCATTAACATATTGCTGCCAGAGATATCTGAGATTTGGCTGCCTATGGATTCTTCTAGGATTTTTATGGTTTCACAACTTACATTTAAGTCTTTTATCCATTTTGAGTTTATTCTTGTGTATGGTGTAAGTTGGTGGTCTAGTTTCATTTTTTTGCATGTATCTGTCCAATTTTCCCAACACCATCTATTGAAGAGACTATCTTGAATCCATTGTATGCTCTTGCCTCCTTTGTCAAATATTTTTTTTTAATTAAATCTTTATTGTTCAGATTATTACATTTGTTCCTTTTTTTTTTCCCCCCATAACTCCCCTCCTCCCAGTTCCCGCCCCACCCTCCGCCCTCACTCCCCACCCACTGTCCTCATCCATAGGTGCACGATTTTTGTCCAGTCTCTTCCCATATCTCCCACAACCCTTTCCCCCCCAAGAATAGTCAGTCCATTCCCTTTCTATGTCCCTGATTCTATTATAATCAACAGTTCATTCTGTTCATCAGATTATTTATTCACTTGATTCTTAGATTCACTTGTTGATAGATGCATATTTGTTGTTCATAATTTGTATCTTTACCTTTTTCTTCCTCTTCCTCTTCTTAAAGGATACCTTTCAGCATTTCATATAATCCTGGTTTGGTGGTGATGAACTCCTTTAGCTTTTCCTTATCTGTGAAGCTCTTTATCTGACCTTCAATTCTGAATGTTAGCTTTGCTGGATAAAGTAATCTTGGTTGTAGGTTCTTGGTATTCATCACTTTGAATATTTCTTGCCACTCCCTTCTGGCCTGCAAAGTTTCTGTTGAGAAATCAGCTGACAGTCGTATGGGTATTCCCTTGTAGGTAACTGAGTTTCTTTCTCTTGCTGTTTTTAAGATTCTCTCTTTATCTTTTGCTCTTGGCATTTTAATTATGATGTGTCTTGGTGTGGTCCTCTTTGGATTCCTTTTGTTTGGGGTTCTCCGCGCTTCTTGGACCTGTAAGTCCATTTCTTTCACCAGGTGGGGGAAGTTTTCTGTCATTATTTCTTCAAATAGGTTTTCAATATCTTGCTCTCTCTCATCTTCTGGCACCCCTATAATTCTGATGTTGGTACGCTTGAAGCTGTCCCAGAGGCTCCTTACACTATCCTCGCATTTTTGGATTCTTTTTTCATTTTGCTTTTCCGGTTGGATGTTTTTTGCTTCCTCACATTTCAAATCATTGACTTGATTCTTGCGCTCCTCTGGTCTGCTGTCGGGCGTCTGTATAATATTCGTTATTTCAGTCCGTGTGTGCTTAATTTCTAGTTGGTTCCCCAATATAAGATCGAGGGTCTTATTAGTTTTCGTGTAGATCTCATTAAGTTTATCGACAGCTTCTAAACAGTTCTTGAGAGACCTTAAAAGTGTGGTTCTGAACTCTATTTCTTCCATTGACAATTTTGTCCTGTTTCTTTGTCTCCGCATTTTGTTATGCTTCCTTGGTGCACCCCCTAGTGGTCTTTGTTCACAGTCTTATAGATAAATCTTGATTGTTGTAGCTAATTCCAGGGAGGGTTTGACCTCCAGGCCAAGTGGCTATGAGAATCAGCTGTGTCAGCAGTGAGAGAACTTCTGTCCTCTAGGGAGGTGCTAATCTAGCCTTTGCCTGAGGCTATCCGGCAAAAGCCTCTGTGCAGGGCTTGGGCGGGGCGGGGCGGGTCGCACAGGATCAACAGGGTGGGCCGGAGAGAGCAGTTATGGCGGCTCTCAGTCCTGTCCCAAGGGGCTCTGCCTCTCTGAGTCCCAGCACCCGCTGCAAAGCTCGGAGAGAAAGCTGCACTCGCTCTGACCGAAGCCAGACAGTCCCGCTTCTCCCATTTGAGTCTGGGTCCCTAAAGACTCGCCCGGATCTGGTGCTCAGAGTCTGCGACTCCCTCCCGATTGAAAACAACAACCGCGCCCTCCGCCGCCAGCCCGCTCTGCGCACTCCGCACCTCAGAATTTGACTTCAGCACTGCGCCTCCTCTGAGTGTCCGTATGTGTTTCTCTTTCCTCCTAGTTGTAGGACTTCCACTCAGCCAGCATTCCTGTGGTTCTGGGTGATGTCCCTTCCGTTTTTTGGTTTCACTTTTGAAGTAGTTGTTCAAAGCAGCAAACTCCGGCGTTAACCTATGCCGCCATCTTGGTTCTCCCCTGACGTTAAATCCTTTGTCAAATATTAATTGAGCATAATGGCTTGCATCAATTTCTGGTGGGGGTGGGGGTTGTCTCTGTTCTGTTTCATTGATCTATATGCCTGTTCTTGTGCCAGTACCAGGCTATTTTGATTATGGTGGCTTTGTAGTATAACTTCAAATTTGGTGTTGTGATTCCTCCAATTTTGTTTTTATTTCTCAAGATTGCTGCAGTTATTCAGCGTCTTTTTTGTTCCATATAAATTTTTGGAGTATTTGTTCATATTTCTGTGAAATATGCTATTGTTATTTTAATAGGGATTGCATTGAATCTGTAGATTGCCTTGGGATTATAGACATTTTAATGATGTTGATTCTATCAATCCATGAACACGGTATATTCTTCCACTTGTTTATATCTTCTTTCATTTCTCTTTTTTCAATGTCCTGTAGCTTTCTGAGTACAGGTCTTTTGCCTCCTTGGTTAAGTTTATTCCTAAGTATCTTATTTTGGTTGTTGTTGCAATGGTAAATGGGATTGTTTAGTTTCTCTTTCTGAGAACTCATTCTTGGTGTATAAAAAAGCCATTGAATTTTGGGTGTTGATTTTGTATCCCGCTACATTGCCAAATTCATTGATTAAATCCTAATAGTTTTTTTGTGGAGTCTTTACGGTTTTCTATGTAAAATATCATGTCATCTGAGAATAATGAAAGTTTTACTTCCACCTTTCCAATTTGGATGCCTTTTATTTCTTCTTCTTGCTTGATTACTATGGCTAGGACTTACAGTACTATGTTGAATAAGAGTGCTGAAAGTGGACATCTCTGTCTTCCTGTTCTTAGGAAAAATGGTTTTAGTTTTTGCCTATTGAGCATGATGTTCACTGTAGGTTTGTCATACATGGTCTTTAACATGTTGAGATATGCTCCCTCTATTTTCACGTTGCTGGAAGTTTTTATCAAGAGTGGGTTCTGGATTTTGTTGAATGCTTTTTCTGCATCTATTGATATGATCATGTGATTTTTGTCTTTTATTTGTTTATGTGATGTGTCATGTTTATTGATTTGCAAATATTGTACCAGCCTTGCATCACTAGAATAAATCTCACTTGGTCCTGGTGTATGATTTTTTTTAATGTATTGCTGGATGTGATTTGTTAATATTTCATTGAGGATTTTAGCATTTATGTTCATCAGGGATACTGGCCTGTAATTCTCTTTCTTTGTAGTGTCTTTATCTGGTTTTGGAATTAGGAAAATGCTGGCCTCATAAAAAACGTTTGGAAGTATTCCTTCCTCTTGGATTTTTTGGAATAGTCTAAGGAGGATAGATTTTAGTTCTTTTTTGAATGTTTGGTAAAACTCCCCTGTGAAGTCATCCAGACCTGGGTTTTGTGTGCTGGGAGGTTTTTTTTTTTTATTACTGCTTCTATTTCATGAGTTGTTATTAGCCTATTCAGGTTTTCTGATTCTTCCTGATTCCGTTTTTGGGAGATTGTATTTTTCTAGGAATTTATCCATTTCATCCACATTGTCCAGCTTGTTGGCTGATACCTGTTCATAGTATTTTCTGACAATCCTTTGTATTTCTATGATGTTAGTGGTTACTTCTCTGCTTTCTTTTCTGATTTCATTTATTTAGGTCCTCTCTGTTTGTTTCTTGATGAGTCTGGCTAACGGTTCATCAATTTTGTCTATCCTTTCAAAAAAATGGCTCTTGGTTTCATTGATTTTTTTTTTTTTTTTAGTCTCCATACAGCAGTTCTCAACTTGTGGGTCGCGAACAATGAAAATACATCTTGCATATCAGATATTTACATTATGATTTATAACAGTAGCAAAATTACAGTTATGAAGTAGCCTCAAAAATAATTTTATGGTTGGGGGTCACCACAACATGAGGAACTGTATTAAAGGGTTGTGGCATTAGGAAGGTTGAGAACCACTGCATCATTTATTTCTCCTCTAATCTTGATTATTTCTTTCCTTCTACTTACTCTGGGCTTCTCTTGTTCTCTTCTAGTTCTTTCGGTTGTAAGATTAAGTAGTTTATTGTTGATTTTTCTTATTTTTTTAGGTAGGCGTATAGTACTATGAACTCCTCTCTCAGGACTGCTTTTGCTGTGTCCTAGAGATTTGGGGTTGTTATGTATTCATATTCATTTGTTTTCATGAAGTTTTTGATTTCTTTCTTGATCTTGTTGCTAACCCATTCATTGTTTAATAACGTGCTATTTAGCCTCCATGCGTTTGAGTGTTTTGGGGTGTTTTTACTGTAGTTGATTTCTAATTTCATGCCATTGTCATCTGGAGAGATGCTTGATATGATGTCAATCTTCTTGTACTTGTAGAGACTTGTTTTGTGTCCTAACATGTTGTTTATCTTTGTGAGTGATCCATGTGCACTTGAGAAGATTATATATTCTGCAGCTTTGGGTTGAAATGTTCTATAAACGTCAATTAAATCCATCTGAGCCAGTGTGTTCTTTAGAGTCACTGTTTCCTTGTTACATTTTTGTCTGGAAGATCTATCCAGTGAAGTCAGTGGGGTATTAGAGTCCTCTCCAATGACTATATTGTTGTCAATCTCTCCTTTAAAGTCTTCTAAAAGTTTTTAAAAATATATTTAGGTGCTCCTATATTGGGTGCATATATGTTTACCAGGTTTATGTTCTCTTGTTGGATCAATTCCTTTAGTATTATGTAGTGATCTTTGTTGTCTCTTGTGATGGTCTTCATTTTGAAGTCTATTTTGTTGGATATGAGTATTGCTACTTCAGTTTTTTCTTTTCCATTTGCATGGAAAAAAAATTTTCTATCCATTCACTCTCATTCTGTGTGTGTCTTTTGGTCTGAGGTGGGTCTCTTGTAGACAGCCTATAGCTGGGGCATGTTTTTATATCCATCCATTCAGCTACCCTTTGCCTTTTGATTGGAGTATATAATCCATTTACATTTAAGGTTATTAGTGATAGATACTTATTTATTGCCATTTTAATTCTGTATGCCTAGGTTTCTTTCTCTGTTTCTTCTTCTCATTACAGCAGTTCTTTTAGCATTTCTTGTAATACTGGCTTAGTGGTGATGTATTTCGTTAGCCTTCCCCACACCCTCTCCCCCCAATCCCCGGAAGCTCTTTATTTGACTGTTTATTTTGAATGATTGCATTGCTTGCATTATCTTGGTTTCAAATCCTTGCTTTCCATTACCTTGAATACTTCATGCCATTCCCTTCTGGCATATAGAGTTTCTGATGAGAAATCAGGTGTCAACCTTATGGGAGCTCCTTTGTAGGTAACAGTTTGCTTTTCTCTTACTGCCTTTAAGATTCTCTCTCTTTCTTTAACTTTTGGCATTTTAATTATGATGTGTCTGGGCATGAGACTATTGGGTTTTTCTTGCTTGGGTTCTCTGTGCCTCCTGAACTTGTGTGACTTTTTCCTTTACTAGGTTAGGGAAATTTTCTGCCATTATTTCTTCAAACACATTCTCTATCCTCTTTTCCCTTTCTTCCTCTTCTGGCACACCTGCTATTTGAATATTGTTTATGTTGTCTCACAGATCCCTTAAGATGCCCTCCTGTTTTTTAATTGTTTTTTTTTTTTTCTTTCTGGTTCTCTGATTGAGTGGTTTTTTCAACCCTATCTTCTAATTCACTGATTTGATCCTCAGCTTCCCCTAATCTGCTGAGTATTCCTTCCAATCTGTTCTTTATCTGTGCTATACCGTTGTTTATTTTTGTTTTCATAGTTACTATATGCCCTTTTCTCATGCTGTTGAGCAGCGGTTCTCAACCTGTGGGTCGTGACCCCTTTGGGGGTCGAATGACCCTTTCACAGGGGTCGCCTAAGACCAGCGGAAAACACATATATAATTACATATTGTTTTTCATCACTGTGCTTTAATTATGTTCAATTTGTAACAATGAAAATATATCCTGCATATCAGATATTTACATTATGATTCATAATAGTAGCAAAATTACAGTTATGAAGTAGTAACAAAAATAATTTTATGGTTGGGGGTCACCACAACATGAGGAACTGTATTAAAGGGTTGCAGCATTAGGAAGGATGAGAACCACTGCTGTTGAGTATCTTTACCATCATTGCACTGAATTCTTTATCAGATAAATTTCTTATCTCTATTTTCTTTATCTCTCCTTCTGGAAAATTCTATTCTTTTGTTTTGGGGTTGTTTTTTTGTCTCCTCATTTTGGTTTCCTGTTTGGGTTTGTGATGATATATTAGGTAGATCTGGTATGCCTCTCAATCTCTAGTGGAGGACAGTATCAAATACTGTTACTGACTGATTAGATCAGGCAAAGACTCAAAGCCTCCATAGACTGCCTCGGCCTACAGACTGACAAGATTCTCTTAAATTGCCCTCAGCCTATTGACCTCAGGTGTGACAAGAATTTGTTTTTCCTCAGGGCGGGGCTGTTGCTTATGCCTGGAGGCTAATTGTTATTCTCAGTCTCTCATGGGCCTCAGCAATTCTACACAATCATGCAAGGTGTTTACCAATAGAATGGATCAGCTGACTCCCCCACAGGCAGGGTTGCTTGTATAGCTAATGCCTGCATGAGAAATAAGTCCTCTGCAACATGAGGGAATGATACAGCACAGGAAACTGGGGTGTCTACCTTCTTAGCTCTAACTCCTGAGCCCTGATAGTGGCTTTTGCTTACATAGCTCCAGTCCACTCTGCCCTCCCTCTGCTGGAGCACAGGGTGGTATCTCACAGGGAATTTTGTGCATTGGCCCTTTCAGATGGTGCCTGAATTTTCATCCCTCTCTCCCTGGCAGACAGCAACCCTGCTGCTTTTCACAGCCAGATGTTATGTGGTTACCCTTCTCAGTTCTGGTGCTCTCTGCTGGGGGTGCCCAGCTCTGGGATTAGATACCAGAGTTCTCAGTGGCAACCCTCCACAGCTGAGCTATCTCTCCAGAACTTCAGACATTTGTGTCAGCCTGGCCAGCCCTTTCATGCCTCCACCCCTCTTACCAGTCTCTATGTGGTCTCCACTTTTGATCCTCGGGTATCAGGGTTCTCTCCAGCCTGTCTGTTGATTATTTTTTTTTTAAATATATTTTATTGATTTTTTACAGATTGAAAGGGAGAGAGATAGAGAGTTAGAAACATTGATGAGAGAGAAACATCGATCAGCTGCCTCCTGCACATCTCCTACTGGGGATGTGCCCGCAACCCAGGTACATGCCCTTGACCGGAATCGAACCTGGGACCTTTCAGTCCGCAGGCCGATGCTCTATCCGCTGAGCCAAACCGGTTTTGGCTATTATTTAGGAAGTTTTTCTCTATTTTAGTTATAATTCTAATTTGGTTCTGGGGCATGTCCGTGCAGCATCCACTTACTCTGCCACCATTTTTAATTTTCTCTCTCCTGCTTTTAAAGACCCTTGTGACTGCATTGGACCCCCATAGATAATCCAGGACAACCTCTCCATTTTCAGGTCTCTAATCAGCAACCTTAATACCATCTACAACTTTAATTTTGCTTTGCCATGTAATATACTGTTTACAGGTTCTGGGGATTAGAAAATGGACTTCTTTAATGGGGCAGGGCAGGAGGTGCCTACCAGAGAACGTCACAAAAACACTGTAACATCTAAAAATGTCTTGCCCCCAAAGACCAATTTTTACCCCTTGGGGCAGTAATCCACCCATTGAGCACAAATTCTAGGACATCAGTGCTTCCTTTATCACCTTTCTCCTCATCTTTGGGCTTTTGGCCAGTGGTCAATAAACCTCCAGATAAGAATGTCTTAGTAGATTATAAATACTTTTCTAGATACACATATGCATCTTAATGCACAAACATTTTTCAAAATAAAATTTAAAATTTGTGGGGAAGCATGGGACTTGGTTGGAAAGTCTGTAAGAAGGAATCTCCAAAAGATTGGGGGCCTCTAGGGGGATCTTGCTGAAGGCGGCAGACCCTACCTTGACTTTTCCAAATAAGTCTGAGCCCCCAGGTGTCTTATTAGAATCTTTATGTTTAGACTTCAAGACATCCTTGCTTAAAGGACACTACAGATGCCTGTGTCTTCTCAAGGATGCTTACTCTGCTGATAGTATCTAATAGTTAATTTTAGTTCAAGCTGTTGTTATAATAAAAACCTAAGGAGGCAGGGGAACAGGGCTGTTTGGTTCCTATAGCCAAGCAGTCCCTTAGCCCTCTTTTTCACAGAAACATGTGTCAGAGTAATCATTCATTTGTCTCTCAGGATCTGCCGCTCAGCCCCAGCAATCATTTATTTTTTTAATATAGAAAAACTTGCTGTTGACCTAACCCATCATTACCCATATCACGAATTTTTTATTTAACCACTTAGCCTAAGAGGCACATAATAGTGTCAAATAAAGATTTATCTAAGTCCTCATTAGAAATACTAGAAACCAAAATTCAGAGTGGGAAAAAGTTATATTGAAAAGGATTTTCTAGATTGTTTAGTGTTTCTGTCTCTTAAGACCACTTTTGCAATGAATAAACTATTTCTGGAACTTCTGAAAGATGGACTGAAGAAATGACAGCTTAAAATGTGCCTGCAGCTCCTAGTGTCTCCAGGAAAATGATGAGCCACATCGCTTCTGCTGTTACTGCAGGTATTGCTATGGGAGCTGCAAGGAGCCTGACATTTTAGACTTGGAGGCTTTACACACGGATGTCTTTCTCTTTTTTTAAAAAGGGCCCTGAGCCAAATCATCAGGTTTGTATCCTCTCTGTTACATCAACTAATGGTACCTGAAAATCCAATTCAATTTAATTTTCTTGAAATGGAAACTCCTTGTCTTTTTCAAAAGAAATCTACCTAAAAATCTGTTCTCACTATCAAAAATGATTGCACTCTGGTCTTCAGGATGGCAGAACCAAACTCACAGTAATGGTGTCTGGAAAATGAGACAATTTAAAGCACACTTATATCTGCATAGATAATTGCTCGGAAGAGAGGCACCAATGCTCTGCATTAAAGATAAAGTTATTTGCGCTGGTTGGCAGTCTCACAGTGATGAAGCTTCTCCAATTTTTTTTTTTTTTTTTTTGGTCAAAGGCATTTTAAAGTCGAAGGATTTGGTGAACCCTTCACACTCCTCCCACCAAGATGATATTATGGAAAAGCCACCAACTTTTAAGCAGGAATCCAATTCTTAATTAAATTATACCATAAATCAAGTAGATTTTCATTAAGCTTTCCTTACCAACCCTCTTAAGCCCAATCTTATATGTATTTGACACAGAGTTCTCCCTAGGCTGTACTGATGCTGTAGGTACCAGGAAATTCCTTCTTTTGACCTATTGTGTCCATAGACCACCCCCAAGATGAGGTCTGTTCTTTCTATATCCCCTAAAGAATAATTTCTGCTTTCTGAACTAATAAGTAGCCAACATGACTGATTCAATCCTTGTCCTGGCTCAAATAGAAATAGTCCCCAGGTCCAAACACCAGAACACTTCTCACCACCTCCACCACCAGATCGTACTCATTGTCACAGCTGCTGCCCCTTTGGACTCTTCCCAACGTTCCCAGCTTCAATCCAAGCTGCCATCACTCCTGGTCTTCACAGTTCTCCATGGCACCCAGAGGGATCCACCTCCAATGGCTTCTTATCCTCACTCAGAATAAAATCCAAAATTCTCACCTTTCCTACCATGTCCTCCCCCACGCAAATCTTCCAAACTTCCTTCTCCCTCACATCATCTGCAGTCACTCTCAGCCCCTCCTGGTGGTCCAGGCAAAAAACAGGGATGGATGGCTGAGATATGAGGGAGTCACTATGCAAACAGTGGTATTTGAAGAAATGAAGGGATAGGGTGGGGAGATGATGAGAGAATGTTGACAGACTCAGAAGTCAGATAACCTGGTTTCAAGTCCAGTTATGCAATGTAATAGTTTTGGAACTTTCTGTAATGATTTTACTCTCAGCAGGCTGCACCTGTTCCTTCCACATGTAAAAATGGAAGGAATAACGTTTGCCTCAACAAATCACTGCAAATATTAAAAAAAGGTAATGTATATGAACGTGATTAGCATGGTACCTGGAAAATAGAGAGAGATCAAAATATGTTTGCTTAGCAAAAGAACAAATCAACCAACCAGCATGCAAATACCACTTGAAACAGTGGCATTATTAAAGGCCACTTGTAATGTTCCTTTATGTAAGGGAATGCTTACAGTATTCTTGTGGGGTCAGGAGTGGGAAATACTTAAGGCTGAATGATATATCTTCTCCCCTCAGTTTTTATTTTTCCTCACTGTAGGATAAGGAAGATCTAAATTAATTTATAGATTCTGGTTGAATTTATTTGGAATTCCACTGAAGCACATTCAGAAATAAAATTTAAAAATTCTGTAAATGAGTAACTGAATTCGTTCTTATTAAAAGAAGGGAAATTATTCAATTACTAGAGGCCTGGTGCATGACATTTGTGCACTCAGGGGAGGGGTGTCCCTCAGTCTGAACTGTGCCCTTTTTAGCAGTCCAGGAGCCCTCTGGGGATGTTTGACTAATGGCTTAGGCACACTCCCCTCCACCTTCACTCCTGTGGGAGAACACTGACCACCGGGGGGAGCTCCTGTGTTGAGTGTCTGCCCCCTGGTGGTCAGTGCGCGTCATAGAGACCAGCTGTTCCACCGTTTGGTCAATTTGCATATTACCTTTTATTATATAGGATATCTAAAATTTTCACAGCAGGCTCCAGTTTTCAGTGAGCCTGAATAATGAAATCAAGATTTGGTCAGATCTCTTAAGGAACTCTTTGAAGGGAATATAAATTCTTCATACTTACAAGTATATAATTCTCCCTTCTGAGTATCAAGCATGTTGGTTGCCCCAAAGGAAGTGGAGGTCCGAAGGAAAAGTTCCTCATGTCTAAAAGAATTAATGCTGATGGTGCAAAATGCTAACTGAGTAGAAATGTTGGCTTTTAACATGCTGGTAAAGATGAAATGAGAAAAAACGAGAGCTGAATCCCAGTGTCAACATAAGAAACACTCAAACCTGTGAAGAATTTTTTGTGAGTTTATTTGAGCCAAACTGCTGACAAATGTCGGGAAGCATAATCTGAAAGGAACGAGATAATGCTCTGAAGAATGGCAGCTTTGCACCGTTTTATACATTACAATCAAAAGAGGAGACACGAGTGGGTTACGTGAAATCTACTGCTGATTGACTAGGGAGGTGGGAGAAGACAGCAAAGCAGGAGAGCCTGTGGGATTGGGTACAAAGTAAAATAAAAGACACATGCTTCCTTCACTTAGGTGGGTGCAGGATAGTTAACAGTCAATAAGTAACTCAGTATCAGTAAGGAGATTTGTGGTCTCCACAGAGCGGTACCTGTGCTTTTAAGGGACTGTAAAAACAAAAAGTATTTTGACATTCCAATGGTATGTTATCATAGATGCACAAAGATAATAGACATGGTCAGTTAAGGTAAAGATCTAGCATTGTCAGGGAAGATACTGACCTAGGACATGACTACTCACCACAAACAGCTTTTAGTTAAAGTTTTAATTTCAGACCATCCTATGTGGTACCTTTAGGTCTCTGAACTTGCAAGGCCACCATGCAGGCCTTCCCTGAGCTTGTCAGGTTAGCATGTGGCCCCTTTTAGTCCATACCAGTAATGAAGGGGGGAAAAGTTAAAACACAAGTTTTCAAAATTTCCAACCAGTATTAGAATGTGGGGTCTTAGGTTGGGTTTTGCTGAAACAAGCCAAGCATTTACCAAAGGACCTGCAATAATTTTTGAGGATGTGGGCATATAGAGAATTAAGAATCAAGTATGGTAAGGAGTAAGGCAGGAAGGAAGGAAAAGTATCAAAAGTGAAGGAAAATAGAAGCAAGAGCATACAAATAGACCATTTGCCACATTTAAAAATCAAATTTATCATCAAAATTACAGGATTTGAGAATTGAGGCCGTTTGGGCTGCCTTAACGAGGTCCCGTAGACTTGGTGGCTGACACACATTTGTCACCTTTACTTTTCTCCTCTGGGCTGGAAGTCTGGGATTAGAATGGCAACAGAGTCAGGTTCCTGGTGAGAACCCTCTTTCTGGTTTGTAGATAACAAACTTCTCTCTGTGTCATCACACAGCAGAGAAAATGATCATCTCTCCGTGAACACTTTATTGTTTTATTGGAAGTAATTTAAAAATAGCCTTAGAAAGCCCTTATGTAAACTGAATGAAGTGCCTTACTAGAAAAGGTGGCACACAGGCACTCATGTTCTATCTTTACTCACACGGCTGATTGGTAGTTTTCTAGCATTAGTGTATGTGTGTGCATATGTACGTGTACACACTCATGTAGGTTGAGATAATGATTCATGTTAAGAATATATTTCTTACTTTATTGTTTCCTGACATTGACAAGTTCACAATCAGATAAGACTTACAGAATTTGCACTTCATATGTTTATAGATATATACACACATACAGATAACTTATCTTTATAAAAATTTAATTTCTGATTTTATTATCTTCATATGGAAGAGTTTTATGGTCTTAGAGTTTTAAAGTTACCTTAATGCCCGGCCAGTGTGGCTCAGTGTTGAGTGTCAACCTATGTGACAGGAGGTTACAATTCAATTCCCAGTCAGGGCACATGCCTGGGTTGCAGGCTCAATCCCCAGTAGGAGGGAGTGCAGGAGGCACCCAATCAATGATTCTCATCTTTGATGTTTCTATCTCTCTCTCCCTCTCCCTTCCTCTCAGATATCAATAAACATATATTTAAAAAATAAAATAAAGTTACTTTACGTCCTGAAATGTTCTCTGGCTTTTATTCCAGCTTATAGTAACAAATAATAGCTACATTTACACTTAAAATTATATAATCAAACTATTATGCTACAAATGGATTTTTCTGAGTAAAACAATATAAAATGCATGGTATCTAATTTTCATATGGGCTATTAGAACTATATACAGTTGTTAATATTAATAAATTGCCACTTCCTTTAAAGAATAAAACATGAGGGGGGAAAATCAAGACTTTTAATTACCTTTAATAGTATCGTAAAAGCATAAACTTTCTTTGAGCTGACATATCTACAAAAAGAGAAACACAACTTTTCCAAAAACCAAACCACTCTTATTTAAATGTATTAATTTAATTAATTTTGCCGGGCGGCTGGAGCTGGGGTCTCCCTTCTCTGTGTCCCACATGGAAAGGGAGATGTGAACCGGTTCATACAAGTTAGGAGGCACTTTTGGGATTAAAGAATAATGAAAGACAGACACAAAATAGATTAAAAGCTTGGGCTGGGTGTGGTGTCTGCCCTCTGACTCGAGGGACAGACAGAGAGAGCCTGCCCTCTGATGGAGGGACAGACACAGAGAGAGCACCAGCATCAGCACCAGCACCAGCACCAAAAGCTGTTTATTATATACTCGAATTACAGGAAGTTACATCACATATGGGTGGGCCTTGAGCTCGACATCATGGATATCATGAGATCCATCCCCTTAACACTGGGCAGGAGAGTCAGACTGAGTGGCATCCAACCTCTTGACTGGTTTCGCCTTCAGGGCGTGGCTTTGCCCTCGCTCTGAATCCCAGCTGACGTAATTAAGCCGAGTGTTTACTAACGGCCCTTAACAATTAATATTTTCTATTCTATAGGCATAAAATGATGATTTATTTCTTTAAGTAGTCCTGGAATTTAAAATTATTCTAGAAAATTTCAAAGCACAATGCAGTTTCATCAACGCAGTTTGGAATGATGGCTCCAAGTCAGTGATTTCAAACTTTTTCATCTCATGGCACATAAACTAATTACTAAAATTCTGCAGAACACCAAAAACATATATCTTTGCTGATCTGATAAAAAAACAAAAAGGTATAATTTTGATTCATTCACACCAGACAGCTACTGTTCTGTTGGCTGTTGTGATTTTTTCATTTGACAATCTAAGGCAAAAACGGTGAGTGCCCCTGGCTAAATAATCAGGTGTTGCATGTTTTAAAAATTCTTGTGGCACCAGTGGAAAATTGCTGCTCTAAGTTAATAAATTGCATTCATTTTACATTTATGTCTTCATGGCTTTTAAGAGACCGTAAGGACTCTTTTTTTTTTCTTGCTTGCTCTTTTCTTACAGAAAAGTTCAGCTATTTAATTTGTCATACTTTCATCAACCATGTACATAAAACTCTTACAAGTTGATAATAACTGTATATGCTTGAAGCAGTATTCTAATCTCAGTTGTCTGTGTCTGACTTCCCATAGGATTTTGGCTGAAACAAATACACAAACACACAATTGCATACACCCACATACACCTCAGAAACGCTTAGGTGCTTTATTTAATCAGGTGGTACCACCAATCTCTCAGTCTCTGCAGTGCCTCTTCAGGTCAATATGCATTATTTCCCATTTTCTTTGAAATGTGCTCTGAATGGTTCTAAGGACACTGTCCTTTTAGGAAATATAAAGCACATTCATGATAAGGTGGGGGGGGGGCAGGAAAACCTAGTGAAATGATGAAGGCTTTGAATTTGTTACAAAACTGTATCAACTCAAATTTTATCATTTTTGATGCCCTTTGTTGTCCTCAAATTCATTTAAAAACTATACTTTTATTTTGGTAAGGCCCTCCAGGCAGTTTTTAAAGAGGCCTTGGGGTAATCAGCAATAATGCAATAAAGAGAATTCTACTCTCAACCCATCATATGCTCTCTCATCCATTCCAAGTTTTTCAATTAGATGTCACCTTAGAAAATTCTGGAATTCAGATTAGCCTGGCTGAAGTTGCAGTTTTATTGGTTACAAATTGCCTTGAAACTCTAAGGAATAATACAATGTAAAGATTTCATGTATCAGTTTGCTGCCACAATTCTACATAGCGCGTTGGCTCCAGAAGATCTTTGACTTTGGTTTCTGTGATTGCCAACCTTAATCTCTGGTGTCATTGCTCTAGCTGTGTTTGGGTTGGTGTTATTCTGGCTTCAGAGGTACTGTTCAGTGGAAGTTAAACTATATTGCTTACATTTCTCAATTGTGATATTCCTCCCATATAATGATGTGAAAATTGTTACCAGTCCAAAGTTCACGTGCCTGATGTCTCAAAAGGTTGAAACTAAAAACATCAGAGTTTGAAATAAGGAAAGACTTATTGACAGAAAAGGAACCAATGGAGAAGATGGGAGCCCTAATTCTCAAATCCATCTTAACAAAGTATGGAGTTCAGGCTTCTTATATGTCAACTAGAGGCCCAATACACGAAATTCCTGCACATGTAGGGTCCTTAGGCTTGGCCAGCAACCAAGGCTGATCAGATTCCCCGCCTCCCCACCCCCTTCCCTCGCTCCCGCAGTGCCCCGCTCCGCTGGTTGCCTGTCATGTTCCACGCTGCCCCTTGGTGGTCATAGCCAGCAATTGAACTTCCGGTATCCTGGTCAAACTCCTGAGAAGACACTTAGTATACTAGCCTTTTATATATATACTAGGGGCCCGGTGCACGAAATTCGTGCACTGGGTGTGTGTGTGGGGGGGAGTGTCCCTCAGCCCAGCCTGCCCCCTCTCACATACTGGGAGCCCTCAGGCGTTGACCCCCATCACCCTCCAATCGCAGGATCGGCTCCTCTGACAGAGGTGTTAGGCCTGGGCAGGGGACCCTCATTTCCCCCCATCACTGGTTCTGCCCCCAGCCCAGGCCTGATGCCTCTGGCCCAGGCATCAGGCCTGGGCAGGGGACCCCCAGACCCCTCCTATTGCTGGCTCTGCCCCTTGCCCAGGCCTGATGCCTCAGCGAGAGGCGTAGACCCCCATCACCCTCCGATCGCCTGATCGGCCGCTTTCCCAGGCCTGACGCCTCTGCCAGAGGTGTCAGGCTTGGACAGGGGACCCCCATCTCCCCCTGATCACTGGCTCTGGCCCCCGCCCAGGCCTGAGGCCTCTGACCCAGGCTTCAGGCCTGGGCAAGGGGACCATCATATCCCCCCAATCCCCGGCTCCGCCCCCCACCCAGGCCTGATGCCTCGGCCAGAGGAGTTGACCCTCATCACCCTCCGATCACCAATCACCGGATCGGCCCCTTGACCAGGCCTGAGGCCTCTGGCTGAGGCGTCCGGCCCGGGCAGCGGGGACCCGCAGCTGCAGCGGCCCCACGATCGTGGGCTCCGCTTTAGGCCCAGGCAAGGGACCCCTAGCTCCTGGGACTGCCAGCTTCGACTGTGTCCAGCTCCCATCGCTGGCTCCACCCCTACTTCCTGCTATCACTGGCCAGGGCGGCAAAGGCGCCTGATTCTCTGATCATGGCTGGGGGGCAGGGCAAAGGCGGCCCCAGGGCCGCCTTTGCCCTGCCCCCCAGCTCTTAGCTCCCCCCTGGGTTTCTGATCACTGTCAGTGGCAGGGGGCTTCTTCCTGCTTTCCCTTTCGCCTCCCTGCATTGTGCCTACATATGCAAATTAACCGCCATCTTGTTGGCAGTTAACTGCCAATCTTAGTTGGCAATTAACTGCCAATCTTAGTTGGCAGTTAACTGCCAATCATAGTTGGCAGTTAATTTGCATATAGCCCTGATTAGCCAATGAAAAGGGTATCGTCGTAAGCCAATTACCATTTTTCTCTTTATTAGCTAGGACTAGAGGCCCGGTGCACAAAAATTAGTGCACTCGGGGGGGAGGGGGGGTCCCTCAGCCCGGCCTGTGCCCTCTCGCAGTCTGGGACACCTCAGGAGATAATGATCTGCTGGCTTAGGCCTGCTCCCGCGTGGCAGAGGGCAGGCCCAATCCTTAGGTGCAGCCCCTGGTCAGGCTCAGAGCAGGGCTGATTGGGGAGTTGGGGCACCGCCCCCATCATGCACAGAGCAGGGCTGATCGGGAGGTTGCGATGCCACCCTCAGTCACGCTCAGGGTAGGGCCAATTGGGGGGTTGGGGCACGGCCCCCTGTCACACTCAAGGCAGGGTCCATGGGGAGGTTGCGGCGCCACCCCCTGTCACGCACAAAGCAGGGCCAATCAGGGGGTTGGGGAGCTCCCCACTGTCACTCACAGAGCAGGGCCGATCAGGGGGTTGGGGCTCCGTACCCTGTCATGCACACAGCAGGGCTCATGAGGGGGTTGGGGAGCTCCCCCCTGTCACGCACAGAGCAGGGCCCATCAGGGGGGTTGGGGCTCTGTACCCTGTCATGCACACAGCAGGGCCCATGAGGGGGTTGGGGAGCTCCCCCCTGCCACGCACAGAGCAGGGCGGATCTGGGGGTTGGGGCGCCGCCCTCTATCACCCACAGAGCAGGGCCGATCAGGGGGTTGCGGCACCGCACCCTGCCACACACAGAGCGGCAGGGCTGATCAGGAGGTTGGGGCACCTTCCCCTGTCACGAACAGAGCAGGGCAGATAGGGAGGTTGTGGCCCCGCCCCCTGTCACACACAGAGCCGCAGGGCGATCAGGGGGTTTGGGCTCTGCCCCCTATCACACTGATCCCAGTGCTGGGAGGCCTCACAGCTCCGCTGATCCCGGTGCTGGGAGGCATATTACCCTTTTACTATATAGGATAAAAGCCTGGTGCACAGGTGGGGGCCGGCTGGTTTGCCCTGAATGGTGTCCTGGATCAGGGTGGGGGTCCCCACTGGGGTGCCTGGCCAGCCTGGGTGAGGGGATGATGGCTGTTTGCAGCTGGTCACACACCCTTCAGGGTGGGGGTCTCCCCTGGGGTGCCTGGCCAGTCTGGGTGAGGGGCTGAGGGCTGTTTTCAGGCTGGCGGGTGACTGAAGTTCCCAACTGCTCCTTTTTTTCTTTTTTTTTTTTTTTTATTCTGGGCCAGCTTTAGCTCTGGCTCCAGCTCTGAGGCCTCTGCTGCTGAAAGCAGGTATCTGGTTTGTTTGGGTTCTATAATCGAAACTCTGTATCAACTCCAGCTCTGAGATCCCGGCTCGCTGAAAGCAGGTTTCTGGGGTTTTGTTTAGCTTCTATATTTGTAACTATGTTTCAAACTGCAAGTTCAGAGGCCGGCAGCGGCAGGCGGGGAACGTTGGAGTCCTCTGTCACTGAAGCAAGCAAGCCTCATGTTATTTTCAAGCTGCCTGGCTGCCGGCGGCCATCTTGGCTGGCAGTTAATTTGCATATCGCCCTGATTAGCCAATGGGAAGGGTAGTGGTCGTACGCTAATTACCATGTTTCTCTTTTATTAGATAGGACTAGAGGCCTGTTGCACGAAAAGATTCTTGCACTACACCTTCTCTCCCCCTGGCTGCTGGCACCGGTTTTCCTCTGGCACCCGGGACCCAGGCCTTTGCTCCGGCTGGAGCCGCCTTCCAGCTTGCCAACCCCGGGTCCCCCACTGGAGGGCCAGTTGAGGGCTGGGCGGGTGGCAGGGATCGCCACGGTCCTGCCTGCCAGCCACAGGTCGGGTCTCACAGGGGATGCCCACCACCCGGGTCGCAGACAGCAGACTCGGATGGCGGCGGGACAGACAGGATGATGCTGTCCTGCTGTGCCTGCAGTATGCAAATTAGCTGCCATCTTTGTTGGCAGTTAATTTGTATTTTGTGCTGATTAGGCAATGGGAGGCGTAGCAAAGGTATAGTCAATTACCATGTTTGTCTATTATTAGATTATATATATATATATATATATATATATATATATATATATATATATATATATATATATGGTAGGCAGTTAGACAGACATGCACAAAGCAAGGGCAATGGGCCAGGTACAGAAGTCACCAGGGTGGAAAGCCCCAGGTGTCTAGCAAATGACAATTGTAGGGTGGGATCTGGTTCCCAGGGAGACCTTTCCTCCCCTCGCATATTGCTGGTTTAGACCCCAATCCCATGACCTCTCTTCCCAAGAGATAACATCTAGGTTTAAATTGTGTTTCAGCTCCACAGGCAGGATTTTAGGGGAAGTCTCAGTGGAGGGTCTCAATAGAATACTCACCAGCTTTCCTTATGTGATCATTTAGGCTCATGGACCCTAGGTCAGGGGATCTTTAGTCATTGCAGTGGGCATGACATCAGGAGATGTTAGCCATGGCATTGCTTTATTTGGTTTTGCTGCTTTTCTGGGCCTGGAGCTGGAACACAACTGAGGCTTAAAGGTTAGCTCTACTTTGACCAAAACTCTATAATTTTGATCAACTTTCCTAAGATTATTTGATGTGAATCAGAACTTTGTTGTCCTGAGGGCTTAATGCTTAAGGGAGTGGTTGTGCATGTGAAGGCTTATATGGGAATCATATGTGGCTGTTCTCTGGCCCCTTGTTCCTCCTCTAAGCAGGCACACCACATGACTAGCAACATGCCAGGGAGGAAAGGTCAGGGGAGGGTCTGAGCCACATGACCAGTGATAAGCCAGGGGAGGAAAAGTCACCCTGGGGGTGAGGTCCCACCTACAATGCTTTTTCCCCCACTACTAGGCACCCAGGGCTTTCTGCCCTGGTGAGCTTCCATACCTGGCCTATCCTCCCTACTCTGCTCATGTCTGTCAAACTGTTTACTCTAACAGAGGCAGTTCATCATCTTTACTTATTAGCTTCATTACTTTCAATTTCATCCCAGGATAGAAGAGTCAAATAGAGCTGTATTAGTTCAAGTCACTGAATTTAAATATTAATGAAGAATTGCTCTTTGAGTATTTTCAATTAAACAAAATAGGTTTGGGAGTGAAAGATCAGATTTTTGCTAATGGACAGGTAATTTAGGGTGCTTTATATTCAAATTGCATGCCCCTACAGTGTAGTTTAAATGTATATCTTCTGAAGTAGTATTTTACTTTTTAACTGCCTAGAGGAAGATTAAAAAATAAGAAATGAAAATGGTGACATATTGTTTTAAAAGACCCCATTTAAAGTAATATGCTTGTGTTTTTTTTTTCTTTCAGTTCAAATTTTAAATTCTGATACAGTATCTTAACGCCACCTAAGCTATATATCATAGCCCATGGCTCAAAGAAGACACACAGCAGCTCCAAAGCTCAGTAGGGCCATCTTCCTGGTCATAAACTAGACTGGTGGGGATTGTTTACATTATAAATCGCATACCACTTGAAATAAGTAGTCCACAAAATTGGTCAGTAGCTTTTCAAACATGCTGATGGAAAAGTAACCTTTTGAAACTTTGAAAACTTTTGCAACCCTCAGAACAAGTAAGTGCAGAGTGAATAGTAGCCTTAGAGGCTGCTACAGGATGAGATGGGGACTCCAGAAAAGGAAAACGAACTCTGTGTCCCTGTCTTCCCGCAGATCACACATCTTCCCTTACCTTGGCAAGAAAATCCGAGTGGTTCACCCAAAGTTCTCCGGTTTCTGGTGTCACACTTCATTATACCCTCGGAGTGGCTGACGTAGCCCCCTCTTGGTTTTCATTGCAGCATCCATTCCAGTGCTCATACTGGGGACTGTGGGTGGCTTGGACCCAGAGGTTCACTCTCTTTTACCATCACTCACAGGCTTGTTGTGTGGTCATCATTATTCGTCTCTGGTATCATTTCTCTTTCCTTGGCTGTTTCTGTTGTTGAATTTGGGCCTCCACCCCCAGAGCTATAAACTGTTTATTGAATTTCCCAATGTGGTAACCTACTCTGCTAGTTTTTAAATATATTGCTATAGTTTTTATTGTTTAACCACATCCTTAGGTATGACTTTTATTTATTTAACTCCGTGTCTTGATAAAAGCCAGGCCAGATCTTACAGTCAGGGTCATAGGACACTTGAGAGGCAGGGCCCAGCATGATCTCTCAGAGAACTTCCTCTCCGTGGGCAATAATGAGCCTGCAGCCTAGGACGGCTCAAATGTAACTTACTCTTTCCTCAGAATGAGTAACTTTCTTACTCCAGACTTTTAAAACTTTTACTCATGGGGTTCAATAATATTTCCCTATTCTCTTATTTCTCTAAAGAGCTTTGTTAGGCATTCTCTGACCAAAGAGCTCCAGCCAGTCTAATAGTTGCATTTATGAAACAGATAACTTTTTTAGAACTCTCATGGGCAGTCTAGTAGAATTGCTTCATTAATTGTTCTTTGGAAGGGACAGAACTTTCAGGTATGTGCAATTATAATGAACTTAAGGTGAATGTTTTTAAGAGATAAGAAAATTTCTTTTGTTAGAGATACTGTCTGTAATGAACTAAAAGTTAAACTTGGTTGCTTAGTTTTTCTTTTCTGACTTTAGGAAAATATGTAAATTTGTGTATCTCCATGCGTTTTCTTGCCTTTCACCCATCAATAGATTGGTAAGTATCATGCTGATAGTGAATATTCTGTTATTAGAAAAGGAATAAATTGGATATCAGAATAAAAATTACCTTGAATAATAAGGATTTTAAGAACATTACAAACCATTAAAATATGATAGAAATAAAAATAGAGCTTTGATACTAATGGGGTCAGTCTATTTAATCTCTAAATAACAAATAAAATCATTAATATGGATCATTAAGATTTGCAGCCATTTTAGAGGACAACTGCCCCACACAGTGTCTTGGTCTGGTCTCAATACAAATAATTGAAATGTACTATGCTCATGAACACTGAGCAAAAAAGAAGGCTGAATACATTCACATTTTTTTTTAGAGAGAGGAATGGTTGGGGGAAAGAAACATTGATTAGTGCTTCTTGTATGTGCCCCAATGTGCCCCAACTGGGGATTGAGGCCCAAACCTGGGTATGTGCCCTAACCTGGAATCAAACCCAACACCTTTCAGTGTACGGGATGATGTTCCAACTAACTGAGCCACACCAGTCAGAGCTGAATGTACTCACTTTTACGTTCGTGCCTTTTTCTCATTTTTCCTTTGGTCTGTTTGTCTTTTTCTTATTGCTTCATAAGTGTTCATATATTCTAGGTCTGTGCTATCCGCTTTAGCAATGTGACGATTGAGCATTTGAAATGTAGCTTGTGTGAACTGAGATGTTTTGTGTGACATAAAAACTGAGTTTTGAAGATAGTATGAAAAAATGTATACTATCCCATTACTAATTTTTATATTTATTACCCGTTTAAATGATAATATTTTGATATATTGTGGTAAATAAAATATATTAAATTATTTTATTTCTTTTTGATCTTTTTAAATGTGACTATTAGAAAATTTAAAATTACATATGTGGTTTGAATTATATTTCTCTTTGACATCACTATTCTAGCCTTGTACTGGTCTTTGATTGGTAGCAAATCTGTGTGTGTGTGTGTGTGTGTGTGTGTGTGTGTGTGTGTGTGTAGTTTGCCTTTCACTCTGTTTTAATGAGGAAAAGAGAGGGTTCTGGTTGCAGAGTACAGACTGTAGGGACCAAGGAGAGCAGTAGATGAGCCCCAGAAAATCTTTGGAAAAAATCTGACGGATAGGATGTGGTGAGCAATGGCATGGAACTGTCAAGGATGACTTCCTGGATTTCTAGCTGGATCATGGTGTCGTTTACTGTGATGGGGAGACTGAGGGCAAAATAGGTTTACAGGGAAAACAAAGTGTTTGAGTTTTGACCTGTGAAGTCTGATGCATCACAGTGGAGTTACAAATTGGTGAAATAAATCTGGAGTGCGCATATTGTAAATTCCCCATGAACAAGAGACTGAAGCTTCCCTCCTTCAGCTATCGAGGAGGTGTAAATAACAACCAGACAAGCCTCCGTGGCATGTCATCATTAGTATTTATTTCTCATGCATCTGTGGGATGTTTGCGGGGCAGCCGACTGGGCTGGGTGTGGCTTCTCAGTGCCGGCTGGGCTCTGGTCTGTTCTTTGTGTGCTTATTGCAGGGTTCAGGCTGAAAGTGAAGGAGCTACAGAGGAACCTCTTCATACGGCCGTCATAAATGCACACTCATGTCAAAACATGCATGGCCTCGTCAGCCTCATTTGGAATTGGCACACAGCTGCTTTTGCCCACATTCCATCATTCAAAGCGAGCCCATGGCCAGTGGGATGGGGCATGGAGCCCTGCCCACTTTAGTAATTGGCATTGAAGAGACAGATGGCAAAGGGTGTAGATGCATGAGGCATCAAGGAGAAGCAAATAAAGATTTGTAGACAATGTTTCTATTTACCACAAGGCTTATCGTTGTAAAATAAAAATAAGGGCTCTAAATGCTTTGTTTAAAAAAGATGTTCTAGAGCTGGTAAATCTTTCTAACACCTATTGTAGTCTGGCAGTATATTAGGGTAAAACTAGACGTGAAGAAGCCAAAGAATGATATTGACCGTATATCAAATATCATTCTTTGGCTGACGTGCTAACGTGCTAACAGAATAACGTGCTTCTAGGTCTGTCCTTTGCTTACCACTGTGTGATCAGCCCGACTGACCGGGCAAGCAGAACGAGTCTGTGGGAATCTACTTGACAGACTGGAAGAAACACAGTTTTATTATCAGGAGGACCTTGTTTTGCATTCCTATTGTATTACAGAAATTTTAAAAGTTCCTTAACTTTCCTGAGCCCTATATTTCTCATTTGTAGAGAGGAAATATATGATTTACAAGGCTGTTGTACTAAAATGAAATTAAATATTTGCTGATATTGCCTTTTGTTCCCCTCTCTGTGTCCTGTAGATACTGTTTTCCAACAACACTTCATTATATCTATTTGTTTACACCTTTCTCTTTGTTCCTCCCAAACTATGACCCCCCAAGAGGATAAAATGATCAGATTTATAATTGTAAAGTCTAGTATAATACTAGGCACATAGGAAACCTATAGTACAATTTTCTTTAACAAAGTGAATGAATTATTCACTTTTATGTTGTAGGAATTAGAGAATAAAGGAGGCCATGAAGATTGGCTGCCAATCTTCTCTTGAATGACTGTATTATGAATGATTTTACTATGTAGTAAAATGCCTTATAAAGTACCTGACACATATTATGAGCTGAGTGAATCTTAGCGTTCTTTCTTTTCAATCTGCAAATTTTTAGAAGGAACGGAATACAAGACAGGAGCCACTGAGCCATTGGACATCACAATCCTATAACCTCTTTAATGAACAGAAAATTTTAACCAACCTGAAAGCTCCCTATTGTGAAGACTCGTGGACAGAGACAACAGTATGTTGATTGCCAAAGGGAAAGGGGTGAGGGGAGATAATAGAGGGTAGAGGGAAGATAAATGGTGGTGGAAGGAGATTTGATTTGGGGTGGTAAACACACAACACAATATGCAGATGATGTGTTATAGAATTGTGCACCTGAAACCAATATAATGTTATTAACCAATGTCACCCCAATAAATTCAATTGAGGAATAAATGTAACACCAAAAGTTAAGTTAATTCTGTACAGAAAAATTCAGTAGTGCTTCAGTAGCTATAATGTACCTGAGAAATTTTATTGACTCAGTGAATTCTCAGAAGGGTAACCGAAAAATGACTACACCAGATAGTTACATAAGAGCTGTTTCAAAAGTATTTTTTCTATAGTAAATTTATCCTGAAACATTTTTTTCACTGTTAATAAAAATTGTCATTCTAAGTAAATTCAACTATTTATTGTTGATTATAAGATACAAACCTAATGATCATTCAAATGCTAATTGTGTATCTTTAGTGATAAATATAAATTCTCATAATAAAAATGTGTCTGAACTTCATTAAAATTAAACAATTTTGAGCTTCAAATTATACCAGCAAGAATATAAAAAGGCCCTGGCCAGTGTGGTTCAGTTAGTTGGGCATCAAGTGTCCACCAAAATGTTGCAGGTTTGATTCCCAGCCAGGGCACCTGCCTGGGTTGTGGACTTGATCCTTAGTAGGGGGAGTGCAGGTGGCAGCTGATCGATGATTCTCTCTGATCATTGATGTTTCTATCTCTCCCCTTCTCCCTTCCTCTCTCTGAAGTCAATAAAAAAAGGACAACCAACAGAATGAGAGAAAGTATTTGCAAATTATATATGTGATATGGAACTTATATTTTTAATATATAGGAAGTTATGCATCTCAATACTTAAAAAGATAAATAACCCAATTAAAATGGGCAGAGAATCTGAATAGACATTGCTCCAAGAAGATATAAAAATAGCTATTAAAAATATGGAAAGATACTCAATACTATTAGTCATTAAGAAAATACAAATCAAAGACATCATAAACTACCACTTCACATGGACTTGTGTGGCTATATTAAAAACACACACAGAGAGAGAGAAGGTGGAGAAATTGAAACTCTCATACATTGCTGTGGGTATGTAAAATGATCAGGAACTTTAGAAAATCTGAATGGCATTTCTTCAACATGTTAGACATAGAGTTACTAATAATTCCACTTTTAGGTATATGCACAAGGGAAATGAAAACATATCCACATGAAACTTATAAATACATATAGTAGTACTATTCATAATAACCAACATTGGGAACAACCCAAGTGTTCATCAACTGATTATTGGATTACCAAAATATGGTATAAGCACAAATGCAATATTATGCAGC
This sequence comes from Myotis daubentonii, assembly GCF_963259705.1. Taxonomy (NCBI): domain Eukaryota; kingdom Metazoa; phylum Chordata; class Mammalia; order Chiroptera; family Vespertilionidae; genus Myotis; species Myotis daubentonii. The sequence goes on along the minus strand of NC_081840.1, from coordinate 135,476,811 downwards.
AATTAAAATAAATAAAGTACTGATACAAGCCAAGGCATGGATGAACTTGAAGACATTATGCTATGGAAGAAGCCAGTCACAAAAAAACTTATGTATAAATCCATTTGTATGAAATGCCCAGAAAAAGCAAATCTATAGAAACAGACAGTTGATTAGTAGTCGCATAGGGAAGGAAGAGGAAGAATAACTAGTGACTGTTAATGGGTTGAGGGTATTTGTGTGTGTGTGTGTGTGTGTGTGTGTGTGTGTGTGATGAAAATGTGGTGATGGTTGCATAATTCTGTAAATAGACTGAAGAACGCTGAATTGTACAGTTTAAATATGTCAATTGTGTAATATGTGAATTGCATCTCAGGAAAGTTGAGAAACTAAGTGTATATGCATGCAGGGTTGTGTTGAGAAAACCTTTTCAGGTAATTATTATGGAAAAGGTCAGGCCAATCTCAAATTTAATTCCATTTATAACATAGCCATGTTGCTTCCATAGTGCATTGTGGAATACTTATCCTGCATCCAGATGTGCTTTTAGTGTGGGGTAGACAGTGGTTAATAAAGGAGATAAGGCATATGTGTTTCTCAAGTTTGTATTCTTGTGGTAGCGGGAGGAAAAACAGACAATAAAAAACTCAGAAATACTAATTTCAGGTAGTCATAAATAATGTAAAGAAAAGAAAATTGAATACAGTAAGACTGGGAGTGGAGAAAGGAGGACTGGGCTTGGCCTCTCTGACATTTGAGCTGAGACACGGATGCTGAGAAGCCACGGGAAGAACGCGGGGGGCGGGGGGGACACAGCCCAGCCAGAGAGCAGGGCGTGGCAAAGGCCCTGTGTGAGGAGACCGTGGCAGTATGTCTGCAGCATGAGCGTAGGGCAGAGATAAAATGAGAGTTGGGCGTCACATAGGACATTGTAGGAAGTTTGGATTTCATTTTCAAGGCAATGGAAAACATTGAAGGATTTGAAGGAGAGGAGTGATACGAGAAAACTAAGTTTTGTTGACCAATCTGTACCTGAGGGACCTTATTCCCTTCTGGATCTGATTTATTAAGTAAGGAGATTCTGGACTCTGATACTGGGTCTGATACTACAATGGGATGACATTTTTGAGGGAGACAGTGAGCATATTTTGCATGTTGGGAAAATGTACGTAGTTATAACCAGAGGACAAAGAGTAATGACTGAAAAACATAGCAGCAATATTTTGCAGCTCCTTCTATCAAGAGGAGATGTTTTCCCTCAGTGATAAAAGAAATATGTGTGAGTTCTGGACCCTAGACCTTACGTGGCCTTAATGCAGCTGGAACACTGTCCTGATGGTGCCCTGCCGTTAAGGATCCTAGGATGAAAGGCAGAGACAGGGCTCCCATTACCCCAGCCATCCCAATTGAGAGTTGTCCTGGTCATCCTGCCAGTTCAATGCAGCCACATTAGCTCAGACAGGACTAGCAGACAATCCATCCAATCAACCCACAGAATCACACACACACACACACACACACACACACACACACACACACACACACACACACAGTATTGCAGTTGTTTTAAGGCAGTAAACTGTGAGCGACTGGTTTGAAGCAGTAATAGATAACTCATGCTTTATTTCTTTAATGGCTTTGATCTCTCCTTCCCCCCCCCCTCTCTGTTTACAATAATTTATCTTAACCTCCAGCCTTTTCAGTGTTCCTTCTGCTCCTAGAACTTGTGTTCAATAAGTTCATTAATCCGTCGTGAATTCTCCATTTATTCTGCTTAAAATGATTTTCCCATTTTTTTTCTTACAACTGATGGTCTCAGCTCAATTGTCACCTCTACATAGAGGACTTTCTTCACAGTCCTGATCACTTTTCATGGCAGTGTCCTCCATATCCTGTTTTATTTGCTCCATAACAATCAGCACTGTCTACATAATCTATTATTTTACTTTCATTTTGTTCATCTCCCTCTATCGATTCTCTGCCAGGACTCATACCCAGGATTTGGGCTTGATCCCGGGGTTTGGGGGGGGGGGGATGTGGGAGGCAGCTGATCTGTTTCTCTCTCATCGATGTTTTTCTCTTTTCCTCTCTCTCTCTAAAAAAATCAATAAAAACATATTTTTAAAATAAAATAAGTAAGATATTAAAAGATGAACAACTGTGGCCATTTGTGGATTCAGTACTTGGATTGTGAAGAACACATTTCTTTCAAGATGGTTCCTTCTTTTCTCAAAATTTTCACTAATTTCATTGAATATTAGGTTGGTACATATGAACTGATTTGCATCAACATATTAAGGATCTCATAAGTTGTGGGACACAGCCAAATAGAAGTGACATAAAAAGGAACAGTCAAAATAACTTTGTAAAACCAAAAACAAAGTGTAGGTCTTACACAACCTGATTCCAAAACTTACCATAAAGCCAAAGAATCAAGGCGGTGTGATACTGGTAAAAAAAAGAAGTACAGATCAATGGCATCAACTAGAAAATGCAGAAATAAACCCACATATGTATAGTGAATTGATTTTTAGGATGGCACTGAAGTAATTCAATGGGGAAATATTGTCTGCAAAAAATTGTGCCGGGACAATTGGTTACCCTTATGTAAAAAGATGAATATTTTCCCTTATGTTATACCATAAACAAAACAACTCAAAATGGATCATAAATCTAAATGTTAATGTATAACATATCTGAAGGAAACATAAAAGAAGATATCTGTGACTTTGAATTAGGCAGAAATTCCATAGCATGACTTCAAAAGTATAATACATCAAAGCAAAAAGTGGCAAATTGGACATTACATATTTTTTAAAATCTGCCTTTTAATAGACACCAATTGACTGGAAGAAAATATTTGTAAATATTTCTGATAAAGAACTTGTATTTAAAATGTGTAAAGACTCACACTCAATAAGGAGACCCACTTTTCAATAAGAAAATGAGAAAATATATGAAATAAGCACATGAAAAAATATTCAACATCATTAGTCCTTAGAGGAATGAGACACTATTACACACCTATCAGAATGTCTTAAAATAAAAACAGGTTAGCAATACTAAGTGTTGGCAGTGATATGGAGAAATTGCAGTTCTTATACATTGCTATTAGAAAATGTAAAATGGTGGAGTCATTTTGGAAAACAGTTTGGAAAGTTTTTGTTTTTTTTTTGTCTTGTGTTTTTTTGTTTGTTTTGTTTTTTAAAAATATCTTTTTATTGATTTTTAGAGAGAGAGGGAGAGGGATAGAGAGAAACTTCAATGAGAGAGAAACATCTTTGATCAGCTGCCTCTTGTACATCCCCTACTGGGGATTGAGCTCACAACCCAGGCATGAGCTCTTACTGGGATTTGAACCAGTGACCTCTTGGATCATGGGTCGATGCTCAATAACTGAGCCACACTGGCTGGGCACAAGTTTTATAAATAAGATGAAACTAAAATACTAAACAATAAAGGAGCTGGGACAAGGATGTTCAGAAGAAAAGCAATGCATTCTGAGATAATTTGTAATTGACTGTAGATTTTGTTAAAAATCTATAAAGTTAAACAAGTATGAAATTCAAATGTAGCCTCTAAAATAACAAGTTTATATTCTTCTTCTTGGTGGGAGGCCAGACTCTGTCCTTGTTCCCCGTAATGCAAAGAAGCAGAGGGAAAGGTCTCTGGCCCCTCTTTATCATGTCTTTGGTATTGATGGTTTCTAGTCTACCAGTTCTATCCTCAAGCACTGGGGCACTGGTAAAAAATAAAGTTTAAGCTGATTAAAAATTACAGATGGCCACAAATTCTTGATCATTCCTCTCATTATTTGATGGAGTCTTTCCATCCTTTGACTCTGGTCTGGTCTGATGATCTGTTTTGTTCAAAAGAATGCAGAAGCGAAGCTGTGTAACTTTCAAGGGTGGGCCTTAAGATATATCTACAGCTATTAGAACATTCCTTCTTGAAATCCAGCTGCCATGCTGTAAGGAAGTTCAAGCAGCAATGTGGAAAGGCTCAGTAGAGAAGAAACAAGTCCCCCAACCACCAGCCCTAACTAAGTTCCCAGCTAGTGGCCAGCACAAACTGCCAGTCATATTAGTGAGACTTTTAAAAACACTTTAGTTGTCTCATTGCCCCAGTCACGTGAAGCAGAAGAATAATAATAATTGTTGTTTTAAGCCACTTAGGAGGGATTTCAGGTTTGTTATGTTGCAAAAAATACCATGTGCCAGGTATACAGCACTTAGTCAGACTGTGTCCTTGACTTCAAAGAATGCCCAGTCTGCCACAAGGTGCTCCTTGTGTTTAACTGAACCCAAATCCGTAACCAGGGTCTAGCAGCCATTGCTGACAGAGGCCTCTCACGTAAGCACACAGCCTTCAAGGAAAAGCCCCAAACTGAGCCACCAGCCTCTTGTACTGTCTGTGTTTTTTTTGTGTGTGTGTGTGTGTGTGTGTGTGTTTTTAAGTTAAATAATCACTTATCATATGGCCCAGCAATATTCTTAGATATCTACTTATATTCTTTTTTTAGGCTGCCATAACAAATTACCACAAACATTGTAGCTTAAAACAACAGCAATTTATTCTTTTACAATTCTGGAATCCAAAGTCCAAAATCAAGATTCAGCAGTGAATGGTCTAGAACAGCGGTTCTCAACCTGTGGGTCGAGACCCCTTTTGGGGGTCGAATGACCCTTTCACAGGGGCCGCCTAGACCATCGGAAAACACATATATAATTACATATTGTTTTTGTGATTAATCACCATGCTTTAATTATGTTCAATTTGTAACAATGAAATTGGGGGTCACCACAACATGAGGAACTGTGTTAAAGGGTCGCGGCATTAGGAAGGTTGAGAACCACTGGCCTAAAAGGTCATCCTTCTTTGCCTCTTCCAGCTTCTGGTGTCTTCAAATGTTCCTTCTGTCCCTTATAAAGACACAGCCATCCGATTTTGGGGCCCCTGCTAATACAAGATGTTTGCACATCAAGATTTTAACTTAATCACATCTGCAAGTAGCCTTTTCCCCAACAAGGTCACACTCACAAAGTTCTAAGTGGTTATATCTTTTGGGGGCCACCATTCAACATACTACACTAGCCAACAGAATTGAAAACATAATTCTCCACAAAGACTCATCTGCTGCATTAATCATAATATCTCCAAATGGAAACAACCCATATATCCATTTACAGGTGAATAGATAAACAAAAGGTGGCACATTCATATAATATACCCACATTAAGAAGAAATAAACTATTGATATACACAAAGCCATGGGTGAATCTCAAAACATTATGTTAAATGACAAAAGAAATGCATATTATGTGATTCCATTTATAGGAAATCTCTGCAAGAGCCAAAACTATGGAAACAGAAACATATTGATGGTTTTCTTGGAGCTAGTGGTGAAAGTAGAGATTGACTGCAAAATGGCACAAAAGTAGTTTTGGGGTGATGGAAGTGTTGTAATACTGAATGGCAGGGATTGCTACGCAGCTCTTATAAATTACTAAAACTCACCGAACTGTGTATTTGCAATGGGTAATGTTATGACTTGTAACTTATAATGCTGTTAAAATAAACTGAAAGGGGGCCGTGAGCTACCACACCTGTACCTATTCTCTTTCAAAGCCAGGGCTCCTAGGTCCTGGGATAATGTAAAACAAGACAGATATTTAGCTGAGTCTTGGGAGAGTTTATTGTGCACACATGGTATCTCACTTCATGAGAACAAGTAGTATCTGGTTTCCTATACTAGACCATTATTTCCACCACCCATTATTTAACCTTGTCAGTATTTGGTCACATTTGCTTTCTATCTTTGTTCTCCATTTTTCAAAATCATTATACAAATAATATATGCTAACACTATTTTTCTTTAGATACAATGTATTATAGCCAAATAAAGTGCTTCTTGTCCACAAACCTGGTCCCATTTTATTCCCTTCATTTTTTTTGAGATAATGGGCCTAGTGTTATACTTTTAATATATCTTTTATAATTTTACATTCACAGTTAGTATGCTATAAACATTTTGCTCTGTGTGTTTGTGTTTTTAGCAAATAGAATCATGATTAGGTATTTTTTTAAAAATATATATTTTTATTGATTTCAGAGAGGAAAGGAGAGGGAGAAATAGAAACATCAATGATGTGAGAGAATCATTGATCAGCTGCCTCCTTCTGGGGATGGATCCCGCAACCCAGGCGCATGCCCTGACAGGGAATCAAACCATGACCTCCTGGTTCATAGGTCTTTGCTCAACCACTAAACCATGCAGCTGGGTGGTATTCACTTTTGCAACTTGCTATTTTCCCCACAAAAGCTTAAGGTTTGGAGCTCTATGTACATAACTCTTTCAAAGCGCAACATGTACAGTTCACCTCGTTTAACTGTTGTCTGCTCTTCCATTATGTGAAAATATTGTGTTTTCTTTATTCATCCCAGGATTGGTTAACGTTTAGGTGGTTCTATTATTTTGCTGCTATAAACAACACTGCAATGGGTAACCTCTTGACATGGCACAAATGTTTCTCAAGGAAACATAACAAGTAGTGAAATTGCTAGATGCTAGACAGTATGTCTACATTCAGTTTTTCTAGATCTGGTCAAATTATTCTCTGAAGTATATATTCGTTTGGTAAGCTAAGATATGATTAGTCCCAAAGGCTACAGTCCATCATAATTATTCCTAGTCTGTGATTCACTCTCCTCCATGCAGTAAATCAGAAATCTTAGATTTTTGTGGTTCTGCTACTCACTGTATCCAATTAACGGAAGGGGAACTGGAGTGTACAGGAGGCACACCCTCTTCTTAAAGATTTTGTCTCAGAAGTTGTATTCTGATTTCAACTGGTGAGAACTACTTTCAATGCCACACTCAGCTACAAGAAAGGCTGGAAATAGTTTGACAACCACTTCTCAGCCAAAACCTGTGTTCCTGGAAGGAGCAAAGGAGTTTGATCAACAGCTAGCTATACCTACAGAGCTTCATATGAACTTTTAATCCCATCAATATTCTCATCAACATATCGGCAGAATATAATTTTTTGCCAATCCTATAGGTAAAATATAGCATCTCATTGGTGTTTTCTTTTGTATTTCACTGATTTTTATTGAGTTGAGGAAGGACCTTCCCTGCCCCCTCAAAAACTGAAAGAGAAAGAGAACAGGTAAAAATAATGCAAAGGGCTTAATGTCTGAGTTCATATGTTAAAATGTAATCTCCAAGTGATTGTACTAGGAAATGGGGCTTTTGGAGGTGGTAATTAGGTCTTGAGGGTGGAGCACTCATGAATGGGATTAGTGCCCTTTTAAAAGAGGCCAGAGAGCTACCTGTCTCTCTGCCATGTGATAAACAGATGAGGGCCACATCAAATGACCTTGATTACTCAGTGAAGCTATGACAGCATGCCTGTGTACTCTAGACTCCAAAACATAGTGACATTTTATTTTGTCTCCATCATTATAGAGAGAAAGTTTCTCAGTGAGGTATGTGAAACCCAGGAAGTAAAAAGAGGTTGACATCACATACCTGAGTTTGCTTCCACTGCTATCTTTTGCAGCACAGAGTATCCTGGTTCCCAAGATGGGGGTATAAATTTAATACCATCATTTTACTTGCGAGTCAGTTTGCACCATCCACAGTTTAACTTAGAAAAGACAGAAAAGATCTCATCCTATCTAATAAAAGAGAAACATGGTAATTGGCGTACTACCGCTACCCTTCCCATTGGCTAATCAGGGCAATATGCAAATTAACTGCCAGCCAAGATGGTGGCCGGCAGCCAGGCAGCTTGAAACTAACATGAGGCTTGCTTGCTTCAGTGACGGAGGACTCCAAAGTTACCCGTCTGCCGCTGCAGGCCTCTGAGCTGCAACTCTAGCAACTATGTAACAAATATAGAAGATAAACAAAACCCCAGAAACCTGTTTTAGTCCGCCGGGCTTCAGCCAGCCGGATCGCAACATTGTAAGTAAAGGCCAGAAACCTACTTTCAGCAGCGGAGGCCTAAGAGCTGGAGCCAAGCCGCAAAGCCAAAGCTGGCCCAGAATAAAAAAAAAAAGAAAGAAAGAAAGGAGCTGTTGGGAGCTTCAGTCACGCCCAGCCTGAAAACAGCCCTCAGCCCTTCACCCAGACTGGCCAGGCACCCCAGTGGGGACCCCCACACTGAAGGGTGTGTGACCAGCTGCAAACAGCCATCATCCCCTCACCCAGGCTGGCCAGGCACCCGAGTGGGGACCCCCACCCTGATCCAGGACACCCTTCAGGACAAACCAGCCGGCACCCACCTGTACACCAGGCCTCTTTCCTATAAGGTAAAAGGGTAATATGCCTCCCAGCACCAGGATCAGCGTGACAGGGGGCAGCGCCCAAACCCCCTGATCGCCCTGCAGCTCTGTGTGTGACAGGGGGTGGGGCCACAACCTCCCTATCCGCCCTGCTCTGTTCGTGACAGGGGAAGGTGCCCCAACCCCCTGATCAGCCCTGCTCTGTGCCTGATGGGGGGAGCTCCCCAACCCCCTGATCGTCCTGTGGCTCTGCGTGTGACAGGGTGCAGCGCCCCAACCCCTCCCCCCCCCCCCCGACAGGCCCTGCTCTGTGTGTGACAGGGTAGAGCCATAACCTTCCCATCGGCCCTGCCCTGAGTGTGAGTGCCAGGAGCCGGTCCATCCTTGCTGTTTCAAGGGACCTGGCATATATAGCATACGGTTCTTAATATGTTTGCTCACCTTCTTGGCGCTGTGTTTTAACCAAGGTCACTTCTCCGAGAAAGGTTGAATCCCCAGGTAGGGATTTTCCCCTGAAGTTAGGGAGGGAATAAAACCTCTTAACTAAGTGCCAGGCGGGTAATTAATCATTTTAACTACGAACAATCATGCTTAAGCTACATAATCTTTACTCCCTGGAATGGAGATAAGAAACGCCCTAACCTTTGGAATAGAGATTGATAGGATTGGAATCAACTGGTATAAATACAGATGCAACAAGACAGCGAGAGACAGAACTTCAGACACAGAACTTAGGAGACAGGACTTAGAAGACAGGACCAAGAGAGACAGAAACTAGGCACAGAACCTACACAGAACATTCTCTAGAGACAGAAGGACTTTGCTGGAGAGAACATGGCAAAAGATCCTGGACTGAACCTGACTACAGAAATTGGCAAGAGAACCTGACTAGAACCTGGTGACCAAACCTGGCTGGAGAAGTCCCTGTGTCATTCCTTCTTCGCCGACTCCGTCCACACCTTTGGGGACCCCTGGACCTGCTGGGGTTCGACCCCAACATGTGAGAGTGGCGGCGCCCCAACCCCCTGATCGGCCCTGCTCTGTGGGTGATAGAGGGCATCGCCCTAACCCCCCTGATGGGCCCTGCTCTGTGAGTGACAGGGGACAGTGCCCCAACCCCCTGATCGGCCCTGCTCTGTGCATGACAGGGGGCGGTTACCCAACTCCCCAATCGGCCCTGCTCTGAGGCTGACCAGGGGCTGCACCTAGGGATTGGGCTTGCCCTCTGCCACCCGGGAGCAGGCCTAAGCCAGCAGGTTGTTACCTCCCGAGGGGTCCCAGACTGCGAGAGGGCACAGGCTGGGCTGAGCCACCCCCCTCCCCCACAAGTGCACAAATTTTTATGTGCCGGGCCTCTAGTAATAAATAATAATCAAGTAACAATTTGGTCTTTAAAAAGAGATTTTAACTGCCAATAACTAATAGCACTGTAAATCATAGCAACAAAAACAAAACAGGAGCTATAATATTTCTGGCAATTCAGGGTCAACCCAATATTTCTCTGTGATGTTATAGTCATTCATAGGAGGTGTGCCATTCAAATGGCTGCTTACATGCTGTGCCATTTGCCAATATCTACAAATAGCTGTTTATTATTGAGTCTTCAGCTTGTCAAATGCAATTCTACATAATTTCCCTTTTCATATCCCAATATGCCATGTAGCAAGAAAATAACATTTCTTCAAATTTTACGAATATTGGGAATCATTTCAACATGGAACTATGATTTTTATTTTTTACTTTTGTAACACATTAAATATTAATTCATAATGAAGATTCCCTGAGAAACTTTAGTTAAAATAGATTGGCCCAGGCCCTGGACTGTTAGTTACTATAACATCAACCAGAGTTGAATACAAATACTGCATATGCAAAAATAGACAAACCAATTTTTATGATATAGAGCATACCCATTTTTTTGAGGTCCCTTTAGTGCTTGGCTATGAAAGTAATATGGGATTGAATCCCCCTGAAGTTTTAATCTTGGGTTTGTTGTTTCTTTTTCTACATTTAAAAATCATAGTTCTATTGAAAAACATTTACATCCTATTGACAATCTCATTTCACTTTTAGTTTCTTGTCCTATGATTTCTTCTCAAGAGTAGGCTTAAGCTTCTATTTTGCTTTTCACTTTTGTTTGTGCTTTTATTTGATTTTTTGTTTCAGGAAAAATTTTGCTCTTTTTAAAAAAACTAATAGACTTTATTTTTTTTTTTAGAGCAGTGTTAGATTTACAGAAAAAATGAGTAGAAATTACAGAGTGTTCCCAATATACCATCTCCCTCTTGCCAAATTTTCTTCCAAGATAGCCGTACTATTTTGCACTCCTATCCTCAATGAATGAGAGTTCCTGTTTCTCACTGTTCTCACAGTACTTGGTGTTGTCAGTGTTTTGAATTTATGACAATTTTAATAGGTGTGTGTTGGTCTCTCAATGTTGTTTTAATTCAAAATTCCCTAAAGAAATATGATGTTGAGCATCCTTTCATATACATATTTGCTCCCGGTGGTTAGGTGTCTCTTTGATTTTTAGTCCACTTTAAATTGAGTTATTTGTTTTGTTATTGTTGACTTTTGAGAGTTCTTTGTATATTTTGGTTGGATATGAGACCTTCATTGATGTGTTTTGCAAATACTTTCTCCAACTCTGTAACCTGTCTTCTCATTCTCTGAGCAGTGTCTTTCATAGAGCATTAGTGTTTAACACTAATGAAATTCTACTTACCAGTTTTTCTTTCACAGTTCTTACTTTTGGTGTTTTATCTAAAAAGTTATCACACTAAACCCGAAGTTACCTAGAATTTCTCATTTGCCTTCTTCCAGGAGTTTTATAGTTTTGGATAAATATTTATGTGTCTGATCCATTGTGAGTTATTTTTTATGAGGTCATAGTGTCTGGATATACAGTTGTTCCAGCCCAATTTGTCAAAAAGACTACCCTTTCTCCATTGAACTATCTTTGCTCTTTTGTCAAAGCTCGCTTGACTATGTTTGTATGAGTCAATTTCTGGCCTCTCTAACTGTTTCATTGATCTATTTGCCTATTCTTTTGTCAATAGCACACTGCCTTGATTACGCTAGCTTCTAAAGTAAATCTTGAGATTGGGTAGTGTCTGTCCTCTATTTTGTTCTTTTTCATAAGTATTGTGTTGGCTATTCTGTCTTTTGATTTCCATATAAACTGTAGAATTTGTTTATTGCCGTCCAAAATATAACTTGCCAGAATTTTGATTGGGTACTTTCTTTTTATTTTCTAGTCCTTGTTATTCAAATTTCTTCCTTTCATTCCTATAGTTATAAGTTCCCAACTTTTTTCTCTAACTTTTGTTCCTGCATTGAAACAGTAAATTAAGCACACTCTTCTTTTTCTGAGAAATTTACGAGTATTTTGAAGAGAATTGAGCTTTTCATAGTTCTACAAATGCATTTTGTGAGATTCTTTTTATCTTGTTCAATCAGACCATGAACTCTTTCAGGCTCACTCTTCATTTTTTATCAATGATTCATTTATCCAAACAGCTAAGGAATCTGTCTACTTGAAGGGAGTCAAAAGTAGCTCCTTATCAATGTGAGAAAATATCGACAACTTTCCTTTACAATGTTATCTCTTCAGGCCATTTTTGTTGCAAACTCTCACACACAGAGCTTTCTCTTTGCCTGTATTGTGTCTATGTTGCTCTATTAAACTTGATAATAGGCACTTTAAGCATAGCTACATGTGGGGGTTTGGGGTACTTCCAGGCATAGTTGACACCACAGGACACATTTTTTTTTCAGAGAGTTTCCTGCTTGCTTGAATAACCAGATGCAGGTAAAGTGGTAGTCAGTAAAATATTCACCAGGAAAGTATTTTAAATTGAAAATACAGAGCTTATGTTGAGCCTGATGTCAGGGGCATATTCACAACAAAGCATGAGGCAGCATTCACAAATCTTGTCACAGATGTGTGTGTGTGATAGCAAAATCCAAGGTGTTTTTAGGAGAAACCAAGATGGTGGCATAGGTTAAAGCCGGAGATTGCTGCCTCGAACAACCACTTCAAAAAACAACTAAAAGACGGAACGGACATCATCCAGAACCACAGGAAGGCTGGCTGAATGGAAATTCTACAACTAGGAGGAAAGAGAATATCATACCCAGACTCAGAGGAGGCGCAGTGCTGAAGTAAAATACTAAGGTGGGGAGTGCATGCAGAACGGGCTGGCGGCGGGGGGCGCGGTTGTTGTTTTCAATCGGGAGGGAGTTTCAGACTCTGAGCTCCAGATCCGGGCGAGTCTCTAGGGACCCAGACTCAAATGGGAGAAGCAGGACTGTCTGGCTTTGGTTGGAACTCGAAGGCAGCTTTCTCTCCGAGGTTTGCAGCGGCTGCTGGGACTCTGTGAGGCAGAGCCCCTAGGGACAGAACTGAGAGCAGCCATAACTGCTTGCTCCGCCCACCCTGTAGATCCCCTGGGACCCGCCCCGCCCAAGCCCTGCGCAGAACCATTTGCCGGATAGCCTCAGGCAAAGCCTAGATTAGCACCGCCCTAGAGATCCAGCACAGAAGCTCTCCCACTGCAGACACAGCTGACTCTCATAGCCAGTTAGCCTGGAGGTCAAATCACCCCTGGTATTGCCGACAACAATCAAGGCTTAACTACAACAAGACTGCGCACAAAGACCACTAGGGGGTGCACCAAGAAAAGATAAAAAAATGCAGAGACAAGAAACAGGACGCAAATGTCAGAAATGGAAGATATAGAGCTCAAAACCACACTTTTAAGGTCTCTCAAGAACTGTCTAGAAGCCGCCGATAAATGTAGTGAGATCCTCAAGAAATCTAATGAGACCCTCGATGTTGTGATAAAGAACCAACTAGAAATTAAGCATATACTGACTGAAATGAAGACTATTACACAGACACCCAACAGCAGGCCAGAGGAGCGCAAGAATCAAGTCAAAGATTTGAAATGCAAAGAAGCAAAAAACAGCCAACTGGAAAAGCAAAATGAAAAAAGAATCCGAAAATACGAAGATAGTGTAAGGAGCCTCTGGGACAGCTTCAAGTGTACCAACATCAGAATTATAGGGGTGCCAGAAGAAGAGAGAGAGAGCAAGATATTGAAAACCTATTTGAAGAAATAATGACAGAAAACTTCCCCCACCTGGTGAAAGAAATAGACTTACAGGTCCAGGAAGCACAGAGAACCCCAAACAAAAGGAATTCAAAGAGGACCACACCAAGACACATCATCATTAAAATGCCAAGAGCAAAAGACAAAGAGAGAATCTTAAAAGCAGCAAGAGAAAGAAACTCAGTTACCTACAAGGGAGTACCCATACGACTGTCAGCTGATTTCTCAACAGAAACTTTGCAGGCCAGAAGGGAATGGCAAGAAATATTCAAAGTGATGAATACCAAGAACCTACAACCAAGATTACTTTATGCAGCAAAGCTATCATTCAGAACTGAAGGTCAGATAAAGAGCTTCACAGATAAGGAAAAGCTAAAGGAGTTCATCACCACCAAACCAGTATTATATGAAATGCTGAAAGGTATCCTTTAAGAAGAGGAAGAAGAAGAAAAAGGTAAAGATACAAATTATGAACAACAAACATGCATCTATCAACAAGTGAATCTAAGAATCAAGTGAATAAATAATCTGGTGATCATAATAGAATCAGGGACATAGATAGGGAAAGGACTGACTATTCTTGGGGGGGGGAAGGGGTGTGGGAGATGCGGGAAGAGACTGGACAAAAATCGTGCACCTATGGATGAGGACAGTGGGTGGGGAGTGAGGGCGGAGGGTGGGAACTGGGAGGAGGGGAGTTATGGGGGGGGGAAAGAGGAACAAATGTAATAATCTGAACAATAAAGATTTAATTAAAAAAAACAATCCAAGGTGTTTTTTAAAAAAATAAAACTCTTGTTGAGTCAGTACCTATAGAACAAGCATGTGAAACTCAAAGCATAATACAGGCTAAATAAACAAGGTTTAAGTTTATGTGGGCTGCAAAAAACCAAAAGCTTCAATTTTCCTAGAAATGTTGGTTTATTTCAATAGAGACGTGCTGAATACAAAGGGCTGGAATAAATGAGTAATCGTTAATATAAAATAATAGAATATTTTAATAAAAAAATTAATATTTTTTCTTGAACATTAACTTACCAGACACTGAATAACTGCACAAATTAATAAGCATAATGCCAATACTAGTAAACTTATTTTTCTTGTTCTCTGAAAGTGAAATATTTCCTGTTGCACACACCAAACAAGTCAGTCCAAGACTAATGACATAGCAATCAGCCGCTAAAATATTTGCTGCTAGTATTAGTGGAGAGAAATGGTGCACCTGCACATAAGGTGCATAAGAAAAATGAATGCAACACGATTATAGTAATTAGTCATTAATGAACATTGTAGTTTATTATTAATAATCCTATATAATAAAAGAGAAGCATGCAAATTAACCATCCCTCTGCTACACTCGAGCCACACACACTAGCCAATCAGGAGTGAGTATGCAAATTAACCCAACTAAGATGGTGGCAGCCACGGAGCTGGAGTGAGCAGGAGGCTTGGGTTGCCCCGGTGATAGAGGAAGCCAAGCTTCCCGCCTGCCCTGGCCAGCCCTGGGCTTCGCTCAAGGTTACAAAGTTTCAATATAGAAGATAAATAAATCCCAGATACCTGCTTCCAGCAGGCAGTGGCCTACACTCAAGGAGGGGCTGGGAGCCTGGTTGCCAGGGGAAACGCAGGCTTCCATCTGGACCTCAGCTGTGCTCAAGGATACAAGGTTTCAATTATAGAAGATAAATAAATCCCATCCTATATAATAAAAGGGTAATATGCAAATTGACCCTAACAGCAGAACAACTGGGAATGACTGGTCACTATGACACACACTGACCACCAGGGGACAGACGCTCAATGAGGGAGCTGCCCCCTGGTGGTCAGTGCGCTCCCACAGGGGGAGCTCTGCTCAGCCACAAGCCAGGCTGCCAGCTGCCAGCACAGCGGTGGTGGCGGGAACCTCTCCCGCCTCCTCAGCAGCTCTAAAGATGTCCCACTGCAGCTTAGGCCTGCTCCCCGCTGGCAAGTGGACATCCCCTGAGGGCTCCGGGGCTGACAGAGGGATGTCTGGCTGCCAGCTTAGGCCCAATCCCCTGGGGAGTGGGCCTAAGCCAGCAGGTGGACATCCCCTGAGGGGTCCCAGACTGAGAGAGGGCACATGCCGGGCTGAGGGACCCCCCTGAGTGCACAAATTTTTGTGCACCAGGCCTCTAGTTATGTATAACAGGATATTGTAAAAATTAAGTTATGAAATTTTTATTAAAATGTTTCTTATATACCATTATATTGGCTGGGCCATAAAAATATGCATTGTGGGCTGTGCACACTCAGCAATGCAGTCTTATGTGGGCAGTCTTTGCTCAGTTCCCAACTCCTGAAGGCAGAGACTTTATTTTCCCTGTACACTGCGTATAGATGAATGAATGAGTGAATGAATGAATGAATGAACAGCTTATATATGAATGAACAATTGTATAAATGAAGAGTTTTATACAATTTTCTATTTTAAATAAGTCAGGTTCTTGGTAAAATTTTGGTTTTCTCTTTTATTCTGTGAGTCTCTGAGGGTGAGGAATTGTGCTAGTCCAATCTCTATACTTCCAACTCCTAGCACAGTGCCTGGAATTTAGCACTCAATAAATTCTTTTTTAAATTTAATAAACTGGAGGCTGACTTCAAAGGAAATTGTATTTGTTGCTAACAACTTAAAACTAATTAGCAGCTAAAAATTGAAAGCCTAAAGGAGAACAGGAACAAAGACATGTCCTAAAGAGTCACATGCACGTCTCTCTGTGTATGTGCCTGTCTTGCTTCACCTATTCTCAACGTGGATGAAAATTGGGGAATGCTTTCTGTTAAATTTTATATTTTATGATACTGAGAAGCAAAGGCAGAAAGATATTTGGGGTACAGAAGAGGCCAGTGGAGGAATAAAGTAAAGGATGTAAGATAGAAAAGAGAATGGAATGAACAAGAA
This sequence comes from Myotis daubentonii, assembly GCF_963259705.1. Taxonomy (NCBI): domain Eukaryota; kingdom Metazoa; phylum Chordata; class Mammalia; order Chiroptera; family Vespertilionidae; genus Myotis; species Myotis daubentonii. The sequence goes on along the minus strand of NC_081840.1, from coordinate 135,460,509 downwards.
GGTGGCTTTACTAAATGAAGATATGAATATTGAAATTGTACCACAGTAAAGCCATGTTTTATTTGAAAGACATGTGAGGGCCCCACCACTTCCAGTCCCGCTGCCAGGAGTGGGTGCGGCTGTGAGGGCCCGCGCCTAGTCGCTGCCTGCCGGGCATGGTGTTGGGTGCCAGGCCCGCCTCGCCTTCTCCAGGTGCCCAGGGAAAAGGTAGCAGTAATGCTGACGCTGGTGAGCACATTGAAGCGGGATGATGGTCTCAAAGGTCTGGACGTCAGCCACAGCCTCTGACTCCACTCGGAGGGTGTCCTTGAGGCACAGACTGATCATTAAAAAGGCTGCAGAACTTGAAGCTAAGGTACCTTGTACATGCAAAGTGCGTGTTCCCGACCCAAACAAGCTTCGTTGCTTTCAGCTAACTGTAACCCAGATGAGGGTTGCTACCAGGGTGGATAATTTCCGTTTGAAACAGAAGTTCCTGATGCAGACAATGCGGTGCTGCCCAAAGTGAGATGCTTGACCAGGATCTGGCACCCCGACATCACAGAGCCGGGCGGGATCTGTCTGAGTGTACTGGTACTGAGAGAGCATTCCATCCACGGCACTGGCTGGGCTCCCACGAGGACATTAAAGGGTGTTGTTTGGGGATTAAACTCTTCGTTTACTGATCTTCTGAACTCCGATGACCCACTGAATATCGAGGCTGCAGAGCATCACCTGAGGGACAAGGAGGACTTCCGGAACAAAGTGGAAGGCTACATTAAGAGTACGTTGGGTGTTGGGGGGGGGGGGGCGCCTGCAGCGCGGATTCTGAGGGTCTTCTCCAGCTCTCGAGGGGCCTCTGTCCCAGTCCTCGCGTGCCACAGACCCACTGGCTCTGCTGGGTCCTGTGACATGTCCTGAGGAGAAACCTCTTTGTAGACAGAGTCCCACATAAATGCAGCAAGAAAATGCGTTGTCTGCTTACCTTAACATTTACTTTGTGAACCTGTACTGTGTAGGCTGAGGAAATGCTTGAGAAGTTGTAATGAACTCAGAATCGGAGCTTGCTTCTGACCTTCCCCCAGATCACTTCCCTGCACAGCAATGCCAATGACCTGCCAGGAGCTGGCAGGTGGGCGCCCAAGCCCACTGCAAACTGATTGGATGCCAGTCTCTTATCTCCTCCCACGAATGCCGGCCCTGCCTCAGTGTCTGAGGCTTCCCAGAATGCAGTCATTGACTGTAGATCTCTTATTTGCGTATTTTATTTAATGTAAGTATATTTTGGAAGATTTGTAATTTGTACAATTTAATGCTTTAATTATTTTTTTTCTATTCTCCTTTAGTTTGTATTTTCATTGTATAGAGCAGACAGAAAGGTGTTGGGTCATGCAATTATTGAAGAGAAATACACAGAAAATATGAAGAGAGGGAGAGAGAGAGAGAGAGAGAGAGAGAGAGAGAAAGAGAGAGAGAGAGAGAGATGTGAGTCTGGAAAAGGGGCCACAGAAGAGTCAGCAGTCATTACCCAGTTAACCCAACAAACCTAAATCAGGTTATCCATGCCTACCAAGGTCAGTGGCCATGAAGAAGAGAGCAGCAGTTAATACCAACTGGTTGAAAAGATTTAAAACTTCTTCTAACTTGATTAATTAAATCAGAGACCTCTGCATATACTAGTATTTCCAGTGTTCCACTCAATTTCACAGTAGAGCTTGGAAAACTGTTTTTAACTTTGGTAACATCATTACTAGCTAATCAAACCTGCTTCCTCCCAAGAGCCATAGCACTAAGAATAATCCTAAATTTTCACTAAATGGAATCTTGGCACAACAAAGGAAATCCTCTGCTGAGTTAAACCATAGGCCAAGGACAAAACAATAAAAAATAAGTTCTGTGAACACTTGGAAAAATATATCTTAAAGAATAAAGCACAATATATCGGTATCCTACTAGAGGCCCAGCACACTATTAAGTCATGGGCATGTAGGGTCCCCTAGGCCTAGCCTGCCATCAGGGCCATGTCTGCCGCCCCTCAACACCTCACATGCTCCCTGGACGCTGCCAGCGCCCTGCTTTTGCTCCCAGCTCGCACCCTTTCCCCATACGCTGTCTCCCCCTGCTGCTGGCTGCATGTGCCCCCACTCCTCCCCCCGCAACAGGAGCACCTCTGCTTGCCACCTGGGGACCCAAGCCATGCTCACCACTTGCCCAGTGCCCATCCCCCGTGCTCTCTTCACACGCAGTCCCACCTGCCCACTACCCGCCTTGCTGTTTCTTCTTTACTGCACAGCCCCGCCACCAGCCCCAGGCTAGCCCTGCCTCACTGTGTGAACCACGAGTCCCAGCCCACAAGAGGTGCTCCATGCACCTCCTGGTGACTGGTTGTTTGGTCGTGACACCGTTATGGCATCACAGACACAGGCCTTTCATGATATGGAAAACTAGAGGCCTGGTGCAGGAATTCATGCACGGGTGGAGTCCCTCGGGGTTGCCTGCAGAGATTGGGCCCCAGCTTGCACCCCCAGCCTTGCAACCCCAGCTTGCGCCCCAGCCTCTCAGCCCTGCCGCCCCACCTGGCACCATGCCTTGGCCTGCCCCCTCACCTGCTCCACCATCCCATTTCCAGAGTGATCAGTCAGGGCCAGGCCCCCCACCTGGCTCCCTCAGATCATGAGAGCTGGGCAGCAGGGGGGCTGCCGCCACTGGTTGCCATCTGTGGGGCAATCAGCAGGGTGATTGGCCCCCCTGCTCACCAGCTCCACCATCCTGCCGCGGCTTATCGGAGCCAGCAGCGCCTCCACTGCCGCCTGCTGCCAGAGCCACATCGATGACGCCAGCCATGGTCCATGCCACCCCCTGGTGGTCAGCACATGTCATAGCAAGTGGTCAGACTCCAGGTCTCCTGGTCGAACTCCTGGTGAATGACCGCCCCAGGGGACAATTTGCATATTAGGCTTTTATTATATAGGATCATTGTCATTTCAATTTTTATAGTGGATGAGACTCTTTTAAAGATTCATTGTGTTAAGGATATTTTCTTTGTACATTTACTGCCCAATCTAATTAGAAATAAGAATTTCCCATGGATGTGAACCATAAGATATTGTGTGAGAGTTGTAACCAGTTAGTGCTTTCTTTGAAATTATTTCTGTTGTGTCTATTACCATCTTTAATTCTTTCTGTCTATTGTCCAAATAATAATTTTTATCTTCTCATTCTTCTACCTATTTTACTATTAATAGTATCATTATGTTCAGATAGCAATTTCTCTGTCCACAGAGATTATTTATTTTAACTTTAAAATGTAGTTATTAAGTATTGTAGAGAATGTCAGTCTATTTTTCCACTATTTTAAAATTTCTATCATTATCCCTCATTGAATCCATTTATTGAAATTGTTCAAAACAAGCAGAACAAATAGGTAATGTTGTTTGCCTTCCAAATTATTAAACCGATTCAACAAAATAAAAATGACTATACTGTAAAAATAAAATTATAAATTAATGTACAAATTAATGCATTTTTACCTATAGAAGAAATTTATCCTAAATAAAGTCGGCTAGCTTAATATCTGTAAATAATACATGTTTCCAATTTTGAATAGATTCTTTGAAATCAGTATAATATGTATTTAACTGTTTCAACTATTTTAGCTTTACTTATCTATTAATTTCTATCTTTCTACAGTGTCTTCACTCAGTATGAACTTTGGAATTTTAACATAATAGAAATCATATCCATGAAATTTTGCGATTTGACTGAGAACAGAGATGAGGTTTCCACATTTACTCCACTTGAATCTTCGCATGTTATGCCTGGCGATGCTCACTTTTACCTCTTCAATCCTTTCTTACCAATTCCTATTTCCAGTGTGTTTTCTACTTAAAAGCTGTTATTTGATTCTAATTTAAATTGATATGTAATTTTTGAGAAATGTATAGTTAACTTTAGGATAGCATCATAATTTATTAAATTATTTATATTTTCAATTTACTCTGTTAATACCTTCTCCTATGTATTATGTGTCATTATCTTTCTTGCAGGTTTGTCTGAACCCTCTGTAGACTGGCAATGTCCTTAACTAGCCAGCCAGCATTTCACAACCTTTTCTAGCTAGAAACTTACCTGCGGAAAGCTGCAATGCTTGAGATAAATCTTTGCAACAGTGACTATTTCATTTCAGAGTCCAAGCTGCTCAACACTCCACAGAAATAGTGATGAAATGCTTCAGCTGTAGAAACCCAAGGCAAATCTCTTAACCTTTTAAAAATGCAATCACTGTCCTTCCTTTTGATAAGAAGTTCTAGAAAGCAGAAAACAACTTTTACTCTTTATATATAAAACCTATTGAAACAAACAAAAAAAAAGGGGTTTTTGTTTACTCAGAGATATTTCTCTATATTTGGTTGATCTTATTTGGTTTACTTGTGGTCCTGAAAAAGTGTGGTCTGATTTTGTGAGTTCAAGATGGGGACAGCACGCTGATTGACCCAGGCAGCATTAGAAGCAGTTTTATAGTAAAAATATGGACATTTTCAGAGCATAAAAATGTAGAATTTTCAATGGCTCTCTCTTAATATCTTGGTGCAGACACAAGCCTTATGATTGATGGGTTAAATAATAGTTGCTTAACTGCTATGCAAAGTGTAGCCCTCAGACTACCAGCGTCAGCATATCCTGGGAGTTTGTCAGAAATATAGAATCTTGAAGCCCACACCAGAGCTACTGAATGATAATTGACTTTTTCCCACCATCTTCAGTTTGTTTGTACGCACATACATTTTCAGAAGCACTGGCTTAATCAACTTCCTGACTCAAAGATGAAAATTCAGGCCCTGGGCAGTGTTGCTAAGCTGTTAGAACATAGGCCCATGCATTGAAGGGTTTTGGGTTTGATTCCTAGTCAAGGGCATGTACCTGGATTGCAGTTTTCAATCCCCAGTCCCAGTCAGGGCACATTTGGGAGACAACCAATCGATGTGTCCCTCTCACATCAATGTTTCTCTCTCTTTCTCTCTCACTCTCTCTCTCCCCCCCTCCTTCTCTCCCTCCCTTATACTCTCTCTAAAAATCAATGGAAAAAATATCCTTGGGTGAGGATTACCAACAACAAAAAATGATGAAAATTTAGGCAAATCAAATCGTGGATTTTGTTTAGCATTAAAAATAGGCAGTTTAAAGAATAATGAAGGACACAATATTTTAATGAAGTCAAACCAGATTATCCAAACCCATTTGTAGAAGAAAATGGGAAGGTTTGATTTATGTAAGAAGCATTCTCAGAAGTAAGTGCAATTTAAGACATATGTTGGTCTGCCCAATTTCTGACGCCAGGCCGAGGTGCTCAATACCAGACATCTGTCCACTAAAAAAAACCCAGGAAGGGGGGTTGATTTTAAAATAATGCATTTCATCAAGATTTTGGTCAGCTCCTGATGCAGCTTAAACTAGGCCCACAGCTTCCTTACAGAACTCTCCAGAGGGTGTAGCGTTTACATGTCAGTGACAGTATGTGGCAGGTACGAGGGAAAAGGGGCTGCTTTCCTGTTTCACAGGGCTCCTAACCTTTGGGCATTTGGCCTGTGAGCAGACACTGCTGTTGTGTGATCCAGGTGTTAAGCTCTGGTGGTGCTTTCTGATAAAGCACTTCAACTAAAGCCTATTTAGCATTTTTCACTGAGGCATTATTTCCAGGAGTTGAAAGTGGCACCTAGAGAAGAGACATTTATTTTACTTTAAAATTCTTGTTTTCACCGGAGCAAAGAATGAGTCCTGATCCTAGTTACATAACTGGCAGAGCCTAGCGCATCTGTTCCTGGGCAGATAAAGGGCAGTAGTTTCTGAATTGAGTCAGCCATTATTTTATCACTAAATTACTGGAGTCAGCTGATTATTCTTGTAACTCCAGCTGGAACATTTTAGGATTAAAGGTGACTTCCTATTAAAGTAAGGAATTATCTTCATTTTACTGATCTAATTTGTTTATTGTCCTGATAAAATCCTGGCTTATTTCTCCTGTTTTAGATGCAGTTATTATAAATTTCATGAAATCAGGCAACTCCTGACCCAAACTACGTATAAACTGATATGTTTTTGCCAAAGACAGCAATCACTACAAATTAGCCTATTTTTACTGAGACCACATTTCTTCAACTTGGATTCAGTTGAAATTTTTGAAAAAAGAAAGACTTAGAAATAGTGAGATCTACCATCTGATTCATTTCACATGCAAATAAAATTATGAAAGAAGTATATAATTACCACGATAATGATACTTTAATAATAAAGATAAATTATAAGATTTATTTAATGTATTTTCCAAACAAAAAGAAACTCTTGAAAAATTGCCTTCCTTTTCTAGCAACTTTAAGAAAGTGATAATTATACATACCTATCTTCAGAATCTGGATGGCTTTGTTATCAGGGAAGTTGAGGTTTCCCTCTTCTCACTGAGTGCCGGGGCTGAAGCCTTTACAATAGCTCCAGAAAAAGTATTTTCTCAGACTCACATGGGAGGACGAGTGATTTTTATTTGCATGGGATTAGATCTCTGTGCTTCTAAAGTCCTATTTCCTTTGATCCAGTCCTGGAAGAAGTGTGTGTGTTTGGGGGGTGGGGGTGCAGTCAGGAAGCAGGAGAGTGAGAGCCCTGTAAGCTAGGAGGCAATCAAGAGCAAATTTCTTTGTTTAGGGGATTAAATATCTCAAATTTCCATGCACTTGCAGTGTCCACACCCATTCTGTGCAATAATCTGATCCCAGGTGTGACTGACAGGCACGAACCCTCTTGACATCACCCCAACTTTATTGGGCATGTGTCTATCTTTCCTCTGTGCCCTTCCTGTTATTGATAACTAGGTGAATTACAATAGTATCAGTTTCTCTTCATTGTTTCTCTAAAATGCCTAGGTTTCTTTATTTCTTCTCTTAGAGTTCATGATTAAGGAGAAAATAGTTCAATAGCTTTCTGTCATGGTGCTAGGATCTCTCAGGGAGAAAGCAGTCCTTGACCTTTAAGAGTGTACATTCTGCTTAATTTCTCATTAGCCTGCACTGAAGTCTCACCTCTGGAGCTTGCCTTAAAGGTAAGAGCATAGAATCAGAGGAGGGAATCCGGCTTGTTGTCCGTATTCAGCTTGACACTCTAAAATAAGGGCGCCAGGAAATGCATTTCTGGAAGATACCTGTTTGACTACATGGGCATCCACTATAAAGTAAGAAAAATTTGACCGTCTGCTAATTGTCCTTTTATATTATGAACCAGTTATTTTTTTAGTTTTTTTAGATTGCTAATTTTACTCTTCAAGTTTAGACTCTAGAAGAGTAGTTCACATTGCCCTATAAAAAGTGATATCCCTAATATTAATTTTCAACTTTCCTAACTAAAAATTGAAACATTTTCTCCTTGCTCTAGTATCCCAGGATTTGATGAATGGTTTCTCTCCTTTATCTTCACCTTTTACATTTTTTAACAAAATAAAAGTAGCCTTACTCAGTCTTTACCTTTCCAACTATGGTTCTAATTTTTTTCAAGTGTCTTTATCGACATGCCCTCCACAACTCTCCTCATTTTACTTGTCTTCTCTGGACCTTTCCAGGTCAATGATATTTTATTCATCACAAATAGATTTGTTAAATTTTCATTAGCGAGTAGGAAAAAGAGGGAGAGCGTCGTGTGTAATAAGCTCCATGGTAAATTTAGATCAATGTTTAGGATGTGTAGTAACTTTAAACATTTGACTTGTTTTTTAAAATTCTGACACATATTAAATTCTCTTTTAGTTTATTGATGTTTGCACATTATTTTATACTATTATTTCTATGACTCGGTATCTCAGAGTTTACTCAGATAAATTGTTGAGACTGAAGATAACATTTGCTAAAAAGCTAAACAATTATTTCTGATCATTTGTTAATGTGGTTTACTGATTTTTCACATGAGAGTTTTAAAGCATATTTTAATAAAAATGTTTTAACAGTCATACCAAAGAATTCTTCACATATTTCATAAAAAATGAATCTAGAGGGTTTTTTTTCTGGTGCTTTTAGTAGTGAGATCTTTATTATCTTATAAAGTTTATGTTTTCAATAAAATGGTCCTTATGAGACTGTAGTATTCTATAAATCTTCTGATTTCATCATTTTAGACAACTAATTCTAAAAATAATTATGATTATTCCAAGATTAATATGACTAAGGTAGGAGATATTTTCTGGCTTATTCCCAAATAGTCATTCTATTATTCTCTTACACCATTGTCCTTTTTTCCTTAATCATGTGTGTCTGATATAATTTTGGTGTTGGAAAAACATACTTCGTCACTTATCATAGGTATATGTAATGGAGCATAATTGATAAATTAAAATCTATTCTTATGGGTGTATTTGCATTAAATTATTAGTTCATTAGCTTTTTAAATACTCTCTTAGAATGTATTAGTCATTTTTGGAGTTGTTGTTTAATAATAAAGTATGAACTCACCTGTGGTTTTTCTTTCTGGAAGAATTTATTAGTGTATGTAAACTTGGTGATTTCCTCTTATACATTCTTCAACACTTAAAATATATATTAAAATAAGACTGTTTTTAGATCTAATTCTCTAAAGAATTCCATTGTTAATATTTTTTTCTTGCAAAAATGTGACCCTTTATGCCCTACAAATTTTATATTACCTTTTGTGCTTCCTTTCTCATTGGGATGAGAATTTGGGGGAGTATGCCTTACTTTGTATTTCCCATAGTTCTTACTAAGCACACATATTCATTGAACTCAATCCTATATAATAAAAGCCTAATAAGCAAATTGACTGAATGGCGTAACAACCAGTTGGGGGAGCATGGGGTTGGTGAACTGGCAGTGTCAGGCCAGCCAAGGCAGGTGCCAGCGGGCAGAGGGAGGGGATGGGAATTGGGGGAGGGGCAGGGGCAACCAGCGGAGGCAGAGGGGTAATGGGGGCCGGCCCCATCCCCTGATCGACCTGTCAGTTGCCTCCGCAGAGGGAGGCCAGACTGCAGCTTAGACCTGCTCCCCAAGTGCACTAATTTTCATGCACCAGGCATCTAGTCTACATATATATATATATATATATATATATATATATATATATATGACCTTTACAACTGAATGACTGGAACAACCGGAATGACTGGTCACTATGACGTGCACTGACCACCAGGGGGCAGACACTCAACACATGAGCTGCCCCCTGGTGGTCAGTGCACTCCCATAGCCAACCTCCCCCAGCCAGCCAACCTCTCACGGTCTTACCCCCTGGCCAGCAGGCCCTGATTGCCTGATTGGGGCCAGGCCCCGGGCTGGGATAGGGAACTGAGAGTGGGTGGCAATAGATGTGCCCCTTTCCCAGGGGGAGCCTAGGGCAGGCTCCCTCCCTGGGGCCAGTGGCCAACTTCCTGTACCCCATTCTTTTCCCTTGCCAGCAGGCCCCGATCAGCCCGCTGCCCACCCGCCATGGTGGCGGTGCTACAGCCAGGGAAGGAGGAGGGCGGAAAGCGGGGAACTGTGCGGTGGTGGGGCGCTGATGATGATGGCGTCGGCATCTGGCATTTGTTCCTTCCACGCCTGGGCTGGTGACCGTTGCCTCCTCTCCCAATCCTGCTGGGGCCTTGGGGCCCCAATCATCCTGGCCCCAATAGGCCTGGCCCCGATTGGCCCTGATCACCGGCCAGGCCTAGGGACCCCACACATACACAAATTTCATGCACTGGGTCTCTAGTATTTTTATAATGGTGAAACAGTTTGCTCCTATTTCCAGTTCCATGGTGATTTAATTAAAACATATAGCCTTGGGGTAAAACTTTATCCAAGACATTTTGAAAGTTTAAACAAGCCATATACTCAGTGTCTGTTTTTCTACGTTAATATGTATCACCTCACAGAAGTCTATTCGATTAGTCAGGCATGATTTATGCTTAGGGAAACTACATTACCTTTCCCAAATAGATTATGTTTGAGAAAGTGTTCCATGGTCCTGCTCTTTATTTTATATATATGCAATTCATTCTAACCAATTTTTATTGATGCTGGGAACTGGGAAGCCTATCTTGGGATGACTTTCCAAGTGTAAGGTATTCATAATGTATGTGCTGCCAAATGCGACATGCATCTGGGCACACATTCTCCCCTTTGAATTGTCATTCTATTGACAAAATTAAAATGAACACAATAGTCAAAAGGTAGGAAAAAGCCATGTGTCCATCACCAGATGAATATATATTTCATCCATGAAAAAGGATGGGGGTGAGGGGAAGAGATCATCTAAATGACTTGTATGCATGCATATAAGCATAAGCGATGGATGTGGACAACAGGGGGTGAGGGTGAGGGCAGGATTGGGGGGATGAGGGGACATTGGGGGAATAAGGACACATTTGTAATATCTTAATCAATAAAGGGGAAAAAAAGAATTCATGTGTTGCCTTAACTGGTTTGGCTCAATGGATAGAGGGTCGGCCTGCGGACTGAAGGGTCCCAGGTTTGATTCCGGTCAAGGGCATGTACCTTGGTTGCAGGCACGTCCCCAGTAGGGGATGTGCAGGAGGCAGCTGATCGATCTTTCTCTCTCATTGATGTTTCTGGCTCACTGTCCCTCTCCATTCCTCTCTGTAAAAAAAAACAACAACTCTTACCAATTTTGCTCAGTGGATAGAGCGTCGGCCTGGGGACTGAAAGGTCCCAGGTTCGATTCCGGTCAAGGGCATGTACCTTGGTTGCGGGCACATACCCAGTAGGAGGTGTGCAAGAGGCAGCTGATCGACATTTCTAACTCCCTATCCCTCTCTCTTCCTCTCTGTGAAAAATCATTAAAACATATTTTTTTTTAAAAAAAATCAATAAGATATATATTTAAAAAAAAAGAAGTGAATTCTTAGCATATTCCACAAAATGGATGGACTTGGAAAACATTATGCTAAGTGAAATATGCCACACACAAATGGGAAAACATTGCATGATTCCACTTATATGAAATATATAGAGTAGGTGAATTCATAGAGATAGAAAATAGATGAGAAGCTATCAGGGGCTTATAGGAAGAGGGAATGGGGAGTTGGTGCTTAGTGGTTATAGAGTTTCTGTTTCTATTAAGGGTAATGCAATGATTTTAAAATAGTGGTGATGGTTGCACAACATTGCGAACATAATTAATGCCACTGGACTGTAAATTTTAAATTAGTCAAAATGGCAAATTATGTTTTATATATCTTACCATAGTTTATAGAAATTAATAATTTAATATAATAAAAACAATGATTGTACACTTACCTGGGAAAATTGTACAGTATATGAGTAATATCTCAAAAAGCTGCTTTAAAAAGTCAATTAATGAGTGGAGAGTTGAAGCATATACCCCTTTAGTGCCTTTGTTATCCTTTCCTTGGAAGAAAACATAGACATAATAACTCTAAAGTGACAAGAGAAGTTTCTACTCTCGCCATGAAAGAAACCCAGGAGTCTAGGCTGATTCTGGGAAATGTGTGGAAATCAACACACGAATGGTATTCTATAATGTGCAATCATCATTAATGTACTTTAAAAGTTTCAAAATAAAGTTTCTATTGGAAAGTCTTATTAAATACATTCTGTCTCACTCCCTCTCTTGGCAAAGCTGGTCATATTTCCAGAATGTCTTTAGGTGCCTGCGATGGATCATTTTGTTTCCCCACTGCCCCCCCCCTTCCCTACGCTCCCCCCTCCACCTAGGGACTTTGCAAACTAAGAGAATTGCTTTGTAGTCTGAAGGGCTCCCTGAGTCTGTGAGCTGCCTGGCTTTGCCAGATTGCCAGCCTGCCAAATATCAGCTGCCAAAAGACTAGCCCAGGCTTCCTCGTATAATGAAAGTACAAAAAAGGCCATGTGCTTAGAGGACTTGCCCAATTTTGTCTGCTTCATAGAGAAAATAAATCTCTGAAGAAGTCCAAGAGAGAGCTACCATCTGGTCAGGCTCCTGGCTTTCTCAATATGGCTCCCACCGCCTATCGCCAAGAGTCAGGAGGGCTTCCTGTGTTGGACGGAGGCGGGCTGCGGAGTGCAGGGCCAATATGCTAAAATCAGATGGGAGCCTAATGAGGTGGGACTTGGCAGATTGATTTCAACCTGCAGTCTCATCATTGCTTCTGGCACATTCACAGAAGGGTCAACATTTCAGCAATAAAAATTGGAGCAATTTAATAGCTGGCTCTGTAGTTGCTGACTATCTGTTAATTTTTTGAAGAAACCACAACATATCCAAGTCAAAACTTACCCAACTGCTACAACACTGTGCATCCCAGATGACTCGAAGGCAACACTGTTGGAAAAAGCTTCAGAACTGTTTTCACAGTGCTGACACTTTGCAGCTCTTTGGCCCCATTTCTGCACACTTTGATATTCAGTCCTAAAAGCCAAAACCAATGTTTCTTTTGCTATGAAAGTTCATATCTTACAAGAACCCTTCTTTTAGAGTAGATCATAGTATGAAACCTGTGCACTTATTATGTAGCTACATTGACCTTGGTGATCAGCTTGGTTTAAACATTAATCATGTTTATTCATAGAAACTTTGCCTTTAATATCTGAAGATGGTAATAAATAATAAGGTCAACATATTGATCTATATGTTCAGATTTCAGATTTTTAGCAAGATTAGAAGTCATTGGTAGGTGTGCAGTTTTTGAATCAGAAAGATCAGTACCAATTTGAGACTGTGAGAGAATTGAATTATTTTTATCATTTTATTTTTAATTTATTATTAGTAAAGGTTGTACATTAATATTTTTCTTTTTTAACTGAAAACTCTCTTCTATAAATTCTCCAGTCTAGTGAAACATCTGTATGCAGTTGTCCCCTGAACCAAACTCTTCAGCACAAACTGAGCCTCAAGATCACATCATATGCAAGTTTGTTTCTCCTAGCTGTGTTGTGCTGTTGTCACTTGAACACACTGGGAACCCCCTAAGGGATTCCCCTCTCCTTCATCTCTCTATCTAGTCAGGCGTCAGGTCCTATTGGTCATGCCCCTGTCCCTTCCTTTGCCCTGAAGGGATGCAGAAAATGCCACCCCACAACATGCTTCTTTGGCATAGATTATTTTGAATGGAAGGCACTTGAGAAACTGCAGATGCAGGAAAAGTTCTTTTCTACCTAAAAGCAGATCATAAAATTTCCCATGAGAGGTGAAAAAGGTCAAGGGATTAAGAAGTACAAATTGGCAGTCACAAAATAATCATGGGGTGTAAAGTACACCATAGGGAATATAGTCAATAATATTATAATAACTACGTATGGTACCAAGTGAGTACTGGAAATATCAGGGGGAACACTTTGTAAAGTATATGATTGTCTAACCACAGTGCTGTACACTTGAAACTAATACAAAATAATATTTAATATAAATAATAATTGAAAAAAACACACAAATACTCCATTGATACCTGCCAGCAGGAAGAATATAATTATTTTCTTATAAGAAATATGACATCATTTAATATGGCAAATGATTTCATTATATATATACTAGGGGCCCGGTGCATGAAATTCGTGCACTGGGTGTGTGTGTGGGGGGAGTGTCCCTCAGCCCAGCCTGCCCCCTCTCACATACTGGGAGCCCTCAGGCGTTGACCCCCATCACCCTCCAAATGCAGGATCGGCCCCTTGCCCAGGCCTGACGCCTCTGACAGAGGCGTCAGGCCTGGGCAGGGGACCCTCATTTCCCCCCATCACTGGTTCTGCCCCCAGCCCAGGCCTGATGCCTCTGGCCCAGGCATCAGGCCTGGGCAGGGGACCCCCAGACCCCTCCGATTGCTGGCTCTGCCCCTTGCCCAGGCCTGATGCCTCGGCCAGAGGCGTAGACCCCCATCACCCTCCGATCGCCTAATCGGCCCCTTGCCCAGGCTCGACGCCTCCGCCAGAGGTGTCAGGCTTGGACAGGGGACCCCCATCTCCCCCCGATCACTGGCTCTGGCCCCTGCCCAAGCCTGACTCCTCTGACCCAGGCTTCAGGCCTGGGCAAGGGGACCATCATATCCCCCCAATCCCCGGCTCCACCCCCCCACCCAGGCCTGATGCCTCGGCCAGAGGAGTTGACCCTCATCACCCTCCAATCACCAATCACCGGATAGGCCCCTTGACCAGGCCTGAGGCCTCCGGCAGAGGTGTCAGGCCTGGGCAGGGGACCCCCAGCTCCCCGCGGTTGCAGGCTCCGCCCCTGCCCAGGCCTAATGCCTCTGGCCTAGGCAGCGGGGACCTGCAGCTGCAGTGGCCCCGTGATCGTGGGCTTCGCTTTAGGCCCAGGCAAGGGACCTCTAGCTCCCGGGACTGCCAGCTTCGACCGTGCCCAGCTCCCATTGCTGGCTCAACCCCTACTTCCTGCTATCTCTGGCCAGGGCGGAAAAGGCACCTGATTCTCCGATCATGGCTGGGGGGCAGGGCAAAGGCGGCTCTTAGCTCCCCCCTGGGTTTCCCATCACTGTCAGTGGCAGGGGGCTTCTTCCTGCTTTCCCTTTCGCCTCCCTGCATTGTGCCTACATATGCAAATTAACCGCCATCTTGTTGGCAGTTAACTGCCAATCTTAGTTGGCAGTTAACTGCCAATCTTAGTTGGCAGTTAATTTGCATATAGCCCTGATTAGCCAATGAAAAGGGTATCGTCGTACGCCAATTACCATTTTTCTCTTTTATTAGTGTAGATTTTAAAATTTATTTAATCTTTTTTTAAATTTTCAATTACAGTTGGAATATATAATTATATTAGTTTCAGGTATATACCCCAGTGATTAGACATTAATTACATAACTTAGTAAGTGATTATCTTGACAAATCTCACATCCATTTGACACCATACATAGTTATTAGAATATTATTGACTATATTTTTTATGCTGTACTTTACATCCCCATGACCATTCTGTAACAACCAATTTGTGCTCCCCGCACCCCCTCTCCTATCTGGCAACTGTCAAAACATTCTCTGCATCTATGAGTCTGTTTCTGTTCTGCTTGTTCATTTATTTTGTCTTTTAGATTCAATTGTTGATAGATATGCATTTATTGCCATTTTATTGTTCATAATTTTTTTTCCTTCTTCTTCTTAAAGAAGAACCTTTAACATTTCATAATATTGTTTTGGTGTTGATGAGCTCCTTTAGCTTTTTCTTATCTGGTAAGCTCTTTATCTGTCCTTTGATTTTAAGTGATAGCTTTGCTTGGTAGAGTAATCTTGGTTGTAGGTCCTTACTTTTCCTCACTTTGAGTATTTCTTGCCAATCCCTTCTGACCTGCAAAGTTCCTGTTGAGAAATAAGCTGATAGTCTATGGGAGCTCTTTTGTAGGTAACTAACTTATTTTCTCTTATTGCTTTTAAGATTCTCTCTTTGTCTTTAACATTTTGCATTTTAATTATGATGTGTTTTGGTGTGGGTTTCTTTGGGTTCCTCTTGTTTGGAACTTTCTGTGCTTCCTGGATTTGCATGTATATTTCCTTCACCAAGTTAGGAAAGTTTTCTGTCATTATTTTTTCAAATTGGTTTTCCATTTTTTTTTCTCTCTCTCTTCTCTTTCCTGCATCCCTATGATGCGAATGTTGGTATGTTTGAAGTTGTCCCAAAGGCTTCTTACACTGTCTTATTTTTTTTTATTCTTTTTTTTTTTTTCCTGTTCTGGTTGTGTGTATTTTTGCTTGCTGATATTCCAAGTCAATGATTGATTCTTGGCTTCATCTACTTACTGTTAATTCCCTGTAAATTATTCTTACTTCCAGTTAGTGTATCCTTTATTTCTTTTGTAGGGTTTTCATGTCCTTCTTTATGCTGATGAAGTTCTAAGTTCATTGAGCATCCTCATAAATAGTGTTTTGAACTCTGCATCTAATAGATTGTTTGTCTCCATTTTGTTTAGTTCTTTTTCTGGAGTTTTGTGCTGTTCGTTCATTTGGGACATGCTTCCTTGTCTCCTCCTTGTGGCTGTCTCCGTGTGTTTGTTTCTGGGTATTAGGTAGAGCTGCTATGTCTCCCATGCTGGGAAGAGTGGCCTATGTAATAGGTGTCCTGTGGGTTCAGTGGCACAACCTCCCAGATCACCCAAGCTGTGAATTCAAGGTGTGATCCCCCATGTGAGCTGTGTACATCCTACTCTTATATTTGAGCCTTGATTGCTGTTGGCATGTCAATGGGAGGGATTTACTCCAGGCTGATCAGCTGTAAGAACTAGTTGCAACCACTGACCGCCAACCTCTAACCACCATGGAGGATCAGCTGTGCAGGGGCCCACCCCATAGAGCAGGACTGCCCAGTCCCCCCACCCCTTGAGTGTGAAATTTGTGGAGGTGGTTGGGTGGTGGTGCTCCAACATGGTCTGAAGCTATCCACTTGGGGCAATGGCTCTGGGGCCTCCTGTGAGGTGCAGGTCGAGGTCAGCCACCACTTGTGCTCTGTCCAGAGCCACCCAGCATGAGCTACAAAGCACTCTGCAGATGGCTGTTATATGTGCTAGGCTTCAAGGTGCCCAGGCAAGGCCAAGCTGTAAACCATAGCTGGCTGCTGCCAGTGCTGGACCAGGGGCCACTTCACAAAAGGTACAGAACTCACTGAAGCCAGATATTGTTTGTTTGAGAGATTTTAGGAAAATCTGAAGCTTGAGCCAGGACAGGCCATTCTTATGGAAAAAAACTCTGGAAACAGTTTGGGTGGGTCCAAAAGTTGGGTGGGGTAGGGCCTCAGGGAATCACCAGGGTGGGGCAACCAGTGTGAGCCAGGTTGAGTCTCAGATATGGCACCCACCTTCCAGCTCTGTCAGAGGAGGGTCCGTCAAAGGAACAAAGGCCTCTGCCAGCATTTCTGTCTGGGAAAAGCCTACCCCCCCAGCTCTTGCCTGATGATGGACTGTTCTGTTTCTCCCTGTATGTATCTGGTGCCTTTCAAGTTGTCTACCCTCCTCAAAGTTAGTTTATTGAGGAAGAAAGAAATAGGGTCATTAAAGCTGCAGTATATGGATTAAGGAATGCTTACATTGCTATGCATGTGTACATTACTAGGTGAGTCCAGAGAAATCTTAAGGGAAAATGATATTTGAGTTGATACCTAAAGAGTGAGCAGTCAGAGCTTAATAACCGTTAATAATTCTCTAATAGAACCAACTTTAAAGAGTAGACAAAAGGTTATTGTGGTAACTTCAATATAGGTGAAGGATAGTTTGTAAAAGAAAATGGCATTTTATTTCCTTTTCAATTTCTCTAAAATCTTCCTCAAGAAGAAAAATTTTATGTTGTTTATCAGTTTAGCTTTTAAAAAATAAATTCTTCTCTACACTGAGATGAACAGTTTTAATTCAGCTTAGTGGACAGACTTTCCTGAGTAAAGTAGACAAAGAAACCAGTATTGAAGTAACTGGCTGAGGAGGCTAAAGCAGAAGGCCAAGATAAGACCAAGGGAAGAGAAATCAGAGTAACAGACACAAGTAGGAGAATTCCATGGCTAAGCTAACAGTCGGGCCAGTTGGACCCAGGCTGGCCCGTGATGCAGATAACTACCTAACTGATGGTTAAAATACAGGTTGCATGGTTCTTAGAGTCATCTGTGTTAAAAACAATTTAATCATTTCAGTTGCTTTAGTAGCATTTATTTTCATACCTAAGTGCTTGTGAATATTACATGAATTAATCAACATAAAAGCTTCTTGAAAATTGAAGGTCTCCAGCACTTTTTTTATAATCCTCATCCAAGGATATTTTTTCCATTGATTTTTAGACAGAGTGGAAGGGAGAGAGGGAGGAGGGAGAGAGAGAGAAACATTGATGTTGGAGAGATACATCAATTGGTTGCCTCCTGCTCAAGCCCCAGAGGAGGGTGGGGATTGAAACTGCAATTAAGGTAGGTGCCTTTGACTGGAATTTGAATCTGAGACCCTTCAGTCCTTGAGCCGATGCTTTAACAAGTGAGCAAAACTGGCCAGGTTGCCAGTACTTTTACTTATCACCTTCCTTTGTGTGCTACAATAGAGGTGTGTTTCATTTTTTCTTTACAGAGTATACTAAAGAGCAATGATTAAGCATGTTCTCAAATAACATAAATGTGTACAAATAAATAACTACAGCAGGCCTCCCCTTATCCAAGACCCCCAATGGATCCCTGAAACTAGGGATAGTACCAAACCCTGAATTCTATATATACTATGCTTTTTCCATACACACATACCTATATAATCTTGAATTTATAAATTAGGCAATTTCATGGATAGAAGATTAGTTGTTATGATAGATTTCAACAATCTTGGCATACAATTCTTTAAATTTGTTTATTAAATCAAGAACTTTCACATTTTCACTTAAAGGAAGCATTTTATGGCTTCTATTGAGCACTTTCAGCATTACCACTCATGTTTGGGAGCCATTTTTAAGTAAAATAAGGGTGACTAACTATGAGCACTATGATATAGTGGTAGTCAATCTGATAACCAAGTCAGCTACTGAAAGACTAACAGGTGGCAATGTATATGTAAGTATACTGGAAAAGGTACACTGGAGGGGGGGGCGGGATGGCACGGGACAGCACAGGATAGCAAGAGGTTTCATCACTCTACTCAAAACAGCACAAGATTTAAAACTTAGGAATTATTTTTTTCTAGATTTTCCATTAATTTTTTGAATCACAATTCGCTATGGGTAACTCAAACAATGGATTGCAAAACTGCAGATAAGGGGGCCACTACTGTACCAGAATTATATGGAGACTCATAATGGTGTAAATAATAGGAAGAAAATACATCTGTAGACTCTTTTCCTATAGCTATGTGAGACCCCTGTGACCCCTGGAGGCCAGGCCGTTCCCATGATGCATAAGAAAAGTGCACAGAGGACTGAGGGGAGAGCCTATGGGCAGATCAGATACAAGATGAAATGCTGAGATTTCCCCAATAACCAGTTTGCCTCATACAAAATTTCTGCAATTAATTAGTTTGACTCATGGGAGACATAACTTTAGTGACTGCAGATGCACCACTGAGCACTCTCCTTTGATATGTGCAGCCAGCGTTAGCAATGGGAGGTTGTGAGTGGATCTACACATAGACCTGGAAAGTGAGCTTTCCTAGGACTCAATGAATAGCATGTCAGGGAGTATTGTCATTGCCTCTCATTTTCTGTGCCGGATATAAAGCAGTACTTTTCAAAAGGATTTCAAAAATGCAAGAACTCCATTTTCAAATAAGATAGTATATGTAACTTTCATATACACACTGATAAAAATAAAGATTCTCTGAATGAAGCTGGTGATTAAAGCCAATAATGGACTCCCTTCTTGGCCAGTCTCTGTGATGATGTCACTGCTCCTAGAGGCCCTCTCCCAGCTAACACAGACCTTCCTGGGATGGCTAAACCCAGGTCAGCCAATATCTTCCTTAAGCCAGGCTACATGGCAAGGTCTGGCGATGCATGCCCATGGTCTGTGATGGATAAAATAAGAAAGTACAGAAGGAAACATTGTCTCAGAGGGTAAAATAGGAATAGTGCTTCTACCACAACTGTGGATCCAAAGCGATCAAAATAGACACTCAGCCAGACTGGTACGTAGATGGTAGATAGTCCAAGGTGGGTCTGGGTATAACTTCAGCTCAAGCCAGCAAGCAACATTTTTGAACTTGGAGCAAATGTGAATTATAAGCTATTGAGATATTCCAGGGTGTTTAGATTTTCATATTTTCTTATTAGACATCTGAAATAGTTTCATTTGTATTTCAGTGTTTTATTCATTTTATAATATTCCCAGATATAGGATATGTGTTTAGAGTTTAGTGAAAAGACATAAAAATGTATCAGGATTCAAAATTGACATTGCAGCAATACTTAGCCAATGACTATTAAGCACTGAACATGGAAATAGAGAAGATAAAACTTTCATGTGTTAGAAATTTATTTTTAATGAAGAGCATTTTCTGTCTACTTAAATCAAGTACTGGTACTGTAAATCAGTTGATCATAAATTATAAATGCTGATATTTGAAATATGCATGTGTACACTTACACCATTAGAGTAGTCACTATTCTTTCATTATGCAAAACAAAGCACCCTCACAGCACAGTGCTTCAATGTGGAAAAAAATCACTAACATTCATTTTTGTCTCTGTCATTCTAATCAGTTTGAAAATAAATAGGGTTCCAAGTTGACAATATTTTATTCATTTTTTTCTACCTGCTATACATAGCTCACTGCTTTGGTATTTCTTGTAGGCTCAGGTTCAGCTCTGGGTAACCATGTATATAATACCTTATCCCCTGAACCAGAGCAGCCAGCCGAGCCCAGTCTGAATCATCAGAAGCAGAGCCAACTTGCAGACGTATAAGCATGGAAATAAAAGTGTGTTGCTCTAAGCCACTTGGTTTTAGAGAGGGTGGTTTCCAGCATTATTGTGGCAATCACTTATCCACATAGAACTTTAACCCTTCCTACTCCATGTCTTCCCTCCACGCAGGTCTGAAGGAGAGAACATTCAGTCAAAAAGCACGTTGTTCGAACACGTAGAAAAATAGGTTGCAGTGACATCACTGAAGAGTGCTTCTGTCATCTTGATGGTTTACTTAAAGCTGAAGAGGAATTCATCATAGGCATCTAATGTGCCTTTGTTGCATAAAGTATAGGCTCAGGTTTTTCACAGAAAATCCATAGATAAAGTAACTGATGAAATGTATACATAGAATATGGTGCAACTCTAACTCCTATAGGGGCTCAGAGTTTGCATATTTTGTCCCTTTGGAGGGAAAGATTAATCCCATGTCCTGACAGGAGTATTAATATGCTGAGTGTGTTGTGCATGGGCCATTATTGTTTTGTTCAGCTGGTAGAAAATATATAGCTTTCACTATCACACAAAGACGTTTTGCTGATGAAATGAGAAATTGCAGGCAATGTGCTATGGATTAAAAGGGAAAAAAGGAAAGGCAGGAATCCTAGGTTCCCATCTCCAGTTTTCCAGGTCTGTGGCCTTAGGGGAGGCACTGGATCTCTCTGCTCTTTGTGCTCATACATAGAAGTGATGTCTACATCAAAGTTCTGGTGTGAAGATCCACTGAGGATGCCGCGAAACTGCAGAGCTAGATGTACGTTACTCTGTTAAGAGGCAATGCATCATCACACTGAAGACTAACGGCTTTGAAGTCACACAGACCTGGGTTGAATTCCAACTCTGTCATTACCTGCACATGTGATCTTGAGCAAGTTACCTTACCACCCTGAGCCTCAGGTTCCCCTGCATAAATTGGTAATAGCACCCTCTGTAGAGTGTGGGTACTAAATGAGCTACAGAATGTGAAGCTTTTAGGACAACACCTGGCATAGAGTAAGGGCTCAAAGTATGGCAGATGGCCTGATACCGTGCCCTGTTTTCTCAGCCTTGTTCATGCAGAGGCAGTGCACACAGGCATCGAACCTCTGTTGTCACACCATCTCTTTCACTGGGGAGATGGTCTAAAAATGTGCCAATCTTTCCGGCCTTTGGTTGCAGACTTGCTGAAGACCTGTCCTCTTCCATCACTTTTGCTATTCATGATGGATGCTGTTTTCCAGGCTAGAGTTTTTACCAATTGCCCTTCTCCATATTTCCTTGACTAGTTTGACACTCCAGTGCTCACTCTCCAGGATAACATCTGGGTTAGGCTGAGTCCAGGAGGATCAGCCTTGCCTCACCCTGATGACTGTCCTGGATGTCCACGTTCATCATTCATTACCATACGATTTGGTATGTCTCCATGTGGCAAATCGAACATGCCAGGAGGAAGCTACAGGTAATTCGTATTAGGGAAACCTAAGGTTCCCTGATCTCCAACATTTGTGAGGGTCTGAGCTTTCTTTTTACTCATATTCCCATCAACAATAGATTTGTTTTCTTTATCTTATAAATTGAAAATAGGGTCCAGGGTCAGTGACTTGTTTTCCCTGATATGAATTACCTGTAGCTACCTCCGTGCCAGGAACATCTAAAAATATTTAGTTTCATCTCAGTTCATCACCGTTCCATCCCCAGTGAAGAAAATTTAGAAAAATAAAGAGAATTTGGAGAAGGATCAAAAGTCACACATAGCCCTCCCACCTACCAGTGATGACTGTTTACATTTTGATGTATTTTCTCTCAGTCATTTTTGCTGTGGACAGTTTTTACTAGACCATTTCCAAGTGAAAACTTTCAACACTCTTCTGATAAAAGGCTGGGTGTCACTAAAGACATGCTGATGTCACAAAGCTAGGCCTCTTCCAGGCCCACACTGGGTATTTGGCATCTTTGTCTTTGGGCTTTTCCAAATGCCCAGTATCTGGGCTGGCCATCCAGAAAGATTGTTTAAATCATCATGTCTACAAACACTTGCTGTCTTCAAAGTTTATGTCCAAACCTCAATCATTTAACTAAAAAATTAAGGGACAAGTTTCAGCAAATTGAATTGTGTGGTATTATTCTTAGTCTTGCTTAAAGGAAAATAACAAATTGTAATTGACAATAGCAGACCCACCTTTTTTGGATTTGTTTTTCTGAGTGTCTTCCACTTGAAATTTCCAAAATCTACACAGGCTCTGAAAAAAAAGTCAATTTCCTGTCTATTAAGCCCCAAATGGAAAATAACAAATACAATGAAAAACAGCAACCTAGTTGACAGACTCATGTATATTAATCCCATCGCCATGGTTGAGAGATGGAAAATTATTATTGAACAAGACCCTTTCATCAAACCAAATATTTCTTAATGCTCCAAAGTATGTATCTGGCATTGTTTCTGCTTTACACATCTGCTTCTGTCTTTGAACTCTGATATTAATCTGAAGTTTGCATGCAGCTGCACAGTCCTAAGATAATTAGTTCTTTCTATTACATATTAGATGGATAGGGCAGACCTCAAAAACATTCAGAACTTGGATTTGCATGAACTCTGGGCAGTTAGAAGACTTTTCCAAAATTCAAATCAAT
Organism: Myotis daubentonii; assembly: GCF_963259705.1. NCBI lineage: Eukaryota > Metazoa > Chordata > Mammalia > Chiroptera > Vespertilionidae > Myotis > Myotis daubentonii. The sequence goes on along the minus strand of NC_081840.1, from coordinate 135,437,593 downwards.
CTTCTGGAAAAACTTGTACTACTTCCCAGTGCCTTCCTGAAATCTTTTACATTTTACCTCTTTCTGAATATTTTTCCTTTCAGCCTGCTTCTCTGCATTTTTATACTAAATTGCTGGCAGGACTTCATGATTCTCCTTGGGCTATGTCAGAGAGGACCAACCTGGAGGAGGTGAAGCCTGCTCTGATAGATATGCCAGCAAAGCACTGAGTTGGCTTTTTCGATTAAACATGGAGGACTTTGATGGCATTGCCTCTAGAGCAGCGGTTCTCAACCTGTGGGTCGCGACCCCTTTGGGGGTCGAACGACCCTTTCACAGGGGTCACCTAAGACCATCGGAAAACACATATATAATTACATATTGTTTTTGTGATTAATCACTATGCTTTAATTATGTTCAATTTGTAACAATGAAATTGGGGGTCACCACAACATGAGGAACTGTATTAAAGGGTCGTGGCATTAGGAAGGTTGAGAACCACTGCTCTAGAGCTTCAGGAATTTGGAAACATGCATGCAAAGTGGTTTGACAGTAATCCCCCCACAAGAGATGAAACCCACCAGCCCAAGGATGCTGATGCAGCCGCGCATGCCATGCATTATAATTTGTTCCCACAGCTGGGCAATCTTCCATAGAGAGGGATCTGGGCCTCTCAAAGAACAAAGACTCTAAGTGTTCTCATTTTAGGTCCCATGTGTGTTGTCCATTGAAGGAGACAGAGGCCAGGAAGGAGGTAACTCCTGCCATCGGAGTGGGCAGGAGCTGGCCTGACGGGGAGTGTGGCATGCTTGGATGGAAAAATAGTTTAAGCAAATTGCAGTGTTCACTTCCAATCAATGCAAGCCAGCTTGTACTTGCCCGGGAATACCACCCAGGAGGGCATCCCTCCCAAAACTCAGTTTCATGAACGGGGTTTGAAATGTAAATTTCTACTTGTTAACAGCATTCTTATTTGATTTATATGTAGTGTCAAGATATATCATATCTTGGTTATTAATTTTCCCGGGAGACTGTCCTTATCTTTAAAAACAAACAGATAAAATGTCAAAATGTCAGATGCTTGTGTACAAGGGCAGTTTGCAGGCCTGCTGTTGGTTTTATACTCCTGTTCCTCATTCCTGCATATTGTTCCTATTAGGGATATATTCTGCTCAACCTGTAATTTTTTTCCCCTAAAACATCACATTATTTAAATATTTCCTTACTTTTAGAAAAACAAATTTTACAGTCTGGCCAAAACCCTGCTGGTAATTTTAACCTGGTAGAAAAGTCTGTTGTTTTTATTTGTTCTAGAATGTGCTCCATCCAGTGAAGCTGGCAGAAAGCCCGACGGGGAAGAGCGTGCCTGTCATCTGCCCACTCTTTCCTTCTTCCCTGGTTCTCATCTATGACTTTCCTAGCACGGCACTGGCCTGGTCTTCTTCCTGCCTTTCTGAACACTCTTCTGTCTACACTGCCGGCTGCTCTATTACTTGAATAGGAACTTCTTAAACATTAGTCTCAAGCTTCTTTTCTTCTTGCTCCACACTCTCTTTGGGGGTAATAGTATTCACGTTCTTAGCTCCCAGATTTATCCTCTAAGCTCAGATTTCTCTTTGGGAGTCCAGAGACGTATCCGCATGCCTGTTTGAAATATTAACTTGTCTGTCTCCAATTCAATGTGCTGAATTAAATTGTCATCCTCAAACCTGCCACCCCTTTGTGCTTCCCCATCTGTATTAGATTAAAGATGCCTCCGATTACTTGATATTGCTTTACCTTTTCATAACTCTAACAGTCAAAGATGGATAGCTTCTATGAAGAGACAGGATGATTTTCCTTCCATGAATCACAGTTTAATTTTGCAAATCTGTTTACCCCATGGGGCAACTGCTTACTTTCCTTGACAACTTTAAATGCAATGGCTACTTCCATCGAGGGGCAGGTCTATCTATGTGCTCTACCCTTGAGTCTAGGCCAGCTTGCTCAGAATGAAGTTGAGAAGTTTCTGGCAGCTCCCATGTTCTCTTTCCTGGAACACTTGCAATGTAGCTGGAACAGAATTTGTTACCTGGATGTAGGATGCTGCCATAACCAAATACCAAAACATGTAGCACCAGGTAGCATATGGGAGCTCAGAGTGCCATAAGGAGGCAATTGGTGAAGGCTCGTAGGACAGTGAAGAAACAGCTGGAGAATAGATGACCTGTATTATGTAGTGGTGGGAAGTATAGCAAAACCCTCACCTGCAGAATGTGGGAGGCAGAGCAGGTGTATTAGAAACTTGGGGATCTGGATAAGGAGATTTCCAAATAGAATGTCAGAAGGACCAACTAATTTTTTTAATCCACATATGATAAAATATGAGAAGAGAGACATGAGCTTTTAAAATATCTTGTTAAATTCCAACCTGAGTTTAGAAGAACATAAACCGTCTCTCATTCCCATTTTCATCCAGGCAAAAAATTCCCAAAGTAAGAAATGGCTTTAAGGCCAAGACCAAATCCAGAGCTCCACCAGGAAAACATGGTCTCAGGGCAATGGTCTCAAGAATGTGGCTTTAATATCCTTTGTTGAGACCACAGAAAGCTTTAAGGGTATGTGTAGTAGCATTTCTGAGGATCAGAGGACTGTGCTTAAGAACCATAGATACTGTAGGTTAAATAACAGAGCTTTTAGGTTTTGGGGTAATGTTCCACGACAACCCCACCAATTACCCATGGCACTGAAGGGTCTACCCTGGAAAGAATCGTATAATGGAATTGATTATAAATTGATAAATCATAAACCTACAATTTTAAATATACTTTTATTAATTTCAGCGAGGAAGGGAGAAGGGGAGAGAGATCGAAACATCAATGATGAGAGAAAACCATTGATCGGCTGTATCCTGCAGGATCGGGGATGGAGCCTGCAACCCGGGCGTGTGCCCTGATAGGGAATTGAACTGTGACTTCCTGGTTCATAGATTGATACTCAACCACTGAGCCACCATGACCAGGCAAAACCTATAGTTTTAAAGAAGAAATTGCTATCAGCTGAGAATGAAAGGGACAAATAGTACCAAAAATAAAAAGAGGTATCTGGACCACCAACCTTTCATAGAAGAAAGCAGATTTAGAAAAATACTCAGCTGCACTATGGGTTATTTCTAATAGAAGAAGGAGCAGGAGAGAACTAATTGCTTACAGAGCAGAGCCAAGAGCTCTGCAAGATCATGCTCAGCTGGCAGGAATCACCCTGATCAAGAAACTGGCGGTGTGTGCCGGTGCCCTTTGCAAACTTGCAAAGGATCAGTGCCGGCTATGCGACTGTGTTCTGCTGCTTTTGGGTGAGACTGTTGCTCTCTTTTCCTGGTTTCTCCTCCTCTCCACAATCTGTAAACATCAGTTTCCCAAGCTCGGTCTGCTCTGCTTCTTTCTCTATTTGTAATTGCTCTCTGAGGAATCTCATCTCACCAAATGTCTTTCAATGACATTCACATGCTGATAATCCCCACATTTTTATCTCCCGGCCAAAAATCTTTCCTGAACTGCCGACTGAGTTAGCCTCTTGCTGACTTGATGACTCTGCTGGATATCTAATAGACATCAAACACTTTACAAGTCCAAAATCAACCTTCTGAACTTGTCCTACTTCACCTTTTAAACCTGGTTTTCTTCATCTTTCCCATCTCTGCAAAGAGCAGCTTCATTATTCCAGCTGCTCAAGACAATGATCTTGGAGGAATCTTTGACGGCTTATTTCCTCTCCTTCATCCCATCTCCAAACTACCAGCTAATTGTATTGGATCTATCTTTACAATAAATGTGGAATATGACCAATTCTCAACTCCAGTACTACCACTGGAATGAGCCATTAACATCTTTTGCCTGACTTAATGCAATAGCTTGACAACTGGTCTGTCTACTTCTGCCCTTCTTACCATAGTCTAATCATTAGACTCTAATGTCCTCCTGCGGTTTCATTTGCTTCTACTGTCATTCATGGTAACATCTGGGCACACTGGCCTCTTTGCTGTTCTTCAAACAAGCCAAGCATACTTCTTCCTCAGGGCCTTTGCACTTACTTTCCTATCTTCCTAGAATGTCATTTTTCTAGGTTGTTAACACGGCCCCTCCCTCAGTTTATTTAAGTTTCTGCTTAAATATCACCATAGCAGTAAGACCTTTGCTTACCGTGCACAATAAAATAGCTCACTTTCATTCTGAGCTCACAAACTCCTTTTCCCTGTTTTATTTTAATCAATAACACTATTACCTGCCATAATACATATTTGTTGTTTATCTATTTATTGTCTGCAGTGGAAACTCCATGATAATAAGTAGTTGGGCTTTATTCCATGTTGTACCCCAGTTTTAAGAACAGTATCTGGCTTGTGGTAGATGTTCAAAAGATAACACAAATGAAGGAATGAATAAATGGAGATAGATTCAGGAACCATTTGGGGAGATTCATTTGGTCAAGTGTTGTCAGGAGCCATTCTAAGAAAGTTGATGTCAGAAGAGGAGAGGGTGTTTTCTTGCTGTATAAGAAAGCATCCTACAACGTTAAACAGAAACAGCAACAGGTTATAAGAAACCATACCTAAAAACAGACAAACAAGCAAAAAACAACAAAAGAGTAATATCCACACATCTTGCTCTTCTTGATTTCACTCTGAAAAGGAATGTGGGGAGGAGGCTGCTAACTTCATATGCTAAGAAAGGACAGCTGGCAGCAAGGGAGGAGACAGCAGTCAGCAGTCTTGGCCATTTATCAATTTATCATCTTCAGTCACCATCATCAACAAATTGCCTCTTGCCACCTTTTGTGTCTGACCAGAAAATGGAAAATTTGTAAGATACTAGAGTCTTGGTGTATGAATTCGTACACCGGGTCTCTAGTATACATATAAGATCTTTGGTTAATCTCTTCCCGCCCTCCCTCCTCCCCCTTCCCTCTGAGATTCATTAGTCTGTTCCATGTTTTCATGCCTGTGCATTGAGTATCTGCCCCCTGTTGGTCAGTGTGCATCATAGCTACCAGTCGAGTGATGGAACAGTTGCATGGATCAAATGGTCAAACGGCCACTTAGGCTTTTACATATATAAATGGTCTCTGACTTAAGAAACTCCTAATCTAATGAGAGAAACATGGTTTGATGATAACAATGTTTTAGAAACATAACTTAATCACTTTCTTTTCTTGGTTTGGTACCCTGGGCCAATGCAAAAGAAATTCTGTGATAGTACTCAGTGCCCTCTGCAATTTCTCTTATAGCAGTGAACTTATTTTGATGGCTTTAAAAATTTAATGAGCTTTATTTTGAGCCCCACCTTTATTTTTGGTGGCTTTACCACTGGTGATAATTTAAGGTTACTAACTTCATAGTTGGATTAACAGTGTCATTATTGCATTAAGAGTTTTATAATTGTATTCCTGGTTCTGTAGTAGGTAGAAGGCTCCCATGCATCCTCATTGGTCTAATATGCAACCTACATGGCAGCCAGATTACTTTTTTGGACTATTCTTTAGAATAAATTCTTATTTTCATTTCTATCCATTTGTCCTTCCTTTTTTCTTTCAAGCTATTCAACGATGACCCATCTATAAGCTGCTTCTTCTTTTTTGTTTCATTTTGCTTTAAAATAATTTTATTTTTAGGTACTACAGAGAGATATTAAGCCGCTTCTATTTGATGAAGCCTCTGAGACTCTTTTACGTCAACATAGAGTTTTCTTTCTCAAAGCACATTTTGAGCTTACAGTTACTGCACACAAATTATTAATATCCTCTATTTCATGGAAGCTACGTTTTTCAAGGTCCTTAAGGGTGGTGCTAAATCTTATGCATCTTTTTGTGACCTACAGAGCTGCGTACACTGAAGATAATAGTGCTGTATAACTTTGTTCAATAAAATATGACTGACATTGAGTGACACACTCTACAAACCTTCACCTGGTAACATCGAGGGATACATTGGGAATCAGGGTTCTTTTAAATCTTAGTGATTCTATGTTAGGATTTGAAAGTCAGTAGTGAGCATGAATAGAAAATAGAATTTGTGCTTAATTGTGAATAGTAGGTAGTATGAATAGAAACTATTTTCAAGAATGAAGAGTGGGATTAACAGTAGTAATAGATGTGAGGCAGAGTCTGGGCAGTAATTACTACACTTCAAGGCAAAGCTAATCCAGCCTTTCCTCTCCTTCTCCTTGGGCCCAGAGTAGCACTCAGGAGCACACAGCTCAGGCTGCATTAAAAGCTTCCCAGCTTCATTGGACTTTGGGTTTTCCTGGCCACCAACTGCATCTCTGAGGAGATTTGGGAGCAAAATGCAAATGCAACATAAGTGACAACTGTTAGATGTTCATGCATGAACTGAAGTCCCATGTTCCCACATGTCCTTGGAAGTGTGTGTCCCCATGTGCTTGTCTAGGGTGGCGGTCATACTGCAGTACCACAATCTCTGTGACTTTCTGGGATGGTTAAGGTTTTCTCTTAGACTCAAGTCATTGAAAAAAATTTAGAAGAGACAACCCTGAAAAACAAGATACTCCAGAATAACACCAATCCCATTAGCAGCTTTTCAAATGGGCATGTAGGGGAATGAAATATAACCAGCAAAACAAAGAAAGAGAGAGCGTGCCATTTAGTTGCTGACTTAAGTGATGTGTTGCCCCACACTGTTCTGTTGGCAAGAGCAGAGTAAGTTCAAATATCCTTGAAGTAAATATACCCAAAGAAAAAGACTTAAAACCATTAATTTCAGAAAAAGCAATTGGGTTTGAGTGGTTTCTGCCCAAATCCTCTGCAAGTTAATGACTTGGCTTCAGGTACACACATACACACACAAACACACACACACACTCCAAAGCACCTGTATTACTTAGGGTCCTTGGACTTCAAAGGTCAGACACACCTCAGGTGACCTCAGATGATGAAAATTTAACAAAGGCTATAAAGGGGACAAAATATCAAAAATTAAACTTAAGATTCCATTCTATAAAGACTCCTCTGAGATCAAGGTTAAAAGTCTTTAATCTCTACTTATCCTTTTTAAATATATATATATATATATATATATATATATATATATATATATATATAAATATATTTTTTATTGATTTCAGAGAGGAAGGGAGAGAAAGAGAGATAGAAACATCAATGAGAGAGAATCATTGATCACCTGCCTCCTACATACACCGTACAGGGGATCAAGCCCATAACCCAGGCATGTGTCCTGACCATTGAGCCATTACTTCCTGGTTCATAGGTTGATGCTCAGCATCCACCTATCCTTTACGGCATTCCTAGTCACACATTTCCATCAAATTTCCTCCTATTGCAATGATTTTTAGCTGATCTCTGTGCCTCATCCTTCTTTGTTCTAATTCCTCATGTGTGACTCCACTAGATTAATATTTCTAAAGTACTACTTTGATTGTTAATACCAAAATTTCTGAGTGCCTGTTTATGTCCTTAAACTTGACACTGAAGAGACAATAAGAGCAAACCAAACATTCTGGGTAAGAGAAATGCACCAACAATAATTACAAAAAAATATATTATCAACAGAGGCAATAATAGGTACTATGGAATTTTTGGATCTATACAAAGGGGCTTAAGCACATTATTTTACTTAAACTTTTCAATAAGCCTATCAAGCATATCTTATTATCAGACTGAAATAAAACATTTTCATAGTAAATATATTACTGTCCAGATAAGGAAACTAAACCTCAAAAGGCTTCAGTAAAGGCAAGTACATGGCAGAACTAGATTGTGACCCTAAGTCACTGGAATGATCAAGTAAGTTGCTAGAACGCCAGTGCTTTCCAGCTTCTCACTCATAAAGTGCTCCTCTTTCTCCACGGAAGGTCTCTGAGGTTATAACCATTGGACATCGAAGGATGTGAGCTAAGATTCCAAGCTCCTCCTTCAGATCACATGGCCCTGGGATAGTGGTTTTGTCTTTTATTTTGGAATTCTGAGCATTTCCCAGCTATTACTTAGCTCAGATGGCCCAGCCCCCTGTTTCTTTTCTGAGAGCCTCTGCATCTGTGAGGAGAGGAAGCCTTTCAGGCTGAGGCACTGGGACTCAAGCATCTACTTTTGTAAACCTGTAATTCGAGCTACTGGTCCATTTACATTAATTACGAAGTTGCTAAGGGTATAGATCGTGAAAGTTCTCATCACAAGAAAAATATGTCACTGTGAGGTGATGAATGTTAACTAAACTTAGCGTGGTGGTCATTTTGCAAGATAGACATAAATCATTATGTTGTACGTGTTCAATGAATATGTTATATGTCAATTACACTGCAACAATATTTAAACAAAAGTCTAAGAGAATATCATCACAAATAGACCCATTGTGGAAAATCACGACAGGCAGAATGCTGTAGAGGAGGGACCCCAAAGATTATAAAAGTCACATTTTATAATCAAAGAAAATGTGGAAAAGAGAAATTGAGTGACTTGCCCAAGGCAACACAGCTAATAATTGATGGAGCCAAGATTTGAACTCCTTGTACCTGGCAAATCTGATACTAGTTAGAAATTAAGCCAGAGTTGGCCAAATAAACAAATAAATAGAAAAAAAAGAAAAAAATGTTATAGATTTCATGATGAAATTGAAAAGGGGACATGACTTTTACTTCAGTTTATGTGACATACACCAGAAATGTGAAATTTTCAAAACCCTACAAAGCATGCACAAAAAAGGGACCTTTAGCACTGACCCTCAGAGGGAAAGGAAGGAGAATTTTATAATTATCAGATTGGCCAATTTTAAAAATCAGGACCAAATGAGAATTACATTATGGGGGATTAGAAATTCTTACACAGTGCTAGAAAATGTCAACATTGTTAAACCACTGTTAAGAGCAAGTTGGAAAGACTGAGTAAATTTGAAGGTGCCTGGGCCCTGGAACCCAGCCATTCCATTTGTATTATAAACAAGAAACCTCCATGCATGGCATTGTGGATATTTTTAATATTGACAAATTAGAAATCTGCTAGATGACCAAAAACATGTGTATACACTTTAACAGCTGATAGCTCAATTGATGTTTCTTTCTTTTCAGCCAGAGTAAGCTTTGAACAAAGGAGATTCATCCTAAAATGCTACTGAAAGTTTGAAAACGCAATTGAAGAACAGACACTGCCTTTATAATTATTCAGTGTGCATACGTTATTTTTGAGACATAGAGTTTATCAGCTATTAAAGTTATGCAAGTTTAGCACCTGATAAAACTCACAATTTTCACTCCTTTTCAAGTTTAACTGATTTAAAATAATGGGTGAAGCCAGACTAAGCTCCAAACAAAGAAAATTTATTCACTAGACTTTTTGATGGGGATGCATCAAATATAGAGTATATGGGTACAAAACTGGCAATAGTTGATGAATTGAGGGCACACAAATACTGAATGAAATTATTATTGATGTTTGCGATTCCATTGCTTCAAGTTATCAGCAGTGCCTGGACCAGAATGGTCATCAGTTTGCAAGCAGGCATTGACAAAAAATTATTCGCTTCTGTAGATTCTTTTAAATTTTAAAAATGAACTGTATGTTAATAAAGACTGACTTTATAAAAAAAATGTGTATCCTTTTTTGGCACACCCTTTAGTTTTTTTAACGAGTTTTTTTTGTGTGTGTATTGTTGTTTTTCATAGAGGAAGGGAGAGGGAGAGGGAGATAGAAACATCAATGGTGAGAGAGAATCATTGATCAGCTGCCTCCTGCACGCCCCTGCTGGGGATAGAGCTCACAACCCAGGCATATGCCCTTGACCGGAATTGAACCTGGGACCCGCAGGCCAGCACTCTATCCACTGAGCCAAACCTGCTAGGGCATTGGCACACCTTTTATATTGCTGTCTATCATATAATGGAACACTGTTTAGCAGGCGAATGAATGAATGAAGTTTACATATAAAGTTAGATAAATCTTAAAAACTTTATATTTAGCCAGAACAAAACAAGTTGACATACTATATCATTTATATGAAAAATAATACTATACATTGTTAGTGGTTACCTACATATCTTAAAATTGTAAAAATACTTACTGTAATGATAAATATGAATGCAGGATAGCAGTTTCCTCCAGATAGGGAAGATGGAGAATGGGGAATTATAGTGAGATAGAGAGAGGGGTTTAAAACACCTCATAATGTTTCATTGCTAAAAATAATCTGAGATAGATGTGATAAAATAAAAAGAATTTATAAAATAAAGTGTGATGTGCAAGAGCCTTTATTTAGCCTCTATATTACTTGCCTAAATGCCTGAAATATTTTATATTTTTAGTTATGAAAGAAATAGCTGTGATCTTATTTTGCAGCTATGATTTGTAAAGATCTGGGGTGCTGATTTGCAACTAAATACAATTTAGTAAATTCAATTTGGAAGTAATAGAACAATTAGGTAGTTTATCTGATTTTCTATGTAAATTTGTGACAAACCTTAGTGCAAACATTCTAGCTCTGATTCTTGAGCTCTTTTCTCTTCAATGTCAGGTGATCATTTATCAAAGCCCTAGGGCAGCGGTTCTCAACCTGTAGGTCACGACTCCTTTGGGGGTCGAAGGACCCTTTCACAGGGGTCGCCATCGGAAAACACATATATAATTATATATTATTTTTGTGATTACTCACTATGCTTTAATTATGTTCAATTTGTAACAATGAAAATACATCCTGCATATCAGATATTTACATTACGATTCATAACAGTAGCAAAATTACAGTTATGAAGTAGCAACGAAAATAATTTTATGGTTGGGGGTCACCACAACATGAGGAACTGTATTAAAGGGTCGCGGCAGTAGGAAGGTTGAGAACCACTGCCCTAGGGAAAAACATCTGAATTAAGCAATTTAAAAGCTCTTAAACTAATCTGGATTACTGGGTGACAAGGTGGATAAGAGGGTTCTATTAATCCTGACAGTATCCTGCCCCATCTGATCCTACTTAAGATTCAGGATTTGTGTGTGTGTGTGTGTGTGTGTGTGTGTGTGTGTGTGTAATTAAACAGCTTCCTTTGATTAAATTTATATATATAAAAGGCAAGATTACTATAATCCATTTTTTAAAAAATGCATGAACAGGAAAATGAAAAATTATAATAGTTGTGTGCCTCCTCACACAACTCTCATTTCCCAATTGAAATCCAAGTTTTCTCCTCCTTGAGGTGAGAAAGTTGGTCTCCATTCCCTATAAAATAATAGCAATTTAAGAAATCCTACATAAATAACATGGCTAATTCTCCCCAAAGGCTCCACTTTACCCTAGTTATTACTTTTGATCTCTTAATTATACTTATGACTTGAACCAATGGACAACAAATAGATTATGGTATCATATTAGCTAGCATTAGTTAGACTTCAGCCAGCATTTTCCCAACAACATTCAACAGTGAATTTGGTGGGTGTTTGTGTTCTTTTCCTAGAAAAATATATCCACAGCAGGTATATAAATCCTCCAGTGTTTGTAATAGCCTTGCCAAGATGTCTGGTTTGCTATGTAAGATACCCAAACAAATTACTCTTACATCTTCCTATAATTAAATGTTATTATTACTTTTATGATTGCATTTGCCTGAAGATCTAATTAGAGTACATCTACCAAGGCCCAATCATACTGAATTGTAACCTTTTTTACAACCAACTTATTGAGTACGTACAATGTTGCAGACATTGTATTATCACATATCTTATAACAAAAACTCTCTAAGGGAGTTATTCCAATTTGCCAGATGAACAAACGTAGGCGTGGAGAGGTTTAACCTCTATTTGCAGCACTAATCGATATCTGAATCACTTGGAGAGCTTTTAAAACACATCCATTCCTGAAATGGAGATTTGCAGGCAGGCGAACTCTTTAGGCCGTGCACCTGGTAACAAGCCGGAAGGAGATGGGGGAAGCAGGATGGGACAAGGGGACAGCTGTGATGCCATTGCGCAATCCCACAGATTGTTCAACTTGGAAGAATCTTCAAAGTTATAGCCAATGGAAGGATAGGGACAGCCATTGTACTATTCTTTTTTTTATATATAAAGCACAAGAATTTGTTGTTTTCACACAAAGAAAATCCATCATTTTGTTCATATCTACTTTTGTTTTTATTTACTTATTGTTTTTTAGAAAGGAACATATACTTTATTAGGTAAGGTTCAATCTGCAACTGTGAGTTGTTATGGCCCATAAATAAATGGCTACTGTAGATTTTATTTTTTATAATTTTTATTTTATTTCATTGTTGACAATATTATAGATGTCCCCTAACACCCACTCTTTGCCCCCTTCCTACCAGTGCCTGCCCTGTCCCAAGTCTATACCACACTACTGTCTGTGTCCGTTGGTTATGTATATGTGCATGTAAGTTCTTTGTTCATCTCTTCTGGCCTTCCCTGCTCCTCCCCTCTGAGATATGTCAGTCTTTTCCATGCCTCCATGCCTCTGGGCCTCTTGTTTGTCAGTTTATTATGTTCATTAGGTTCCACTTATAAGTGAGATCATGTGATAGATATTTATCTTTCTCTGACTGGCTTATTTCACTTAGCATAATACTCTCCAGGTCCTTCTATGCTATCACAAAGGGTAAGAGATCCTTTTTTATAGTTTTTTTAGTCTCTCATCTACTGATGGGCACTTGGGCTGCTTCCAGATCTTAGCTTTATAAATAATGCTGCTATGAGCATAGGGGTGCATATATTCTTTCTGATTGGTGTTTCCAACTTCTTAGGCAATTTCTTAGAAGTAGGATCGCTGGGTCAAACAATAGTTTCATTTTTTTATTTTTTGAGTAAATTCCATACTGTTTTCCACAGAGGCTGCACCAGTCTGCATTCCCACCAGCAGTGCACAAGGGTTTCCTTTTCTCCACATCTCGACAGCATTTGTTGTTTATTGACTTACTGATGATTGCCATTCTGGCAGGTCTGAGGGATATTTCATTGTAGTTTTAATTTGCATCTCTCTGATGTTAGTGACCTTGAGCAGTTTTTCATGTCTCTTGGCCATCTGTGTGTCCTCTTGAGAAGAGCCTATGCAGGTCCTGGACCTATTTTTAAATTTGGCTGTCTTCCTTTTGTTGAGTTGTATGAATTCTTTAAATATTTTGGAAATTAAGCCCTTAACAAATATGTTCTCCCACACAGTGGGCCCCCTTTTCATTTTGGTGATGGTTTCTTTTGTTGTGCAGAAGCTTTTTATTTTGATGCAGTCCCATTTGTTTATTTTTTCCTTTGTTTCTCTTGCCCTAAGAGATATATTGAAGAAAATACTGCTACTTGAGATGTCTGAGATTTTAGTGCCTATGTTTTCTTCTAGGATTTTTATGGTTTCACGACTTACATTTGAGTCTTCCATCCATTTTGAGTTTATTCTTGTGCATGGAGTAAGTTGGTTGTACTTTTGCTCAGTTGATCTTTGCGAGCAGGCTGCTCCCGGGAAGGCCGTCTCCTGCTGATGTGGCCATTCCCAGAGAGGAGCTCAGCTGTGAGCTACCGGCAGCCCACATGTGCAGCAGCCGGGGGAGTGAGTGCCTGAGTCCCAGAGGCACGATCTGGGTGGCACCTCACCCAGTGCTATTTCTCTTTAATTCCAAGGATGATTGCAAAACAGTTGAAGCTCTATATCATGAACTGCCTTTTTGGCATTGCTATCAACCAGGACGCAGAGGTCCTGGCCTACTTGTATATTCATAGGTAATAGAACTGAAGTGTCGCACTGAGTCCCACCGCGGCATGACCTCACCTTTCCGTAGCATGGCACTATTTACAAAAAAAAAAAAAAAAAAAAAGGCTTTCATTTTCATTTTTTTATTCGAGACTAAAATCAACCTACTGAGAGGATCCAGTTTCACAGGATAGGACACTGAGATGCAAAGACTGCAAGTGCACGAGTCACCAGGTAGAGGTTTCTTTGGCTGATTTCGCAGCCAGTTCTCAGTTCATACAGACCCCGTTGCCTTGAGTATTTCAGCCTGTGTCCAACCTGCCAGGGTGTTAATAAAACCTCAACCTCCCTTCATCTCTAATTTCTGACAAACTTTTAAGCTTCTCTACAAAGTACAAGCGTAGCACATCCAATGACTTTAAATAGTGAAGAGAACACAGAAACGGTATGTCCCTGAATAAATGTCTGCTTTATAAGTCACCCTTAATAAGGAAACTTATTAAATTATGCATTTTAGCACAAAATAAACAGATTGGTTTCGACAACCATTACATCTTACTTACCCATTTGTTGTACTGGAAACAGATGAAATGTCATCGATATGAATGAACGAACCTAAGAAAAGTGTTTGTGTCCAGTATATCAAGATAAAGTGGAATGGGCCACTTTAAAGCAATACAAATATATCAATATGTAATGGTCCTCTTTTTCCAATCTTCATGGAGTGTGCCCTTAGCCTCTGCACAGTTTTTCTTCAACATTCCCAGGGGAATTCTTTTCCCCTTCTCTCTCTCTCTCTCTCTCTCTCTCTCTCTCTCTCTCTCTCTTTCTCTCTCTCCTCTTTTCCCCTCTCCCCCACCTTTTTCACTTCCTCATTTTTGTGGAACCTCAAAAGGTCCATAGGAATACATTGTTTTGAGAACTGACATGTCTGAAAAATTCTAGTCTACACTTATGCTTCATTTATTATTTGACTAGAAATGGAATTCTAGATTGTAAATCATTTATTCATTTTAAGGTAATTTTCCATTGTCTTCTATCTTTCAGGGTAGTTGTTGAGAAACTTGACGCCATTTTGATCCCTTCAGTATATAATCCATCCCACAATCCTCTCTTCCCTCTCCTTATTCCTACAAATCCCTGGAATGTCACAATGAATATATTTAATATGTCTGTCAATTTGTTGGACAAAATGTGGTATTTCGTTATTCGTTGAAATCTTGGGGAAATTTCAAATGAAAGGCCAGGAGTCACTTTCTGGATTCTTTTCTACATACTGAGGCAAAAAACCCTGCAACACTAATGTTCTTACTAAGTGGCGAAATCCACCAGACACAGGATACTAGTTAAATTAGGCCTATTTGTCAAATAGGTTGAATTCTGTTCACAATGACTCCATTT
Organism: Myotis daubentonii; assembly: GCF_963259705.1. Classification (NCBI taxonomy): domain Eukaryota; kingdom Metazoa; phylum Chordata; class Mammalia; order Chiroptera; family Vespertilionidae; genus Myotis; species Myotis daubentonii. The sequence goes on along the minus strand of NC_081840.1, from coordinate 135,422,541 downwards.
ATGAAATGAGACTACTCTTCTCACTTAGCTGTGATTTTGCTCCCCACTTGCATTTACTTCATGCCATAGAGGAAAGTAGATGGCTTGGGGTGGATGCCAAAAAAAGAAAGTGTTTAGTGCAGATTTCTGTTGTAATACACCAAAATATAAAATGTGTTTAAGCCTAACAATGTAATGAAAAGTTAGAAAGTGTTGCTGGAAAAATTCATGTAATCCTAAAGAAATAGATATATTAATTTTGGGTTGTCTCATAAATTCAAACATGTTCTTAAAGTGAAATTCATGATAGTGTACATGATTTGGTTTAGCAATTAATCTTAAATAGGATAAAGGTGTCAAAATATAAAAAAGGGTCCTATAAATATTTTAAGCAGAGATCATTACAAATCACAATGCCCAAAGAAGCCCAACTCTAATTTGCAGCATCATCCCTTTCACACTTGTATAGTCCCCTGTGAAACTCTGCACACTTAACCTTTTGAATATGCAACTCTTCCTCCTGAAACTCTCACTGGTACCGCCCACTCTCTAGCCTCCTCTCCCCTCATATTCTAGCCATATGGACCATCTAACCATGCTCACAGCTCTAAGCTTCAACCACTTCTTCTCATTTCTCTTTATATTCATCTTATATTTGTCATTTAAAACTCCCTTCCTAGTTCACCTTCCCTGGAGACCTTGCTTGAGCCTGAATGTGACTTAGATTTCTAGACTCGATGCATTTTTTCACCCTGTTGTTACATTTTAAAATAGTTTAGAACATGTTAAGGTTACTTATTCCCTACCCCAACCCTGCCACCTACTCCCGAAAGCTTCCTCCGGGCATTTGTCATGCCTCAGTCTCCTTTGAGTCTCTATCTCCTAGAATAAGACTGTTGGCTCAGATCAATTCAGAGAGATTATAAGCACCAGAGCCAGGCAGAGATTATTGCAGTAGGTTGAACATAGAAAAAAGTAAAAAAGATGTTGGTGAAAACAAATCAAGACAAGGGAGAAGGCAAGAATCATGAGAGGTTAGTGTGAATTGTGGATTTGGGTGCCCCTGCCGGAAGTGAAGATGTGCACCGAGGAAAATGCCTTAGGAGGGAGAGGACGATAAAGGCGTCTTCCAGGGACGCTGATGGAGGGGTGCACTGGACCCTGAGAGAGAGAATAAGCATGGCTAGAAATGGGGAGATCTTTTTCTTTTTCTATGGAAGCTCATAGATTGGCTGAGATTTCAAAGGAAAAGAATCTGGTGCGAGTTGTGTGAGACATGGGATGTGGGAAAGGAGCCGAGGAAGCAGAGCCAGTGACAGAAGGAGAGGGGGGCAGGGAGAGCACCCTCTCTCAGTGCACCCCAGAAGTGGCGGGAGGCGCCTCCAGGAAGAGGCTGTTCAGACAAAATGATCCAGTGAGAAAGGGTAGCAGGATTGGGGCTGGGAACCCACTGAGTATCTTTGAGGCAGAGGTCAGACCAAGGGTATTGAGGAAGGAATGGGAAAGGAAATGCAGAAGGACATACTGAAGAATTCTGAGGGGGCAATACTGAGAAGTGAGGAGGAAGTAAGCTTTTGAATATATAGAAAAAATGAGGAAAGTTTACTTAGATTTCTTCATTTGTGGAAATGAAGGAGACAGGCTTTTCATTCATACCTGCTGTCTACACTTAGAATACCTGGAAGAGGGTACAACTAGATAACTTTCATTGACTCTAATTAAGAGTAAGTAGCCATGGGTAGATTTAAGTGGGAATGGTTTACTCTAGTTTCCATGTCTTTTGTAAATTAAAAAAAAAACTTTTTTATTGAATTTATTGGGGTGACATTGGTTAATAAAATTATGTAGGTTTCAGGTGTACAATTCTATAATACATCATCTGTATGGTGTGTTCACCACCCCAAGTGAGTCTCCCATCACCATTTATCCCCCTGTTTACTCTCTTCCATCTTCCCTCACCCCGTTGTCCCTCTGGAAATCACCATACTATTGTCAGTGTCTATAGGTGTTTTTATTTTTTTATTTTTGTTGCTTGATCCTTTCAGTTTTTTCACACAGCCTGCAATCCACCTCCCCTCTGACAGCTGTCGGTCTGTTCTCTAGCTGAGTCTTTTTCTATTTTGTTTGTGAGTAAAGTTTGTTCATTAGATTCCAAATAGGAGTGAGATCTATGGTACTGGTCTTTCTCTGACTGAATTATTTCACTCAGCATAATCCTCTTCAGGTTCATACATGTTGTCTCAAAGGGTAAGAGATCTTTCTTTTGTACACTTTTAAATTTGAAATTTTTCTTACAGTATTTGTCCCACTGGCCTTGGTTAACAGATGGAGGTGATCAGTGGCAGCACATATTTTTATAAGACGTTATTATTTTCATAATTAACTACAGAATACTTAAGCATTGCTTTATCATGTTGTCTTCGCCATTCTGCATTCAGTGTGTCCATCTTTTGATCTCTTTAGGGGGGGACCTGTCTACACCATGCCCTATGCAGTTGTGGTTAGCTTTTTAGGGAAGGAATTTTTAGCAAAACCTCTTGAGGCAAGTCTTAGCATTTAATACTCCTTGTTTTTTTTAAAAAATAGTTATCTTTATTGTTGAAAGTATTACAGATACCCACTTTTTCCCTCATGGACCCCCTTCTCCCCATGCCTGCCCCTCCCCAGGCCTTTACCACACTATTGTGCCCATGGGTTATGCATATAAGCTCTTTGGTTAATCTCTTTCCATCCTCCCCCTGCCCCCTTCCCCCTGAGAATCGTCAGTCTGTTGCCTGCTTCCATGTCTCTGGATCTATTTTGTTCATCAGTATGTTTTGTTCATTAGATTCCACATATAATTGAGATTATGTAATATTTGTCTTTCTCTGACAGGCTTATTTAGCCTAGCATAATACTCTCCAGGTCCCTCCATGTTGTCTCAAAAGATAAGAGATCCTTCTTTACTTCAGCTGCATAGTATTCCACTGTGAATATGTACCACAACTTTTTATCCACTCATCTACTGATGGGCACTTGGGTTGTTTCCAGATCTTAGCTATTGTAAATAATATCGCTATGACCATAGGGGTGCATATTATCTGATTGGTGTTTTGGGTTTCTTAGCATATATAGGCCTTTTAAATTTAAAGTTTTGAAATTAGAAAAAGAAAAATGTTTATTTCTTCCTAAGAAGGCTTTTTGCCAACCTATCAACACTAAGATTTTCATTACAGTAGTCATGTGCTCCCAAGGCTACGTTCTGGGACTGCAGGCAAAGCTGAAAGGGCAGACACCAAGGCTAATGTGCTGCTTCTCAGAAAACAGAAAGTGAAGAGCAAGTTGATGAGACACAGGATAAAATAAACCCTGTGACTAGACACATGTGACAGATGCAGCCTAAAGGCAAAAAGGCAGTGCGAGTGGTATTTCAGTTAGAGAAAGGAAAAGAAAATGGGATTCTAAAATTAATAGATATTAAGAAGAAACTGGTAGATAATGAATAGTAAATGCTGAAATTGAAGAATTTGGCACCTTGCAAAAAGTGTGCAGAAAGAATAGACCCAGCAGGGGAATAGAAGAAAGACCTGGAGGTGGGTGGGTGGAATTTTTCTTTTTCCTCGTCTTAATATTTAAAGATCCTTTCTTAGTTGGGAGCGCAGAATGATTCTTGCTTCGGAGATAACAATCTGTACTGCATCTCAGCCTGTGCTATCTAAAGGATGCAAAACACAGAAAGTCTACTGCCATGGTTCCTGCTTTAGTGATACTAATGAAAGGAAGAGCTCAGCTTGCATTGGTAATTGAGTGAGTAGATTCCTAAATCTTGGTAGACATCTTATTATGTTTTAAAACGTGAGATGCAAGTTCTAAAGTACAATGTTTGGGTATTTGGATGTAGGTATATAAATGAATATGGCTACTAACTATCCTTCCAAAACTTAGAATGGGTGGAAAAGTTGGAAGTGATGGATTCTCTATTGACTCTGAAATCAAGATAATATGGATTTTTGCTTCCTCATAATGCTGAAGCTAATGGAGAATGAGAAAGCACACTGACGTATTGTGTAAAAGTATTTTACAACATACCTTTATTTAATGTATTTTTTAAAAGCATTTCTACTGGGTATTCTATACTCTAATTTTCTGATTCTGAATATTTGAATTCTGCCTGCATTTGCCCCTCAACAGCAAAGAGATGACTCATAAAACAGGAAAGATTTTTTCCAAGGGACCTTATACTATGCTTCTACTCAGAGCCTTGAGCCACAGAGTAAAAGCCATGCTCCTTGATGCCAGAAAGGTTAAAGCTGTTTAACTTTGAGAAGGGTTTTTGAAATGATGAAGTAAGTTCCCTGATTAAATAACTTCACCAGGACTTTCAGAAATGATGGAAGTTAATAGTGGGCCAGGATTGTCCATCATGAACTATACATATAAATGTATAATGCCAGGCTATTCCTACATAGTACTTTACCAAAGGACTTTGACAGAAGCCTCTAAGCCGCAGCGGTTCTCAACCTGTGGGTCGCGACCCCTTTGGCAGTCAAACGACCCTTTCACAGGGGTCGCCTAAGACCATCCTGCATATCAGATATTTACATTACGATTCATAACAGTAGCAACATTACAGTAATGAAGTAGCAACGAAAATAATTTTATGGTCGGGGGTCACCACAACATGAGGAACTGTTTTAAAGGGCCAGAAGGTTGAGAACCACTGCTCTAAAGTAAACCTTTACAACGAAGGCCAGCAGCATCCTAGATAAAGAGTGGTTTGTATTGGTGGTAGGAGTAAGAGGAGGGGATCTGCAGAGACAATGGCCTAGCTTCTCCCCTGAATTACACATCTCCGAGAGGCTTTGCAGAAGGAGCTCAGCTATTCCATTGGCCTCTCCATTTATTTCCAGAAAAAGCAACCCTGGCAGGTATTCTTGACACCTACCAACTGTGGTAGAGATGATTGTTTTCGTTGTCAGTATACACTGTTACCCTGTTTTCCTTTGTGAAACATTCTACCATCAGTCTCAGTCCATGTGGTTAAAGAATTCTTGCTATCAGCCTTCGTGGCAGAGATGTGCAAGTGACTCATGCCTGGCTCATCAGAATACTCCCAGCACCAGTATTAGTTCAGGGAAGGTCACAGGTCCCTTTTAGAGCCACATACCTTTTTTCTATGTTCCTGGAAGGTGTGCAATGCAAGCCTAGAGCTGTTAAGAGCCACTTTGTCATCATGAGGGATGACTGAGAGCATGTTGTCAGCACATGGGGGTCCAGTAATATAAGTTCTCATGAAAAACTGAAACACCTTTTAGAATAAAGCAGTAACATCAGTATGCTACCACGGATCTACTAATCTGGTTCCTAGGTTTGTATTGTATCAGCCTCTGCTGCCATTATTGAGAGCGTACTCTCCTCTTCCACGCCTAAGGCTTCTGCTTACTCATGGCTCTTAATTACTGTTCTCTCTCTCTCTCTCTCTCTCTCTCTCTCTCTCTCTCTCTCTCTCTCTCTCTCTGTCTTAGCTTTTGTGCTACTCTACTGTCTGGGTCTTATTATGCTTTGCTCATATTCAACATAATTAAGTATGGACATCTGATTGAATTTCCCTACCCAGTACAGAGGGTACAGAGATTTTTTTTTTTAATGTTTTCCTTTATAGGGAAAGAAAAACTTATACCTTCTGAGGTTCTGTGGCAGGGCCTGAGAATTAAGCTAACATAAGACAAATTAGTAGGAGAAAAGCATATGTTCTATTTAGTGTTTTTACATTCACACAGGAGTACCTACAATGAAAAGGAAGATCCAAAGAAGTCTTTTGGGCCCCAGAGTTTCATATCTTTTCAAATGAGGAACAACAAATTGTGAGGATGTGATGAGGGGCTTGGGCTTGGGGAAGTAAATTGTGAGACAGTGACTAGGAAATATATGGGGGAACTAATGGAAGGTAAGAATTATTTTTGTAAGTTTGTTCCGACAGGTACATTTAAGTGTTGACTCACAGTCTCCAGGATAAGATTGGTTTTCTATTCTGAGAAAGGAGGTCAGAGAGCCCTTCTTGCCTCTGCAGTTTCTCAGATACCTTCCACTCAAATAAGCAATATGCCTAAGTGGCACTGCTTTGGAGGAGCATGTTCTGAACCCCTTCAATTCTGACCCAGCGCATGAAATTCATGCACGGGTAGGGTCCCTAGGACTGGCCAGTGATCATGGCCCATCCAGGCCTTCTGGCTGCCAGCCAGGGCCTTCCTTTGTTCCATGCCACTCCCGTTGGTCAGCACACATCATAGTGAGCGATCGAACTCCAGGTCTCCCAGTCGAACTCTGGAGGGGACACTTTGCATAATATATATATATATATATATATATATATATATATATATATATATATATATATATACTTTTAAAAATAATATACAATAGAATACATACTATTAAAATTATTTATTGAGCACCTACTCTGCACTAGGCATTGTTTATAGCCTGATTGCCTGATTGGGGCCTGCTGGCCAACCTCTTGGTCCCTTCCCCCAGCTGGCAGACTCCAATCACCTGATGGTGAACAGGGAACCGCAGGTGTGTGGCGGCAGATGCAGGCAGTGACGGGCCAAGGCCCCCGCCCTGCCGGTCATCCCACACACAGAAGAATGGGCTGGTGAGTGGGCAGGAATGGCAACCTCTTGTCCTTTCCCCCGGCCAGCAGGCTCCAATCTCCCAATGGTGAATGGGGAACTGGGGGTGGGTGGTGGGGGAGGAGAGCTGCCAGCAGCCAGGAAAGATGGCCCTGATCGCAGGCCAGGCCTGCGTGTACCAGTGCACGAATTTTGTACACTGGGCCTCTAGTGTGATATAATCTAAAAGACAATCATTGACGACCTGTCTTTCATTTCCCTGACTCCTTCCAGACATAAGGTCATTTCCAAGGAATGTGTTAGGGTTGCCAAAGGAGGAACACATGAGGCCAAAGTGGTAAAGGATTATAAATATACTAGAGACCCGGTGCCCAAAAATTTGTGCACTTGGGGGGGAGGGGGGGTCCCTCAGCCCGGTCTGTGCCCTCTTGCAGTCTGGGACCCCTTGGGAGATAACGACCTGCTGGCTTAGGCCTGCTCCCGGGTGGCAGAGGGCAGGCCCAATCCCTAGGTCGGGCTCAGAGCAGGGCCGATTGGGGAGTTGGGGTGCCACCCCTGTCATGCACAGAGCAGGGCGGATCGGGAGGTTGCAATGCCACCCTCAGTCATGCTCAGGGTAGGACCGATTGGGGGGTTGGGGCACTGCCCCCTGTCACACTCAAGGCAGGGTTGATGGGAAGGTTGCGGCGCCACCCCCTGTCACGCACAGAGCAGGGCCAATCAGGGGGTTGGGGTGCCGCACCCTGTCACACACAGAGCTGCAGGGTGATCAGGGGGTTTGGGCGCTGCCCCCTGTCACGCTGATCCCAGTGCCGGGAGGCCTCACGGCTCCGCTGATCCTGGTACTGGGAGGCATATTACCCTTTTACTATACAGGATAGAGGCCTGGTGCATGGGTGGGGCCAGCTGGTTTGCCCTGAAGGGTGTCCTGGATCAGGGTGGGGGTCCCCACTGGGGTGCCTGGCCAGCCTGTATGAAGGGGATGATGGCTGTTTGCAGCTGGTCACACACCCTTCAGGGTGGGGGTCCCCACTGGGGTGCCTGGCCAGTCTGGGTGAGGGGCTGAGGGCTGAAGCTCCCAACTGCTCCTTTTTTTCTTTTTTTTTTTTATTCTGGGCTAGATTTAGCTCTGAGGCTCCAGCTCTTAGGCCTCTGCTGCTGAAAGCAGGTATCTGGTTTGTTTCGGTTCTATAATCGAAACAATGTATAACTCCAGCTCTGAGATCCCGGCTCACTGAAAGCAGGTTTCTGGGCTTTTGTTTAGCTTCTATATTTGTTACAATGTTTCAAACTGCAGGCTCAGAGGCCAGCAAGGCAGGCGGGGAACGTTGGTTTCCTCCTTCACTGAAGCAAGCAAGCCTCATGTTATTTTCAAGCTGCCTGGCTGCCGGTGGCCATCTTGGCTGGCAGTTAATTTGCATATCTTGCTGATTAGCCAATGGGAAGGGTAGCAGTCATATGCTAATTACCATGTTTCTCTTTTATTAGATAGGATTAATTCATCTGGTTACCAGAGGGGCTGAGCCCCAAAATGGCGCCAGCACCCAGGGACAGGGAGTCAGATTTTTAAAGGATTCTAGGCAGAGCATTCCCTGGGCAGATCCTGATCCTAGGAAGGTCCAGAGGGGAATGATAATAGTCTTAGCAAGTCGATTGTGGTCTAAGCGAAAAAGAATGTCAGTTGTGGAGTGGTCTAAAGGTCAGTTCCCAGGGGAGGGGGCATTGATTCAATTATTTGATCAGACCTAACAGATAGCATGCCCAAGGATTCCTGAAAACACCAACTGTGCTCAGAGATGGCATAGTCTCAGGGGGTCGTGGGATAATCTCTTGGTGCTGCCACCCACGATGACCACACTTGGTGTGCCAGCCAAACGTGCCATAGACCCTGCCATTTGCTTCAACATGTACCAAGTTGCAGCTGCAATTGGGGAACTGGAGGATAAGAGAAAAATTAAAGGTTAGGGGGGTGTGAATTAGTGCCTTCTTTCATTCTCAAAGTATAAATTATCTAGATACCTTATCCAGAAACCCCATTCTTTTCTATTTTTAATTTCATTTTCTCATTGTATTTTTGGTAATTACTTGTGGTTCTGTGATTGTTTATAAATGTTCTGTTGAACATCTAGATCCCAGGACTCACTATAGATATTGAGATTCAATAGGTCTGAAGTAGGATCCAGGAATCTGCATTTCAACATGTTTACTCCAGGGTTCTGACACAAGAGTTTCACAGAACAGCCTTGGAGGAGAGCATGGCTTGCCACAGAGGGGCAGTGCGTTCCCAAAGGCTGGGTGTAGCTAGTGGCAGCAAGAATCCGGGACCTGAGTGAGGGTCCAAGTACGTGAGGAAGAGGAAAAATGTAAACCTAAAAAGGATGGATTCAGAATCAGCTGCTCAAACGCCTGTTAATCCCTACCTTGGGTTTGCAAGGCCTCTGAATAGGATAGATACCATTGATCTCATGTGTGGCATAGATGTTACCTTACTTATTACCAAGTGTCTCTAAATAAAATATCAACTACATACCCAATAGCAAACACATCAGGTGGCATTTCTTCCTGAAGTTCAGGTCAGGATGGTTTGAGGACCTGAGATCTAGTCTGCTATACTTCTGTCCCTGACTGTAGGTGGACAGTGGTACTTTCTTCAAGCCATTGGGTGTCTCTCTAAAGCTGCTAATCTAAATCCCATTTAAGAGTAGAAGCCTGTTGTGTAGGTATGATGTTTGTGTGTGGCATCTATAAAACAGCACATACATATGTGATGGCAGTTGAAGAGTATATTTCCAAAAAATCCAGGATTAATACTGAAAAAGATTCTTTGCTGGACTAAACTTTAGTTAGGCTCCATACCTTTCTTAAACCCCAGATATGTCCACTTCCTTGTAAATTCCAGTTTTCTCAAGAACCCTGCTAAGTCAGTTTTAGTAAGAGTCATTCACCTGCATTTCTTTCTTTTTTTAAAATGTTTTTATAGATTTCAGAGGGTAAAGGAGAGAGAGTGTGCACGAGAGAGAGAGAGAGAGAGAGAGAGAGAGAGAGAGAGAGAGGAACATCAATGGTGAGAGAGAATCGTTGATCAGCTGCTTTCTGCATGCCCCACATTGGGGATCAAGCCCGCAACCCAGGCATGTGCCCTGACCGGGAATCAAACAGTGACTTCCTGGTTCATAGGTTGATGCTCAACCACTGAGCCATGCTGGTCAGGCAATCCTGCATTTCTTACTGCTTTCAATATCTAATCCAGTTCCTCATCCTCCACCATACCCCAATTGTCTTATTTGAAGATTCTTTTACTTCAGTGTAGCCAGAATAGCCCTAATCTTGATGTTTCCTCTTAATTTTCTATGCCCTGACCCCTGACCCTGCACCTTGGCTATAAATTCCCCCTTACTTCTGTGATTTTCAGAATTGTTCCTGGTTCTGTACTGAGGAGCTTCTCTCCTATTGCAATAGTCCTGAATAAAATCTGCTTTCACTGCTTTAACTTTTTTCCAGGTCTAGTTTTTCTTTGATAATTCTGTTATTTACATTGAGATAATATGGGTAATATTATATAATATCTATAAAATGGGGGTGAGCCAAAATATTTATTTAATCTCAACAGGTTGGAAATATAAAACTTCACTGTGTATTTAAGTACATAATGTCTATTATATACTTCATTTAATGTCAACAGATTGGAAATTAAAAACCTGATTGTGAATTTACATAAATACACATTATAGATTTTGATTTAGGAAGGACATATTTCTCTGAGATCTGAGAACATCTTGTTGTTTTTTTTTTTTTGTTTATTTTTTTAAACAACAAAACAAAACAAAAAAAATCAAACCATCTGTTATATTTGCCATGCACAAGAGAAAATATTCCTAGTTGGTTGATTTTCATTAGTTTAAAGACATTGTGCTAAATATTTTTCAACCATAACAGCTGCAGGAATATTTATTTTTTCTTTTTCCAAAGGGCCATTCAGAATATTCCTTGACTGTTGAGTGCCTGGATGGTGCAAAAGTGAAGCAAGATGCTGCCCCTGGAGTTGGGTGTCACTCAGTGTCCCCATGTGCCTGCAAAGTGTTTCTACATTAATAGAAAAAGAAAGCTAACCTGACCAGTGATATTTGTTAAATGTCAGCATTTGAAAAGAACAACAAAAGCAGATGTAAGTGAAATTTAAAAAGTTCTGGAAGTAGCAGTGAGACACTGCAGAAAGGAGAGCACTGAGGGGGGGTCCTCTCTCCTCCATTTACTGGGTGTGAAAACGTCACATCTTGGAGGAGGAAAGATGAGTAAAATTATGCATTGTGCTTAATTGTGTAATGATTGGGGATGATGATGGCTATATATGGTTGTTGGAGGAAAGTCCCAAAAGTCTAAATTCAGGATTGATTCTGAAGAACTGACACTCATTGCCTTATTCAAATTCATAAGAGCTTTAATAGGAGAAACTTACATGCACAGCAAAGCAGCTGCTGCCAGTGGTGGCTGGCCGGAAGGAATCTACACTCCTCCCAGGACAGGATTCCTTTTTACAGGTTTTACTATCTATAATAATAAAAGTTATTATCATTATAGGCTGGACATCCTTCAGGACGACCTTCCAGATGAAGCCGGGGCCGTGAGGGAAGCCTGGGTCCTGGGTGCCTGCCAGTGGCCAGAGAGAAGCCGGTGCGGTGCCGGCAGCCGGGGGAAGGAAGGCCTACTCTTGCACAAATTTCGTGCATTGGGCCTCTAGTAGGTTAATAGTAAAACCATATGGTGGGTAGTCATGCAGACCACCAGGAAGAGCAATGCATTCCTCAATTAACAGGTAACATCAGGCAGTTATCACACTCTGTGCATTCATTAGCCTCCTGCCTGGGGGCATGACATTTATCAGTGGGCAACATTCGCTTTCTGGGTAATCAGCCAAGCCTGAGGCTACAGAGAGTTAAACAGTCACAGAGAATTAAACAGAGTCCACCATTTCCCAGACACCTTTGCTGCTGGAGCCTATCTCTAATGTGAGTTTCCCTCAGCGGTTCTCAACCTGTGGGTCGCGACCCCTTTGGGGGTCGAACGACCCTTTCACAGGGGTCACCTAAGACCATCGGAAAACACATATATAATTACATATTGTTTTTGTGATTAATCACTGTGCTTTAATTATGTTCAATTTGTAACAATGAAATTGGGGGCCACCACAACATGAGGAACTGTATTAAAGGGTCGCGGCATTAGGAAGGTTGAGAACCACTGCCCTATATTGTTGTCCCAGAGGAGCAAGCTCAACTGCATGGGGGACTATTTATAAAAGCAGCTGATTCTAGCACAGAACTTTGGGGTTGGAATTCCTGATTCCTCCAAGGGGGAGGAAGGAGAGAGCTGAGGGAGTAGCAATCTGCATGTTGAAGGTGCTGAGCAACCTCCTGAGTCCAGGTCTCGGGGTCTGAAATCTTGGACCTGTATTCCTGGCCCCACTGTCTCTAGCTGGGTGACCATAGGCAAGAAACTTGAAAACTCTTTGATTTTCTAAACTTCATATCTATGAAGTGGGGTGAGTCAAAATATTTACTCTCAACAGTGTTATTAGGATGAAGAAGTAGCATCTAAACAGGCTAGACAAGGGCCTGGTGTTCGCAGCACTCAGCACCTGCTGAATGTTGTTAATGTAATTCTCCAGGCAGAACACAAGATGACAATCAACAGCAGTGCGTGCACTTCATTAACTAAGAACTCTTTTCACGGAACATACTCTGAAATTTTCTCTTTCGATTTCTGAGGCTTTTATAATTATGATCAAAATGCCCACTAGTGACCCCTTTTAAGCCTTTTCTTTTTAATCCTTTGTTAAGAGAGTAGATTCAATTAACTTCTCTCTCCAGCAGATTTTCTAAAGAATATTTTGAAGCATAGTTTTCCCAGAGAAAACTATTGGGGGCGGGGGGGGGGAGGGGGGGAGGAGTGGTATGGAGTTAGGTGGGGGGCAGGGGTTTCAATAGTCAAAGAAAGCTCAGGAAACTCTAGATTAAGTTATTTTTGAAGACGTTCAAAAACTCTTATTGATTTATTAATTTTTTAATTAATGATGGTAAATAATTAGTTAATAGGTATTAATAAATACCTATTTTGTGTTTATTCTGTGTCAGGCACTGTTGTAAGTGCTTTATAAATACTAACGTAACTAATCCTATGAGGTAGAAGATATCCTCATTTTAGCAATAACAAAACAGAGAGGTTAAGTACATGGCCTAAGGTCTCCCAGCTAAGAAAGGGAGAGCTGATACTCTGGTTCCCAGACTCTGCTTTGAACTAATGGCAGTTTGAAGCTCCAAATGGGAGCCTGACTCACCTGTGTACTTGCTCTCATTCTGTAATTCCCCACACTTATTTGGCCGTAGAACCCACATTTTTGCAGAACACCTATGGGTCTAATTTTCTCCTTAATTCATTCATGGATCTCAATGGAGGGAAGAAATTTATATTTTTTGAACAGCTGCTCTATGCCAAGTGTTAGTGCTGGCACTTTGCTCTTAACAGTGATAGGTCATCAGGACACGGGCAAAGCTTTGACCTGGAAAAGATGGACTGTCCTTGTATTTGATTAATAAAGTCTGTATGATATGAACTCGCTAGGTAGCTCATCCTAGCTGCTGGATTTTCCCATCCATCAGACACAACTATTTATGCTATCAGCCAGCATGAAGTAAACTCGGTGTGAGGATCATAAACAACAATCTCACATTAGATCACAGATCATTTCTAAAAGAGCAGAGCCCACCATTGAACTGAGGGGTTTGCATTAATAGAGCCCAGTGTTCCGTCCTTCTCCAGAGATGATTCATCTCCCTGCTCAGGCCCCACCTACTCAATCACATCAGATGTTTCTTCTCCAAAGCCCTCCCACCACCTGTCAAAGCAAGGCTGATTGTTCTAGAAGCCGCCAGTCTTTGTAAAGGGACCTTTCTTATCTGGAGCTGGGAATTTTATGCTGAAACATAGGACAGAATAAAGTCAAAATCAGAAAGTTAAATAAAATGCACATACAATTTAAATTTACTGAACTGTGTTCTTTTATAGCCACCTGGACAGCTGTAAAATGTGAAGGCATCTCTGAAGCACAGCGTTTGACTGATTTAAGATAACCTAGCTGAACACAGAGGTGGGAAAATGGAAAAATCATCAGGACTCTCATCGTTGTTTATCCTTCAGACAAAGCCATCATTCATCTCTAAGCAAATAAATTATTTTTTATAACTAATTTGTGTTTTGTGTCTCTTACTTTATTTAAATATGGTTGCTAGTGACGATTGAGCAAATAAATCTTCAAATATTCTGAAATGCATAAGCTAAATATATGTTTCACTATGCATCATGTATATATCTCTTTAAAACTAAAAATAATTCAGAGTTTCTTTTGTTCTTTTTTACATAAAACAAAGCAGGATGTTCTCTAAATGTGATTGAATTGAATTGTAATTTTTATCCAACTACAGCTGAAGCTACCATACCAGCTTTTAAGGCATTCCTAAGAGAATAGTAAAAACAAAACAAAACAAAGAAAAACCCAGATAGTTCAATTTTTTGGAAAAAGGTTGTCTTTGAGAAATACTTTCCAATGCTAATATGTCTAGAATTAATAGAGGCAAATTTTCCATAAGGCTGTATAACTCAAGGAAAATGTTTTTATAAGAAAAAATTGGTTATACAGAACCACCAGGCTTTGATATTTGATACCAAACTTGGTGTTCACACACTTATTTAGTTAAAAGAAACTCTTTCCTCCCTTTCTTTGGAAACTCATGGCCATGGACCGAGTAATTTTTTTCTGGCTATATCTTATTACCAAGCTAATAATAAATATATGCATGTTTTTCAAAATTTTCTTTTTTTCTTTTTTCATCTTGCTGTCCTGCCTCTTTGCCTGTCCCCTGTTCAACAACGGTTCTGCCCTACGCTCATAGCTTTACATCATGTGTGTGGCAGAGCAGAAAAATAAAGTTAAGAAGTAAAACATTTCCCTTTCCAATTTTGTCTTCCAGAGCCTGAGCACCAGGGTCATTTAGGTGATTTTCACAGTGAGATAAAAAGGACAGAATTCCTCATAGTGGATAGCCACTGAATTTGGCCAGAAACACTAGGAAACTTCACCAATCTAGAAAGAGATTTCCCTTGGCTGGGTAGTGGATAAGACAGTGGTGATTCAGAGCTTGTCAGAGTCAGGAGACCAGGGTAAATGACTGCATGCTACATCTAAGAAAAAGCCAACCATCCCCCAAGCACACCAGTCTGGGAGCCATTAGCAGCCTGGAAAAAAATCTAAAGAAAAGACCATCATGAGAGACACTGGGGAGTGCCCAGGCTATGAGTTCTTGGTCCACAGAACTGCCCCCTCCCCTGATCCCACCCTTCTCTTGAGCAACCCTACCTATGGCTCTGCCTGGGGGATGCCAAGTGCCCGTCCTGTCAGAACCAATAGCAGACAGCAGCTTGCCCACAGAAAGCCAAACAGTGCATTCATTCATCCATTTTAATCAAGTCAACGGCTGTATATTGAACACCTCCTATTGCTGAGCATTCTTGTAGGCACTGAGCAGAGATAAAAATGAGTGCCTCCCCTTATGGCTTTTCCATTCTCCTGGGAGACCAACAATAAACAAATAATATAAAACATGTCAGGTAGCCATAGTGTTGCTATGAAGGATAACAGGTGTTGGGGATTAGAGCGAGAAGGGAGAAGATTGTAAATATGGCCTAGTCAGGGAAGGTGGCTGTGAGGAAATGACTTTTGGGTAGAGACCTGATTGCAGAGAGGGACAGAGAGAGGAGAGGGATCTGGAAGAGGATAAAGAGTGTTCAGGGCAGATGGGACAGTGAGTGCTGTGTAAAGGCTGAGCCCGAGCATGGTGGGCCTGTGGGAGGGACAGTGAGGAGGCCAGTGTGCTGGAGAAAGAGGGTCAGGCAGCGACTAGATTGTGAAGAGAACTCATTGGAGGGTGGAGAACACAGAGATGACATTTAATAGGCCACTTCAGACTGTGAATCTCCAGGACAAAGAATGTCACAGGCAATGTTTATAGTACACTTAAGTGAGCAGGTAAGAAGCACACAGTAGCTCTTGAGTCCTACTGAGCTCAGGTTGAGGCATGCTGAGTTGGGCTTGCTGCTTGAGAGCACTTAGTGTAAGCTCCTGCCTGGGAGTCTCAAAGTGAGATTTGTGTATGTGTGTTTTAGAATGCATTTCATTTTAGTAACAAGATGTAGCATGGGAAATTAAAAAGACAGTATATGTAAGATCACTCAAAAAGCACATTTGACTCTGCCGTCTTAGCTCAGTGGTTGAGCATCTACCTATGAACCAGGAAGTCATGGTTTGTTTCCCTGTCAGGGCACATGACTGGGTTGTGGGTTCAATCCCCAGTGTGGGGTGTGCAGGAGGCAGCTGATCAGTGATTCTTTCTCATCATTGATGTTTCTATCTTTCTCTCTCACTCCCTTCCTCTCTGAAATCAATAAAAATATATTTAAAAGAAAGAAGAAAGAAAGAAAGAAAGAAAGAAAGAAAGAAAGAAAGAAAGAAAGAAAGAAAGAAAGAAAGGAAGAAAAAATATGATGCTTATATGCTAGACATTAGCTGGTGTAATTATCCAGAATTTTATAGTATCCTATATAATAAGAGAAACATGCAAATTAATCATCCCTCCACTACGCTCAAGCCACGTCCACAACCCATGCCCACCAGCCAATCAAGAGCGAGTATGCGAATTAACCCAACTAAGATGGCGGAGGCCACAGAGCTGGAGCAAGCAGGAGGCTTGGGTTGCCCCCGGCAATGGAGGAAGCCAAGCTTCCTGCCTGCCCTGGCAGGCCCTTGGTTCCACTCAAGGCTACAAAGTTTCAATTATAAAAGATAAATAAATCTCAGATACCTGCTTCCAGCTGGCTGTGGCCATCGCTCAAGGAGGGGCTGGGAGCTTGGGTTGCCAGGGGGCATGACCATCCTGAAAATGGCCCTCAGCCCCTCACCCAGGCTGGCCAGGAACCCCAGCTGGTCCCCACCCGTACACCAGGCCCCTATCCTATATAATAAAAGGGTAATATGCAAATTGACCCTAACAGCAGAACGACTGGGAATGATCGGTCAGTATGACACACACTGACCAGCAGGGGGCAGATGCTCAATGCAGGAGCTACCCCTTGGTGGTCACCGCGCTCCCACAGCGGGAGCTCTGCTCAGTCGCAAGCCAGGCTGCCAGCTGCCAGCACAGCAGTGCTAAGGATGTCTGACTGCAGCTTAGGCCTGCTCCCCGCTGGCAAGTGGACATCCCTCAAGGGCTCCTGGGCAGCTAGAGGGATGTCTGACTGCCAGCTTAGTCCCTATTCCCCAGGGAGCAGGCCTAAGCCCGCAGGTGGACATCCCCTGAGGGGTCCCAGACTGTGAGAGGGCACAGGCCAGGCTGAGGGACCCCCCTGAGTGCACAAATTTTTGTGCTCCAGGCCTCTAGTAGCATTATAATAGCATACATTAACAAAGTGTACAGAATTGATTTAAAAACCTACAAGTCTCTAAAAATACACATTTCACAAATGAAGACCATTTTATATAATTTCAGAATGCAAGCAAAGTTAACGTTATTTATTATCATTTTAACAAGTATTTAAAACTGTCAGAATTATTATTTTTTTTAAATATTTTATTGATTTTTTACAGAGAGGAAGGGAGAGGGATAGAGAGTTAGAAACATAGATGAAAGAGAAGCATCGATCAGCTGCCTTCTGCACACCACCTACTGGGGATGTGCCTGCAACCAAGGTACATGCCCTTGACCGGAATCGAACCTGGGACCCTCCAGTTCCTAGGCCGATGCTCTATCCAGTGAGCCAAACTGGCCAGGGTGAATTATTTTTTTATGTGTTGGTTTTGGGTGTACAATGTAATGATTAGACAAACATATACTTTACATAGTCTTCCTTTTGACATTTCCAGCACTCCATTAGGCACCACAAATAGTTATCACCATATTATTGTTAACATTTCATACACTTGCTTATTCCTTCGTGACTATTTTGTAAAAAGCAAATTGGGTTTCTTAGTCCCTTTACCTGTTTCACCCAGTGTCCCAACCCCTCTCTCCTCTGGCATCCATCAGTTTTCTCTCTGTATCTTTGAGTCTGTTTCACTTTTGTTTATTCATTTATTTTGTCCTTTAGATTCCACATATAAGTTTAATTATATGGTATTTGTTTTTGTCTGACTTCTTTCACTTAGCATTGTACTGTTTAGGTCCATCCATGCTGTCATGAATGGTAAGATTTCTTTCTTTTTTATGGTCAAGTAATATTTCAGTGAGATATTTTAATGGGCAGCTATATGGTACAGATTATTGGGAAGGCTATGTGGTAAAGTGTAAACAAAATTCCACTACTGGTATTTTAAAGTCTCTAAATTGGGAGACCCAAAATTTTGGAAGGAAGGAGTTCCAGACTGACTTTTGACCTAGATAAATCTTCCAGGCCTTTGGAGAAGATGAGAGTCATAGTTACTCCTTTTTTTTTTATTCCTTTCAGCTGTTGCTTGAATCGCATAATCAATCTATATAAAAGGCTAAGTGTCCTTCCATCACACCAGTAGCTATGAGCGTCACCAGGGGGCAGACACTCAATGCAGGAGCTGCCATGAGGCCCACTGGCCACTTAAAAATAAAAAGCACCAGGGACCTGGTGCCAACAAACTGACACTCAGCTTCCCCCAAATGGAACACAAGCCCTGCCACCACCCTGGAGCGACACCCCACCAAATTGCAGCAAATACTGCCAAGACCCCATGGTGCAAAATGCAGCCCACAGCCCAGCTCAGACTGGAAACCGTAGCTGTGGGCGCCAGGTAATGACATCACATAGCAGCGCCAGGCTTCATCTTCCTAGCAACTAGCCTCCTTGGAGTTTATTCATCCCAGGAACCCAATTTGCTTTATAGCCAGGTGCAAACATTTTACAGCTTAACCAAATGTTTGTGAAGCATTTTTCCATGCCTCATCTCATTTGATCCTCATAGAAGTCCTGGAGTACGAACTAGGAGACTCGATAGAATCCTACTTTCTTTTCATTAGCAAGATGCGAATAGTGATATTAAAATATTTGTTCTAATTAATTTCCTTTCAATGTACACAAATCCATGCACTGGGGCACTAGTGGAATCAATAATCTCAATCTTTTTCAAGGCCATTTAGCATTGGTTAATTTCTTTTTAAATTAATTCTCACCTGAGGATATTTTTCCATTGGTTTTTAGAGAGAGTGGAAAAGAGGGGGAGGGACAGAAAAAAAAATCCATGTGAGAGAGACACGTCGATTGGTTGCCTCCCAAGGATCCAACCTGCAACCGAAGTACATGCCCTTGACCGGAATAGAACCCAGGACCCTTCAGTCCATGGGCTAATACTCTATCAATTGAGCCAACTTGACTAGGGCTAGCATTAGTTAATTTCTGACATAGAAAATTCAGCATCAGTGTGCGCATACGTAATGTTTGAGATGAGTTGATAAATTTTCAGTTAGGGGCTCAATTCCTTTCTAACTTCTAGATTTGGATGTAATCCCATTAAATGCTGGTTTAGAACCTCTTACATTTACTTCATAGCTCTTATCATAGTTTTGTTCATATATTTATGTATATGATGACTTTAAAAAAAAAATAATTTGTTTAATAGCTGCCCCTGCTTTTAGACTATATATTGCACCAGAGTAGGGGCTGGTCCTTTCTTGATTATCATTTTATCCATATGCTGTAATCAGTTCTAAAATGTAGTAATATAATCAAATAAAACATGGCCCAGTCTATTAACTTTTTGAAACTTTGCTTTCCCCAGATACCTACTTTATAGACTTAGAGACAATGTATATAAATTATTAGCACAATACCTTGCACACAGTAGGTACTCAATAAATGGTAATTATTAACTTCATTGTTATGATAAAGGACTTTTTCTTATTTTCCTCAATTAATGAAGTATTGTGAGGACTTTCATGTGTCATTAAATATACTTTGGCATTATTATTTTCCTGGGCTAAAATATCCAATTTTTATTAGACTCTTAATACTTTGAATAATTTTTCTTCTTTAAAATGCAATTTTCTCCAGTTGTTCACTAATATAAATAACCCTGTAATAAACATCTGTGTGTATACAATTTCTGCTTATTTCTTTAGGGTGGATTCCTAGAAGAAGAAAGGCTGGTTTTCAGTATATAGACTTTGTATAGAAATCTCTTTTATATAGTACTAGAGGCACAGTGCATGAAATTTGTGCACTGAGGAGGGGGGTGTCCCTCAGCCCAGCCTGCACCCTCTCCAATCTGCCAACAGTCGGACATCCCTCTCATAATCCGGGACTGCTGGCTCTCAACAGCTCACCTGCCTGCCTGATTGTCCCTAACTACTTTTGTCTACCAGCCTGATTGTGAGGGGCTGTTTCTCTCTTTTCCATGTCCCGCATGGAAAAGGAAACAGTCCATTTGCTGAGTGGAGGAGCTGGGGATTAAGAAATTAAAGAAAGACCAAGATGCAGAAATAGATTTTAAGCTGGGGCCAGGTGGACACCATCCTCTCTGATGGAGAGGGGGAAAAAAGGGGGCTGAGCCACACAGCAGGTTTATTTTAAAGGCCTAGATTTACATATCTAGTTCCGCCCCTGCCTGATTAACATGTCCAGCCTTATTGGGGAAGCATGTCCCCAGGGCATGGCTCTGCCTATGCTCTGAGTTCAGCTGACAATAATTATAAGAAAATGCCTAGGTGCCTCCCAGGCGGCCCTCTACATCTCCCCCATTTTTGTTTTTTAAGCTACTATAATAAAAGTAAATTTTTAAACATTAATAGGAGGGCTCTAGAATTAAACAATTGCAAACAATGCAAATGCAAAAACTAAACTACATACATGTTATCATTTTCAAAATTTGAACATTAAGAACAAAACTGGCTATTAAATAATAACAAAACAATGCCAATGCAAAACAACAATATGAGAAATCAGAACTATGGACATATTAACATTTTTGCTACTAAATGAAAAAAATAATTCTCTTTTGCTGCTGGTGTATATTTACTCAGAGTCCTTGGACTTGGCTGCACAAGACTTTGCAGAAGATTGGCAGCTAACAGATGCTAGCATGAGCAGGAACATGGTTGAAGAAGTAGCTTCAACTTCTTGCTTTTCCACTATCTCTTGCGCTTCAGTCGTTAACTTCTTCAGATGACTCCATATTGACACGACAGTCTCTTGTGTCTTTCATTTTTCTTCTTCTTCCCTTTTGCTGTCATTAGGGCAGTACTTCGTCCTTTTGAGTGAATGTCTGAGTCCATTGTGGTGACGGATGTAACGCTCTGGCACCCGAATTGGCTGCATTGCTCCTTCTTCCTTGCTCTTGGTCCTGGGCAACCTGTAGCAATGCACAGGTGCTGACTGCTATCATGACAAGGCATCTTCACCATCTCTATCTTTGAACTGTCTTTCCTGTCTTTGTGGCTGGAGCAATCTGGTCAGTTGGGATCTGTTGTTGCAGGAATCCACATGGTCTGGGAGCTGTTCTTCTGAAAATATACAAATGTATTCTCAACCAAAGGTTAATAAAGAAAACCTTACTTGGGATTTTTTCTTTAAAATGATCTTTTCTGGCTTTCCCTGACATCATGTGTTTTTTCTGGGTGTCTTGCTGTTAGGATTAAATGAAAAATTTTATCTAAACGTAACTTAGTTATAGGATATTTTTTTTACATGATATTTTTCTACTATCCCCCCTTTTTGATTTAATTATTAGGAAGTTTTTTGGAAAATTTACATGCAGTCTAGATAATTTTAAATTCCAACTTTTTGCACAAAAATATAACTGCTTTAGGTTCATAGCATGTTAAGCAATTTTATCACGAAATGAAAATTTTGGTTAATACTTTTTGAATAATTATTTATTTCAAGTTAGCCTAATTTAATTTGAAAACTTGACAACTATTTTACTGTCAAATTTAATATTTTAACAAAAATTTTAATTTACACTGTAAATATTAATTGAAAGGATCACTTTACGTCCTTGAGGAGGCTTAAGCATTTCTGTTGTTAGGCTAGATTTAAATTTAGAGTCTGTTAAACTAAGCCTTCGTTTTTCTGGGTACCATTTTCAGCTGGACCAAGTCTCTTCTGTTATTTGGTTCCTGATCTGGGCTAGGCATGGGAAGTAAGAAGCAGCCATGGGGACAGGAGACCTTCCTCAGAAGGGGCGAGTGTTCAAGCCCCTGCACCATTGGGGGGGGGGGTGAAGATCTGTGCCCCACCTCTGCTGAGCCCCAAGTTTTCTCCTACTGGCCCCCCGACTGTGCCTGTCTTAGGTCGCCCCTCCCTGAGGGGTCTTACCCGTCATTGACTACCAGCTGTACTCTCTGGGCCAAGTAGGGTGATGTGAGGTTCAGTTTTGTCTCCTTGTTAACCTATGTCCCTCTGGCCTCCATGCCCAGCAACTGCCTTTGGATCCCCTCTCCTGCTGGTGGGGCCCCGGCATTGATCATAGGGAACCCAGGTTTTTTCTCCAGAGAGGGCCCAGCTTACACCATTGGGCAAGAGACAGATCCATGGTACCAGCCACCATGAGGCTTCAGCACGAACATAGAACTCAGGCAACAGCTGTAGGCAATTGAATTGTGAGAAGAGGAAATCCTCTCGGCAAAAAAGGTCAAGAGAGGTCAATACAGAATGCTTAAGTGCCTTCCCAGGGGGCCTTCCACACAGTGGAAGGGAATAAATTCTTTTATGTCCTTAAATATTAAATTGTTGCCAAACATTCAAAGAATTAATTTGTAAGTTTGTTTGGGATAAATGCACAATATACTGTTTTAAAGCATCAAAATTATTAATGAAACTTGTAGAATAATACCATGTAAGAATATTCTTTGCTCTGGGTCATGACAATTCAATTTTAAATTGGCTGTCTCGAGGTTTGGAATGAGGAACCTAGTTTGCAAAAAAAGCAATTTACAGAAACAGAGACAGCATGCCATCCAAACTACAGTTTTGGGTAAACACATTATCTAGAGTCCTTGGGTAACCCAGGTTAAACTTAGGCATGTTATTTAAATTACAGTTTTGGGTCTCCAGAACACTGAGTTGACACACTAACTAGAGCCCTCTGACCTTGGGATAGTTGTGCTGTACTTCCCAGGTAAAGGAAAAATGTGCCTTCTAAGACCAATATGAAACTTACAGTTTTTACCTGAGTTAATTGTTACCATACTTCACTTTACCGTCCCCTAGGTGGTTTCTGGACTGTTGGTTGTCTGGTTTGTCTTCTTCCTGCTGGATTACACTTGAAGAACTTCAACTTAAAAAAGAAAAATCTTTCTCTTTTACACCAAGTAACCTATAGGATTACTTCTTGGATCTTGACTGATAGTGCCGCAAGGCCATGTATTTCAAGTCAAAGTCATTAAACATTTATGGTGACTGTACTTATTTTCAGATTTGGTATTTTAACAGCAAATCATTAGATTATCCTATAAATATTAGTGGAGGATATTTCAAAATATTAAAATTTTTCCTTTTTATTAAATTTAAAATAATATTTTTAAACAGCATTCCCTTTTGGCTTATTTGCATATACAGAGGGGTCATGGGAAGCCTTCAGTAACTTTTTAGAAGAATTTTACTTTACTAGGATTCAATTGCTTACAAAGATTAGTAAATTTAGTAATTTTATGTCTGATACATGAGGTGCAAACACTGCCCCACCTCCAGCCTAATTTAAAATGCAGCAGCGTGGTGCTTTTGTTAGTTTAAATAAAGACATTGCTACTAATAAATCAATTTTTTCTTTTATTTGGCAGAAATTTCTTATGCAACCAAGCATATTATATTTTGAAATATTGCACTTGGGAAAAACTGTCAAATACATATCTAATTAAAAAATTTTCAACATTTAAAAGCAGTTCTCAACATAATAGGATCTAGTCTTGACCATGGAATCAATTACTCTTTATTTGTTTATGATATATGTATAACTATGGTTCTACTGAGAATTTAAGATGACTTAAAAATGTCTCTTATGTACAAGCCTTTTAAGAAATACGAGCTCTATTGTCAGCCCTTATAAAGCCAACTGCTTAAAACATTGGTCTATCATACCACTGAAATTATATTAAGACCGTGATTGCTAATTTATTAAGTATTAAAAATATTTTCTTAAAAATAGTATTAAATAAATTTGAGAGGCAAGCACACTTTCTGCCCCATCCGCATTTCCGTAGTAAAACTCCACCTTAAAACTCCACCCCTGAAATCCCATCATGCCTCAGTGAGCAGACACTCCTTTTGTGATTGGTTAAGTCAGAGGGTGGGCGGGGCCTTTGTTGTTTCAAGATGGCGGCCCCCAGGGGAGCGGCCGGCCATGCGGCCAACATGGCGGCTGCCAAGTCAGGCAGCTCAAAGTGGCGGCTGTCTACACTGTTCTTTGACAGAGCAAACCAAAACCCCTAAAAGATAGATGACCAACATTATATTGCAGACAAACAGGAATCTCATTAGCTGTTTATACCCTTTATAATTATCTTAAAGAATATCAATCAAATTTAAACTGGTTTTTGTATTAAAAAATTTTCAGTTGAGATCATAAAATTAATCCTCTTTTTTAAAATCAGACCAATGAGTAACATATTTTGAATTCCTAATCATTTAAGAGAAAACGCATTTTATTTTTTCCAAAACAAGTTATACTTTAGATATTTAATTAATTTCTCCTGATTCAATTTGCACTTTAAACTTTCAGAGCTTACAAGTCAAATATTAGCAGTTCTTTGATTAACTACACTTTTATATTTTTAAGAATAAATATTAAAATCTAATAATTAACTTTAAACCATATTTTTTCTGCCTGGGGAAACTGAGAAGCAAACTTGTAGGTATTAAAAAATGACTACTGGTGGAAAGCTGATTTCAAAGGAGCCACCTTTTGGCCACTTGATCTTCTCTGGGAAGGTCGGCTAGCAAAAGGTGTAGCCATTGAAATGCAAATTAACATTCCTAAAAATGGCTGCTGGCGGGAATTGGATTACCTGCATGCTAGGGGAAGGGCGTGTCTAGCCCTCCCTCCATTAAAAAAGGGTGTAGCTTTAAACTTTTTAATGGCAAGAAAAGAGACTTTAAAAACTTTCAGAGCTTTAAATCTTAGGTAGAAAATTAAATATTTAGCATTTTTCAAATCAATACTTTTACATTTAAGGATACATTTCAAATAAAATATAAGGCATTTTCAATTAATAGATTAACTTCTATCATCTAGACTTCATACTAGGCATACTCAGATCAACATTTCAGTATTATAAATCTCAATACTTTTAGATGATTTGAACTTAAAAGTTTTAAGTTTCCAGACAATAAGCCTGGCATAACTGCTAAATTTCAAAATGGTCACAATTTTCCTGCTGGGGAAGTCAAGAAGCAAAACCATAGCTATTCACATGTAAACTTGACTATCAACTTCCTGGTGGTACTTGCCTCAGGGCGGGAAATTTCAAAAGAGCTACTTTAAATCGCCTTGGGAAACCAGCCTGTATTTCTTTCTCAGGTTCATCTCCTCCATTTTTAAGGCCAAAACAGTCTTGAGTTTTTATTCTGTACACAGCAAAAGGTCAAGTTCAATTCAAAACTATGCGCACTCATTTTTAAACTGGCCTTCGCCCTTTACATGTGCACAGAAATCCCGGATGCATTTATGAATTTGTAAAAGCTTTAAGTCATTAGCTGGAAAAAAATGATAAAGATGGCAAAGATGAGGTGAAAAAGTGGCTTTCTTGGGGAGTGACATCCATATTGGATGGCCATGTGAGCTTCCCCCACCTCCTTGTTTCTTAGGGGAAGATTCAGTAATGGTCTGGCATTTACTCTTTCTATTTTATTTATTTTTCAATTTTTATTTATTTTTATTTTTCAAGGAAAGAAAAGATTTTTTTAAGATAAAGAATCATTGGCAGTTGCTGAGAAATTCCTTTAATCCTTTTCTACTTGGTTACAAGTAGTTTACACGTGGAGGCAGAGGAGGTGCAGATGGTATTCTTAGAGACTCGCACCCTTCCACTCCAGGCTGTAAGGCTGTGGCTGCACCCCACTTAGACATTCTTAAACTCTCCTGTGCTGAATCAAGGCCATCACCAATTAAAATAGGAATTTTCTCTGGACTTTTTGCTGAGTATTGGTCACACAACTGCTTTCTAACCTTTTCCCAGGTTTCATCAACAAAGCTTAAGAAAGAAATCAAGAATTTGACTACAATTAACAGAGCATAGTTTAAATAAAGCATTTTTTTGAGGATTACCCACGTTTTACACCTGGCTATTTCATATCAATTCACAACAATACACTCCCCTTACCTTATTCCTTTAAATCTGTGTGCACACGCTTCTGGGAGTGACCCCCTCGCTTTCTTCTTTTGCCTGTACTCAGTCCCTGTTGGGGGGCAGCAAATGTGGAGGGCTGTTTCTCTCTTTTCCATGTCCCGCATGGAAAAGGAAACAGTCCATTTTCTGAGTGGAGGAGCTGGGGATTAAGAAATTAAAGAAAGACCAAGACGCAGAAATAGATTTTAAGCTGGGGCCAGGTGGGCACCATCCTCTCTGATGGAGAGGCGGCAAAAAGCGGGCTGAGCCACACAGCAGGTTTATTTTAAAGGCCTAGATTTACATATCTAGTTCCGCCCCTGCCTGATTAACATGTCCAGCCTTATTGGGGAAGCATGTCCCCAGGGCGTGGCTCTGCCTATGCTCTGAGTTCAGCTGACAATAATTATAAGAAAATGCCTAGGTGCCTCCCAGGCAGCCCTCTACCCTGCCAGCCTGATCAACACCTAACTGCTCCACTGCCAGCCTGATCTCCCCCAACTGCCCCCACCCCCTGCCAGCCTTATCACCTTCAACTGCCCTCCCCTGCTGGCCCAGTCACCCCCAACTGCCCTCCTCTGCCAGCCTGGTTGCCCCTAACTGTCCTCCCCTGCTGGCCCAGTCGCCTCCAACTGCCCTCCCCTGCTGGCCCAGTTGCCCCTAATTACCCTCCCCTCCCGGCCCAATTGCCCACAACTATCCTCCCCTGCTAGCCTGATTGCCCACAACTGTCCTTCCTGCTGTGACCTGCCTCCTCCGCTGGGACCCACCTCCTCCACGCAAGGCAGCAGAGACATTGGGACCGCCTCCTCCGCGCCACACAGAGCTGCAGGACCACCAGGCGTCACCGCATGGAGTGGCTGCGGGGCCCTGCCTCCACTGTGTGCGCAGCCATCTTGTGACAGCCAACTTGTGATGACATGAGGGCATGACGCCACCTAGGCTATTAGTAGTATAGATAAGCTATTAAATAGCTTTCCAGAAAGTTCAACCCAGTTATTTTTCCAATTATGGCATAAATTGGTAAACCACTTCCCTGTATTCTTGACAACATCAAGTGTTTATTTTACTTCTTAATCTAATAGTCAAAATGGTATCTTATTGTTATTTTAATATGTGACTTTGATTGCCAGTGATTTTGAACATTTCTATGTCCTCAAAACACTTGGTTTACTGGCCCCTTAGACTCCATTTCACTGCTTTTCCTTCTATTCAGCTGACTTCTTCTCAGTCTCCTCTGCTGTTTGCTCCTCAGCAACCCAAATTCTTCCTGTCAGTCACTGGGCTACATTTTTTTTCTACATTCACTTCTTGGATGATCTCACTGGTCTCATGGCCTTAAATAACACATTTACGTCAGACACTCCAACATTTATATCTCTAATCCAGACATCTCTCTTGAACTTCAGACCCATAAATCCATTTTCTGTTAAACATCTTAACTTAGATGTCTTGTAAAGAGAAGTAAAATGACATTTCAAACACAAGCTATTCTATACTGAGCTTCTAATGTTTTCCTACAGACCTGTTCTTTTTCAGTTTTGCTAATCTTTGTTAATGACAACTCCATTCTTCCAGACTTCTGGCCCCAAACCCTGGACTTCAGCCCTCTTACTGTCACATCCCATATCTGACCCATTAGCAAGCCCTATTGGCTCCTCCTCCAAATATAGCTATAATCTGAACAATTCTCAATATCTTCCCCGTTTCACTGTAATGTGGTTTTCTTTTTAATGCCATCTTGACCCAGTTTTGAGACACAGACTAGCCCAAGGCTAGTGTGTTTCCCTTCTGAAGCAGCCAATTAAGGATTAAGTCCACACTTTAACCACTTCCCTTTTTGGCCTCTTGCACCCATGATCGCTAGAGGCCCACCAGAATCACCCCTCAGCCAGGTACCATACAGGTAGCAACTGCTTCAATGCTCTGGAGTCTGTGAAATTATTTAAGTTAGCCAATCCACAGGGGCCCCCATGGAAACCTAACCGACCTCCCCTCGAACAAAGAAATGAAATACAAACAGCTTAAAATATTTTTTAAATAAAACTCAGAAGGCTTACTTGATTTTTCTGCAAAACCAGAAATGAATGAATAAAGTAATGTCAACCCTTGAACAAAATGGGTTTGAATGGCATGGGTCCACTTATACACAAACTTTTTTTTCAGTAAATAAAGCCAGTACTATAAATGTACTTTTTCTCCTCTATGTTTTTCTTAATAGCATTTTTTCTAGCTTACCTTATTGAAAGGATACAGTATATATTACATTTTACATACAAAATATGTGTTATATATTTTATTGATAAGGCTGTTTATTTTATTGATAAAGCTTCTGGTCCACAGTAGACTATTATCAGTTATGTTTTGGGGGAGTCAAAAGTTACATGTGAATTTTTGACTGGCACTGCATTGTTCAGGGTCAAGTGTGTGTGTGTGTGTAGGCACCTCTTTAAGTTCTATGACCAAATGTTCTTAATACAGATTACTTGTTGTGTTTTGGTATTTATTTATTATTTAATCATCACTTGAGGATATGTTTTTATTGATTTTAGAAAGAGAGAGGAAGGGAAAGAGAGAAACTTCAATAGGCTGTCTTCCATAACACACTGATCAGGGATCAAACCCAAAACCAAGATATAAGACCCACCCCCCCCCCGGTATACAACCTTTTGGTATAAGGATAAAACTCCAACCAACTGAGCCACCCGGCCAGAGCTAATTTTTTACTATTTATTGCTAGGGTGTAAACCTCCTTTTCATTCTGATAAATCTCTCAGAATGGATAAAGAACAGGCTGACAAAGAGAGTGCGGAGAAATGGACTTGCAGGGAGAATGAGTAAGATAGATGATGGTAAGAAAGTAGCTTTCCTCCTGTGAAATTCTAGTTTGAACTACTTATGTCTCAATCTGCACTTTCAGTGCATTGCTCCCCTCTGCTTTTTTGTTTTACATTTATCTTAAGGACCAAGACAGAATATTTTGCTACTGAAATCAATGCATCTTTCATGAACAATAATGATGGCATAACTAACTTTTATTGAGTGTTCTGGCATAACGCAACACATATTTTAGTTCATTTATATGCCACAATAACCCTAAAAAGTCTACTATTTCAATCCTCATTTTATCAATTAAAAAACCCAGGCTTTGAGAGGTCAGTTGCGACAGAGTTCATCTCCTTGCTACATGGGTAGTGTCAGATGGCCTAATATTTCGTGTTATTGGCAGAGAGAGAAAACTTATCTCAGGAACTGACATGTGTAAACTTGAGAGCAGATGCCCCTGAGGAAGCTCTTGATGATAAGGGGATCCTGGTTGGACATTTATCAGAAGGGCAAAAGCAATCACCACTGGACCTTCTGTCCTGTTGAGGGGGAACGGAATGTTCCCCTGCCTTTCTCTGAGCCGTGACTGCCAGCCGGGTCAGCTCTTGGTTTTGATTTTATGTCAAAGAAATCAAACTGACTGCAGCAATCTGTGTGAGGGAAAGGGACTCCCACCCCAGAGCCTCAATAAATCTTATCAGGGCACAGCGTAGAACAATAGAAAAGCCACATGATTGCCCTCCCTCCGTGGACACCCCAGCTGCCACTTTATTGTGTTCTGTGCGCCTGGGGAGTCTCCTGTGATATTGAAGCCCTCCTTCTCACTTTTCTCTCTAACAGCAGTACACCTTTCTTATTTGCCGGACTACTGCTTACCCCGCTGAGATCTCTGGTCTTATTCAAATAACAAACATTTCCTCAAAAGAATGACATCTAATTAAATTCCAAATGACAGCGTTTTACAAAAAGGATGTTTCATTTTTTTTTTTTTTTGCAAGTCACTAATTCTGTTCCTTCTGATGTGTTCTTGCTTGTTCAGTCTCTCACTTCAAGGCATTCTGACGCAGATTTCAAACATTCTAGAAGGAAATAAAATGCAAGGTCCTATGGCATTTAGAATAATTTATGCATCTCATCCTCTAGGCTAACAGCCAAAGTGTAGTTGGAGAAATTTCCTTCACATTCTATTAAGGCTCACGCCACAATAAATCCTTTCGGAATGAAATCTAAATTGCAGTTGTACAGATAAATCTGGGGAGAAAAATAGGCCGGTGTTATTCTGCACCCCCCAAATGTTTGTAAAGTTCACTGAAAATAAAATTGTCAGGAGAATATCTGGTAGAAGTTCAAACATTCCAAGTAAAGTTTGTTGCAGTTGGTAAGAGGAATGCACATTGAAAAGGGGTCAATTAGCATTTATCATGAGATGCTGTTGTGAATGAAGTGTATTTACTCTGGGCAGCCAAGTACATGCTGTGTATCTTCAAAGTGATGGGAATCAGAAAATAATAAGCCAGTCACGAGGTGGAGGTGGAGGCTCCTACATGGCCTAGAGTTGCAGGCTCTAAGGGACTTTCATTGGTTTTCTCTTTTGGACACACTTTTGAAATATTCAAAAACTATAAATGCCCTACATTTAGCGTTGAAGAGGCACATGTGTAGGAGATGTTTCTTAAAGTGGCCACTGGCTGCATCAGGGAAATCAGCATCAGCTAAGGAAGTAGTTTCCTGTTGGCAATCCTGTCTTTTCTCTACTTTTGCGCTCTTGCCCACCCTGCCTCTGTTGGTGCTACAGCCCATGGTGGTGGGGTGAAGGCATGAAATCTGGCTGCCTATAAATGGGAGGCCTGCAGGAGGCAAATGTTTGGTTCCGTTCCTACAAGCTCCTTCCATCTCCAGAGCACGCCCTCATAACGAGAATGCACTTGAACTCATGGTCATGATATTTAAAAGCAGAGTCAGGCTTATGGGAACCAATTGGCTTCACGACTGACATCTTAATAGCTTCCCTTTTGACTACGTCATGTGTAACTTCTTCCTTGGAGAGCTCTGGAAAATTTCATTCTATTCTCAAGTTATCCAAAGGCAGTTTGCAGTGAAATCTTCTCACTGTGGCCTGCTCACATCTCTGAGGCTTTATCTCTAATTGTTTACAGTCCTTGTCTCCACATTGGATCTTGCATCTGGATCTGCTCTTTAATAACATGTGACTGTAGGCTTGGTGCAGGCTTCATCTGTCTCTGGAAGTGAAACCACTTGATTTTCCAATTCCTTTCTTTAAGTCAGGTTTGCTGAGTTTTGTGATAACCACAAAATACTTACTAACCATTAATTCTGAGGACAAGTCAGCAGGTAAAGTATTAACCTTATACAAACCAACAGACAACAACAAAATAGAACTCATATGCATATGTGCATTACCCATGGACACAATAGTGTGGTGAAGGCCTGGGGGCGGTGTCAAAATGAAGGAGGTCAATGGGGAAAGAAAGGGGGAACACCTGTAATACTTTCAACAATAGAGATAAATAAAAACTTTAAAAAAAAGAGAGATGCCCGCAAGGACCTACATGATAAAATAAATGGATAAATAAATAAATGAATAAATGGATAATAAATAAATAAATAAATAAATAAATTTGATTCTGTTACTTCGGGGACAGTACTTAAACACAAACCTAAAATAACTTAATTAATAAATTTATATTGATGAGAAGAGAAATGATATTGTGTCATTATCCTGTTTCGTTCTCCTTGAGGAGGAAAGTTAGCCTCTTCTTCAGAGAGTGTTGATTGTCTGGGTTGCCTTGGGATTTTTAGACAATGCAAAAGAGAGTTCTTGTATAGATGGGTACACCTTGGCAGGTCTATCTGATTTCACATGGAAATTTGTCAAATTGTGCTGTGCTGCTACTTTGGGGGAAAATAAATGTATAATTTGCTAAAAAGGAGTGGGCATTACTCACATGTTGATGGGCTTGAGTTTTCTTCCATGAACATGGTATGTTCTTCCATTTGTTTTTCTGCCAATTCCATGATGTTTTGGTTATCATAGCACTGTAGATAATTTGGAGTTAGGTAAGGTGATAGCTCTGGCTTCATTCTTTTTTCTCAGGATTGTTTTGACCATTCAGGGTCTTCTCTGGTTCCATACAAATCTGATATTTTTTGTTCTATTTCTTAAAATAATGACATTTGTATTTTGATGGGGATTGTATTAAATCTGTATATTGCTTTGGGTAATATGGGCATTTTAACTATGTTGACTCTTCCAAACCATGAACATAGAATATCTTTTCATTTCATTGTTCTTTTTCAATCTCTTTTAATAATGTTTTGTAGTTTTTAGTATATCCTTTGTTAAGTTTATTACTAGGTTCTTTATATCCTTTGTTAAGTTTATTACTAGGTATTTTATTCTTTTGGTTGCAATTGCAAAGGGAATTTTTTCCTCTCTATTTCTGGTTTCATTGTTAGTATATATAGGAAAGCAGTGAATTTTTGCACATTGATTTTGCATCTGCAACTTTACTATTTGTTTCTTCTTTCTAATAGTTTTTTGGTGGAGTCTTTAGGGTTTCTATGTACAAAGTTATGCCATTTGCAAAGTGTTACACTTTTACTCTTTCTTCCCAATTTGGATGTCTTTTATTTCTTTCTGTTGCCTGATTGCTCTGGCCAGGACTTCCAGAACCATGTCGATGGGAGTAGGCATCTGGTCTTGCTCCGGATTTTAGAGGACAAACTTTCAGGTTTTCACCATGGTGTATGATATTGGCTGAAGTTTGTCTTGTATGGCTTTTATTATGTTGATGTACTTTCCTTCTATACACATTTCATTGAGTGTTTTATTTCTGAATATATGTTATATCTTAAAATGCTCTTTCTTCATCTATTGGTAAGATCATATCGATTTTTATTCTTTGTCTTGTTAATATGGTGTATTACATTGGTTGATTTGCATATTTTGTATCATCCTTGTGCCCTGGAATGAACACCTCTTGATTGTGTTATTTTTTAAAATATATTTTTATTGATTTCAGAGTAGAAGGGAGGGTGAGAGAGAGATAGAAACATCAACGATGAGAGAAAATCATTGATTGGCTGCTTCCTGCACACTCCCCAATGGGGATTGAGCCTACAACCTGGGCATGTTCCCTGATTAGGAATTACTGTAAACTGTGACCTCCTGGTTCATAGGTTGATGCTCAACAACTGAGACATGCCACCTTGGCAGTCATTTATTATTATTATTTTTAATGTATTGTATTTGATTTGCTAGTATTTTGTTTGGAATTTTTGCATCTGTATTCATTAGAGATATCAGTCTGTAGTTTTCTTTTTAGTGTTATCTTTGCCACTTTTTGGTATCAGGACTATGTTGGCCTCATAAAATGTGTTAGGAAGTGTTGCCTTTTCTTCAATATTTTGGAGAGTTTGAGAAAAATAGGCAGCAAATCATCTTTGAATGTTTGGTAGAATTCACTAGTGAAGACATCTGGTCCTGGACTTATATTTTTTTAGAGGTTTTTGATGGTTGTTTCAATTTCATCAATGTTAATTGGTCTGTTTAGATTTTCCAATTCATCATGATTCAGTCTAAGAAGGTTATATATTTCTAGGAACTTATCCATTTCCTTAAGGTTATTAAATTTAGTGGCATATAGTCTTTCATAGTATTATAGTATAGTCCAGGGGTGGGCAACCCGTGGCACGCGTGCCAAACATGGCACGCCAGTAATTTTTGCTGGCACGTGAAACCCTCTCTTTTAATCTTCCATTTACAATTTTTTTCTTAATATCGACTTTTTTTATTTTTCAGATAAATTTAGTGTAGGTGCATCTTAGATAAATAAATAATTTTACATAACAAGTTATCTTAAAGAGCCTAGACATGGCTGACTTTGAAATGCAGTTGATTGAATTTCAGAGTAGCTCAATTTGGAAGCAGAAATTTATTGACCTTAGAGTTGACTTGGAAAACATTGAAAAAAAGCGATTAGAGACAGGAGTACCAGAGAGAAGTGTTGAAAATGAACTACTGAGAACTTGGAATGAGATTCCAGAAAACTTTTTCTGTTTAAAAAACTTTGCAACAGCGTTACTCTCCATGTTTTCATCCACATACGCTTGTGAATATTTGTTCTCAGTGATGAATTTTGTTAAGTCTTGTAATAGGAGTAGCCTGACAGATGAAAGTAGTAGCTCGTGCCTATCTCTGAAGGTCACGAAAAATAAACCTGATGTAAAATCTCTGTCATCAGTGATGCAGCAGCAAAAGTCCCACTGATAATATCAAACGGAGTCATAAAGTTTTCTGTCGGACTATCAGTGTACATGTATACATTAAAAAATAAATGTATTTTTCATCATCATATACTGTGTTTTCATCGCTCAAATGAATTTTATTATTTCTTTAAGGTTCTTCACATACGTACACCTTAAGAGATATCAAGTAGGCGTAACATGTTCTCAAAAAATTAGGGTTGGCATGCAGCAGAATTTTGAGTCAGAGATTTTGCTGGTTTTGGCACGCACTCACAAAAAGGTTGCCCACCCCTGGTATAGTCCTTTGTATATCCTGTGATGACTTCTCCTCTCTCATCTATGATTTTGTTTATATGGTTTTTTTCTCTTTTTCCTTAGTGAGTCTATCTAGGGGATTATCAATTTTATTAATTTTTTTAAAGAATCAGCTCTTTGTTTTATTAATTTTTTGTATAGTCTTTTTGTTCTCTAATTCGTTAAATTGTGCTCTAATTTTCATTATTTCCTTTCTTCTGCTTACTTTGGGTTGCTTTTGTTCTTCTTTTTCACATTCTTTAAGATGTGATATTAGGTTGTTTACTTGGGTTTTATCTTGTTTGTTGAGATTGGTTTGTAATGATATAAACTTCCCTATTATTACTGCTTTTGTTGCATCCCAGAAGTTTTGATATATCATATTGTCATTCCTGTTTTTCTCTCTATATCTTTTGATCTCACTTTTTATTTCTTCTTTGGCCCAGTCATTTTTAGTAGTATGCTGTTTAATCTCAACATATTTGTGGGTTTCTTTACTTCCTTTTTTGCTATTGATTTCTAATTATAAAGCATTGTGGTCAGAGAATATGTTTGGTATTATTTCACTCTTCTTGGATTTGTTGAAGATAGTTTTGGGACCCGACATATCTTTGAGAATGTTTCATGTACACTGGAAAAGAATGTATAATCAGATGTTGTGGGATGAAAGGCTCAGTAAATGCCAATTATGTCCATTTGGTTTAATGTGTCCTTTAAGACCAATATTCCTTTTTCTAAAATTTATTTATTTTTGTTGAAAGTATTACAGATGTCCCCTTTTCCCTCCATTGATCCCCCTCCGCCCTCCACCTATTACCCCTCCATGCCAATATTTCTTTATTGATTTTCTGTTTTGATGATCTATTTAAGTGCTATCAATGGAGTTTTAAGATCCCCAACTATAATTGATTTTGTCTGTTCCTCTCTTTGGTTCTATTAGTATTTACTTTATATATTTCAGGGCTCCCTGATTGGGTGCATGTATATTAAGAAGTGTTAGGTCTTTTTGATGTAGTGTCCCTTTATCATTATAAAATGTTCATCTTTGTCTCTTGTTACCTTTGTTATCTTGAAATTTGTTTTGTCAGATATAGTATGGCTATACCTTTACATCTGTGGATGTTATTTGCTTGAAGAATCATTCTATCCTCTTACTTTGAGTCTAACTTTGTTTTTTCAGCTTAGCTATGTACTCTGAAGGCAGTATATGGCTGTTGTTTTTTCTTAAATCCAACCTGCGATTCTGTGCCTTTTTATTGGTGAACTCTGTCCACTTACATTTAGGGTAATTATTGATGTATGAAGATTTTCTATGGTCATTTTTATCTTTTGTTTTCTGGTATCTCTCTGCCTCCATTGGTTATTTCCCTTTGTGTTTCTGTCTGTTGTTTTTCTTGGAGGGATTCCATATTTCTTTCCTCTGTTTCCTCTTTTCTTAAGCTACATGTCTTAGTTTGGGTTTTATGTGTGTGGTTACCATTAGGTTTATGAAAAAAGAAAGATTTATATATACAGTAGTCCTCTTTCTTTTGAATGCATCTAATCTCCATCTTCCTTTGCAAATCAGACTTTCACCTCCTCCACTTTTATGTTTTTGTTGTCTCAAATTATCTCTGTTTATGCTGTAAATTTGATGGTGATCTTAAGCATAGTTTTGTGACCTTTTGTTCTTTGTTTCAGGAAGAACAACCCCTTGAGGATTTCCTGCAATGGAGGTTTCTGGTGATAAATTCCCTCAGCTTCTATATACCTGAAAAAGTCTTTATTTCTCCATCATATTTAAAGGATAACTTTGTTGGATATAGTATTCTTTGCTGGCAATGTCTCTTGTTTAGTAGTTTAAATATTTGGTTCTACTCTTTTATGGCTTGTAGAATTTCTGCTGAGAAGTCCCATGATAAACAAATTGGCTTCCCTTTATAGCTTCCTTTCTTTTTTCCTTGGCTACCTTGAAAATTCTTTATTTGTCTTTAATTTTTGACAGGTTCAATACAATGTGCCTTGGAGAAGGTCTCTTTGGATTGAGGAAACTAGATGTTCTGTTTGCTTCTTGGATTTGAGGATCTACTTCTTTTCACAGGTTTTGTAAGTTTTCAGCCACTATTTGTTTAAATGAATTCTCTATTTCCTTCTCCTTCTCTTCTTCTGGTGTGCCTATTATTCTTATATTGCTCTTTCTGATAGAGTCAGACGGTTCTTGTAGAGTTCTTTAATTTTTTTTATGCTCAAGTCTCTCTTTTATTCCTTGTGTATAAGTTTTAGATTTCTATCTCCCTTTCTCCGTCTGGTCCACTCCTTTTTCTATGCTGTTAGTTCATTCTTGATTTCTTTTATTGAGTTCCTCATACCCATTTTTCTGTTTGGTTCTTTTCTGAAGTTTTAATCTCTTTGGTAAAGTACTCATTTTGTTCATTAATTTGTTTTCTGTGTGCATTAAATTGCTTGTTTGTATTTTCTCATATCTTGTCAACTATTTTGTAGAACTGAATTCTCTCTCATTTACATTACCTATTCCCATGTCCTTTAGTTTATTTTCTGGAGATTTTTCATTTTCTTTCTGAGCTGTCTCATTATGTTAGTTATTCATAGTATTCAATGTATTCCTTCTCTGTCTAGGCATCTATGTATGAGTTGCATTTCTCTAGCAGACTAATACAAAGAGGTGGCACTGGATCACATTTTTGTTTAGCTTTGTGAAATCCCAGTGCTGCCCTTGTAGCCACACACTGTCAATATAGCTGCAATGCATGGGGGAGGAATAGGCTGGAGGAATCAACTTGCTTCTTTGTTGTTTTTCCCTCCCTGCAATGGCGATCTTGCTGGAGTGTCTCCCCTGTGGCCTGACCTGGGACTGCTCACAGAGTGCCCTCTTTGCTCAGGAAAGGAAGAGATTCTGCAGTACAAGATCTGGGGTTTGCAGATACAGTAATGTGCTCCACAACCTCACGCAGAGAGTGAAGGACGGTGAGCTCTGGGAGGCTACAGGGTGGCAGGGCTCTTTGGCTTTGTTTCTCTGCCTGGAATGACAACCACCTGACAACCATAGCCACACACCCATGCTGTGTCCTTCCCAGGTCTCTGGGCTCAGCTGCAGTTCATCCTACTCACTTTTGCAGGAATGCCCATTGAATCTCTTTGCTCCTTCCAACTGAAGGGAGCACCAGCCACAACTGGCTCCCTCCCCTCTCCTCCGGGCTGAGCCCCACTATGTGTTCCTGGCTGCAGGACTGTGTCTATGGCTCATCTGAGCCCTTCTTCCTTCCAACCTCTCCCTTTTGCTCCCATTTGCCCACCTTTAGGTATTTCAATGAGCAGATCTCTCAGCCTTGCTCATGCACTGGGCAGGGAATCCTGAGTATTAGCTGTTCAAATTGTTGAAACTTTAAGGAGAGAGACCAAGGGGATCTCTCATACCACCATTCCTGTAACATCACCTGGATGGTCCTTCTAAAGCAGTTTGGATTATATGGTACCTCTGCTTCGAAACTTTCAAGTGTATCTACTGCTTTGAGGAGAGACTCTGAAGTCCTATGAATGTCATCAGGATTTTAACCCTCTGGTTTCAGCTTACTTATCAGCTATCTGCTCCTTGCTCCCCTTTCACAGCCAGTCTATTTGCTCACTACCACCCTGTTCTAATATGTCTGTGCTGTCCCTGGTGAAATTGTTCTCACTTGTCAAGACCAAGTTCAAATGTCAAATTGTTCTCACTTGTCAGACCAAGTTGTTCTGTGGGAACTCTCCTGACTCATTCCATACTGAATAAACTCTTCCCTTCTCTGTGACTTAATTGTACTGTGTAAATATTTCTATTCTGGGACTTATACTACATTATTTAGCATATTGGTTTAAATGTTTGTCTCTCCCTCTTATACTGTAGAATAACTAAAAGCAGGGACCTTGTTTGTTTGTTTTTAGCCTTGTAGTCAAGCAGATTGCATAGCACAGGCTAGACATGTAATAAATGCTTGCTAAAACAAGGGGAAAACACTCCCAAGTACCTTTCAGAGAGTTCTGATTCTGAAATAAAGGACCAGTGAGGAGAAGACGTGGTCTCCAGATTCATTGGAGATACACCTACAGCTAATTTAAAAGTTGTATGATTGCCATTAGCACTTTTATTTGCCCTGCATTATTTAATGAAATGGTAAATGCTTATGGTTTTTAAAAGCTCTGGCATTACTCTTTTTCTATTGCTAGGGAGAGTTGCATGTCTTGCATCAGTAATTTTTCACTTTTGGCATCATAAAGACAATTCACACCATTTACAATTGCAGTTCTGAATTTACTCCATGATATCAAAGAATAATGAATATAGTCCAAAAGATCCACAAAGGGGTAAGATTTAAAAAATCAGAATTGAGTTGGACAGAGCAATTGCTCAATCTTTGACTGGAATTCTCCCCAGCTTTTGGCACCTACTTCCTGGCCCTGGGTTCAGGACTGTATGTACTTGGTGTTGTTAAAAAGATAGTTCAATAGTAATGGATGAGGAAACAGGGAAACAATATTTGGAATTCATAACATCTCACTCCAGACATTCTACGTAAATTAGCTGAGGCACACATCCAACAGCCCCTGAGAAATACATACAATCATTTCCAGTTTGGGAAAGGGGATGGAATAATTGAGCAACTTCAATAATTCATTTGAAAACTCATTGGAGCTCATAAACCAAGACGAGTGACAGAGACAAAAGCTGAACTGAAACACCCTGACTTATTCCAGGATTAGGATTTAAACTGCCAGCTAAAAACTCAACTCTCTGATCCAGAAGAGCTCAGCATTTGAGCTCTGTGGGTTGTGGACAGGGATCAAGTCTCCACACATTTGCATCGATGCCATTCTAGGTCCTTCATTTTCTACAGCTCATTCTAGTTGGTATTGGCACCCTCAGTAGGACAGGCTCAGAACAAAAAGGATTTCCTGTGTGTCCTTATCCTGTAGCTCTGGACACTTCACTGATTGTCTTCTGCAACAGGTAAAATGTTTCTAAAACCAAAGATGGAAATGAAACAAAAATATGTTGAAAGACAAGGGTAAACACATTTAAGAAATTAAAACAAAATGATCATTTATTGTTTTTAATATGTAGTTAAATATGACAGCAGTATTACACAAATTGTTCCCTTCTCCCCTTTCTAAAATCCCAAATTTGTTGACTTCAACTGAAAGTGAAAAAAAATAGAACAAAACATGATTTAATTCTGAAGATAGCATTCAACAGAGAAAACACAGGTAACAATTGGTCACCACCTGCTTCCAGACCTTTAAAGATGAATTCTGTCACGATGGTGGTCGATACACTGGCTTTCTTACAAAATTATTACCAGGGAAAGAAAAAGATTTCCCATGTAGTGTAAGTAGGACCAGAAGAACTATAGAAAAACTTGACTTAAGAAGCTGTGTAAAGAACACTTAATGAATTATTGCAATCATAGGGATCTTTAGATAGCAAATCAATGAACTATAAGGAAATACATTCAAACTTAGATAATTTTTCTTACAGTGAAAATAATCAAGAAGCTTGCAGAAGTATGTAGCATCTGAATTACGGAATTTAAACTGGATTTCAGTAGAGATCACACCTCTTCTGCTATCAGACACCATTAGTGCAAATTTAGATACAATCATTTTTACATTTGCAGGTTCAGGTACATCAAGCATGAGGTCATATGCGTATGTTATTTTTTCATGAAGAATTCAGCCTTGGAATGTCTTATTAACATAGAAAAGGAAACAAAAATGATGCCCAGAGGACTGGAGTAACTTCAAAATGCTCAGTTTTCCAAGCACTGTATTAAATTCAGTTTTGGAAAACCTCTGCAAAATTAACCTTCACCTGAAAAGCATGTCCTTGATTTGATGGAAAACAGTGAGAAACTAGCTTGCAATGTGCTGTGCTCACCCACACAGGCTCTCCTCTTGTTTGAGGCTGACTGAGTTTAGAAGGTCAGATTTCCCCCGCAGTGTTCTCTCTCAGCAGCACCACAGTGGGCTTTGTGATCCTGACAAAGGGGACAATTATGCCCACTTCGAAAGGCATTTACAAATATTCTGTGTGCTGGTGCAACTGGCATAAAACACAGACAGCCCCCTGGGTGTCCAACTTTTCCTTTCACACTTCAACATTTCAAATTACTACAAGCAGAATTACCAGAAACAGTAGTAAATTCCTGGCATTGGGAGTTCCCATGATCCCTGCTGGCATGCAA
This sequence comes from Myotis daubentonii, assembly GCF_963259705.1. Classification (NCBI taxonomy): domain Eukaryota; kingdom Metazoa; phylum Chordata; class Mammalia; order Chiroptera; family Vespertilionidae; genus Myotis; species Myotis daubentonii. Next base: position 135,381,957 of record NC_081840.1, on the reverse strand, counting down.
AAAAGGCTGTCTTTTTCCCCCCCTGAAAATAATGTACTTCCCAGGCACTGTCCAAATACCCCAAATGAGGTAAATGAAAGATTTGTTTTGACCAACCTCTGAAAAAACTGAACCCTGTCAGACAGAGCCCCAGAATTTAGTAGTAATATATACAAAATGTCTGTGTCTAAAGAAACTTAATTCATTGACCTAAAATTATTTTAACATTTCTTAGCAAGAGAAGCTCTGATTTCACATAATGGTATTTTCAGAGTCGCCTGGTGGAGGACACTTAATTTGAGAATTTATTGCCCTGCTACTAATATGACAAACTGAGTGTATTTTTGTTCAAACACCTTGAAAATGATGACTTAGACTCGACTACAGTGTCTAGACAATATTCCTTGAGTCTGGGTCCTGCGATGGTCAAACTTCATAGAGATCCAGCTAGGGGTCATAGTTGAAAGTTCCCTTTCTTATCTTTTCCTCAGAAAAGTTACTTCTGTTTTCATTGTATCTTATTGCCTGGGTATGGTTGGCTCCCTTGTGGTTCCTGGGATAAGGGAACCAAAGAACATTCCTTGTAAGTCACAGGAAGATAAATACAAGTCTTTTTCTGGTTATTCCCTGACCGTAAGTAACCCAACTCCCTACAGCAAAGGCCTCAGCGATTTATAATGAGTGCCATAGAAGTACAGGCAGGTGACGGCTGAGTTTTAGAGGAGCTAGGGGCATCCTTTGCTTTCTGTATGCCATGTGTTTCTAGCATAATTTACAGGATCTGTGCTCCAGTATCGGAATGACCTAAATTTGAGCTGAACCTAATTGAATATTTATTTGCACGTTGCTCTGAAGAAGTTGAAAACTGCTTGGTAGAATATTTTGATATTTATTTTTTCTCTGAATTACCCCCCATCCACCCACTCCTATGTTTTTATCTCTCCCCACATAGCAAACTTCTAAAATTAGTTTCATGCTATGTGTCTATTCCATAGGCACAATAGGTTTTTAGCTGGGTGATGAATAAGAGATATAAATACATAGTTTTATAATGCTTGGGGACTCAGATACTATGTTTAAAAATCAACATGGCACATCAAAATTTTTTACTGTATTTCCTTAGGAGAGAATTTCTTTTAGTAATTCTCAAATGCTAATAAATCTTAGAAATTAGAAAAAGATGAGTACTAGCATATGGTTTGCATTATTTTTTCCAGCCTTTTGTTCTGGATTTAAAGGAACATAAATCTTTCAGTGTAGACAGTGATCTGGAAATTAACAAGAATTAACATTGAGAAGCCAATGATGATGTAATTCACAAACTTCTAGGGAGACTTGATTCAAAAAATTAGGTAACTTTACTCTCATAATTACCACCTTACTTCTTGGCAATAATCATTGTGAGAACAGTGGGCACTAAATAGCTTAAAAGTTATGTGAGGCAATAACGAGGCAATGGTATTACATTTTAATTTGAAATTGAATATCCACTTAATCAAAATGTTAAGTAACACCATATTGTCTGATAGAACAGTAGTAGAGTAGAAAATTATATATACACTTGAGGCTCTCCTCGGTTATGGTTTTCTGATTTCCGTGATTGTCTTATGAGAGCTCACTTGTCAGTATTCTATACCCTTAGACTTACTTTGCAAAGAAGGCTTTCAATTGTGTGTCCATACTAGCAACTTGTAGTCAATAATTATGAATGCTTTCAAAGTCTGGTTGGTCTTTTAGCAAAGGAATAAAGGGAGACATGGTATTCCAGTTGGGCGTTTGTTGTTATTTGTGGGAATATCAAGAGGCTGACTTTGTATAACTTCTCCAGGTATTTTAATTGGTGCAGAAGAGACACAAGTACAAACGGATGGGATTCAGATTTATACATAGGAAATGACTGATCCTACAGGAAAATTGGCATAAGGCACATCAAATTAGTAAAAACTTTGGCCTGACTTGAAACTCCCAATTTTCAGTTACTTGGGACGGTCAAATGTTTTGTTTTTGTTTTTGCCCCCATAGAGGGCCCCCCTCCAAAAAAAAAAATCAGCATCAGAAATAGAAACCTCATCCAGATATACTTAAAATTAGAAACGCCGAACTTCAACTTCTCTGCATGTTTGGAAGCTAAAGATAAAAGGAACAAGATTTGTAGATGTGTGAAGTGACCAAAAGAAAACACCTCAAAGCAAAGTCTCTGAGATGCTACAGTTTCTGAGACACTACAGTTTCTGAGATACTACAGTTTCTGAGATACTACAGCAAGTCCACAAACTGAAGCAAATGTTACCACAGTAGCTGTTATAGCAGCAAACATAACTGCCAAACAGCCTAATCTCTAGCTACCAAGTTTCCAAGTTTCCAGAGATTACTAATCTTCTCCCAAAACATTTGTAAAGTCAAGAGATGGAGAAATAGATGAGGATATGATGTTGGGTTGTGGCTGAAATAGTGACTTTTTACAGTCCCGTCTAATGCAAAGAGTTTATGATTCCAAGTCTTATTGTAAATGGAAACCTATCTATGATAAACATTAAGTGATAAGGGAAACAGAAAATTTCCTTTTTTTATCCTGATATATTTTGCTCACTAGCTAATTCAGTAGATTTCCCAATCCCTCCAGGGGACATTAGTTGTCACAACTGCATTGTTTTGTGTGTGTGTGTGTGTGTGTGTGTGTGTGTGTGTGTGTGTGTGTGTGTGAGAGAGAGAGAGAAAGAGAGAGAGAGAGAGAGAGAGAGAGAGAGAGAGAGAGAGAGAGAGAGAAAGAAAGAGAGAGAGAGAGCGCACTCCTGGCATATAGTCAATAGAAGCTCTGGAAACTGACAAAACAACCTACAATGCTCAGGAGGACTTCCACCCCTACTCCCCAACAAAGACTAATGAGCCCCAAAGTGTCAACAGTGCTGAAGCTGAGGACACTTGAGATGGTCTGATAAATGACAAAGAGCCACACACATCTAAAGTGCAAATGCTTCTCCGATACACTGGTGTTTCTGGAATATCTTAAAAAATACGATGTTGATAATTTTAAAAAATGCAACAGATATTGGTGCAAGAAGGTGAACTATTATGCTTAGTCAGAAAGAATTCAAGTGTCCTGGAAAGTTCTGTGTCCAGCACAACTTTGGATATATAATTTTCTTCTCATTAATGAAATTAACACATTATTTAAAATAGAGCAAACAGCACAGATGTGCATGCAACGATGTCCCATTTTTCATAAACATTCTTCAGGCAAATACTTGATAGTTCCTTATCTAAATAGGATCGAAAATTGGAATTGGATAATGAAATAATATTGATCGTACCTTCTTGCCAAATTGTGTTTAAGGATTTTGCCATACTACAAACAATTATCACTATTTGTATTTATTACTATATGCCACAAGATCTTCAATAAATATTTAAGTTGATTGAGTGGTTAAATGAATAAACAAATAAAGGAATGAATGAAAGTGCTCTTTAAAATGTAAAGTGCTTTACAAACACAATGTAGTATGAGTATATATGTAATAGGTAATGCTGCAGACCTCATAATATTTGCTCAAAAAAAAAAAAAAACCCACGACAACAACAACAAAAAACCTTCTCAGGACAAAAAAAAGTTCAGACAGTTTAGAAAGCAAATAAAAATTGTGATTATATAAATGATAAGAAAACCTGCTATGAATATCATTCATTTTCAGGTACATTGGGGAAGAAATGAAACAAAGGCAGAAAAAATTTAAATGGCAAAAAGAAATAGTATTGTTAACTTAGATAGTAACAGGTAGGAGTGGGGAGGCGGGAGGAACCTGCAAACCCAGACAAAGATCCTGTAATAGCTAGAACTTGAAACCACAGACTGTTATTAAAATGGCGCCATTCTGAAAACAGCAACATGATAGAGGAAGATTGGTCCACTGTTCTACAGGACAGAGTAGAGAGTCATACAGCACATAAAGCTAGAATTTAGAAGGACTGTGCCTTCTGAGATGCTTGGTTGACCTTACCTGCCGACAAAGGAGTATGGACAAGGAGAACTTGAACAAAAATAACCTGACAGGAGTTTCAAGTTCAAGACCTAGTTATGACAATGTGAAAATTACTTTTCTCTCTTGGACTCAATTTTCTTATCTGTGAAATGAAAAAGTTGAATTAGACGACCTCCCATGATTCTGGCATACAGATGCTGATGCCAAGAGTGGGGGCAGGGATGAGAAGGAAAAAGCAGGAGCAATCTTTTGAAATTAGTAAAGCACATAAAGTAATAAAATATCTGAAAAATGTCTGAAGAAATACAAAGCAAAATAACATTTTACAGGAGCAAGAAACCATAACCACAGGACATATTTTTCAATTAATCTTACTTAAATATTCATTTCTCATCGTGGAACGGATGTGTCTTGAACCATAACATAGCTTATAGCAAAACTTTTTCTCAAATATGCAGTAAGTCCTAGGACCCTCACCAAATTTATACTTCTTCCGAATGAGGAAATAAGAAGATTTTTTTGCCAACAGTTTAATAAATTATACTCATCTGAGAAAATGTATCATCTGCATATTAGCATAATTTAAATTAATTTTATTCTTTTTATGCAATATATAGCCTTCATTTGCAAATTTTTACAATTAAAATTAAGTTCCACATATTTATATTTTAATGTGACAGCCCCTTACATTTGTGTTACGGGGATAAAAAATATTTAAAGTTATTTGCGTTTGAGGTATTTCCTTCTAAAGGGAAGCCTGCTGGCCGGCTCCTAAGCCTCCCTTTGCTGTGAAGAATAAACTGGGAAATTAGAAGAAGCTAGAGATGCTAATGACTCTACTTAATAAAGAAGTGAGCCAGTTGAAGTATGAACATAGAGGCCTTTGGTGTGGGAGAGGACAGACGGTTGGGAGAGAAGTCATGTAGAGGAATTAGTAAGAGAAAATATTAAGATGGGCAAAGAGAAACCTAAGTAATTTGTGTCTGCTTTGAAAGTATTCTCCTTTGGCAGTTTTTCAAGAAATGTATTGATCTCATCGTCTTTGAATGCTTTGTGTATTGATGAACTTTTTTTCCTGAATGCAAATGTGTGCTGGTCCTGAACCAAGAGCCGTGCTTTATTTGGGTTGCACTGACATATGGTTTTAAAAGACTGTACATTTAGTCAATCTGCATAATAATCATCTTGCAGGAAAGATAGGATGCAAATATTTTCATTTTCCCAAAGTGCAAACTCTGACTCATGGAGATTAAAGTGACTTTGCCAAAATAACATAGTGGACACTCAAAGTTGTATCAGCTGGTATTTTTTTTCATTATTCCATCATGCCGCTCTGAAATAAAAATGCTTAGTTTAGCTAAGAACTACCAAATCTTCGTTATCCTTCTCCTTTTTTTCTCAAGGGAGGGGGCTGGAAGGAAAGATCCCAGTAGCACCACATAATAGAATTCCTGTGACGACAGGGAGATTCTGTATTGTCCAACATGGTAGCGACAAGCCACATGTGGCTACTGAGCACTTGAATGTGACTAGTGTGAGTGAAGAAATGAATTTTTATTTAATGTTAATTAATTTACATTCAAATAACCACATTTGTCTAGGGAATATAAGATTGGACAGCCAGCTCTAGAAGCTACATGTGACAGATTAACAAATGCCCTAGGTAACTTGAACTAAAATAATAACTGGAGCAAAGTGTAGGTTATCATGTATCTTTAGTTTTCCATTTGTTAATATATCTGGAAGTCTACACCCTTTATAAACAAACCAACATTGTGGTCACTGCTATCTGAGTTAAAGTATTTTTCTTGACTTTTAGTACTTTTATGTAATCATTGAATATTATTTTTGCAAATAATGAAGATGAATAACTAACTCCCTGTATATTACCATTCACTTGATTTCTGCAGAAGTTTGCATGTTTTCCTTTGCTACTTTTAATTTTAAAATTGTGATTCTCTCTCCATGCTCATAGTTTATTAAGCAGTGTACAGACGTGTCCTTTTTAATATATTATATATGTACAGTTCAAAGTATCAGCATCTATTCTGAATTTCCCGAAACTTCGTGTATGTCTGCTCTTCTGTTTCAATAAATGGTCACCAAGAAGGAAACAGAGACATATAAAATAGATTGAAAATTTCATGAAAAAAAGGGATTCAGCCAGCCTTTCCCCTGGCCACTAAAGGATTCATGCTCAACAGAAACATTTCACCACCCTTCAGTCGTCATTCTGTTAGGAAGCTTTCCCACACTTCAGCAGCCTTTTTCCTTTCAAAAAGTTGTATCTATCACTTGGTGCTTTAGTTCACTGAACAATTCAGAGGGTTTTATGTTTTTCTACAGAATGGCCGATTCTCTTGAATAAAAAATGGAAGAGCCGTAACCGGTTTGGCTCAGTGGATAGACATAGAGCATCGGCCTGCGGACTGAAAGGTCCCAGGTTCGATTCCGGTCAAGGGCATGTACCTTGGTTGTGGGCACATCCCCAGTTGGGGGTGTGCAGGAGGCAGCTGATCGATGTTTCTCTCTCATCGATGTTTCTAACTGTCTATCCTTCTCCCTTCCTCTCTGTAAAAAAATCAATAAAATATATTTTTTTTAAAAGAAAGATGGGAGAGTATAAAGATAACATTGCTATTTCAAAGAGTTGTGTAAGAAGTTGGATATATAGGCAGGGTTTATATAACTGTCAATCAACTGCTGTGAGAAGCCACACCTACCACATAAGCTAGTGAAAGAAGCATCATCTTATCCTAAAAGGAATCGTCTAAGTGTCCATTATGTCTTTGTAGAATACCAGTTGCACCAGTTACATTGGCAAGTCATTTGGTTATCGCTATCTGATCAAACCTACTCCACAAAAAAATAAGTTGGGATAGTTCATATAAACTGAACAAAGCTACGCAGAGAGATTGTCATCACATCCTTCAATCACCTTGTCTGTCAATTTTTTTTGCAATTATGAACCAAGTACTTAGGAAAAAATTACCACCCTCAACAGATACTTAAAAATATAAAACAAACTGCATGGGATGGAAAATGGCATTAGTTTACATGAGACAGTTGTGTAGATAAATACGGTACTGTTAGTGAGCTGCTGTCATTCAATGTAGACACTGTGTACAAGACGTTAAGCTGTTAGTGAGGTGCTGTTTAAGAGATCTCTGCTTCTTGATACCAGAATCTGCAAATGGTAGACATTGTACCCTATCAAAACCAACAGCTTCTTGGCACAGGATGTAAGTTTCATGGGTCAAGATGTGATGAAGTTGTACACACAGTACCTTAATTTAAACTTTAGGAGCTCAGTATTTGGATATTAGCCACTTTCCTCCTCAAAAGGATGCCTTTTCTATCTTCGTTCAGGGGGAAATTTCAAGATCTGGATTTTCTTTACAGGGCAAATGACAGCTCCATTTAAGGAGTGTTGGGCATCTGGTTTATTTAGCCAGGGAGGGAAGGAGTCGATATGAATGAAAGGTGGCTCAAATAGGCAGGACAATGATTGGCATTGTAACCAATTGAACCACTTTTGCTAAGTGACATAAAAATATTCTAATATTAAGGATTATTTTACAACTCTATGGAAGTATGCAGTAATGCACCTTGCATTTGTTTTGTCTTCATGACAAAAATGCACTCTTAGAGTCACAAGAGCCTGCCTTGTGTTAGTTATAAAGAAAAATATATTTATATATATTTATGTAACTACTATGTGCTTTAAAGAAAATTACTGTATGATTCAGCAGGGTTCTTTCATTCTTTTTTTTTTATCACCAGGGATATGCTGACTTGAATGGCTTCTTAGAAGGGAATCGACAATGAAATGGGCCTTTAGTACTGAAACAGCAAAAAGTAAAAAATACCCATATACTAAGAATCCCTTAACATTTTTGTTTAAAAAGTAATTAAGGAACTACTCATCCTTTTGTTTCCTTCAGCCAAGAGCAACTGTGGCTTCATAGGACTTCACAGTTGGGAAATGGAGGCAATGCTTCGTAAAGCAAATCAAGTTTTATTCTGAGGAGCGAGAATAGAAAGCTTCATTTGCTACTCCCTCTTTCCTAATCCTTAGCCAACAGGTTGGAAATTCTACCACAGCTCATAAAAGGGCATTCGTTAACAAGGAAGAGGGAAGCATAGTTTAAACCTCCTGTGCAGATAAAAGGTTCATCCTATAAAGTAATGAACCTATTGGAACAGGTGGATGTAGACCAGAAAAAACACAATCCTTTGGCCACACGTCTGATGAAAAGATAGAAAATTTCTTATTTTGTGTTTGTGTTGTTCCTGCGTGAGCTATTTTTCTCAGCAATCTTGACATTCATCATTGCTCTTTTGGGTGGAAGGGTTCCGGCCTTGGAACACAGTTATCTTTGAGACATCGGAGAAGAGTATATGAACCAAAGGTGTAGATCCTTTGTGAACCAAAGCTTTGTTATTAGTGTTTTTGTTCTCGATCCCTTTGCAACCCTGCACCTAAGCCGATGGCACTGTAATCTTGTCATAATTCTGGGAAGTCCACGCGAGATGTTCTGGGTGAACTATAGATGCCATCCTCAAAGGAATTCTATGTTCAGTGGTAAATGGTGGCTTTTATAAGTTTTAGTTTTTCTCTTACCCTTCCTGGGCTGGGCTTGTCCAAAAAATCTTGTTTCCTTCAGGCTACAGCAGCTTAGGGCTCCCTGTGTGTGTGTGTGTGTGTGTGTGTGTGTGTGTGTTTGCTTTTTTTTGTCTTAATGGTATAGGAAAGGTTTTAGTCTTAACACCTGTAAGCCAGCACTGGTGCTGTTCTGTCCGAGAAATCTTAGCACTGCTCTGATACAATAAAACCTTCCTTCTCTCCCACTGGTTCAACTTCAGCATAGGCTGGGTGGCCAGAACCTCTTCGAAACTTCATCGCAGGCCATCTGCTTGGGCGTCTCTAAAAGAGAAAATGGAAACACAGTGAACACCAGGGCGGCGATCACATCAGAAGAAAATATATTTGCCAAGTAGTTTAGATTAACTTCTGAATTAAATTTAGTGATATGTGAAATTCTCTGTTATTGCCACCACAGTTGGAATTACCTACCCACAAAGCCCCATGACTGCATTTCCATTCTGGTACCATCAGCCCCTCTTAGGTGACAGGCATTTGCCATTCCTACCCCCATCAGATTAGAGCTTCTCAAAGGTAAGCTTTACGTCTCATGCATATTCATGTCTAAAAGATACTACAAATGCCCAAATGTAACTAGGCAAAAATGAACTGTGGTAGAAAAAATGTCTTCTTACTATGTAGCCATTGACACTTTCTCTTCTCTAGAAGTCAATAATGACATTATTTCATTTTATTAATTAACTTACTCAAAACTCAAGGCCATAAAATTCTGCAGGGTACTTAGAAGTGTACCTCAAATTAGGTGCCAGATTTTCTGGCAAATAAACTAAAAGGAAAACCATTTAATATCTTAAAAAATTATTTATTAAGCTGAGACTTCATATATATTACTTTTTGTGCTTGAAAGTAACAGATGCCATGTCCTGAAAACTGAATCCAGCTTCGGAGGGCATGAACCATCCTGACCCTATGAGCTAAATAATTGCCCATATGGTCACGAGTCCTAAAATGCAGGTTATTTCTATCGACAAAGGACTGCATGTCTCCCCAGTACTCCATCCATCAAACAAACACTAAAATTCATTTTATGGTCACAATGACACTAGAAACTATCAGTCTTCTTTATGTCTAATAAAGTCTACAAAATTATGTCTACAATTTTGGAGTAAGTAATATAATAAATATTGAAGGAAGTTTATTTCTACCTAAAGAATTTCAATGTGAAAAAAATGTTAAATATTAGTGTAGATATCCTGGCATTTGGCAGCTTTCTAGATTTGTCAATTATATTCCAATGTCAATTATTAATGGCTGCAGAAGAATTTTCATACCAAGTATGAATGAGTATTAGTTCTACTTCCTGAGAAAATACCAATTTAGGTAATTACATTTTGCCTTCTAATAATATTATGTACTGTCTATGTAACATTATGTGGTCAGAATGCTTTATATGTGTTAGCTGATTAAGTCCATGATGTAAGTAGAACTGAATTATTCATATTTTTCAAAAGAACAAGTTAAAACTGAGAGAGAGGTAGGTAGAAAAAATAGTGTGTCTCTGTTGGAACTAAAAATCATCATCGTTAGAAATATACAAAGCGTCTCTAGGCAGATGGCCCTATAACTCATGGTTACTCCTGTCTGTGGGAAAATGCCAATATGCCATTGTACTCACTATTTATGATCACTACTCTGGTTTCAGTAACTTCACAAATGGACTTCTGAAGCCACAACTGCCCTAGTCCTTCTTTGAGTCAAGCAGCTCAACTAAGTCTTATTTCTGAATCCCCACATTTCTAAGACCTACCTGGCCTGTGGGTCCAGCTGGCAAGTATGGCCTGTGAACTAGCGCTAATTAATGTACAACCCAGATAATGAGAATGTTGATAATGATGCCTGTGAAAGTTATATTTTGTTAAGCTCCTAACAGTAGTTCATGCTTTGTACTAGGTGACTTATATATGATCACATTTGATATGCAGAACTCCATCATTTATATTTTTTCACACTTGTAAAGTTAGTAAATGGCAGAGCCAAGATTTAAAATGAGATCTATCTACTTCCAAAGTTAATTCTCCCGACTGTAGAACTTAATTCTTAAAATTCAGTGGCTTGCGTATAGCTTATCTGAAATTTGTGAACATGGTTCTATTTTTATTTCAGTCTTAAAAATATACCCTTATCAACAACTTTAGTATTCTGTTAATAAGTCAGAAACATTAAGTTAATTATTCTCTGTATTAGCTGAAAAGAATGCAGGATTAATAATGCTCATCATGTACTTTGTGATGATAAAGTACAAATAAAGTACAAAAATTTTGGACAGTGAAGCTTCCTCTGTTAACATAATTGTAACTTATTTTCTGAATTAATTACCTTAAAATTTTCTCTTGATTTTTCCTACTATTTGTTATAAACACACACACACAGACTTGCCCCATCAACATTTAAAATCACCAGAGATCCCGCCACTCACACATAATTTGCTTCAACTTTCAGTGTCCACCACTTATATGCATTTCTAGGAACAATGAATCATTGCACATACTGTTTTAAGTAAACACTGAAAAAGAACTATGCCTCTACAATATTATTTTAAATGTTTGTAGTGTATATTATTTATAACTAAATGTTTTATATAATCAACTTGATATTTGAGGTAGTTTTCCACATTTTTTGACAATATAAATAACATTACATTGACTAACTTTGCTACTCATCTGATGAATATATCTCTTACTAGTTCCTTTTATAAACTCTCGGAAGTAGAATTATTGGGCCAAAGCGAAAGCACAAAATATTTACAAAATCAGAAATGTCTAGTATGGTGCCAGATGCTGTGTTGAAGGACATATGACCAAAGAAAGGTTTGGAACATACTAGTAGTTTCTGGTCCCTTTGGGAGTATGTACATGTACTCCTGCTATTTTTGCCTAGATTAAAATAAAATGCCTTTTTCGATAATGATATCTTAATATAGCTCTTTTTTTCTTTTTGTTAAATAACTTTAAAAAAAAATCTTTATTGTTTAAAGTATCACATGAGTCTCCTTTTTCCCCCATTGACCTCTCCCCAGTCACCCCCACCCCCACAGCACATACCCTCACCCCACTACTGTCTGTGTCCATTGGTTATGCTCATATGCATGTAAACAAGTCCTTTGGTTGATAATGATATCTTAAAATTCATAATTGAACTCTAACAAATATCATACAACTGGGGTTTTAAAAATTTGGTCTGATTTTACATTCTTTTACATTTTCTTGATATCTCTAGCTTAGCCCTAAAGATACCAAAGAGTAATAACTTTACCAAAATTCTGCTTTCTTTCTAGAATACTTTCACATATAACACAAATTAATTATATGATCTTAAATCATCTGATTTCTCTGGGCCTTTGTTCCTTCACTTGTAAAATATTATCTAAGGGTTTGTCCTCTAAACTCTTAGGATCCTTATATCGGCTTGTCTGAGATAATTGCCTTTAACGTTTTTGGGGGAAAAAGAGTGATTTAAAAATGCCTCTGTCTGGTGGTTCTTCTGATCATTGTCCCTCCTGCCTCTCTTCACGAACTTTTAGGATTTCTAAATTTAAGGGAAACCTATATAAATTAGTCCTAATTGAAATGCTTTTCTATGTCGATAATCTTCAGTCCTTCAAAGGTTTCCTTATAAAAGAAAATAATGGGGGCAGTTCTCTGTGAGGGAAAAATCTCTGAAGTTGATGCTATAACATGAGGCATCTATCTAGTGGACAAGGGGGTCTAGACACCTGATGTCTAGCACTGCCACAAAGTGTTGTGGTCACAAGTCTGCATTTTTATGTCTTTCTCAAGGCTTAGACATGTCTAAATCTGACTTCTTTTTAGGACAGCGAATTCACATTCCTGCAGAAACTGATCGGGGAGACAGGATCACTTGCTAGCAGGGCAGGATGTAGGCTGAAATTGAAAAATTCAAATCAGAGTGTAGCGGAACTCATGACAGAAATTCGGGAAGTAATGCCTTAAAACATTAGCGGGCATAATGCGTGGGTGAGCTCTAATTTCATGCTGGAGAATTATTTATGTGATTAATTACATTCAGAAGTCAATGTTCACATTGATATGCCGGCTTGGGTGGGCTGCGCAATCAGGTATTCTCCCTAATTACTCCTTCAGTACTATTAATTGAACAGTCATCCAGATCTGTCTCAATGGTCTGTGGCACGATAATTAGCTGAAATATACATAAACAAACCTGCAGGGTACCCTCAGTTAGCAGTGTACACACAACTGCAGCTGGAGACTTCTCTTCGAGCTCAGTCAGCAAAGCAAATAGGCCTTTGAGTTGGGTTAGATGAGCTTTGAAAGGAAGTTACTAGGCATGAGTGTAAAAGAAAATGGACCAGATTTAAAATTCAAGGCTCAGTTGGAAGACACTTGACAAGCAGCTGGCTGGAAACTTCTGGTGTTTTGTGCTGCCTTCTTCAGTGAACAGGGGGTCGTAGAAGGAAGCTGGGACCAGACTGAAACAGCATCTGTTAGTCCCCATCAGAGGACTTAGGTAGTCACATGATGTCTTTGTTACTCAGTTTCCCCATTTGGAAAATGAAATAAACTAGATGATTGTCTTTCAACTTCTTTTCTTTTTAAATTCAAAAAGTGTTTGTCACAGACCCTTTGTTCCACTGAAATCTTCCCTTGTAATCCAAACCAGATTGTGCAGAGTAGGTCTCCCTTCACTGGGAGGGAGGAGCCCCTGCTGACATGCTCTTCCTGAGCCATGAGGGAGCCTGTGGACCCTACACCTTCTCAGAGCATGTTTTTGGAAACTACAGAACTAAATCTGCATTTCTCAGGCTTGGCTGCGCATACAGGTCACAAGGGATCCTGTTAAAATGCACGTGCTGATTCATCCGGTCTGGGGGCAGGTTGGAACTCTGCATTTCAAACAGGGCCCCAGTGCTGCTGCTGCTGCTGGTCCACACTACACACACACTTTGAATAGCAAGGGTGGTGACTGTCTAAGGTCTCTGCAAAGAGGAACGTCTTTAAAAGCGAGTGGAAGAAACGGTATTGAACTCTGACCTTCCTGTGTCTCCCATGGGCCTTCATGGGAACTGAACCCTCCTTGTACAGCTGGATTAACCTTTTCGTGTTTAGCTTTGATAAAGTTTGTTCATGAAAAGGGATTCTTTTTTCTTTTATATAACTCTAAATTCCAACTATCTCTATTCTCCTTATTTTGTGTTGACTATTATTTCAGTTTTAACAAATTACATGTCTGGGTTGCCAGATTTAGCAAAATAGAGAACACCAGTTAAATTTGAATTTCAGGTAAACAGTGACTAATTTTTAAAAACTATAGTTCATCGGACACACTTATACTAAAAAAGTACTCATTTTTAAATTTGAAATTCCAACTTGTCTGGAGTCTTCTATTTTATGTGGCAACCCTCTCCATGCGGAAACACAATGTTGTGGGGCCCTGGCCAGGCAAACTTGCAATCTAATTAAAAGAAACTACTCCTGTTTGTGGTTGTGCCTCTTTGCATCATGGATCATAGGTCACTTTTTCCTTAAAAAGAACCCTCAGATGGACTTGTCGTCTTCTGGGCTGGCCAAGAATTCCAGAAATAACTACCGTGTGAAGAAAGCCCTAGTGTCCTTTCACGCATTTTCTGCTCATCTGAAAGTGGTTGCTCTTCTTCAGGTGGAAGCTGTTTTGTTGTCCTCTTCTTCAGCTTGCGATTACTTGCCATTAGTATGTTGCCTTCATTCTCGAACTGCCCTGTGTATGAGCCTGAAGAATTAGTCAGCATAACCCAGAGCTGGCACATGTCTGAGATGAGAATCGTCCCAGAGCATGTAGAGAACAGCTACACACTAGGATAACAGAGCCATCATATTATTTAAGGGATTTTCTAAAGCGAAAATATTCTTAAAACAAAAATTAAGTGCTTTTCCATTAGCTGTTAAATTAAGTACTTTTTTTTTCATCTGGGAAGAAACATCTTTTAATCATACATTGCAAACATTTAGTGTCCATTAGTTTCTTTCAGAGCCTTTCTTTCAGAGTGCTTCACAGGCCTCACTACCAATAACATCACCGGGGGAGGTTTAAAAATTAAAATAAAAGTACTTAGGTTGAGGCCCATCTCAGCTAACTGATTCAGGATCTCTGGCTGTGGACTATTCAGGTGTATTTTTAAAAATATTCTTCAGGTCAGTCAGGTGCACAGTGAGGGTTCAGAACACTGTCAAACCATATTTCTCTTGGTCCCATGCCCATATCCCAGAGTGTCCCGCTCTGAGCTTTTGCCTGTGACATTCCCATTCATCTGTCCTATAGTTCACTTCATTATGTTTGCCTATCCAAACACTATCCATTTCACATTATTTACAAGAAAGCTTCCCGGATCTTCACATATAGATTAGAAGTCACCTTTCATTCTCCTGAATTGTCTCAGACATTTCGTGGTACCTTTTCCCTCTTATTCTGTGACTTCTTTAGAGCACTTCACTATGCAGCTTACCCTTCATTCTTGACTCAGTCCCTATTTGCTGGCTTGCTATGCTGGTCTATTCCCTTGGGCCTTTTCTATTTCTTTTTCCCTCTTCAATTTGCCTCCTTTCCTGGTTTATAAACACTAAATGTTAACATGTCCTAAGGTTTAGCTACAAACACTAATCTCTCTCTGTCCCTAGCATTCTTTTTTATTTTATTGGGTTTCAATTTGATTATATTCTCACCTTCATCCATTCCTTTTCCCCCGTGCTTTTTTTTTAAGGCACAAATGTGATTTGACCATCAGCTCAAACCAAATCTGCTTAAAATCCACCCCTCATGTTCATTCCTAAACGAACTCTGTCTTCTGACATTTCTAATTCTGTTCCAGGAAACAAATTTCCCAGTTGCTCAGATTTTGTATTTTTCCTTCCTTCTTTCTTCTTCACCTCATGCATTCAATGCAGAGAATCAGGACACCCTCCACACCTTGACCACCAATTAGCTACAGAGTTGTTGGAAGCTGTTTAATTTCTTGGAATCTCAATTGCTGATCTGTAGAACAGCGATAAAATGTCTACATTTACAAACCTCATTGGGAAGTAGGTAAGAATAAAAGATGATTGGTTGTAAGCACTTTCAGACACAAACTTCATGCAAGTGAAAATTGCTAAGTTCTATCTTTTTCATTCATGTGGCTCTTGAATTAGCCCCATTCAATGGATACCCTAATTCAGCTCTCAACTATCAAGTCATACATGGATTATTGATACAGCCTTCTAATTCTGCTCAAGTATTCTTTTACTCTACTAGCTTTCTCCACCCCCTTTCTATTTTCAAATTATATTTGAAAATATACCTGTCAATAGATATTAATATATAGCTGAATAAGTTGATTCCTCTTGTCCTTTCTCGACTTAATGCTTTTCTGAAATCATGTACTTCTCTTCCATGTAAAATGTCATCTCTTCTTCTTTGCTTAGGCAGAGCATAACACTTTTCAAGACTGTTCAAACACTACCTCTTAAACCAAATCCCCCCTGATTAATCTATCTTTCTTAAGAATTTTATGGTATTTAACTGCCCTCTTTATTCAGCATTGCTTATACTTTTGATGTTTGTTTTATTATTCATATGTGGATATTTGGCTTTACAGTTTGTATGTTCTATATGTCCACATATATAATAAACTGGGAAATATGATTACACACAGGGTGACCATATGACATTGTTTTAGAGTGGGAGAACTATGAACAATTGTAATAGACAGCGGATATAAACTGGGACAGTCTAGGCAAACTGGGATTAGATTTACTCTAGTTACACCCCTGTGATATTAATCACATCTACCAAATTGCACTGCATAAATAGGAGCTTTGGTTGTGATTGATTTCCGGTGATACAAGCTGAGAAATTTCCAGTCTTCTTTAGCGTTAGCTCATAATATTATGTTGATACTGCATTTGGCAGTACCTCTTGATTGTTTGAACCACATTGCCACAGTGGTTGTTTTCTACTAAACTAGAATAATAATTTGCTATTAGATAGGCAATTTAATCTGAGGAAAAGTAATTTGCAATGAATTTACAGGCCAGTCTGTTGCTGCACAGTGGCTTGGTTAAAAGACAAGATAATGCTACTCTGGCCATAAATGTTCTAATAAAAGTCTAATGTGAGTTAGTGTGACGGCACGACTGGCTGTATTCCTTAAGAGGTTGTTCTCATAAAGTCCCTTGTATCTGAGCATCTATGTGCTTCTCACATTGTGAGGTCAAACAAAAGCTGGCAAATTAAGCTCTATTTACCCATGACTTAACAATGGTAGTCAACTGTTTTCTGTCCTAAAATGTTGTGTGCTTTAATCCATATTTAATCACAACATTATAGCACAACCCAATAAAATCGTTTATGTCATCAAATTTAAGAGTAGACACTAATCATTTGAAGACTATATCATTGGACACTATATCATTTATTAACTATAAAATCTTTTACTTAAAATACTTTATTATTATACCCACTTTTCACTGAAAAACATTATAGGCAATTGTTATCCTATCTGCTGAGATGAATGAATGAGTATTTATCGTAGGCTTATAAAGGCAGCAAGGCAAGGCATATTTATTTGTCTCTTTATAATTTGGAGGTCAGTCAGAGATAATGATTTATTCCTTTAAGAGGAGATTCATAGAGGAAAGTTAACTGGTTGAATCTCTCCTCTCAGCTCCTCCTGATAAAGATTGGGGATCTACACCCTGCCCTGTCTGGAAAACAAATTTGCACCTCTTTGGAATGTGACTCAACTGCATAATTTATCAGCACAAGAGAGTTTCAAATGAGAAGAAAAAAAGCACTTTGTCCATCAGTAGTGATTATAATATAAAGACACAAAGGACCACAGAGTTAAATAACATAGAAATGTGGTAAATGCCAACTTAAATTTCAGAAAATGTTTGAATACACATTATTTAAAAATTCCCGAAGGCTCCTTGGCAGAGTGTGAAAGAAGGAAATAGTAACAGAAGTGATTTTGAGTGATCAAAATAGTTTAAATCTTAGGAGAGAGAAAGAAAAGGCATGAAGACAGAATGCAAAACACAGAGGACTTTATTTCTAAGTGGAAAATGCCAAGAATGCTTTGCTTCTCCTACTGATATAAAGAAAGCATATGTATTTGACTGTCAACTTCTCTTCTTAGTAAGATTTAAAAAGTTCATTTGTGGAAAGGACTGTGGAAGAAAGGAAAAAGCAGCACTTGGTATCTGGTTCTATGTTATTTTCTTCTGTTTCATGTATCCCCTCATTGGGACAGGTTTGTTTAAAGCACTTTACAATCAGTTCTTTTCTTGATAAAAGCCTTTGTTTTTATGCAGACTTTTTACAAAAGACAAACTGGAGTCTTGCTTGCCATTCTGAGACATGAACATGAAATCTAAAGCGTTAGCCATAATATGAATTTCCTTAAAAGTTGCAAAGTTGGTGCTCCTTCCCAATATTAGGTTATTGCTGCATAAATACTTATACTCTCTGGATAGGAGAATTGTTGTCTTCCCTGCTGTGTGGGTATGCGTTTATTTTTTCACTTTGTGTTACTCAAAAAAGAGATGTCTTCAAAAACTGCAAGCATGTACAGTCATGACTTCTATTTTGCTTTGCTTTTGTTTTGTATCTTTCAACTTTGGGAGAGGGCACAAGAACATCCTACACTTACAGGGACAGAATGAACCTTAAATGCATTAATTACAGCTCAACCTGCTATATAATATATAAATATGCTCTGCGTACTGGCCTGAGTGCCACTTCTGAGTGCCTCTGATTATTAGAAAGTCTTTTTATTGAGCCCATATTCATATCTTCATAGTTTCTCCCCAGAGAACCTTGTGTCCATCCCTCAGATCCATCCAGATCAAGTCAAATACTCAATCATGTGACAGCCAATTAACAACTGGTGAGGAGCTATTTTGCTCCTCCTTTTATACTTATCTGTGCTAGAAATTTCCTTTTCCTTCATCCATTTCCTGCATGGATCAGAGGTCCTTCATATTCTTAATCTCTCTCCTCTGAACACATTTTAGGCTGGCCATGTTCCCCTACAAGCATAGGGTGCAGAATGCACCCTACACTTTGGTGAGATGCCTTCCTGTCTTTCAGGAAACATGTTACACTTTTAACTTGACAGTCAAATACTAAATTATACATTTTGATATTACTTTTCTCACTAAAATTCAATGTTCTTTACTTATCCTCCTCTACATCAAATTTCCTCCATATCAAACTTGTATATATTTGAGATTCAAGTACAATTATAAGCTACTGAATTACATATATTTCAAAGTCAACCTCAAGGGAAATTAGAAAAACTAAGGAAAAATACGTGTGACATAAATTGATATGTAAAACAAAATATATAAAATTAAAATAGGATTACTCCTTATTAGAACCATAGAACTTTACATTGCACTAAGATATTGAAAAACTATCATAAATTTTTCTTTTTATAAAAGAAAAAGTTTTCTTCTTTTAACAGAACAAGTATCATTTCTCCTTCAAAGTCTTTGGCAAAGACAACACTTGGCACAGAGTCAGTGTTCATAAAAAGCTTTTTTGAACAGATGAATGGCTTTTTCATTAAAATATAAATGCTATAATTAGCTGAAAGAGAGAAGGCAGTAATATAACTAATAATTCTGACTAATATAAAAAGGGGTTTTAATTTTGAATCAAAATGATTTTGTTTATATAAGAAAGATTTTATAAAGTCATCACCTCAAGAAAATAGAGCAAACTAATCTTACTCTATTTGCAAAAGTACCTTTGGCTAATCTCTTCTAATAGAATTACAATTAGTGTGAATATTTCTGTCATTTAAAATACATCTCCTTATATTTTTATCCTCTAGATTCTGAATTTTTTTTAACATCTGGACCTAAAATCCAAAATTTTAATCCTCTACCAATCACAAATCACTTTAGTATTATTTATAAAACAAAGCATGTCATAATAATCAACTTATTTTTAGCTGTTTTGTATTTCTGCCAAAAAAATTATTGTATGTGGAATTAGTGGGAAAAATAATCTTATAATTGAATAAATTCATTATTATTGTGGCAATAATTACTGCTAAAATTAAACTTCTATTCCTGTCTCCACAAACAGGATGACTTAAGTATTTATTTTAACAAAGAACAGTTACCAAAGTCACAAGGAAGAAGTTACTCGACAGTTGATATTGTAAGTGGAATAATCTCCTTTTAAAGAGGTAACAGAGGAAAGGATCTGAACACTTAAAACATATAACATGTACTTACAGATGCTCATGTGAATTATAGCTCTGCAAGTTTTTATGTATTTATTCATTTGGATCTTTCATCTACTAACTTCCCTGCAGATATTTCATGTATATGTAAAATTATATATATATGAAATTATATATATATACATATATATATAATTTCATATATATATAATATATATATATATATATATAAATAATTTATTTCATGGCTTTATGCACCATTAAAAATAATAAGTTAGGGAATAGTAATTAAGAAGGATTAGAGCAGAGAACTCAGTGAAGTATTAAAGATTTTATTTAGTAGTTTTAATAGTTGTTCCCAATGAAGGGAAGAAAACATTTCATTAAATTAAAAACAATATTTTAGTTTTAGGAATTTAAATTAAAATATGTTACCTACAAGATGACATTCATAAAAGAAATCATATATATATATATATATATATATATATATATATATATATAATCACCATGAACTTGAACTGATGTATCAAAACATTCAGGGATGTACATGAATTAAATTTAGCATCTTATAAAGAGAGAAAAGAAAACCACAGAAATCCAGTGTCTTAAGAATCAAACCAGTTTCCCCTTTTTTCCCTTATATTTTACTATGTTTCTGTAAAAATGCCATCTAATTAAATAGCTTCTTTAAGGAGAGTGTCAAACTATTTCAGAGTAAGGTTTAGCCTAATCATTCCTTCCTTGTAGTAGTTCATCAAAAGTGAATGTCATCTTTTGCCTCCTTTAAAAAATAAAAATATTACGTTTCAACCAATAAATTTTTCCTTGAGTTTTCTTTAAGACTGAAATAAGACTAAGGAATACTTTAAAGGAAAAGCTTTTTTTTTTTTTTTAATATCTTTATTGACTTCAGAGAGGAAGGAGAGGGATAGAGAGTTAGAAACATCAATGATGAGAGAGAAACATTGGTCAGCTGCCTCCTGCACACTCCCTCCTGGGGAGGTGCCTCCAACCAAGGTATATGCCCTTGACCAGAATCGAACCTGGGACCCTTCAGTCCGCAGGCTGACGCTCTATCCACTGAGCCAAACTGGTTAGGGCAGGGAAAACTCTTATTAAAAAACATGTGACTTCAAGAAAAAAATAAGGATTCGTAGATCTAGGAAACAACTTCTGTATTTACTATAGGTAAGGCAACAGATCTTCTTGACTCCCAAGTGCTAGTCATGTAGCAGCTGCAAAGCAAAATGCCAGACTTTCAGTAAACACTTTTTTCCCCTCCCATCAGGAACCTTGAAGTCTTTGCCTGGCTCCTTTCTGGCTTCTCTCCTGGCAGAACTACTGATTGCCAGGAAAAGCGGAGGCCACGGCTATCTGTCTTTCTTTAATCATATTCTCCATGGGTTCTTGTTCTCCACAAATATGTATTGGGATGGGGAATCCCTTGAGTGGTAAACTGCTCAAAAGACTGCTGTTATGCTATTGCTGTAGCAACAAATCTTGCAGGTCCAGAATAAGCAATTCTGGGTTCAAGTCTCATCTCTGAAACTGGGTGTCACATGACCCAAGCAGAGTTTTAGCCTTTCTGGGTTTCTAATTCTCTATTGGAATCGACTCCAACAAACATATAGAAAGAACACTTCCCACTTAGGTTCCAGGAATGGAGGGCTCTGCTCGTTTGAATTTATCTGGATTTTATAGCATTTAGAACTATACAATAAGTGGGGTGCTTGGAATGCACTAAAGTTACAGAAGAGATAAGAATTGTCTTTCCGAATATTAACTTTGGTAGAAGAGTGGGAGGGATTTTTTAAAATATCAAATAAATGTGTCTATATTATAGAGTAATGCAAAATTCACACAAGTTTTTAAGATAAAATATAAAATTCCAAGGAATGTATCTGTGGTAGATACTTGGAGAATTCATAAACTTTATTGAAGAAAAGTCGCAGAATCCCTGGGTTGCATGGATGCTGAGCTTTCTTTTTGCTTTAATATCCTATGATTTTGCTGATAGAAAATACTGGGCAATTGTACCAAAGGACAGATATTTTGGTCCCCTGGCAATAGCAAGAATTTTAAAGCATAGTATAAACAATGACTGGTATTTAGACATTTATGTACAGGTTTTATTGCTAAAACCATTGTGCAATTTTTAATTCAAATCAGCACACACAATTTAAGAATAGTAAAACTGTTTTGTCCTTCAGGAAAAGTAACTGTTTTGGAGAGTGGTCATTTATATTTTATTTACTTTTTAAATAAATATATATCCAGAACTCTATAAAAAATCCTAAAGATGAAATGATAATAATAACAGCAATAATTGTAATCTCTCTTATTACCAAACTAGTGGCCTGGTGCATGAAATTTGTGCACTGGGGTGGGGGGGTTGTCCCTCAGTCCGGCCTGCACCCTCTCCAATTTGGAACCCCTTGGGGGATGTCTGACTGCTGGTTTAGGCCTGATCCCTGGGACATCCCTCTTGCAATCTGGGACCTCTGGCTCCTAACTGCTCACCTGCCTGCCTGCCTGATCACCTCTAACCCCTATGCTTGCCAGCCTGCTCACCCCCAACTGCCCTCTCTGACAGCCTTCTTGCCCCCAAATGCCCTCCTTGCTGGCCTGATCACCCCAACTGCCCCTCCTGCCAGCCTGATCACCCCCAACTACCCTCCCCGGCCTGATCACCCCTAACTGCTCTCCCCTGCTGGCCTGATCACCCCCACTGCTCCCCACTGCTGGCCTGCTTGCCCCCAACTGCCCCCCCAACCGACCTGATCACCCCCAACTGCCCTCCCTCCTGGCCTGATCACCCCTAACTACCTCTGCCTCAGCCCTGCCACCATGTCTTCGTCTGGAAGGACGTCTGGAAGATCTCCCAATCTAATTAGCATATTGCCAAGTTTAGGCACAAATGCCATCACAGACTCTTATATCCTTGGTTATTTGAGTAATAATATCTTATTGCTCAAAAAAGATAACTGTTTTTCTTCAAGCATTTTATGAAGACTGCTTCTTTTATAAAACTAAACATTCAACTACTAATCCATACCTAGATTAATATAGTTATCATCTGTCTTCACCTACTAGGATGCAAGCTCCATGAGGCCAAGGATTGCCTCCTTTCTATTTTTATTGGCCTCTGTACCTTGGGTAACTGGCTACATAATAGGAATTCAACAAATTTGAATACTTGAATGAATAATTAATTGGTCAGTATATAAGATAGCTTTGTCAGCCATCTCTTTCCTCATGCTTCTAATAGCCTCTTTTCCCCGTGCTGAAAATCACTTGGTTTTCCACTTTTAAATGAATTTGGCAAGGTTTAACCAAGGAGGTAAAATATCTGTACTTGGAAAACTATAGGACATTGCAAAAAAAAAAAATAGAGGAAAATACAAATGGAAGCATATACCATGTTCATGGATTGGAAAAAATTAACATGATTAAAATGTCTGTAACAGATTGACATACCTTTATGTCAGGTGGGGGGTTGAGAAGAGATGAACCAAATAACTTATATACTTACTAGAGGCCCGCTGTATGGAATTTGTGTACAGGTAGGGTCCCTAGGTCTGGCTGGTGATCAGGGCCAATTTGTGGGGTGACTGGTGGGGTGATTGGGGGCCCCCCGCTGACACTTGCCTTGGCTGGCCTGGTGTTGCCCACTTGCTGGCCCTGCCTCCTGCTGCCCGCCACCCCCACCACCATTGCCAGTCGGCCTCCCTCTGAGGGGTGATGTGGGGCAATGAGGGGGGCCACCGATGGCACCCACCATGGCTGGCCTGGGGTCTGTGATCTGGGGGCAGCTCGTGCATTGATCATCTGCCCCCTGGTGGTCAGTGTGCATCATAGCAACTGGTCGTTCTGCCTTTCGGTCAATTTGCACATTAGGCTTTTATTATGTAGGATATGCATAGTCCATAGACATGGGCAATAGATAGTGAAGACCTAGGGGGTTGGGTAGGGGCTGGAAAGAGGAGGATAAAAGAGAGGGTAAATGGAGATATCTGTAATACTATCATTAATAAAAATGTATTTTAAAAAATATATGGAGTAAATAAGAATTTCTAATCTTCTCTTCTCTACAAGGTTTCCTTTATAAACCATCATTGTCCAATAGAAATACATTGTGAGCCACATACATAATTTTATGTGTCTAGCTTCCAGATATAAAAGTGAAATTAATTTTAGTAATATATTTTACTTAACCCAATGTACCCAAATTATTTTCATTTCAACATGCAATTACTATAAAAATTAGTGGGATATTATATATTCTTTTTTATTCAAACTTTGAATTCTTGCATGTATTTTACATGGGTCTCATTCAAGTCTTGCTACATTTCAAGTGCTAAATAGCTACATAGGGGTAGTGGCTACCGCATTGACAACAGAGCTCTATAGCCTGTATTTTCTCCAATCCTGAGGGTAAGAATTACAATCTATGTAAAGGCAAGCTCCATTGCCATTGAAATCACAGTGCCTTCCTCAGACATGAGAGGCAGTGTTCCTATCATGTTTGCTTTATTCTCTACTATCTTTAAACAAGTTCTTAGAACTGATTCCTTTTTCTCTGAGGGTGCTTCCAGTACTATTTTGCAGCCACTGCAGCAAGATGAGAATTCTTAATTTTTACTTTTATGTTATTCAAAACAACAACAAAACCCGCCAATATTTTATTCATAGCATCTATTTTTTTAAGGTATTGATCATCTTGATCATTAGGGTCATAGACATTTCTCTTCTTTTACATTAATACTAGGGGTC
This sequence comes from Myotis daubentonii, assembly GCF_963259705.1. Classification (NCBI taxonomy): domain Eukaryota; kingdom Metazoa; phylum Chordata; class Mammalia; order Chiroptera; family Vespertilionidae; genus Myotis; species Myotis daubentonii. The sequence continues at coordinate 135,357,374 of NC_081840.1, read as the reverse complement.
CGGTGCACGAAATTCGTGCACTGGGAGTGTGTGTGGGGGGGGAGTGTCCCTCAGCCCAGCCTGCCCCCTCTCACATACTGGGAGCCCTCAGGCGTTGACCCCCATCATCCTCCAATCGCAGGATCGGCCCTTTGCCCAGGCCTGACGCCTCTGCCTGAGGCGTCCAGCCCGGGCAGCGGGGACCCGCAGCTGCAGCGGCCCCACGATCGTGGGCTTCTCTTTAGGCCCAGGCAAGGGACCCCTAGCTCCTGGGACTGCCAGCTTCGACCGTGCCCAGCTCCCATCACTGGCTCCACCCCTACTTCCTGCTATCACTGGCCAGGGCGGAAAAGGCACCTGATTCTCCGATCATGGCTGGGGGGCAGGGCAAAGGCGGCCCCAGGGCCGCCTTTGCCCTGCCCCCCAGCTCTTAGCTCCCGCTTGGGTTTTCGATCACTGTCAGTGGCAGGGGGCTTCTTCCTGCTTTCCCTTTCGCCTCCCTGCATTGTGCCTACATATGCAAATTAACCGCCATCTTGTCGGCAGTTAACTGCCAATCTTAGTTGGCAGTTAATTTGCATATAGCCCTGATTAGCCAATAAAAAGGGTAGCTCGTACGCCAATTACCATTTTTCTCTTTTATTAGTGTTGACTAGAGGCCCGACGCATGAAGATTTGTGCAAGAATGGGCCTTCCTTCCCCTGGCTACCTGCACCACCTTTGCTCCAGGCAGAGCCGCCTTTCTGCCTTCGCTCCAGCATGGGGCTGCCTTTCTGCTTTCCTACACTGCCCAGAGGCCTGGAGCAGCTGGGGCGGTGCAGAATGCCTGTGTCGTCTCCATGGTGACGACGCAAGCATCCTGCCCTGCTCCTGGCCGCTCAGCGCCTGCATATGCAAATGAACCCGCCATCTTTCTTGGGTTAATTGCATACTCATTCCTGATTGGCTGGTGGGCGTCAAGAAAGTATGGTCAATTTGCATCTTTCTCTTTTATTAGTGTAGACTAGAGTCTGGTGGCTGCTGGCCAGGGCCAGGGCCTTTCTTCATTCCGTGCCGACGCCTGGTGGTCAGCGCACGTCATAACGAGTGGTAAAACTCCCAGTTGGTCAAACTCCCGAGGGGACAATTTGCATATTAGCCTTTTATTATATAGGGTTTCACAATCAAATCTGTACATAAATGTTTAAAGACCAGCTATTATTTAAAATACTAAGAAAAGTCAAGGGCAGTGTTGAAAATAAATTCTTTTCTAATTTTGCTTGTCTAAATTATTTTGTTTATAGTTCACATAGAATACTTCCACGGGATTTTTTTTATATGATTATTGCTTTTTAATATTATTTTCTTTACCTTCATTTAGGCTACATTTTATGTATATTATTTAAAAAATCTTAGTGTTATGCAACACTAAAATTTATTATAAATCATAGAATGTTCATCAAACATAATGTAGAACCTAAGGCATATTTAATTCTTCTAAAAAATTAAAGACAGAGTGTCATCAAAATCTATTAAAAATTAAGGGAGACATGCTTATTTGAATGTTTCCTATTTTGTTTCAAGATAATAAACTTAAAAAAAGATTTTAAAGCATGTTAGTTGCTCTTGCATAACAGAGTAAATTTGGGTCAAAATCAAATGTCTTTTTAAAAAATTACTGAGAAAAGCCAGACATAAACATGAAATGAAAACCATTTATTAAAATGTCCAAAAAATGCTCAATGTAAGATCTGAAGTGGATGATGGAGGAATACAGAAGATAAGTTCATGAAATAGACTGTTATGCCAGATAAAGACTGAATGTCTTAGGAAAATGGAGCTCTTGTACCTTATCATGTACATAAATACACGGCATATAAATAATTAATTCAGTTATTGTTTAATATAAAATATATCGGGTGATGATTTGCTTTATTATCAAGGCTTCCTCATCCTCATCTACTTTTCTCTTGGTTTTTATTTATTTTATTGCATTTAGTCATGTTTACTTAGAACTCAATATAAGAATGTATTCCTAGATTAGATTTTTAATTCTCACTTTATCCCATTGCCTATCTACAAACAAGAAGTTTAAAAGCTGAAGGCCATGTAAACACTTCACCTGAGGAAAAGTATTGTATCCACAAAATATATAATAATTGGTCCAAATTTTCTGCAAGAACAAAACATAAATAATGGCCACTGTCTTTAGCATCACTATAAATAAACACTAATGACAGTAGCTATGTAAATTGGTGTACACATTTTGGCAACATTAATTAAGTACATTTAAACTCTTTATTTCCTTTTATTCTATTTTTGGGAATCTATTCTAAGTACACAATGTATGCCCACAGGTATACATCTTCCTGTATTTCTACATACAGTGAGGCAACATGGCCCAGTGGTTAAGGATATGGTCTCCTGAGGGCCTTGCCTCAAATTCTGACTCCACCACTGCCTAACTGCATGATGTGGAGCAAGTTACTTAAATTCTGTGCCTCAGTTTCCTCATATACGACAGGGAGATCATCTTAGTGCCTCACAGTCTTTGTGATGATTAACTGAGTTAATAAGTATAAATCACTTCCACTAGTGCATTTAATAAAATTACAGTTACCGTTATTATGTTCATGATGGGGCTTATGATAGCAAAGAGTGAGAAGAGCTCCATGCTCCACAGTACTAAATTGGTTGCATGAACTCTTCTTACATGCATTGGAAGATAAAGTCATTAAATTGTATCAGAGTATACACAGTGTTTAGCACAAGAACTAATTCCTGCAAGTGTTCAGTACAGTTTGTATTTCATTGTGAACTACACAAGATACAGATTGGATCACATCTAATATCACTGAAATTGGGGTGTCTCTTATGGTCATAGTGTAATGGATACTGTGTGATGCATATTGCATTTGATGTATCTGTGGTAGGCAAAATAACGGCTTCTCCAAAATGCACGCGTCATAATTGCCCAGATCTGCCAGTGGTACCTCATATGGCAAAAAGAAGACTTTGTAGCTGTGTTTACATTAAGGACCTTGGGGTAGGGAGATTATCCTAGATTATCCATGTGGGCCCAAGGCAATCACAAGGGGCTTTATAAGAAGAAGGCAGGGTTCCGAGTTAGCAGTAAAAAATGTGATGACAGAGCAGACGTTGGAATGATGCAAAGGGGCCAGGAGCCAAGAGATGTGTGCAGCCTCTAGCAGCTGAAGCCTGAAGCCTCTGGAAGGAACCAGCCCTGCTGACACCTCTCACTTTGTTTGACTCAGTGGAATTGTTGTAGACTCTAACTTCCAGAGCTGTAAGGTAATAATTATGTACTGCTTTAAGCTACTAGCAGCAACAGGAAACTAATACACATCTTAAATTGGCTGAAATAAGCTTCTCTCTTACTTAACAGGCCATGTTAAGCCCTCAGTGCTTTCTGAATTGCCACTTAGCATAAAAGGCAATCAATGCAGAGCTACGGAGTGAATGCTGAATGAAATAGTATACAGCCATTATAAAGATGTTTACAAAGAGCTAGTAAAACAGGAAAATGTTATTTGATAAGGAAAGAATGTCAATTTGCCTTTCAGTGACATCACAGTTATATTAAATGGGCAAATATCAAATTATGCATATAAGAACTCCAAAAGAAAACAAATTAAAATAGTAAGAGTGATTGTTCCTGCATGTTGGGACTGTAAATGGCTCTTTTTTTCTTCTTTTTACATTTCTGAAAATTTTCTATAATGAACAGGTATTGTTTTCATAATGCAAAAAAGTACATGAATTTTATTTAAAATTTAGATGTATAATATGGGATAAAAAAGCAATTTATACAATATTGGTGCATTCCATCTCTTTATGCACAAATAACTCTCATTTAATTGGTAATTCAGTCCGACCAGTGTGGCTCAGTGGTTGAGCATTGAGCCATGAACCAGAAGGTCATGGGTTGTGGGCTGGATCCCCAGTGTAGGGCATGCAGGAGGCATCTGATTAATTATTCTCTCTCATCATTGATGTTCCTATCTCTCTCTCCCTCTCCCTTCTTCTCTGAAATCAATAAAAATATCTTAAAAAATAACTGGTTATTCAAAGCCTTCAAATTCATAGATCTGTTATTTCACTAACTATGCAGTCATCATGAACCTGTATTTTGTTTTGCAAACCTGGGTCAGCTTGAATAATAGTAAAGTTATAATTATCACCTTCAAAAATCACCCACTGAGCAGCCCCTGTGAACTGCATGAGGACAGCAGGGTGTCAGAGGTAATGATTTACGTAGACACTGATAGTTGACTCAGTTGGAAGGAAAAAAGGCTAAGAGGGGAAAAGCTGGGAACCTGCAGAATGACTCTGCTTCACTTGAGTGTGAAAAGACCAGACAGTCTTCCCAGAGCTATGGCTCTTTGACGGGGAAGTCTTCTGCCACTCAGAGCCGTGGTCTCTTCTTTTGTGTTATGAGGGAAGAGGAACAAATTATCTCTATTTGTCCTTCTAGCTCTAACCATTCTATAAATACACGCATGTGTAAGTATTCACACAAACACATGGACATCTAGGCTCTGATTATAAAACAATAAGACTGATTAAAAAAGGCAAATGCCAGAAAAATGCTTTCACTATTCTATGGTCTCATTTTTTATTCATGCAGGGCTGCTGTGTAAAGTGGGTCTTTTTCACTGTGCAATTTTCCGCTCGTACCGTCACCATCAGATATTTCACAGTATCTTCCTTTTTACGATGTCAGAAATACCCTGCACAGTGTATTAAAAGGCTTTAACATCTGAGGGGTTACAGCAGCAGCCTGTTGTCTGGTTAGTTGCTGAAGCTTTACAGCTTGTCACTTGTCAGCTCTCTGAGGCATGCATTCATGACCTCAGGGAAGCTTTCTACTTCCTTCTGTGAAAATCCAGTACATTAACAACACTTAACAGCTTTCCAACTAAGTGCAGTGCCTGATAATTTCTCCGTTCTTATGATTTTAAACAAGATGCTAGTTCTAGAATACGTCATATGTAAATTTTTAGTGTAATCTTGAAATGCCCTAGTATATGTTTTCCCCAGGAATATTAATGGGATACCTCTTATTTGAAAGAAACTTAAGTGATTTACTCCAAATCCTACAGAACTTAGAAGTCTGTAGGGTGCAATAAATCATGTGCATACTTTACTTTAATACAGAACAGAAAAGTAAACGCAGGAGAAAGATACAATCATATTACAATGGACAGAATCTCAGAGGAGAAATAGATTATGTCCAGCTGTCCAGAAAGAGAGATGGTTCAGGGAAGCATACAGGGTACATGGCATTGGAGACTGTTTGGATCTTAAATTCAAGAACTGAGGTGGAAGTGGGGGGCTTTCTTGGTAGAGGAAACAGAATAAGCAATGCCTTGGTGGCAGGGAAAATTTGGGGTGTGCAAGGAGAAGAGCAAAGAGTGAAATCTGATGGCACTCTCAACTTGAAGTTGGGGAGCCATGGGTTACAGACTGAAAAGATGGGCAAGATCCAGTTCTCCAAGGCCTTAAATGCCGACCTAAAGAAGCTGCACTTGGTTCTATAGACAGTAGAGAGCCATATAGGGCTTCTGAGCAATTATTTAATTGTATTTTCATTCACCTCTCTTTTTTAAAGGAAACAAAGGTAATTTTGACTCTGTACTTTTAAAAGAATTATAATTTCTTATTCAACAAGTGAACAAAATTCTAGGGAACCTTTCTGTTTATCAGTCTATGAATTAAAAAATATTTAAACTTGACATGTTTGAAACTCTGAAGGGAAAGATTTCCTTTATTGCTCTAGTATTTATTTGGTGTTGGAAGAGCAGTGAGGCTATTAAGATGTTAGAATGAAAGCTGCACATAGAGGGGGCTAGGTAAGCTCACTCATCTGGAAGATAGAAGGTGACTTGGTCACCCTGACTTTATCCTATGGGCTCCAGCCTTCCCAGTTCAGGCCTCTGGCCAATAGGATTTGGTTGTGGCCCTTTATACTCAGACCACGGTCCTTCACCTGAATGATCCAGGGCACTGGTTCCAAATCTATATTCCATGCATAGGAACACAACACTGATTCACCATGGTGCTATATTTTGTGTTTGTACGAGTGTGTGTGTGTGTGTGTGTGTGCGTGCGCACACATGCACACACACATACACATCTATACCCTATATAATAAAAGCCTAATAGAAAATTGTTCCCTTGACCGGGAGTTTGACCAGGAGTTTGACTGCTTGCTATGATGTGTGTTGACTACCAGGGGGAAGCGTGGAACATGATGGGCATTGGCGACATGCTGTGACCTCTCATTGGCTACCTGGGGGCGGGGGTGATGGGGACAGAGGTACGGTGAGAATGTGGGGTGTCCACTGAGCTCACTCTCACTTCCCCTGTTACCCTCCCCTGGGATGTCAGGGCTTACATGCCAGGAAAGCTCCTGTGCTCAGGTGCCAGGCACCAATGAGGAGCACGCCCGGTACCCACGTGGCCTCTTCTGGGTGAGCTGGGCCATAACTGCTGGGGCCTCAGGAGCCGGTCGGGATCCCCGTGGGTTCGCACAGGAGCCAGTCTGCGAGGCTGACCAGGAGAGAGTGTGCTGCCTGCCCAACTTCCGTGCTATGGCACTGGGTAGCCAAGAGGCCCATGCTGTGCCCCGGAACATAGCATCCAGCCGTGCTCACCACATCTCCGTGTGGGGACTCGGGCGCTGTAACTCAGGTGGCAGGGCGCGCGGGGGCTTGGGGGCCCAGGTGCTGCCCAGGGCCCAGAGGGTATCTGGGACTTGCCCTTCCACACCAGATGCTCATGCTTCAATTGCCAGCCAGGCCTAGGGACTGCACCTGTGCATGAATTTCATGCACCGGGCCTCTAGTCTATGTATATAAAAGGCTAATATGCTAAGTGTCTGTCCAGGTAATGACATCACATAGCAATGCCCAGTTCCCTCTCCCTAGCGACTAGAAACTCCTTGCAGTTTCTTCAGTCCAGGAACATGACTTGCTTTATAGCCAGGTGGAAACATTTTACACTTTAACCAAGTGTCTGTGAAGCATTTTCCTATGCCTCATCTATTTTTATCCTCACAGAGCAGAAGTCCTGGAGTAGGTAGATAGGAGACTTGGTCGAATCCTATTTTCTTTTCATTAGCCAGAAAACGTAGATTTAGAAAGCTTAGAAACTTGACCTGACTGAAAAGAAGTAAGAAATGGTGGACCTTGAAAATGACTTTAGGTTTTCTCACTGTGCAGAATACAGTCAAACACTGCTGCAGCTAAATATTTTACCCCTTGTTCTCCCTGCGTGATCTACAATAATAATCTGCTTTGTGTTGATATTTACTGCTGTGTTGCTGACAATTACACGAAAGAGAAGTTGGGGTGCTTCACTGGGCTGGAAAAAGCTTAGCTAAATCAGAAAGCAGGTCTAATTAAGCAAGTTCATTCTATATCTGTAAAAGGCTAGGTTGACTCATGCATGTGCAATATATATAAAGCTCTCGCTGGTGCCATTCACATGTGTGTGTTTCGATCTGTCATTGTCAATCGTGAATTTGGTTGACACTTCTATTATAGAGAAAGGGCGAATAGAGATATTAAAATATTTCTTCTAATTAATTTCCTTTCAATGTGCACAAATTCGTGCACCGGGCCACTAGTATAAATATAAAAATGTACATCATTACACAAAGTTGTGATAGCCCATACCATTATATTATTGTTATATCTGTTATAATATAAAGCTATTATTTTTCCGGAACAGTTTGTGAACATTTTGAGAGCAGGCCCACCCGATAGTAACTTGCATGCTGCCAGAACTTAATTAGCATTTATTGATTAACTGACTTAAGAAAAGCTCTTTAGCCTCCAGCATATGCTGCATTTCCTTCTAGAATCAGGAGAAAAGCTGGTTAACATATTGGGTATAAAAGGACAAAACTGTACGGTTTCCATTTTCCTTTAGATCTGTGAAAAGCAAGATAGGTTATTTCTTTAAAAACTCCTGAGATGAGATAACTGAACTCATCACATGAAAGCAATCTATCAATGTGTGTGTGTGTGTGTGTGTGTGTGTGTGTGTGTGTGTGTGTGTGAGAGAGAGAGAGAGAGAGAGAGAGAGAGAGAGAGAGAGAGAGAGAGAATCAGCCAGCTCCCAACTGCAAAATGGAGAAATAATGTGCAAAATATTAAATACAGGTGATGTTAGCAAGTGGAGAGAGTTTGTAAATTAGCATGGTTGTATGTGTAATACTTGCAACTTACCTCAATAAAGAAGATGCTGGCTGCTGATGTTGGATGGTGATACATGTAGACTGTCACAAGAATGGCTGCTGCGATAATGAGGACCAGGATGAGGATTCCAACAATGAGGCCAGCATGCAGGGCTCCCCCTTTCTTCTCGGCTGCACTGTCATCTGTGGAGGCTGAGAGAACAACACAGCTGTCAGGACATTCAGGTGTGTACTCTTAAGTGTGAATTTTCATTAGAAGGAATATTTAGATTTTAAGTAAAGTACTGTTGGATATTTTTATTTTTCTTCCTGTGCAACTTTTCTTTTCCTTAACACCCATTTTAGAAGTTAGATGCTCTTTATTTGGGCAATAAAAAAATCCATACTATTAGTGATTAAAGTTATATTTATAATTGTGTTATAATTTATAGTTCAATAAGCAAGATCAATAGCCTTTGTTCTAAAAGTACTTCAGAAAATCTAAAACTCTAACTATATAATAACCTTAACTTTTATTTTTCTCATTAAACCACTGGCCCTTTTACGTATGGGAAAATTGATTACTTTTAGAAAACTCCTCTTTCATTTTCTTGTGGAAATTTTAAATTGAAGAGTATTAGACATGTTTTTTGTGACTATACAGGCATTTTCAGAAAGTCTGCATAAGTTCAAAGGATAATTTTCAAAATCTGTCTTAAACTGAAATGCTCTTTAAAACTATAACAGATGGAGGCTAAATGACCCTCAAATAGTTTTATCACTATCTAAAGGGAACACACAGCATATAAAAATATCCTACTATGCCACAGAGCAATACAAATTTCTCTAATTCTTACTGAGATGATTTCCACCATAATACTCATTCTCAGAGAGGTATTTCTGAATTTCTAAAGTAATAACTTTCCAACTTAAAGTCAATCAACCAAATAAAAGTAATCTATAAAGTATTATCTTGTTCTAAAAGTCTGCAATCTTTGATGACTACACGGGCATCTAGAGATCTTTTTAAATTATGTGCAGCAGGTAACCGTATCTTAGTGCAAAATAAAACTGGTATTTTTGAGTGAGAAAATTCATTAAGAGTCATAGAAGTTTTAGAACAGGGATTCCTAATAATTTCGTTACCAATTTATGTCTTTGTTATTTTCACCATTTGCCTCTATGTTTTAATGATTTTTTGTCTATTAAATCTCATTCAATAAGCACCAATTTCTTTTTAAAAAAATTTTAATACAAAAAATATGACTGCCTATCAGAATGTGTGGTGAATGCTAATAACAGAATTCTAGATAAATCAAAGGAACTTGACCTCCCCAATTTTCCCACCCTTCCTTTGATGTTGCTATTGTTTGTATTCTCTGCTTGAGATCCTTATTGTTATTCAGTAATCTTTCTCCAAATCAAATAAAGATTAAAACCCTAAAGCTTTCCCTTACCTAGCAGAAATTCATTAGTGAAAGAATGTAAAATGTAAAGAGTAATTCATTCTATAAAAAGCCATTTACTGGGAGAATTCTGGGAAGACGGCAGTAAAGTATCAGGACTCTGTCTCTCCACCTAGATAACAATTGCACTGGCAGAATCTGTCTAAGACAGTGATTTTCAAACAGTGTGCTGGGGCACGCACACTGATGTGCCACAAGAATTTTTAAAACATTCAACACCTGACTATTTAGTCAGGGACACTTGACTTCTTTTCCCTTAGATTGTTAAATTAAAAATAATGACAACAGTCAATACAACAACAGTCATCTGGTGTGAATGAATCAAAACTATATATATATACTTTTTCAGAGTGGCAAAAATATATTTTTTGGTGTGCCATGGCATTTTAGTAATTAGTTTATGTGTACCATGAGATGAAGAAGGTTGGAAATCGCTGGTCTCCCATAGCTATTTTGGAACTCTGGACTATATTGAAGGCCTTCAACTTACCAGGTAAGGCTTAGCCTTAGACTATAAATTGTGGTTAATTTCAGTCAATTTCAGCTCTTAGCACAGTAGTAGCCACCTATTCTTCACCCCTGAACCATGTGACAGGCAGCTGTGCATGTGTATTGATCACTGATTGGTGCTTCTGATCACAGAGGTGCACACAGAAAGACAGGCAGTCATTGTTGTTGCACCTCCCCCATGATTGCAAGCCTCTTCCCCTTTGGTTGACTGAATTCCAAGGGATTTAAAGATCCAGCATTCTTCTGCCCTGGCAAGTGTGGCTGAGTTTGCTGGGCATCATACTGTGCACTGAAAGGTTGCTGGTTCGATTGCAGGTCAGGGCACATACCCAGGTTGCAGGCTTGATCCCCAGAAGGGGGTGTGTAGGAGGCAGCCAATTGATATTTCTCTATATATATTTCCTCTCTCTCTCTCTAAAGTCAATAAAAAAAACATTAAAAAAGATAAAAAGAGGCATCAAGCTTCTTATTGCTTCCCCTTTTACTTTTGTCATTTTCCCCTTTTTGGAGCCAGATATGAACAAGTAGAACACTCAAAAACAACTATGTATAAGGGGAAAATTTAAAAGTGACAGTGCACACCCAGAGAAAGGCTCAGAATAGACTTGAGAAGACCTTAAGTTTACACTTCAAGCTGAACCTCAATACAGAGACAGCCTGCAGCAATAAAAACACAACACAACAAAACAATAACCAAACCTAGCAAACCCTGAGGTAGGAAAATAATTTGATTCCCAGAGTTACCACATTATTAGGTTCAAATGTCCAGTTTCAAACAAAAATTCACAGAAAGGTGTGGTTCATTCAAAGAGAAAACAATCAATAGAAACGGTCCCTGAAATAGAATCTATTAGAAGCTGGGAGAATACTCAGAAAGGTCAGGAGGGACCCAGACTTTTATTCCACACCAAGGATTATCTTAATGCTCTTTCACTTATACCCAAAAGCCAAACAACATCCTCACCTCCACACAGGACAATTAAAATATTTAGCCTTTTTAGCTTTATATTGTGTATTCAAATAAGAGGAATTAATGATATAGGACAAGACACCATAAAGTAGAGCCTCAAAGCCACAAAAACAAGTATATACATATACTTGAAAAGTCTATCAAATCGAGGCCTTCTTTGTACTATGTTGAAGACATTTTAAAACATAAATCATGCACAGAAATGGAATAGTATCAAATATAATATGCTCTCATCTGATGAGACTTTCAAGTTTCTAGTTTTTACTACTTTATAAGATGCAGATCAATATTTAGACACAAAGAGGACTGCGAGAATTATCAAATGTATCAAAGCAATCTGCTGTGTGGGGATAGTTTTAGTTATGATGATAGAAAAAACAACAGCTTTAAAAGGCATTAAGTACAGATTAGATAATATTTAAGATCTTACGTAAATGTGTTTAATTTGTTGCATTCCAAGAAAAGTTTATGACTTGTTGATAAGAGGAAAGATTTTAAAAAAAGAAAGAAAGAAGATAGGAGGAAAGAGAAGAAAGTTTGATATGTTTCTTTAAAGTGTAACATTTAATTTTAAACCTCTATGTCTTCTTGTTATTTCTGTGACTGACATTTTTCAAGGTTTAAGGCACATAGCATTGATATTCTGTTAAAAGTACAATTCTTCAGTATGATAAAAAGATTTTTATACATTGCTAAAGTGATCTGTGCCCACTATTAAATCTTGCCAATAACTTAAGTCCAGAAATAAAATAAAACTAAAATACAAATGCTCCTTGTCTGAAATTTTATTCACTTTAGAACTAACTCTTTCCTTGGCTTTAAAAAGAAACACCACAGCCCATAAATTCTGCTTTGTATTAATGTCCTTTGGGGGACCAACAGGCTTTGGACAAAGTCTTGCACAAACTTGTTCAAAATTCATAAATCTTATGCAGATAATGTCAAAATGTTCTTTTTAAAAGATAAGTAAAGTTAAACTATAAATGCTCAAAATGTTAGTGTTCCATTTTTGGCTTAAACACACACACACACACAGACACAGGACATTCCCTATGGAATATTACCTAACCCATTTATAAGCTAAAGCATGTAATGGAAGAAAATCAAGTGATACAATTTTTCAATAAATTAACTTTCCTTTTAAAGTTTCCCTTGTAACTGATCTCATTTTGTAGCTCATATATTTTTCCTCTTAGCTCTTTTAGCTTTTCTACAGCCATGATAATTTAGTGTTTCTCCTGATGTTTTATGCATTCTCTTATTTTTTTAAATCCTCACCCCAGGAAAAGGTTTTTATTAATGAGAGAGAGAGAGAGAGAGAGAGAGAGAGAGAGAGAGAGAGAGAGAGAAACACTGATGTGAAAGAGAAACAATCAGTTGCCTCTTGTACATGCCCTGACTGAAAGTCAAATCCAGGACACTTTAGTGCACAGGATGACACTCTAGTCAATTGAGCCACTGGCCAGGGCTATTCTCTTATTTTTCATAATTCTCTTAGTTCTTTCAGCTTCTTAATCATGGTCTTATTACTTTTTTGGGTGCTTACCAATCTGTCAATATTATGTAGGCAGTAGGGTACCTTGAAATATTATACAAGCTATACCTAATCCACAATATGTTTCACTGTGACAACACATTCATGATTCACATTATGACATCTCCATAGGAGAGATTTGGGTAAGTACTGTGAAAAGATGTTACAATGAGTGCAAAAGACACAGCTAAGTGCATTATGTATGGCGAGAGCAATAGCTCGCAGGAGCAGCTGGCCCAGACTCTCTTTTGCAGCCTGTGCTACTACATGGCAACTGTGAAATTTCATTCAGGGAAACTTCTGGGCTAAAGGAGCTTAAGGTATGACAATCTTTTAAAACAATAATCCATTGCTTTTTATCTTAGAAAAATGATGCTAAATAAAATTACCATGAAATCATATTAAAAGAAATTCTTGATTCCATCAAAATGAGGGATTTTGGAGAGCAGCCACAGCCCAGCATGCCTCTGGCCCCATTATATGATCAGAGCTCTCATACAGCGCATATCTGAGCACCTAAGAGCAAAGGGTTCATAGTATGATGGCTACACAAAACCAAAAATAAACCTCTGGAGTAATCCCTTATCATTTTTCATTTCTTATGTGTATGTACTACTTTTAAAAAGTAATATATCTATGCCTCCAATATTTTCTGCAACCAAGCTCTTTAAAAGACCTACTTTTTAAAGTTTTCCTAACATCAGCATTCTATACAAAGTTGTCTTGTTTCTATATTTAAAAATACATTAAAATTATTTTTGAAAAAATAAATCTTTACCTAAAACAATCCACAGAAAAGAAATCCTAGTACCTAATTCTCCAGAAAAAAAATAAAATAAATAAAGAATTTTGTGGAAACAGTTTCTCTTTTAATTTTATGCCAAACCCTTGCAGTGGTTAAGAAATTAGGGCTTTAAATTACAGAAAAAATCTTAGAGAGTTTCCTAATGAGCATATTCACAGTGCTTTTGGAATACCAGAAATACGGTTGGAAAAATACTTTCAAGATGCAAGGGTACAGAGTGACTCTAAGCCACCAAGTCACTTATGTAAAGAGTCCATTTATAGACAAACTTCTGATTATAACAATGAATGCTTACTTTCTTATCAAATCCACAAGGTTTTCTGAACAGGGAGGAAGAATCCTCTTTAATACCTCCTATCAATGGAAAGATAGATGTGTGTCCAATCTGCTCAGCTAACATGGAAGCTTCGTACCTCCTAGGTCAATATGAAGCTTTCTTGAAATTATTCATGGAAATGGGATTCATTCTCCTGCTGAAATTTAAGTGAATGTTGGTTGGAAGCAAGGACATCTCAATGAATAGTTTTTTATATTGGAAAGATCAAGATCTATCCCACTTGCACCTGCTCCGAATACCTGCCCCTAGAAAAACAGGCCACCAAAATCCTTATGGGGTCAACTATCCCAGAGCCCAGCAATAACTAGGAAGTTGGATATGAACCTGCAGCCAAAATGTGAAAAAAAAAAAATCCCAGTGGCCAGGGCTCATAGTGTCAGTAAGCTATGTAAATAAAATTGACCTTATGGCGATTATCCATAAGCAGCTTCTTTTGAAAACTGCTGAATATTAAACCAATGGCTCTGGTACCTGAGATTATGTTAGAAATTAATGAAAACCTTTGGGCTTCCTAAGGAAGCATGGGCTAATTTAGTTGCTGTAGATACCAATCTGGCCAGTGTGTGCCTCAGGGTTGAAACTTTAGTTCTTGATGTCCTTAACCCCCATAAAATGCTTTTGTTATTTGCTGTGGTTTGATGTATACAATCCCCAGGAGGGTAAATGGGCAGGGCCACATGAATGTGCTCTGTATCTCAAGGAGACAATCAGAAACTGGAAAAAAAAAATTGAGCAGAGCCTGGAATTTCATTTTAGTTTGTGTTACCAGAACTAATAAAATATATCAAGGGCAGAAAGAAAATACTGAAACCGCTGAGAACCAGTTTTGCAGGCTATTTATATTTCACAGCCTAGTATCAATACTGGCAAAACGTGGCTCAGATAATGACCCTAACAGGGACAGAATACACTCGCCTGCCTGGGAAGAAAGATGCTATAAAATTCTATTTGACATAATTGCCTGCCTCGTGGGTCCTGGAATATCAAGTTTCCTGAAACATGAAGTGCCATACGTTGAACGTGGGATAGACTATGATTAGGAGGTGAGCACTAGTCTCAGCCTAACCCTTCCCATCAAATCAGCTGTGTACATGGCCCCACTCACAGGTATGCAGAGCTCCCCTAAGCTTGACATTTGGAAGGGCTTTGCTCTCAAAGTCTTGGGGGATGAGATAGGAGGGGCCACAGGCTCATTGGACTCCTTGATTTGGCAATTGGTGCTGCTGTGTTCTCTGAGATCCTGCCTGGCTTTAATAGGGGGAGATGGCAGACAAATGGCTGCATAGTTGACTGAGCAACCTCTGGAGCAATCCTCCCTGCAGGCCAGGATGGCCAGGGGAGCACAGCGCCTGCTCTGACACCAGAGCATTTGGTGGTGTAGCCCTGTATGTCCCGTATGAACTATGTGACCCCAGACAAATGAGTTAAGTCTGCGCTTCTAGTACTTCATGTGTACAATGGGATTATAATCATTCTTTCATTACAGGGTGCTTTAAGGATTACGTTATATAAGTAGGCAAAGCCCTTAGAAGAGTGCCTGGTGGTATATAGAAACAGCCCAATAATTGCTAAATAATTTTATCATTATTAGTAACTACGCAGGGTGTAGTTAAAACATGAATCAAATAATCAGAAGTGTTAAGTTTTGTGCATACTGATTAGAGAAGGTGCTTTGCTGTCACTTTCTCTCTTTTTCTTTTTCTTGAGGTAAATTTTGGTTCCTTGAAATACACAGATCTTAAGTGAATAGTTCAACAAATTTTTATAACAGTAAATACCAAAGTAACCATTAGCCAAATCAGAACACTTCCGTGGCCTCAGAAAGTTCCCTTTTCCTGTTTCCGGTCAATGTTTACCACGCCCTACCACACCCCACCATGGGCAACCACTGTGCTGATTTCTACTATTGTAGATTAATTTCACCTGCATGGAATTTCATATAAATTAACTACTCTATGCACTTTGTCATGCATATTTTAAAAAATGTATCTGTGTCACTGCATGTACCACTAGTTTTATTTTCTTTCTGATGAATAGTAAGTCCATTGTGTGCATATACTCAATTTATTTATTATTTCACCACTGAACATTTGGATTCTTTTCCGGTATTGGTAATATGAATACAGTTGCTATGAATATTCTTGTAAATATTTTTGTGAATGTGTTTCTCTTGGATGAATTTTTAGAGGTAGAATTTATGGCTGAAAAGGAAGATATGTTTAAATTTGTAAGAAACTGCCACTTTCTAGTTACTGTATCTTCAATATCAGTGTCATGTCTTTTTAGTTTTAGTCACATGAATTTGTTCATTGAGGTTTTGGTTGGGTGCCTTTTTATTACTAACTAGAGGCCCAGTGCACAAAATTCATGCACTGGGGGGAGGGTATATGTGTATGTGTGTGTGTTTGTGTGTGTGTACCTTAGCCTGGCCTCTGCCCTCTCGCAGACATCCCTCTCACAGTCTGGGCTCTCACAGTCCAGGATTCCTTGCTCCTTACCGCCTGCGTGCAGCAGAGGCCGGAGAGACTCCCACTACCCATCACTGCACTCGCCAGCTGTGAGCCCTCCTTCTGGCTGAGCAGCGCTCCCCAACAGTGGGAGCACACTGACCACCAGGGGGCAGCTCCTGCATTGAGCGTCTGCCCCCTGGTGGTCAGTGTGCATCATAGCGACCTGTCATTCCGTGTTCAGTCGATTTGCATATTAGGGTTTTATTATATAGGATTTTCAAGAGTACTGATATTTTCTGGATAGAAGTCTTTTGTATTTGCAATATGTATATTGTAAGTATTATTTTTCTCTTCATTTTATTAACAGAAGTTTGATGAACAAAAGTTTTCAATTTTGATAAATTTATCAATTTTTAAAACAGTCTTTTTAGGGGCTATTAAATTTATTAAAACTTTCAAAGAACCAACTTTTGACTGTATTAATATTCTCTATCATTTGCTTATTTTGTATTTCTTTTTCTTTTTTTTTTCTACTCATCTTGTTTCCTTCCTTGTACTTATTTTGGGCTTAATGCTCATTTTCTTAGACTTCTTAAATGCAGGCATGGGTCATTATTTTAAATCTTCTTTTTTCCCATATACGTGTTTAGAACTATACATTTCTTTCTTAGTACTTTCTAACAGCATCCCACAAATTTTGGTTTGTTGTATCCATTATCATTCAGCTGCAATGTTTGCTAATTTTCCTTACAATTTCTTCTTTGATCCCTATATTATTTAGAAGTGATTTTACCTGTCACATATTTGAGATTTTTCCAGATATCATATCATTACCGATACTTGTTTGATTCTTTTTATAAAGAATATAGTCTATAAAACTAATATTTTGAAATTTAAGATATATTTATAGTTTAGTATGTGGTCTATTTTGGTGACCATGTAAATGTATACTTGAAAAAAAATCTATATTCTGTAGTTGTAAGGAACAGAGCTCTGAAATATCAACCAGAATAAGGTGGTTGACATTGTTGTTTAAATCTATATACTTTCTAATTTTATTATTTGTTGGCCCAATTTTTTAATGTTGTAATATCTTCCTGATGAACTGACCTTGCTATCATTTTAATACTTTCTACTCTTTTCTTCTGTTGATACTCTTTGACCTTAAGTCTATGTAATCTGTATTTATATTGCCACTCTATTATTAGGTTTTCATATATTTTTTCATCATTTTACCTTCAAGCATTTTATGTCTTTATGCTTCATATTCATCTCTTATACAGTAGATAACTGGGTCTTGCTTTTGAAAAAGTCAATCTGATAATCTATGCTTTTAACTGGAGTGTTTATTATTTTTACAGTTAATACACTTATTGAGATAACTGTATTTGGATCTACCACTTACTATTTGTTTTCTTTGTGTCCAACATGTGGCCCATTTTTATTCCACTCTTGCCTTCTTTAGGTTAAACAAATATTTCTTAGAATCCCATTTACACTTAGCTCTGCATTTTTGTATTTTTTTTCTTTAATGGCTGCTGAGCATTATGTTAACATATGTTAAAATTATAGAGGGGATGAGCACAGAAAGGAAAGAAGGTATTGATGAGAGAGGGATGTAGTAAACTATTTAGCTGATGACAAATGGAAAATGTATTGGTATTGAGAGCTACTTCTTGGAACCACATGTGTACTTCTTAAGAACTTCTGCTAAATAATTTTCTATGGTCTATGTTCTATCAGCAAGATAAATACTATAAATCAACATGAAGGGAAACAGTGGATTCCAATGTGATTTTTCTTTATCTTTGTCTATGTCGGGTAACAATTTTTTAAACTTTACATTGGACAATGAAACTGCAATTTTTGCAGGTAAAAAAATGATAAAAAGGAAATTAGCAATTCCACATGGTGCAACAAAATACAGAAAGTGTAACTATCTTTATCAAAATAAATGATTGCAACAGATAAACTATACAAATTTTCACATATATTGAAATGATTTGCAAGATATGACAGACATAATGCTTTTGGGGCCCCTGCCTCTGCTGAGTGAGCTGTGCTCTTTACATGTAGACAGAGGTAATTTCTTGTTGCCACTAATTCAAATTTTGTTTGAGGGGAGTCATGAGGTACAGGTAAGGACCAATGATGCACTCAGAGTAAGATATGTCATTCTTATGGGACTCTGGAGAAAGAAATCCAGAGTTCATTGAATTCTTGATATGCTAAGTGTGGTCTGTGAACTGGTGGTACCTGCATTACCTGAGAGCATGTGAGAGATGCAGTGCAAAGGTTGGGCTCCACCCAGAACTCCTACAGCAGACACTGCATTTCAACAAGACCCCTCTCTTCCCCCAATGATTCCGATGCTCATACTATTTCGGAGGCATTGCATCACACCACTAGCTCACAGTTGACTTCCCATGGGAGTCCCCCAGGGGCTTAAGATATTGCTGCCTGGATCCCAGCTCCAGGGTCCAGTTTAACCGGGCTAGAGGACCGTCTGAGCACTGGGGGTGTTATAAGCTGGAATAATAAAATTAGATGAGAATAAGCAGGTGATTTCAATGTACAGAGAAACTTGAGAACCACTACTCTGGAGACCATTTTTTTTGAGAGAAATCTTTAATCCTTGGGGATATTAAAAATAACATTCTGAAGTATGGCATATACATACTTAGAATAGAGTCAGTGCTGCCATGAAAAGTAGTCAAACAGAGCAAAAGATAAAACCAAATGACAAGATGATTACGTTTTTTAGAAATGGAAAGCAATAGATATTCAATAGCCTGTCAAAAGGAAAGAACAGTTTCCCTTCGCTTACAAGACTGTGACCTGTGCTGAAGAAGTAGATGAAAACACACACACACAACAACAAGGGGAGACAGGTAGAAGAAATGAAAGATAGGTTGCTTTTATTATTTATGTATTAAAATAAAAAAATAATTCGACTGAATGATAAATGAAACACTAGACACTTGGTCTGTCACTACAGACTAGGTCATAAAAATATACTTAGAAATGTTCTAGTGAAAAAGTCAGAATAATGTTCTAACATTTTCTCTTTGAATAAAAAGTCTTATGATATATTCAGAAATGAAAAACTAAACAACAGTAGCAAAAATTAAACCAGCCATTCCATAGTAGCTCATCAAAGTATATCTGTTTTAGCTCTTTGAAATCACTTTGCAGGCTTGTACCTAAAATTAATTTAATTGTGTTCTGCAAACTGCCTCAATGTAGCTATTTCAGCATCTCTTTGATAGAGATACCACATTCTGTCTAAAGAATGCAGCCTTTTAGAATCCAGGTTTAGTAAAATTCCTAGAAATAAGAAGAGATGACAAATGCAGCACCACCTGCATAATACAGCTGCCTAGAGTGCTGACACTATTTAAATATTAGTAGCAATGAAGAACGTAGAGTCAAAACTTATTTTTCACTTAACTTTATCAAAGGGAAGAACCATTAGAGGAACCAAGAGAGAATGCAGCTTTTGGTACTTGGATAAATCTCAACCAATGAATTTTAAGTAATAAAATAAAATCACCGGATTTTAGAGCCAGAAATCATTTAAACATCTGCAGTACAGAGGAATGGCACAATTCAATTTGCTAAATTGAATTGAAATGGGTTGAAGATTTTACTTTTCAATTAAAAGAACTTGCCATTGATTTAGTTTTCAAAAATCTGTAATCCTGGATATCATTTTGTGCACTTTGCATAGGTCATTCCTTTCAAATGGAACTCTTCTAATAAGGTTTTGCTCAGAACTAGAAATACAAAGATGTGTTTTCTTAATCCCCCCCGCCACCACCCCAATTACAGTTGACCTTCAATATGGTGTTTGTTTCAGTTGTACAGCTTAGTGGTTAGACATTTAAATATCAAGATGTGGCTTTATTTATTTATTTATTTATTTTTAAATATATTTCTTTATTGATTTCAGAAAGAAAGGAAGGGAGAGGGAGAGATAGAAACATCAATGATAAGAGAGAATCATCAATCGGCTGCCTCCTGTACACCCCCCACTGGAGACTGAGCCCGAAACTTGGGCATGAGCCCTTGGCTGGAATCGAACCTGGGACCCTTCTAATGCTCTATCCACTGAGCCAAACCGGCTAGGGCTCAAGCTGTGGTTTTAAATGCTTATAACTATTGTGCACATTTATATAACAAGAAGATGTGATTTTCAATGCCCACATATATTCAAAGAATACATTATAGATACCTCTTAATGGTGAATTAAGTTTGAATTTCTAGAGGAACCAAGTAGGCTGAAAGAACTTTAAATAAGGTTTTCAACACAAACTACAGAGAAGCCCTGTAGTTTGGAGGCCACATGCCAGTGATGCAGCCACTATTCAATTACACAAGAGAATCAACCGATTGTGATTTTCACAGAAAGGATAAAGTGGAAACGAATGCATACTTACATGTGAAAAGGAAATTTCATTTTCAAGCACTTATAAGTATAATCCATTGTTACCAAAAAGGACACAGAATATAATAGGTGCTCATCAAACACCTTATACTGACATTTCCCATGTGAAATTTCATTGTAAGAGACCTGAATTATAAGGGGCCAGCAATACTGTGAGGTTGTTAAGGACTTGAACTGTGCACCAAGGTTAAATAGATTCACATCCCAGCTCTGCTACATACCAGCCAGGTAATGCACCCGTTCTGTGCCTTCATTTCCTCAGTTATAAAATGGAAATGAAAAACAGGACCAACCCATAGAGGTATTAGATAAATTAAGTGAGGTATATATGCACAGTATTTAGAATAGTGCCTAGAACATAGTAAACACTCAATAAATATTTTTTCTCTCTTCTTTTTCGCCTCCTCCCCCTCCTTACCCCCTCCTCTAATTTCTCTACTTTCTCTTCCTCTTCTGTTTTTCACATGAATAAGGGACAGGTATACTAATTGACTTCACTTATGTATTATTCTAAACTTAATACTATAAATATGCAACCGGTAATATTTTAGTTGGAGATATGTAATACTTAGAATGGTTCTTCTGAGTTTTTGTATTCAGCCACTAACAATAGTCAATTAATACTATATCTTATGAAGGGACCTGTGCTCATTAGATATCATTCTTTTTGTTCACATTTTTTTCATGTTCTTTTCTTCAAGTTACCTACAGAGGTTAGAATGCCCACTCAACCCTGAAGGATGATAAAAACTTTTCAATCAAAGCACTAGTCTGAAACTTCCAGAGGCTCTGCCTAGACCTGTTCTAAAGGTAGCAGGAAACTCAGTACACAATGGAAGATTCACCAGGAGCGATTTAGCCGCCTGTAACTCAGTGTGGGCCCTGTCAATGGGAAACTCTGTTGTGTGCTTTCGGGGTCTAGCTGCTCAGAGGTATTTTATGCTTGGATATCAAAGATGAAAGAAAACTCCTGGAAAGTGAATGTATAATCATGTCAGCTGTGGATTCCACGAAGAAAATCAACTACTTTAACCACAGACATGTCCTAGAAACACTCAGAGCCAAGGTAATCTCACACCTAAAGGATGAGATATGTAAAGACAGTCACTGGTTTCTAGCTACATATTGACTACTTTTCCAGAAAAGTGCAGACCTCTAAATTAAAAGACTTTTTTTCTTTATTTTAGTTGTTGATATTCTTACAGATGTTCCCTCCCTTATTCTCCTCCACCCAGCTCTCACTCTCCCTTCCCTCTGGCCATTACCACACTGTTATCTGTATCTATGGGTTACGCCTGTATATGTTCTTTGGCTAAACTAGAAAGTTCAATCAAGAACTAAAAGGTGTTAAATGTCTTTGCAACAATATATAGCAATTTACAAAAATGTATTAGCTTGCATTAAAAAATTCTCAATAAATGTGAGAAAACATTTAAATCAGGCTTCCTTTTTATTATTAGCTCAATTTTGCAAAATGTTAAGCTGGAGGGTGATGGAGAAAACAATTCTGAGCTCTTTTTTTCAACACATTTAATTAACTAATGAAGTTAGATTTAAATTGGCAACTCTTCCTGCATCTCCATATTCCATAAAGTAAAAAGCAATGCTAGCATGCTATCCTGATGAAGATGCTATAAAACATAATCTGTGATTTTTATTAAACACTGTTTTGAAAGAAAATTTATCTTAATACTGATCAGGCTAGTCTGCTCTAACCGTATTTTTAGGAAAACTATTTTATAAACAACACTAGAGATGAAGAGAGTTCCAGTAAACAGACATAATTAAACTCTCATTGTGATATTTTAAAATTCTGATGGACACCTGCTGCATATCAATGATCTCAGTATCACCTGGAAATCCAAGTACACTGTTCTAGCAGAACAAAAAGTGAAAAAGGCCTCCATTTAAATGTTCAAACTTACTTAACTTGGTTTCTCAGCGTCATAAGGCAGTTCTAATGTCCTGAATTAAAAACATCTCCAGTTTTATGATTCCTTGCTGCTTTAAACAATACTAACGAATGTCTTTGGAATAATTGGCAATATTCTAGGAACCTATTTCCCAATGTGTGCTTGACAAAAAATGGAGTCTATGAGATGCTACTTATAAAAAGATTTTATGACCAAATGAGAAATGCTAGCTGCTCCATCTTTATTACCATCTCAGTTTCCTTAGAATACATGCTCTCTGAAAGCAAAGAACTTGTCTAAGTTTTGGTCTCTGCCATAGCCCCAAGCCTGCAACAATGCCTCCACACGAGCAGTGTTCAGCAGGAATACATGAAAATGAATGAGCAAATGAACATTAAAAGCCCTGAACGATTCTCCAGCCAAAACCACTTTCATTTTTTTCTCACCCAGAGTACCTCACACATATTTAAACATAGGAATCTTTTGTTTATTCTGATAGCATTATAGAATATTTTATTTAAAAAAGAAGAGAAAAGAGAGCATAGAGAGTATTGTAATACACAAACATGTCACCACTACCCCTATGTAGATTTAAATGTTACAAATACAACAGAAGCCCCTTGGGAGCCCTCCTCGATATCAGTCATCTCATGCTACACATCTTCCTCAAATGAGGTACTCCCAACATTAGGATTTATACTCACATGGGATTTACTAACATCCCACTTTGAAAAATCCTGAACTGAGAGAATGCTAGAGTTCCTTTAAACACTAAGATTTAAATTTATTTCTCAATAGTATATAGTTTGCAAATGGTCAGCTGTAAAGCTATCCATTTACTCCATTAATACAACAATGAGTAAAAAATAAATGAAATAACACTGATATAGAAGCAAGACAATGGACAACTGATATAATAATGACAAATATAAAGAGGATAAGTAGCTTACTTTGTATGTAATTAAACCGATATGAAATATCTACACTAATAAAAGAGAAACATGGTAATTAGTGTCACTCCGCTACCCTTCCCATTGGCTAATACCCCTGTCACTCACAGAGTAGGGCCGAGATATGCAAATTAACTGGCAGCCAAGATGGCGGCCGGCAGCCAGGCAGCTGATGCGAACAGGGAGGCTTGCTTGCTTCAGTGAAGGAGAACTCCAATGTTCCCCGCCTGACTTGCCGGCCTCTCAGCTGCAACTCTAAGCAACTATGTTGCGAATAAAGAAGCTAAAAAAACCCCCAGAAACCTGCTTTACTCAGCCGGGCTTCAGCCAGCTGGACCGCAACATTGTATCAAATACAGATGGTAAACAAAGGCCAGAAACCTGTTTTCAGCAGCCAAGGCCTCAGAGCTAAAGCTGGCCCAGAATAAAATTTAAAAAAAAAAGAAAAAAAGGAGCTGTTGGGAGCTTCAGTCCCAGCCTGAAAACAGCCTTCAGCCCTTCAGCCAGACTGGCCAGGCACCCCAGTGGGGACCCCCACCCTGAAGGGTGTGTGACCAGCTGCAAACAGCCATCATCCCCTCAGCCAGACTGGCCAGGCACCCCAGTGGGGACCCCAACGCTGATCCAGGACACACTTCAGGGCAAACCAGCCAGCCCCACCCATGCACCAGGCCTCTATTCTATATAGTAAAAGGGTAATATGCCTCCCAGCACCGGGATCAGCGGAGCTGAGAGGCCTCCCGGCACCGGGATCAGAGTGACAGGGGGCAGTGCCCAAACCCCCTGATCGCCCTGCAGCTCTGTGTGTGACAGGGTGCGGCGTCCCAACCCCCCCTCCCCCCATGGGCCCTGCTCTGTGTGTGACAGGGTAGAGCCATAACCTCCCCATCGGCCCTGCCCTGAGTATGAGAGTGGCGGTGCCCCAACCACCTGATCGGCCCTGCTCTGTGGGTGATAGAGGGCGGCGCCTCAACCCCCCCCCGACCCCTCACGGGCCCTGCTCTGTGTGTGATGGGGTAGAGTCATAACTTCCCCATCTTCCCTGCCCTGAGTGTGACAGTAGCGGCGCCCCAACCCCCTGATCGGCCCTGCTCTGTGGGTGATAGAGGGCGGCACCCCAACCCCCTGATCCACCCTGCTCTGTGTGTGACGGGGGGCGGTGCCCCAACTCCCCTATCGGCCCTACTCTCTGAGTGACAGGGGGGAGCTCCTCAACCCCCTGATCGGCCCTGCTCTGTGCATGACAGGGGGGAGCTTCCCAACCCCCTGATTGACCCTGCTCTGTGCATGACAGGGTATGGAGCCCCAACCCCCCTGATGGGCCCTGCTCTGTGCATGACAGGGGGTGGCGCCGCAACCTCCCCATCAACCCTGCCTTGAGTGTGACGGGGCGGTGCCCCAACCCCCCAATTGGTCCTACCCTGAGCGTGACTGAGGGTGGCATCGCAACCTCCCAATCTGCCCTTCTCTGTGCATGACAGGGGAATGCTCCCCAACTCCCCAATTGGCCCTGCTCTGAGCCCAACCAGGGGCTGCACCTAGGGATTGGGCCTGCCCTCTGCCACCTGGGAGCAGGCCTAAGCCAGCAGGTCATTATCTCCCGAGGGGTCCCAGACTGCAAGGGGGCACAGGCCAGTCTGAGGGACACCCCCTTCCCCTGAGTGCACAAATTTTTGTGCACCAGGCCTCTAGTCCTATATAATAAAAGCCTTATATGCAAATCAACCAAACAATGGAACCACTGGTCGCTATGACGTGTGCTGACCACCAGGGGGCAGACCCTCAATGTAGGAGCTGCCCCCTGGTGGTCAGTGTGCTCCCACAGGGGAAGCGCTGCTCAGCCAGAAGGAGGGCTCAGTGCAGCAGCTATGGTGGGAGTCTCTCCTGCTTCTGGGGCAGCACTAAGCCATCAGTCAGACATCCCCTGAGGGCTCCTGGACTGCGAGATTGCGCAGGCTGGGCAGAGGGATCCCCCGAGTGTACGGATTCCGTGCACCAGGCCTCTAGTAAATATATATATTAGGTCACTGTACACATACTTAAGAAAACATAGATATATTTGCAACTTAACCTAGACTAAGTAATTTAGGAGCCATCTGTACAGTTATAGAGAAAAATATCCTAACAATTTTGACATACTCACAAAATCACCTGGGGCTACACAAGTAAAACTGTGTCTAGATCAATATTACAGCAGGCCACATTTACATAATAGATGCTGCTAAGAAGAGGAGGAGACCCTTTTCCTGAGCTAAATAAACAGTTACTAATAAAGAATCTCTTTTAAGATCCAGCATACTATGATAAAGAAACACAATGAGCTAACAAAGTTTAATAAGGAAAACCTATTTTTAAAATTTTAGTCAATATTTTTTACAGCCTTGTTTTGGTAAAACCTCTCTTCCTCAAATTTTCAAGTACCATTACAGATATTTCTAAATTGACTTAGACACACTTTAAGTATGCTCTAGCTAAATGTTCTCTTGCATATTTAATTTTTGTGTCTTGCTTCAGATAAAAGATTAAAAGACCTAACACAATATATTTCCACATTGTTTTATTTCTTAATTTTATTTAAAAAGGATATTGAATATTCAATTTAGTGAAAGAAAAGCACACACAATTGAACTTAATACCTGCTCTGGGTAGAAAATCACATACGCAATTAAATCAAGAATCGGAGCAGGGGTGGAGAACGGCCAGCCCGCAGACTTTAAAAGGCCCTCAAAATCATTTGGTCTGGCCCTACCATGGCATTAGGGGTGAGTTAATTAAATATTTGGCCAAATATAGCAGGCTAATTTTTAAGCTGATGATTTTGAACGGCCTGAGAATGATGTTATAAATCTCCAAATGGCCCTTGGCAGAAAAAAAGGTTCCCCACCCCTGAACTGAGCAACAGTGAATAGGAGATGGGCCGGGTGTTTTAGCCTTAATCCTCTCCATCTTAATCCTTGCTATTATCCCAGTACTACATACACCAAAACAATGAAGCACAGCATACACAGTTTTCATTGGTCATTTGTGCCTTGTAGTTTTCATAGTAGAAGGACTGGAATTTCTTTCTACTCTTGAAACCATTTTACTTTTCAAGCCAACACATTAAATTCTTCTCTTGTAAAATACCAACAGAAAGTGAAATGTAACCTCACTCTTTATTTAGAAGCTCCAAAGCCTTTTCTTGGATTAAAATGAATGAAATGGATTAGTATCCAAAATATGTATATACAAGAGAAAAAGTGTTAATTCCTACCTCCATTATCTTTTAGATGCAGTGCTATCTTGGTATCATCTGAAAGAGAAACTCAAAGTTATTACAACAGAAAAAAACTAAAAGTACATAAATCTCAGGAGCAATAATTGTACAGTAATGTTTTAATGATACTAATGTTTTAATGATAATGTGAATAGATTTTAACACTTTAGTAAGTTAATTTCTTGTTCAATGAGAGCAAGTCCTAGCTTACATGATGTAGTACTAAAATTTCTTCATGAAATCAAGACTTAATCGAGTATTATATAATTCTTAAGATCTGTGAGAAAAGTACATTGTTATAAATGTAACCTAAAATACATGTATTTTTAATTTTCAAAAACGAGTAATTGTAATAAGACTTTATAGTATGACTTTTTTTATTCATTAAAAATTAAGATCAAGAAAATTTCAAATTAATTGTAGTAATGATTTGCCAATATTTACAAATTTAACTTCAAAAGTTAAATGCTTATTCATTGCTAATCAATATATCCAACTTCACATGAAAAATATCTTGACTTTAATGGATAAAATGTAGATCATACTTTTTTTTATTTCAGTGGTTATATTTTATTTTATAGGGTAGGATTCAAATTGTAGGAATATTTCACAGGGTAGGATTCAAATTGGAAAAATATTTTCACAGGCTATATTCAACCTAAATAATTTGGATTAAAATAAATATAACATTGGTGTTAAATATCTAAATAAATGTCTTTAATAGTTGTCCTCTTCCTCACTATTACTTTATTCCAGTTAATTTTTGACATCCAAGTAAATTTCAATGAATAGCAAAGGCTTCAAGTTTAATTCCTTATTCAAGTGAAAGCAAGGCTTAGTACAGTAAAGAAGTGAGACCATTTTTCTCCCCTCAGAGCTTACTTTTGGCGAACTAGTCTCACATTTCTCTTTAGTGGTACCATCCAGAATATTCACAAATTTGACTAATATTCCTCTTCCCCCAGTGAATTGTGTCCATGCATTAATGGACTCTGGCATGTCTCTCTTCCCTGGCAGAGGCGATGTTTCCCACGGGTAATTTCTGTGACAGTTATAGTGCCCTCTACAGGGTATGGACCAACATATTGTATTGATTGTGTTCAGGCAAATATTAGAATTGCAGATGAGTAGAATTACGTATTGTTCAGAATCCAAAGTCAATGCATATTTTATATAAATTTGCCTTCATATCCTGTGTCTAAAATGTGGAATTCAGTTACTTCCAAGTTTAGCAATACGAGAGGAAGTCTATACTTCTTTTCTAGGGAGGACAAGCAAGCCACTATTGAAAGGCAAAGTACATTAAAAGAATCCCAGCACATATTTTCATTCCATAATAATTTTGTCTTTTCCCCTTTAGAAGTCCAGTTTGCTAAAATAAATAAATAAATAAAAATTCCCTCTAGAGAACAACTCCAGTCCATGTCACACCCTGAGTTTGCACCTTCTGTGGGCAGGCTGGTGGGCAGCTGGGACGTTGCTGCTCTTCTGGTGGTTGTTAAGAACCTAAATAGTACAGTAGTTGCTTGCATGGTTGTGGTGGTCTGAGAAGAACTTTCCACTGGCTCCACAGTCTCACACATCTTCTCTTTTGACTAATAAGAGAAACAAATGGGAAAGCAATTTAAGAGTGATCGTATGTTATTTAAAATTACATCTAAGAAATGGGTCTGTAAATCCCAAGAGACTCGAATCAACATGAGGGCTACATTTTTTTACAAGACTATATTTAGGGATTTGTTAATTTACAAAGTATGTAAAATAGACGAGAGAATAAATTGGATGTAAAAAAGCATTTCCATCTTTGGATATTTGATTTCATCATTTTCTGCTGATAACCTTTCTGTTTACATAATACTGCTGTTAATCTTGCTTTAAATTTTATATCAGTATATGTGTAAAAGACATGATGTCAAAAAGGAAAAGGTTATGCAAGAAGAAAAACATCTCCATGAAGATAAGGTTTAAAACATACTTAGGTATGTGAAGAAAAAATGCATTCTCTCCATATCAAACTGATAATGACAAATTCTAAAAATTTGGTGACTGCTCCATACTACTACTATTTTAACAAGAATCCCCCACAGATTGAATGGATATTTAAAATGTGTTTCCCTTTGTGAAATATTGAAACCACCCAAGTGAAGGATTGAGCAACCCTCATCTATCACTTAACCTATCATTTCCCTAGCAGAGCTTTACTGGGGACACCAGGGAAAGGTACACGTTGTATTTTTCACCTATAGTCCATGAAAATAAATCCTATACCCTTCACCAGTAGCAATATTCAACATTCAAACTTTTATGATTTGGAAGTTGGTGTCTCTCCCCACCTCTTTGTGCTTCAAAGAACTCCATCCTTCAGATGGGCCTTGAGGAAACAGATGATAACTATTCTGACATGGAAGGCACTCCTCCCACATTTGAATTTATTACTAAATAAATACTTCTCTTGTCACTAGTGAAGTAAATGCACTTTATTACTGCTTAGAATGAGTTCCTGAGATGGCTTCCTTTTCACTAATTGGATACGACACAGGTTTATTCTATACTTTAATCATCCCTGGGACCCATTCAATCCCCTTAATTTTAGATCCTATGTCTTCTCAGCCCCAAAGATCTCATGATCATCTCTTGATTCTACTTTAGTTATCATCTCCATATCCTCGACCTTATCTGCAGTTGAAAATACTTTACTTCTGAAATAATAACTCCAGTTACTCTATTTTCAGCTAATCTATGTACCTGTTCACTCAAATTCTTCTTATCTTGTGATTACATAGAATTATTGTCTTCCTTTATGAATTTTGTTTCTATCACATCAACTTCTTTTTCAATAATATCATGCATCTTTACCTTATTCTTCTTTTCACATCACCTTTACAGAAAATCATCAATATTGAATATAGTTGTTGTTGTTTTCAAAGAAATCTATCTTTTCCTTGACTGCTCAGGCACAGCTGGAGAAAAACCACACAGCCCCCCCCCCCACCCCCCTCCCCAGGGAGGTATAAAAACTCACCTCCTGTATCTTCAACAGTGTCTTTTAGGCTGCTTGGCAACAGCGGCCTGCTTTGCTAACCTCTTCTCCCATTACCCTAAGTATAAATTCCAAACCCTCTTCAATCTACTTAAAAACTCCAGTCCCATAATGCTTCTCCCATTTTTATCTCACGGGCTCATCTTTTATTTCTTAAATAAAAGAGCCATCAGCAAGAATTCCTTTTCTTTACAAATCAGCGCTCTTCCTTGAAGTAGCTCTTTGACAGGATTTGCTTAACTGATAAGAAAAATGGTGTAACTGTTCATTGTTTTTATTCAAAATTCATACCCTAAAACTTAAAGGGTGAAGAAACATAATTTTCTTTGTACATAGATTTCTTTTACAGAATATCTTTATGTGACCCTGAAATGATAATGTAAATGCAATTCCCTAGAAAACTGTTGAACAGGTTCAAATTGCCTCTGCAACTGTACACGTTTATATGAATTGCTTCATTGCATCACTGTCTCCATCACGTTCGCCTGGGAGTTACTGTTTCTATGTTATATCATTTTTAACTTATATCAGCCCAATTTGCTGCAATCAATCTTTTCCTTCATACCACTGGCTTTATAATTTGAGTGGAAAAATATGAAAAATGACTTCCTAGGTCTTAGAAAAGCAGCAAGCAAGAGTTTAAGAGAACTATCCTTTGCTCATAGAAATTCAAATCCTGGTTCTATTATTCCCTATCCACATACCCAAGTCTAGATACCCTCACTACATCCCTCCCCAACGTTTCCCCACCCCTTCCCTCTTCTCCTCTTGCTAATATGGGGGCAATAATAGCTCCTACCTCACAGAATGGGTATAAGAATAAATTGAGAAAATACATGCAAAGATTTACAAGTAAAACCCCAAGTCTGGTACCTATAAGGGACTCAATAACTGCTGTCTACTTTTACCAAATGAGATAGCATTTTCATTAAGTTATAGCATCTATCTATGACAGCGTGTTTCCCCGAATCTTGTCATAATAAAGAACATGTGTACCTCTTCAGGGCATCCACTGTCCACCCAGTCCTGGCGATGACGATCAAAGCCACTGGAACATCTTCAGAGAAGACCACATTGCAGTTCAGAAAAAGAAGTAAGGGTACAGAGTGAGGAGCAAGAATGAAAAGGAAAACATCGGTAAGTAGGTAATTCTCAAATTTTCAGTTTAGCACAACAGGCTTTCTTCTGCAGACCTGTTGATTGGAGCAGCCATAAAGTATTAACAGTGTTCTGGGGAACAACTCATTCCCAGGTGGTCATCCGATTGGGTCAAACATGGCAACAAATGACCCCCCTGAGGCCCACTCCACTGTGCAGGACACTGGGCTCCCAACCCAAAGGTAAGGCCAGTTGCTATTCTGAGAAGCTGGTTGTCCTCATTTCTGATCTCATCATCCAAACAAGTGGATATAGAAAAATATTTTGCAGGTGTCATTTTTTTCAGAATATCAGATCTTTTTTTTTTTTTTAAGTTTTAAAATTTGAGACTCACAGTCATACAAACTCTACTGTATTGTAAAGGGTTAACGCAGCAGGTCCGGGGTGTTGAACCCACACATTCCAAAGAAAGAACCGGCCCTTGGGAGATAAAGCCTGTGGACTATCCTGTTGGATAAATGCAAGGTAGTTTATGCTAACAATATGATTTATGGCGAATGTCTGTTTTATTCACCTGGAGCGCTGGGCCATGCTCTATCAGTTTGAACTCTGTGGGGGCTGGAGACTAGAGATAAGGTTAGTCGTGGAGAATTTCATACCTACGTGACTGACCCTCCATAAAAACCCTGGGCACCAAGACTTGGATGAGTTTCCTCAGTTGGCAGAACATGCTGTGTGTTCACAAACTGCTGCTGGGGGAAGAAGTGCTGCCTGTAACGGCTGCACTGGAAGAGGACAGCCGGAAGCTTCTCGTCCCGACTCTGCCCTCAGTGCCTTTCGCCTTTGCTGATTTTCATCTCTATCCTTTTGCTATAGAAAATGGCAGCCTGGGGTATAACAGCTTTTCTGAGTTCTGTGAGTCCTTCTACTGAGTCATTCAATCTGAGTGTGGTCTTGGGAATCCCTAACAACACTATGATTAGGTCATATCTAAAATGGCCACTTGAGCAAGCACTGGGCTAGTAAGATTTTGTTCACTCTTTCTTCCTCGACTGGAATAATTTTCTGCTCTCTAGCTACAGTCCATTGATTTTTTTTAAAGAAACACAAAAATTACTCTCCAGAGCCCATTCTGATAAAGTTTCATAATTGCTATTGATCACATCTTACTTTACTATGTAACTTTTCTTCTTTATACAAAATGTCATGTGCTTATTTACCAAACTTGTTAACATTTTAAAGTTATGGCCAGTGTCATATATGATCATACCTAGTATGGCTGACACATGATTTTATTTTCTTATTAGAAATTCAAAGTATTTTTGTCAGTTTATTAAAATTAAAGACTTAAATTGCTCCTGAATTTAATATCTATATAGTCATTTGCATACAATATATATGAATCCATCTAATAAATGTTAACCTAAAGATATTTAAATATTTTTAAAAATAAATGAAGACTATTCAACTTTTGTCTTAAATTTCCTTATAGGGCTTATAGTGCTACTATTCTTTCCCACTTGTTTTGCAGTGGGTCCACATGATGACTTTTTCTAAGAATCTTTGCCAGAGATTATGCACTATGGCATGAATGAGCATAATTTAATTCAAGTGGAATGTGAAAACAACTCTACTGTCAACATAAAAACACACACACCATATCTATCATTCTGCCCAGACATGATTCATTGGAGCTCAGCTATTTTATGCCTACCATCTGTGTTGAATGAGCATAAGTGTGGAATAAATATCAGTGTGTGACCTGGCACGCTAACTTTGAGAATCCCCAGTTGGTCAAGGCCATCTCTGGTTATGCAAAGCAAGTCTAACAGTTAGCGTCTATTTAATTCCACTTGAGTTAGATGGTTGTTCCCTCCTGTTCTTTTTGCCTGTCAAGTTTGTTTAAGTACTGAAAAATATACATACTGACATTGTTTTGCAAGGTGGGGATATATTGGTTTTTTACAATAACAATATTTTGGGGGACCACCTGACTACAAATAATTAAGTAGAATAGATCACTTTAAAATGAAATTTGTTTTTACATACTGTATGGCAAATGTATTCAAAGACAATGGCAAATAACAACTTTTACCTTATTTTATTACCAGATTGTAGTAAATCTTAAATTTATAAGTCAACTGAAATTTTATCTTAAGTAATTAGTTCTTTAAATGGTTAAATCAATCCCAGGGAAAAGTTCAGAAGCACTGCATTTTTGCTTGATTTATTAGATGGTCCCCCAGTTATATATGTGAAATTAGGTTCTACTGAAAATATGTGATTCAATTAAGCAATTTATTCATTTATTCACAATTGATTCTCTATTAATTGATCTGCAGTTTACTAATTGCTAGGGTAGTAAGGATTAACAATGGCAAACACCAATAAGATTTGGTTTGAAAAGCTCATGCATTCTGTAGCTTACAGTGCCTTAGAAGTTAACACAACTGCCGCAGCCGATTTGGCTCCGTGGATAGAGCTTAGGCCCATGGACTAAAAGGTCTCAGGTTTGATTTGGTCAAGGTCACATAACCAATGGATCTCTCTCTCTCTCTCTCTCTCTCTCTCTCTCTCTCTCTCTCTCTCCCTTCCTTCCACACTCTCTAAAAAATCTTCCTTGGGTAAAGATTAACAATAACAAATATTAACACAACTGAATGCTGCTTTTTAAGCATTTTTTATAACCTAATATAATCTAAATAGCACCCAAAAGCAATTATAAACAAAATAGTGTGTGTATGCTATAAATTATTAAGAAAAACCACCTTTATGTTATTTCTGAATTCAAAATAAACCAAAAATCACTTTTGAGATCAACTTCCTCTCTCCACTGAGCTGCTGTGTTGTTGTTTTTTCTAACACAGAGACATTAACAATGCCATGCTCCGGCATATTGATTTCCAGACATTTAAAAAATATACTTTTATTGGTTTCAGAGAGGAAAGGAAAAGGAGAGAGAGGTAGAAACATCAATGATGAAAGAGAATCACTGATCAGCTGCCTCCCACATGCCCCCAACTGGGGATTGAGCTCACAACCAGAGCATGTATCCTAACCAGGAATTGAACTGTGACCTTCTGTTTCATAGGTTGATACTCGACCACTGAGCCACACCAGCAAAGCAATTTCCAGACATTTTTAACACTGTTAGCAAACAGACTATTCTACATTGTAATCATCTAGCATTCCTGTTAAACTAAATTCCTGGGTATATCTGTATAAGAAAGATTCTCTGATGAATTTGGGTTCAGCAATTTTCATTGTAAATAATCATCCCACATGATCCTTACCACACTGAAATCTGAGAACCACTGACATCCCATCCTATATGTCCCCATAGCAGGCCCCTTCCCACTCCTCCGCCCATCACTGCAACCTGTTCTTATGACCCTTAGTGCCCCTCCCTGAATGTGCTGTGCTCTTTGAGGTCTCTGACTTTGAACCTGCTGTTACTTGTGTCTAGAATACCTTCCCTGTTTCTTATCAGTAAACCCAATTGAACTGAAGCTTATCTACTCCAAGAAGCGTCTACTTTCTTCCCATCCAGAAGGGTTAGCAACCCTTTCTCAGTGCCCTCAATATCAACCCGATGTCAAGTGCTACTATCTATTACACTATAATTGGTTGTGTTCGAGCTTATCTTAACAAGACCTCGAGGAGAACATGGTTCAAAGTGAGGATTTGGAGTTCAACTGCTTGAGCTGGAATTTTGGCTTGGGCACAAAACAGGTATGTAATCTTAGGAAGTTATTTTTCCTATCTAATCTTGTTTCCTCATCTGCAAAATGAGATAGGAGAGGTTATGTAAAGATTAAAGTTAGAGCTTGCTCCATAGTCAGCATTTAGTCAATAGCAGCTGTTTTTCATACCTAGGTCATGACTTTGTAGTATACATGTGGTAAGGTCGACAACTGTTGAAAATGAATCAGTGAGATTTTCATGATATGAGCAGTATTTTGGAAAATATTTAGGAATTAATTGTGTATCATATTAATGTGAAATATACTTTATCATCATATCTGGGAATCTATAATAATAAAAGGGTAAGATACTAATTAGACCGGACATCATTCCTGATGAAACCAGGGCCTGAGGGAAGCCCGGGTCCCGGGTGCCAGAGGGAAGCCGGTGCCGGCAGCCGGGGGAAGGAAGGCCTACTCTCTTGCATGAATTTCATGCATCGAGCCTCTAGTTAGTATTATAAAATCTTATGAGAGAATATCAAAGTTGCTCTCAAATATGGGACAAATCTTTATTCAATATTTATAAATAAGGCAGAGATTATATGGTTTTGTAAATATTTCTCAAAAACTGACTTAAATATGTTTATTTAATGCATATTTAACTTTACACATCTATTTAATATGTATCCTAACTTTGATGTTTCTAATGTTTTTTGGAAGAAGTTATTTCCTTCTTCTTCTCACTCTTACCTAATTCCAAAACAAATGGATAGAGAGCTATACTTCAAATTAATTGTACTATTCTCCTCTCACTTTCAATGGGATGTTGATTTCAAAGCCCCCAGGGACCATGTTAAGCGAACCCTATTAAATTAGGCAGCCTAGAAAACAAACAATAGCTTGAAGTATCTATCCAGTCAAGAGATTAAAGTGTAAACCTCTTCAAATATCTAACATATCTGTTTTGTAGAAAGAATTTCAGAAATGACTTATTTTATAAGGGTAATATATTCAGGCGAAGGAAATAGAGTGAAAAGACATATATATATGTATGTATATTAGTAGCCCGGTACATGAATTTGTGCACATTGAAATGGAATTAATTAGAGGAAATATTTTAATACTGCTATTTGCCCTTTCTCTATAATAGAAGTGTCAGAGATGAAAGAAAATTAGTAAAATTTATATGAAAATAATATATAAATTTATTAATAAATAAACATTAACAACATGATATAACAACAACAAAGACATGAAATAAAAACATTGATACAAACAATGACTGATAAATTGATTAAACTTATTCTAATATCTTCCTGTATACCACATTAAGAGTGAAAACACTTTCAGAGTACTTGACTAATTTCCCTTGTGATGAAGCATTTACAAGTTTAACTTCACACACTCTTCAAACTCAAGAGAAATCAACATATAACCGACCATGTCCGAAAACGGGTTCAGGTAGAAATATTCCTACTCTGTCTAGAGTTTGTCCTTGTGATTTATTAATAGTCATCACAAATGCTGGCATCACAGGAAACTGTCTTCAAATTAATTTAAATGGGAGGCCAGTGTCAGACGGGGACAAATCAATTCTTGGAATCAGAACAACCTCTCCTTCCACAGATCCTGTTAATACTTCAGCTTTGATAATGTTAGGTCACAATCTTTTGATAATAAATCTAGTACAATTACAAAGACCCCATTCACTATTAAGATTTCTCAGTAGCATGATGATTGCACCCACTTTCAATTTTAATTTATGTCACGGCATTCCTGAAGGAGTAATACTATTAATAAATTCCATGGGAAAATTTCCCTTTTCAGCATCACCTGTTGGATCAATGGAATCATTACTCAAATTTGTGTGAAAATCTCCGAGTATATCCAAAATTTCATCATTTAATTTTTGAACATGCTCATTTATTTGGACATAGAATCACACGTTTAGATATATTTTTAATATTATCTATAGATATAGTATTTTCAAAGGTAGCTTCAATAATAGATTCATTACAAATCATTTTACAGGGGATTTCAATAACATCCATTCCTAGATGAAAACTGCAATCATCTAAATGAAAACTTTGACATCTCCAAGTTTTACTAACCTCTCACTATAAGCAGAATCCTCTGATCTCATATTTGTTTTAAGAGATAACTTTCTGAAACATCCCCAAAACATCACAGTACTTTAAACTCATTTGTACTATGGCCGATCGCATAGCATGCGGCACAATACTGAGACATTGTCAAAAATCCCCTCTGAAAAGGAGAATTTTCCCACCAATTGCAACATTCAAATTCATAATTTCTCTTAGTAATCTGTCTATGGTATTTATAGCATGACTGGATGCCATGGTGCATTTATCAATAATGAGAAGTTGGGCCTTTTTAATGGTTTTAGCAACTTCGCTCTTTATATCGAGTCTGGAAATGGAAGTTTCATTTAATGGAATTGGTAATTTATATTGGGAATGAAAGGTTCTTCCACCAAGAAGTAAATTTGCAACAATTCCGGTAGATGCTGTGGGTAAAACAGTACCACCACGACCTCTAATATAATGTGTTGAAACTTTATAAAAATATGTTTTTCCACTACCGCCTGGATCATCCAAGAAAAAGCATTTGGGGTGTTCAGTTTGATCTTCAATGGCTGAACTTATAGTCTGAAAGGCTGCCAACTGTTCATCATTCAGAGAATTTATCAAAGCCTTTGCCTGTTGTCGCCCTTACGATTCCTCACATGTATTTGTATTCGTTAGTAAAGGATGGTCCAAAAGTTTGAAATGTGAACATTTCATTCCATGCAATGTGAATACCTCTTGAATTTTGTTAAGGGCATGCATTTCACAGTTTACACAGGCACCTTCTCTTCAGTGTAATTTCCAACAAAAATCTTCAATAAAATGAGATTTATTCTCATCCCATAATTTGTCTGCACCAGAAGGACATCCAAACACACATATGTATGCAAAAAGTTGCCATAGTTGTTTGGGCATATTAAGGATGATCACATCAATCGTATCTTTTCAGATAGTGTTGATTAATAATCCTCGATGTTTAGCAGCTTCACGAAATGTATCATAAATTACACCTCCTACAGTTTGCAGATCATCAAAACTTATTGCACTTTTTACATGCAGAAGCAAAAGTCTAAGGTAATATAGTTCTGGTTCTTTAAAGCTCACAGTGAACAGTCTACCTAATACTTTATTCCCACCCTTTTGGCGTTTTGTCCACAAAGAATTATTAAACACATAATGTTGTGGAATCTCCCAATAATAATAATTACACACGTCAGAATTTTCTCTATTCAATAAGAACCATGCCATCAAAGTCGAGTTATGCCTTTTAGCCCTATCTATAACTTCAGCAAAATCATCAGTATGAAAACACAAATTATTTTCATTTGGCAAATGAATAGCTAATCTTGTGATTGCATGAGATTGGTCATGCATTCACATTGCAAAAAGCCTCCAAACAGCCTCAGGAGCGCTCACATACCTGGAGTCAAAGAAGTCCTGTACTTCATCATGATTGATAATATTTTTTTCAGAAATTTGAATATTTGCACAATTGTGCAAATAAAGGTATAGATGTATTTAAATAAATATTTGACACTTTTAATCGATGCACAGACTTCAATGTTTATATGACAGTTATACTTAAGGCACAAATATGGGTTATAAGGGACAATCCAAGTGTTAAAGACAATTCTATTTCCAATAGACATGGTGCTACCAGGTCTTCTTTTGTATTTGGGATATCCAGCAACATTTTCAGTAGTCACATTTTGAAATTCTTTTGGACATCCCTTTGAACATTTTTTTTTTTATTTTCCACATGGACTATTTGGATTTTGCATTCCACATGGTCCATGTACCATATTTGATGTTACAATTTGAAAAAATTGAGGATACTGGTCTTCATCTGGAATTTCTGCCTTAACTATATGTCAATGTCATCTCCTGTTCAAAATTTGGATTCACTATCTAATATCAATAATATGTGAGCATGAGGCAGTCTGCGTTTCTGAAATTCAATGACATGAATTTTAGCTATTACTTTGCTAAATAAATGGAATTTACACATATCATTTAAAAGAGCATTCAGCTTAATATTAAAAGCTCTGGCTACCAAGTCAGGTCTGTTTTCAACTTTTTGCCAGTGTTGTAAATTGTTTCTAATATCTGCCCATTTTGGGTTTCATGTCATGATTATGAATAAATTGGGCTTGCCATACTTCATTACAATTGCCATAGCATCCTGATATCGCTGCTGCATATTTTTGGGACTACCCTCAGAAGATGATGGAAGTATTATCATTTTACCAATCAGCACATTGTCATTTTCAGATTTAGATGTGAGATAATCCAACAAACCGCTATATTTTTCAATTCTCAACTTAGATTAGTTTGCTTTAATGAAATTTATCTGATTCGCTTCCATTTTTTAATATGAATCGACAATATACTGTTGAGTTAATTTTCCTGCATTTAAAATAGGATTGAACGTGTCCCAGGCGGAGAGATGAAATCCATAATACTGCATTTGTGTGACTCATATCCTTATATTTCATCTAGTATCATTGTCAATTACACTGTCATCTCTGAGTCTTAATGCAATATCCATTCCCCAGGCTTTTTCACCATGTGGAAAAAGAATAGGATATGTCATTGCCTCTAATGTAGGAAACAGGATATTGATTCGTTTCATTTTAGTGGCGTTCAGATTATTGGGATCTGGTTTACAATGAATGAGCAAGTCCCTTTCAAAAGGAGGTTCTCCATCTTCGTTTCTGAATATGGCAGCAACGTCGGTTACACAGGGAGAATTATATCTACTCGGGTCACTGTTACGATCATATTTAATTGCCATTGTTACTGCTGTGGGAGCAATACCTTTCACTGCTGCTTCAGATTGGGCTTCCTTTTCTACCTCATGTAGCATCTTGTATGATTTTGTTAATTCATTTATTTCATGCATGAGTTTGTTGATGTTGATCATGAGTCTTACTGAGCAACCTTGGTTTTCTGGCATTGCTAATCTTTTACTTGTAGCTTCAGCTGTATCTAAAACAGAGAGTTGAGCAAACTTCTGAGAAACACCATCCGAAGGATGTAAAGTTCCAGTATGGTGATAAACTTGTCTGTGTATTCTAAAACAGTATGGCCCATATCCTGATGGTGATGCAATATTTGCACCCATGGAAGCAAAAGCAAAAGAACTATTTATCGAACGAATATTTTCCATGAAATTTTTACTGTCAGAATCTTCATTTATCATTAATTTTTTTAAAAAATATGCCGGGTATTCTGGAAAATGCATATGATTTGAACAAACTTTACCTTTGCTACAACATCGACAAATTTTCCATCAGATGGTTTTTTAGTGATAGACAAAATTGACATGTAACAGTCATTCCACCACAACCATGTTTGATAATTGCATGTTCATTTACTTCATTTTCGCTGTGAAGGCAGTTCCTACCAGTACTGGTAGTACTTGCCGATGGCTGTTCTTCAGGCATATTCTGCTGACAATGCTGGCTTCTTTCAGCTTCGGAGGTATGTTGTGCCAATAGTTGGTCTTCAGACACATTGTGTCAATGCCGCCAGCTTCTTTCAGTTTCCGAGGTACATTGTGCCAATAGTTGGTTTTCCGACATATTCTGTCAATGCCGCCACTTTCTTTCAGCTTCAGAGGTACTTTGTGCCAGTAGTTGGTCTTCAGACATTCTGTCCACACCAGCCGGGGGAGGGACAGGTGGAATCGGGCTCCTTCCTCCCTCTTGTCAGGGCCAGGAGTGGGGGTGGCCGATTGGGGGTGGGGCTGGTGGGAGAAGGGGCCTATCCAGGCTTTCTTGCCCCTGGTTGCTGGCAGCTGGCCCCACCCCTGAGGCTGCCACTGCTTGCCATCTGTGTGGTGCCGCCCCCTCTCCCCCACCGGTCACCTCCCTCTGTGGGCAAAAGGCGTGGGGTGCCATTACTTGGCTGGCCTGGGCCTCCCTCTGTGAGGAGATAGCCGGCTGGCCCCACCCACCCGCCACAGTGTTGCTAGCCAGTGGCCTGGGCCTCCCTCTGTGGGGCAATGGATTGCAGGCCCCCAGATTTATACCCTGCAGAGGGAAACCCCACCCCCCGCCGCAGCACTGCAGGTCAGGTAGCCTGGGGCTCCCTCTTTGAGGCAAGCAGCGCACAGGGAGGCCCTGCCCACCCTGCGAGGCTCTGTGATCCATGCTGCACAGAGGGAGGCCTGCCCACCCTGCTGGAGCTCTGCAATCAATCGCAGAGCAGAGGGAGGCCCTTCCAACCCAGCCGGGCTCTGTCATTCATCGCTGCCCACAGGAAGGCCCTGCCCACCTGGCCTGGGCTCCACCATTGATCCCCACCCACAGGAAGGCCCTGCCCACCCTGCCAGGGCTCTGTGATCAATCGGTTCTTGCAGCCGTGGCGGCTTGCCTCTGCCCTGCGGGGGCTTGCCTTGACCCTGGCAGCCCCGGCTTCTTAAAGATTAAAAATGAAGTGTGTTGACAGCACAATTGAGCATGTATCATTTCACCAGTGAAAAGAAGCACCTACAAAAGAGAAGTTAGGAAAGAAAACTCACAAAATTTGAAGTCCCAAAGAGCAGTTAGTTTCTAGATCAGGAGTCAGAAAATGTTTTTTTGCAAAGGACCAGATTAAGTAATTTAGGCTTTGCAGGCTGCATAGTTTCTATCTTAATAGTCACTTCTGCCATTGTAGCTCAAAAGCAGCCATAAACAGAGGCAGAAAGACATGGGTGTGGCTATGTTCCAATAAAATTGTATTTAGAAAAACCAGGAAGTAGGTCAGATTTGCCCCTTTTGCTATGGTTTGCTGAACTGTTATCTAAAAATAAAGATCTGTAAAATTCTGAAAATTTTAGGACAAATACCTCATAGAGTTGTCTGTTGATTTAAATGGTCCTTGCAGCCTTTGGTGTATTTATCATAGTGTGCAACTTAATGGAAAAATCTATTGTACATTTTTGCCACAGTCTGCAAAAGTGTGAGAAATGATCTTCAGGCATCAAACAAAAAATGGAAAGAGGCTTTTAAAAAAGCAAAAGTATTTTATCTGAGAAGTAAGTATAATGAAAAACAGCTGTGATTATCTATATACTAGAGGCCCGGTGCATGAAAATCACGAACTGGGGTGTCTCTCAGCCCAGCCTGTGCCCCCTCGCAGTCCGGACCCCTTGCTCCTTACCGCCCGCCTGCTCGCTGCTCCTCAGCGCTGCCGTGGAGGCGGGAGAGGCTCCTTCCACCGCTGCTGTGCTCACCAGCCATGAGCCTGGCTTCTGGCTGAGTGGCACCCCCCCTGTGGGAGCGCACTGACCACCAGGAGGCAGCTCCTGCATTGAGCTTCTGCCCCTGGTGGTCAGTGCACATCATAGCAACCTGTCGTTCTGGTCATTCCACGCAACGGTTGCTTAGGCTTTTATTTTCTACTAGAAGCCAGGTGCACAAAATTCTTGCATGGGTAGGGTCCCTAAGCCTGGCCAGCAATCAGGGCCGATCTGTGGGG
This sequence comes from Myotis daubentonii, assembly GCF_963259705.1. Classification (NCBI taxonomy): domain Eukaryota; kingdom Metazoa; phylum Chordata; class Mammalia; order Chiroptera; family Vespertilionidae; genus Myotis; species Myotis daubentonii. Next base: position 135,315,198 of record NC_081840.1, on the reverse strand, counting down.
TGACTTGTGGGGTGATAGGGGTCCCCTGCTGCCACCCGTCTTGGCTGGCCTGGCACCGGCCGCTCACCGGCCCTGCCCCATGCCGCCACAGCCAGTCGCCTCCCTCTGTGGGGCGACTGGCGGGACAGTCAGGGGGCCCCGCTAGCACCTGCCCTGGCTGGCCTGGGTCCTGCAGGCTGGGGACAGCTCCTGCAGTGAGCGTCTGCCACTGGTAGTCAGCATATGTCACAGTGAGCAGTCAAACTCCTGGTCAAACTCCTGGTCGAACTCCTGGTTGAGAGGACAATTTGCATATTTGCCGTTTATTATATGTCTTATATAATAAAAGCCTAAGCGACCCAACGACCCGTCACTATGATACACACTGACCACCAGGGGGCAGACGCTCAATGCAGGAGCTGTCCCCCAGTGGTCAGTGCGCTCCCACAGCGGGAGTGCCGCTCAGCTGACCTATGGACACCAGACACCAGGCTCACGGCTGGCAAGTGCAGCTGTGGTGGTGCAAGCTTCTCCTGCCTCTGTGGCAGCGCTATCAAGTGGTGGCTACTGGGCAGCGGTGGCAGGTGCAGCGGGGTCGGGATGAGCGGGAACAACATGGCCGGTCTAGGCTCAGGCTCCTCCCCAGCCACCTGCCACTTTGCACACTACTACATCCCTCGGAGGATGTCAGAATGCCAGCAGTCCGACATCCCCTGAGGGGTACTGGATTACAAGAGGGCACAGGCCAGGCGGAGGGACCCCATTGGTGCATGAATCCGTGCACGGGGTCTCTAGCATAGATATAAAAGGCTAAGCAACCATCTGACCAGCAGCTATGACGTGCAATGACCACTAGGGGGCAGACGCTGCACAGGAGCTGCCGAGCTGTGGTGACTTGGCAGTGGCGGTTCTCGGGTGATGCACCCTGGAACTTGAGAGGAGGGAGCTTGATTCTGGGGTGCATCACCCAAGACCCGCCATCGGCCTGATCCCTGCAGGCAAGGTTGAGGGACCCCACCTGTTGGAGGGACCCCGCTCACTCCGCAGACACCCTTTGACCCGCAGTGCCACCCCAGATGCAGCCAGCTGGGAGGGACCCTGAAAGGTTGGTTCCAGGGCATGTCTGACCATCTCGTCCAGTCCGGCCCCACCAGCCACCTTCTAATTAATTTCCTTTAGATATGCACGAATCTGTGCGCGGGGCACTAGTAACTAATAACATTTTGTTATAAGGTAAAACCAATAATATGAAGCTGTAAGATATGGAGATTTTATTTTGTTTTGAAATACGAAACATTTTTAATAGGAAAGGTGAGTCATATTAAAAATTTTGATTATAATCATTAATCTCAATAAAAGTTAGTAAAAAATTCTATCTCATTTCCTATATGGAACATACTTATTATTTCTAATTAGCCTTAGGAATGAGATAAGTGATTTCATTTCTAAAAAGAAGAAACTTGAGCTTAAAGTTTTTCAGAATCTTTATGCCTGAACCACTCTGGGAGTATTAGGTAAATCTAATTATACAACCTATTGCATACACAATAATGTAAGATAAATTATGACATTTTACATCATTATAATATGCAAATATATGCAAAGTATGCTTGCATAATATGTTTTCATGAAAGCTCTTGATGTTACTTGTAGCTCAGAATCATAATCCAGTGCCAAAAGAATAGTTATCTGCAGAATGGGGAAAGTCTGTTTTGGAGATGAGTTTCAGATGGAAAACGGGTCAAATCATCTGATATCTGATATCCTTGTAATTTCCATATGTGTTATCTTGCAGAGTGGCAGGTTTTATAAAATAAAGGCTTAATCTTTCCTCTAGATTTCTAGAATCTAGAAGCATAACAATAGCAGTTTGTTTATCTAATTTAAAAAATTCACATCTTATTCCTCTTTCCTCCCCCCAAAAAGCCATTTTTGTTACTTTTAGATTTTTATTCCTTTATTTCACTAAAAAATATTTTCAATAAGGAAAATGATTTTTGTAATTGGCTTTTCATGCTAGACTTCTTTCTTTGTAGGAGTGTCACCTCCTGATGTTAATTAAGTTTACCAAGATTATTAGATATCTGAGTACTTATTTTATACCTACATTAAAAAACTTTCTCAAAATACTACTTAGATGGGGCAAGAGAATGAAATATTCACCCACATGGAAATAATAAAACTATTTGACTCCAAAGACTTAAATTGATTTGCTTGCAAAACTAATCTCATAGTAAAATTCAATTTTTATCTTTGCTCCCCATCTAACTTTTAAGTGCTATTAGTGCACATGGAAATGTGCTGACTAAGGGAATTTTAAATGATGCAAGTTTGGCTGTGTATTGACTTAAATAATCCTCTATTACAGACCATCATATTGTTCTATATTTTCACAAATCTGAGCATTGTATTTGTTATTTTTTTTTTAACCAGCAGTAGCTGAAATAGTGAAATCTGGGTTCCTCAATGATTTCTACCTTTGTGCTATTTCATGAATAGAATGTGTTAGCAATGTAAAGTATGCCCTTTCAGAAAGCTTCAATTCTATTAAAAAAATTACTCCAATGTAGAGTCTTTCAAACTTTTTGGAATAAACCATAGTAAGAAATATAGGTAACATCAAGTATTTAGACATACAAATATCTGGATAAGAGGGGGTATGCGTTTGTGCACTGAAAGTAAATAGCTGTTGTGATGCTTCTTTCTTTTCTTTCTTCCTTCATTCTTTTTTTTTTTTTAAAGATCCACATAAAGCACAGATATATTTTGTTCCATTAAAACAATGTTGGTTGCAACCCACTGTGCAATTGATAGCCTAACTCTTCTGAATTGTAAGCCGGAGTGTATAATGCTATCCCAATAAATAGTTTATAATTTTAATCACAATTGTGCTTTAAATAGCATTGTCTGTGTTTTCAAGTACTCATTTTAATAGAGAATTATAAAAAAGTTGCCCAGCCAGTGTTGCTCAGTGGTTGAGCATCATTTTATGAACCTGGTCAGGGCACATGCCCAGGTTTTGGGCTTGATCCCCAGTGTGGGGCATGCAGGAGGCAGCCAATCAATGATTCTCCCTCATCACTGATGTTTCTGTCTCCCTCTCCCTCTCCCTTCCTCTGTGAAATCAATAAAAATACATTTTAAAAAAGAAAATTACAGAAAAGTATAATGACAGAAATTAAAGTATTATCCCAATGCTAAGATATTATTAGGTTTATTTCCCATCCAGTCTTTGTTTAATGCATATTGACTTATACAGATGTATTAATTGGATTCTAACATGGGATAACTTGTTTTTTTCACAGTTAATATTATAGTCTATATTATATTTTCCATGCCCATAAATATCTATTGAGAGTTTATTTTAATGCCAACATAACTTTCATTATGTAGCTTTATAAAAGATTTATTCAACCTATATATTAACATATACCTGTCATTTTAACACTTATAAACTATATACCATCATCCCTTTTGCAATTTATTGGAATAAAATGATGTTCCATGCTTTAATGAGCTTTTCTTCTATCAAATGTAAGGTTAAAATTTTAACACATGCTTTTGACTATTTATATTACTACATTTTTAATTGCATACTCCTTTATTTTCTTCAGTTTATTTGCCTGAGTTACCTTTTTATAAATTAGGTTTTCTATGAACTATTTAAAGGCACTAAATCTCTACTGAATAGATCATTTGTCTGTCAGTTGTCATTCAATTCTAAACAGGAATATTTTTACCATGTAGCTGTTTGTATTTTTATATTGTGAAGTTTTTCAACCTTTTCTTTCAATATGTCTTTCTTTGCTTTTTTGGTCAAAAAAGGCCTCTATTACTTTGTTGTTAAGTAAATATTTGCCATAGTCTCCCTTATTAGCCCATTATTTCATTTTTTACGTTTCATTCTCTAATCTATTCTAAAAATATTTTGGTAAATGGTGTAAAGTAAGAACCAAATCTAAATAAAAATTTGTATTAAAATAAATGGCTAAGATTCCCAGAATCATGTATCAAATAATAGATTTTTACTCATATTTGGGGGAACTGCATGTTTTAATAAACTCATACGCTAAGATCTATTTCTGAGATTGTATACTCTCCCAGTGATGGCTTTGTTCCTTCTTGTACAATTCTAATAATGATTTCATTATTACAGCTTTACTAGAGGCCTGGTGCACAAAAATTTGTTCACTGGGGGGGGGGGGGGGGGGGCTTGGCTTCAGCCTGGCCTGTGCCCTCTCGCAGTCTCTGACCCCTTGGGGGATGACCACATGCTGGCTTAAGCCCGCTCCCTGGGGGATTGGGCCTAAGCTGGCAGTCAGACATCCCTCTGGAAACCTGGGAGCCCTCCGGGGATGTCCACTTGCCAATGGGGAGCAGGCCTAAGCTGCAGTCAGACATCCTTAGCGCTGCTGAGGAGGTGGGAGAGGCTCCCACCACTACCACTGTACTGGGAGCTGTCAGCCTGGCTTGTGGCTGAGAAGAACTCCCCCTGTGGGAGCGCACTGACCACCAGGGGGCAGCTCCTGCATTGAGCGTCTGCCCCCTGGTCGTCAATGTGTGTCATAGTGACCAGTCATTCCCAGTCGTTCTGCTATTAGGGTCAATTTGCATATTACCCTTTTATTATATAGGATAGAGGCCTGTGCATGGGTGTGGGCCTGCTGGTTTGCCATGAGGGTGTCCCAGATCAGGGTGGGGGTCCTGCTGGGGTGCCTGGCCAGCCTGGGTGAGGGACTGATGGCTGTTTTCAGGCTGGCCACACCCCCTTTAGGGTGGGGGGTCCCCCATGGGGTGCCTAGCCAGTCTGGGTGAGGGGCTGAGGGCCGTTTTCAGGCTGGCCAAGCCCCCCGACAACAGAAGCTCCCAGCCTCTCCTTTTTTTCTTTTTCATTTTTTATTCTGAGATTTATTTACCTTCTATAATTGAAACTTTGTAGCCTTGAGAGGAGCTCAGAACCAGCCAGGGCGGGAGGGAGGGAAGCTTGGCTACCTCCGTCGCCAGGGGCAACCTGAGCCTTCTGCTCGCTCCAGCTCCATGGCCACGGCCAGCTGAAAGCAGGTATCTGGGGTTTATTTATCTTCTATAATTGAAACTTTGTTGCTTTCAGTGGAGCTCAGAGCCAGCTGCAGCAGGCGCGAAGCTTGGCTTCCTCCATCATTGGGGCAACCAAGCCTCCTGCTTGCTCCAGCTCCATGCTGCTGGCCGCCATCTTGGTTGGGTTAATTTGCATATAGTCACTCTGATTGGCTGGTGGGTGTGGCTTAAGGCATTGCAAAGGTACGGTAAATTTGCATGTTTGTCTTTTATTAGTGTAGATATCATAATTTAACACCAAGTAGTTTGTCTACCATTATTGAACCTATTTTTGAATATTTCTTGAGTAGTCTCATTTATTCATTTTCTGGGGTTTTTATAATCACACCGATATATTATGAATTTGACAGAATTGATGTAGAAATAATTGATATTTGATACATGGTAGCTTTCTATCCATTAAAAATATTTTTCAGGTGTTCATTTAATTTGCTCATCAAATTTTCAATGTTTTCCTTATACTAGGGCATATACATTGTTTATTAGTAACAATTTTGTCTACTTTTGCAGTTGTAAAGGACTTTTAAAAATTTCATTTTCTAAATAGTTATTTCTGACCATTGGAAAGCTATTGATTTCTGTGCAGTCATTTTGTAACTGGCCCCTTTATTTACACATAACAATGTTGCTTCTCCTCCCAATAATAATGTTTATTGTATTTTTTTTCTCTTTGCATTAACTAGTATCATAGACTTCTGTTACATAACAGTGGTAATCACATCCTTGTATTCTTCCTTATTTTACTGGGAATATCTCTGGACTTCAATGACTAGTAATTTCCTCCATTGTTATGAACTAATATTTATTATTGTCCTTCTACCTTGGTCTGCTAACATTTTTACTTAGAAAAAAATGTTGGGTTTTATCAAATATTTTTTTCATCTTTCAAGATGACTAAATAATCTTCAATATTAATATTAATTCTATTAATTGTATTAGTAGAGTTCTTTAAACTAAGCCATGTTTGCATTCATGGAATTAATTTATTATTTGGCCATTTTAAATTATTTTAAGTTTGTTGGATTTTATCCTTAAATTGGGGGCGTTTTAAAATTCTATACTCATAAATAATACAGGATATCTACAAATAATCTACAGCTAACATCTATAATTATGGAAGACTGCCTTCCTCCTATTAGGTTTGATGGAGCAATTGAATCTATACCCCTTTTCAGGCCATTTCACTATGGACATTCCCTTTTGCTGTGTCCACACTTTACTTGCTGAGACCACATTCCATTATCTCTCCCCGCTGGACTTGCACAGAGAATTCCCCACCCACAAAAAGCCGCCAAAGTCCTTTAAAATCTGCTACTCCTGTCACTGGGGTGCCGGAGCCACCCAGGCTCAGACACCTGGCGTGTGGATGATCGGACAAATTTGTAATCCCTCACCACTCTGGCCTCATGCATTCCTCCTTCAGAGACCTAGCATTTGGCGGGGCCAGACGACAGTCTGATTTCCAGTGGCTTCCCTTCTGCACCTTGGGCAGGGCCCAGGCGGGGGTCCTGGATTTCGGCACCAAATGTTAGGGTTGCTGAAGGAAGAACGCACAAAGCCAAAAGGGGTAGGAATTATGAATTTATTAGGTCAGTTGGATACCAGATGGGCTGAGCCTCAAAATGGTGCCAGCCCCCAAAGTAGGGGAGTCAGAGGTTTTTAAAGGACTGTAGGTGGGCTTTTTCTGGGTGGAGAATTCTCTGTGCAGGTCCGGATTCTGGGAAAGTCCGGACGGGAGAGAGAATGGTCTCAGCAAGTGGAATGTGGGCTAAGCAAGTGGAGTGTCCACTGTGAAGTGGCCTAAAAGTCAGTTCCCGGGGAGGGGGTATCAATTCAATTCATTGATCAGACCTAACACCTCCAAGATCAGAAAGAAGACAAAATAGCTACGCTCACTATTTCTAATCAGCATTGTATTATTCGGTCTGAAGAGGCAGAGAGAAATTAAAGCCCAAGAAAGTGAAGTCTTGGGAGAGTAGCCAATCATTATTGCTTCCTGCCTGTGTCTTATATCGGAGTAAAATGAGAAGTGAACTCATAGCTCAATTAAGCGGCCAAAACAAGGCAGCCATACCAGATTATAGAATTACTGAGCAGCTGAGATTCAGAACAACCCTTATTAGAGATGTATGGTAATGTTTGTTATGATTTTGAGAAGTTGAAAAGCTAATAATCACACTACTACAAAAATAAAGTCAGCTATAACCCAAAGGATACCTTAGAGTTAAATGTTCAGAGCAAATAGATAAACTCAGTGAATAGGGTAGAAATTATAAATTACTGATAAGATAAAGTTGCAGGTATTCCTCTTGTTAAAACACTGGGATTAGTATATATGACCTAAGGAAACCAGACATCTCTGGTCAGAGAGCAATTGGTCAATAGAGTCAGCTTAAGAAATGATCAGCTTTAGTATTTCCTAAGGAAGGTAGCCAAAGACTTAACATTTCATGGACACATTCCCTTTGCTTTCTATGAACTCCTTTTCAAATCCTTTCCCACTAGTTTATAATATACTTAATTTGCATGTCTTCCATTTGTTTTGAAGTTCCTATTACCAATCATTCTATCCCACTCACATCTTCAGTGAGACTTAACCCAACCTTTCTCCAAGTGAAGCTTCAGGGAAGGTTACTATATCCAATTTGAGAACAGAATATTTAATAACTAATAAAAGTTACATGGTGAAGAAATACAAAATTTTCAGTTTACCAAGGGCTATTAACACTTAAAATAAAACTGTCTTAATATTATGAAGAAAATATTTCTTCACTGATTGATCTCAAACTTGGCTTTGTCAACTACCCAGAATCTGGCTGAAAACATGTTTTGATGATTTGGCTCGTTATTTATGAAAGATTTTCAACTCCTTTAGAAATATCATAACTCTCCAAAGATGATAAATGATAACCTGAGGCTGAGGCATGGTAACTGAGGAAGATTTTGATTACAATTAAATAGTTTTCTTTTGTTTCTTCAAATTATATATACAAGAATAAGAAGTTGCATATTTTTTATCTTAGAAAAGGAAGATTATATTTATTTCTAACTATTTCTAAGAGGAAAAATAATTATTTTTGTAGCTTTAAGGTATCTGTATATGTAAAAGCCCAGTGACCACAACAGCAGAATGACCAGAATGACTGACCAACCAATCACTATGACACTCACTGACCACCAGGGGGCAGACGCTCAACACAGGGGCTGCTCCCGGTGGTCAGTGCACTCCCACTGGGGAGTGCTGCTCAGACAGAAGCCAGGCTCATGGCTGGCTAGCCCAGCTGCAGCGGCAGGAGCCTCTTCCAACTCTGCAGCAGCACTACCAAGCGGTGGCAGCAGGTGCAGTGGCTGGGATGAACGTGATATGCACGGCGCCTGGCCCCAGTTCAAGCTCCTCCCTGGCCACCTGCCACTTGGTGCACTGCTACCCTCCAGGGGTCGGGCCTAAACCTGTAGTCGGATATTCTTGAGGGGTCCCGGATTGCGAGAGGGTGCAGGCTGGGCTGAGGAACACCCACCTCGTGCATACATTTCATGCACCGGACTCTAGTATATTTATAAAATGAGTATTCCATTTAAAAACAATACCAGTTTCTACCTAATTATACATGTAATTTTTGGAGTCTTGTGTCTGAGTAGCACACTCTTAAGAATTTGGGAACACAGAACACTGTAGTATCTTAGAAGAGAGAACTCCACTTTGCCACACTTGACTCGCTCTCCGAATTCAAGCACTGAGAACAATGGAGTCTCTGACCTTGACTTATTAATTAATAACTTGATTAATAATTTTCAACATGTTACTGGGGCACGGCTCCACCACCCCAAAATTTGTGTCATTGAATATAGGTATAATGGGAAAAAGAAAGATAAGGAAGTGGAGGCTATTGATAGTGTTCATTTGTAGTAATTGACATGTGTCCAATAACCATCAATTATATAATTCTCACCACAACCAGGAAATATTCCTCCCAATTATCCTCATTTGATACTACTGCAAAAACTTAAGGCCATATTATTCGGTGGAAAGAGCATGAGCTTTAAAATTGCACATGTAAAATTGGGTTCAATTCTTGATTCTGCTATCAATTGTGATCCATGGCAAGTTTTTATTGGAGATTAGTGGGTGGGATCTAAGGCAAGTTATATTGCAGATTCAGATTCAGTACAACGGAGATTGCAACATCTATCTTTGCTGAGCTTTAATAAGATTAAACGAGATAATATAGGTGATTGACATACTAAGTGCTCAATAAATGTAAGCTATGTTATATATTTTACCATCCATAATGTTTATCACAGGTTGAAAAGTGCTCATTGAAAACAAGACCTAATATATAACTGGAAATCTGTGTAATATCCTCCCAGTCCTGACCAAGCTTCTTCAACCACAAAAGTTAGAATTATAAAATGAAGTGGAGAAATTTTCTCTTTCTGATAAGTGAATTATTTCAGAATCTAAAAATTCTTTGCCAAGCATTTAACTTTACTGTCTTGGTAAAACAGAAGTAGGAGTTGAGTCTTCTGTGAAAAGAAAAAAAAACGGAAAAGGAAAAGAGTTTTCCTTATGCTTGTGAACCTTTGAAATAGTCACAGATAAAACCACTGGAAATTTCAGAATTCCGTATTTTGACACCCTCTCTTAAATTTCTTCATATTAATTGTAATGCTTAAATGACACCTTTAAGTGCTTAAAAATGGACAGAAAGAGCAGTGGCTCTTACTTTGTTGTTGGCTCAGAAAATAGAACATAAAGTCTTAGGGGTTGAGGTGTGCCGTGCCTCTGTAAAATGCTACCCTTTTACGAATACATTTTTATTCCATGGTGCTCAGATTCATGGCGCCGGGACTTTCAGCATTGTCTGTCTTCCCCAGGATCAACAATGCATGAGTCAGCTCACCCTTGCTCTGCCAAGATAGTAAAGCTGGGCTCTGGCAAGAACAAGAAATCCCATTGATGGAGGATTGTCTCTTCAAAAAGCAGTTATTTATTCTAATTTATTTACTATAAAAAGTTTCAGAATTTTACTTGGAATATTGAGATTTACAGAGAAATGAACAAAGATGGTGTTTCTAGTATCTCAGAGAACCCCTATCATGAAATTTTCTTATTCCTATGTTGACTCAGGAACATTCAGGAAAGGACTATAAGGGAATACAAAACACCATTACATTCGACTCCATCTCTTCAGGTGGAGTGACTGACAGAATGTTCCAGACAAATAAAGGTCTGTCTCTCATTGCTTAAGCGACAAAGTGCTTCCAACCACAGAGCATTTGGGCCCTTGCAAATGATCTGCAGAAAAAAATGGGTGGATTAAGAAGCTTAGTATTTTTTAACTGGGAAAACCTGCATTAATCCCATATTTTACAGCTCAATCCAGAGCTCAGGGGTTAGTTTTGCAGAGGCCTCAGTGGCTGCTGTAGTGGGCGACGAGGGAGTGGGAGTGAGAACGTGGCTGTGAATCTCTCCGGACTGTACCCAAGGAGATCTAGTTCTATCTGCTTTACATTTGTAGTTTCATGTAGCAAAAATGTCTGTCCAGATTAGGAAGAAAAAATCTGTAAACATTTTATTAAATCATTTATACACCTCATCTGATCAATTCATCTAGGCTTGTTATCGTTATATTTTACAATGTGATTACGTCCTTCAGATAAGTAGTATGAGTTCACTTGAAATGTAATAACATTGACAGGGCCCTCTAAGAAGACCAACATCTTCTTCCTCTCTGCTTGTGCCTAGAAGGTGCAATTTAAGGCATCATAATGCCAGATAATAGTACCTAAGTGACTCTTATAATGACCAGCAGAACACTGTCTCCTTTTTTTAAAACATATTTTTATTGATTTTAGAGAGGAAGGAACAGGGAGAGAGAGATAGAAACATCAATAATGAGAGAGAATCATTGATTGGCTGCCTCCTGCACATCCCCTACTGGGGATCCAGCCCACAACCCAGGCATGTGTCCTTGACTGGAATCGAACCCCAGAGCCATTCAAGTCCGCAGGCTGACGCTCTATCCATTGAGCCAAATCAGCTAGGGCAGAACACTATCTCTTAAAAGATATTTGAGATGACTTTTTGAAAATGCACTTCTGTATTTTTCAAGAGATATTACGTTTGTGAGATAGCTTCTCTAAGATCCAGGTTAACTTAGAGTATCTTTCTATGCAGATGTGGTGGCCTGTATTTGCTTAGCTTAATCATTCAAACTTGAAAATCATCATTCCATCTTATCAATTTATTTTGATCAAAGAACTGAAGTTTCTGCATTCATAACATCAGCTCATGGTAATTCAGCTTTATCTTTTAATGTCTAAGGATAAGCAAATTGATTTTGGTAGAAACACTTCCAAGACTTACAGAGTTTGTTGCAATGTTATATGAAATGATTTCCTTAATAATTAAAAAATGCATTATGGAAATTTTGAAATAAACATATATTAGTTAAATTAGCCTCTTGAAGTCTAAGCTGCAATATCCATGCTTAAAAAATAATATGTATAAGTTTAATATATAGAAAGCTTTCTTTTATTTTAAAATTTTTGTTATTCTTTCTACATTACAAACCTGTGAGCTCACCTGGAGGGTCTGTTTCTAATCTGCAGCGGACCGAGGTCCTGATGGAGATTACTAACAATGTTTTAGTACATTCATTCCACTGAAGGAATGATTCTAGACATAAAACAGTGCTCTGCCTCCTTATTTCCTTGCTTTATTCTATATCAGATTTGTCAGGCATATAAAATATCAAATTACTAAATGCTAATTCTATTAGAGTTTTATGCAGCTCATGTGTACAAATGTTCTATGTCTTATTAAAGGCAGCATAAAAGAAAGATTTTAAGAATTTGGGTATGAAGCAATTTTCTGCTTCATAAAATACAGTTAGTGTCAACTTATGTTAACAGAAACATTCTTGGTTATGTAGTATTTTTCTTCAGATTTGCTTTTAATGAAACTGACAATATTTCAGAGCATATCCCTTTAACCCAGATAGAAAAATATTTATAGCAAAAGCAATATAAGCATATGTAGAGTGGATACATAGACCTGACTTTTCATGTTACTCTTTTTTTCAGCTCACAAGACCCAATTCAACACCCTCATTTTTTTTTTTTTTACTATTCTTTACAAACACTATTATATCAGTATGACCTGATCATTCACTTATTATCTAATGTTTCCTTAGGTGATGTTCATTAAAATTGTCTCATTTATTCCAATGTCACTGTTTACTTCATGAAACCTCTAAAAAATAGTCAATATTTTCTGCCAAAAGCATTTTTTATGAAAACATATTTTATTTTTTTCACTACTCAACATATTTGTTATATGTTTTCATTTATCTGGAAAACATTTCCTGTAAAAGACCAGATAGTAAATATGTCAGGTTGTGGGCCATATGGTGTCTGTCACAGGAATTCCATTACAGAGAATAATTGAACTAATCTAGAAATTCTAGCACTGCCTTAAGTTTTAACCACAAAAGCAGTTAAAACTTAGACAATAGTTGGGTTCCCCAGAATGATGTTAGGGAGGGAGATCACTACACTTTTGAGAGAGAACAAAATGGGATACTGGTCTGTCCTGAGAAAACTAAGCATGGCCTGGGGGGGATGAATCTAATTCTCACACTACACAGACATTTCTATTCACAGAGTCTGTGTTCGACATCATAAGCTTTCCAGTCACGTGTCCCTATGTATTTATCACCTACCACGTATGTATTCTTGTTCACTTTGTTCTTTTAGACAATCTAGGTTTAAGCTTACACACTAAAATTTCAGTGTATTCTGAAGTATCTTATGCCCAGTCCTCAAGAATTGTTCTTTCTCGTAAGCTGAGTGCATGGGTCTGAGGAGGATTCTCTCAGATGTCTGTTTATGATCCATCTTTTGACATATGAGTAGAAAACAACACTGAGGTTAGTGATTGATACAGCACCTATACAAAATAAAAATTTCTTTGTACACCATTTTTGCTGCATTTAATAGCGACCCCCCCCCCCATGAGAATCCTATCTATGTGCTACTTTTATTAGTTTCTCCGATTCATGGTTTTTCTTATTTCAAGAAGATTCTATCTTGCCAGCCATGCACTTTGCATGAATATAACCTTAATTGTAACAAATAATTCAAATAAGTTTTGAATGGATGTTAATGTAAATAAGCCAATAAAACCCTTTTAGTAGGCAAGGGAGTAGCCTCTTTGCTTACTTGATGGATTGGTGACCAGCATATATGTGCACACTTGTTAAGCTGTAAGTCCTATAAGACGAGGCATAGAAGACTAATGAAGAATTTTCAACCCTAGCATTTATTTTGTTTTTCATCTTTCCAATCATCCATAGTTTAAAACCTTCTTATTTTAAATCCTGGCTCCACCAGTTACTAGTTTCATGACCTTGGCTAAGCTTCTCAACCTTCCTAATTCTCATTTACTTAATCTATAAAACAGGATCCTAACACTTGCCTCTTAATGCAATTGCAAGGACTGAATGAGATAATAGAATTAAAAGACTTCAGTGGGAGTAAAGTATTTTGTGCGATGCCTGGCGCATAAAAGGTAGCTCTTATAAGTATTTCAATATCTCCATATGCAAGGCATCCTTCCCTTAAAACAACTATCATATCCTTTCTTTCAAAGCTCATGCAATATAGCAGCAGCAACAGGAAATTTGGACAAGCAAAAATACACCTGTGTGCTAGCGGAGTGCAGAGGAGAGAGAGATTAACTCTGATCAGGACACAGATCAATATTGAGGTCTTCTCTGGTGGTTGAAAGACATTATTTAGGAATATAAAATCTGTGTATTATTAGGAGAGCCTATCATTAGAAATGGCTGGAGCCAAGGTCATATTATTGGAGAGAATAGCTCCCCCTTGACTATGAATTATCATTGAAGGGCAAATTCAAGAGCTGAGGTGAAAGAAAAAGTGTCTCTCTAGGAAAGAGAAATAAATGTTTCACTAATTTCAATTCTGCCAATCCATTTTATATCCCAGAAAAGAAAAAAACTGGATGCTAATCTTCGTTCAAACAGAAAATCTTTATTTTTATCCTGGAATACCTTCTTTGTTTCTCCTAGTAACATATACCAGCTTGGTTAGATGGCCTTTAAGTTACATAAAAAGACAGCTAGGTGCTCTTAGAACTAAAGAAATAACAGGGTTATTTTATGCATTGCTAAATTACTGGGTTTATCGAACTTTTTCATGAATGACAATTCCTTTCATAAGGTTTCTTTAAAACTCTGGGCAGGCCTTTTTAATGGCTGTAACTCTGACTTAGGACTTGTCAGAAAATAAATTCTTTAGCATTTACAAATTTAATCAAAACCTTAAGTAGTATGTTCATATTAAGAAATATGCAATAGTTGCCCTAGCTGGTTTGTCTCAGTGGATAGAGCATCAGCCTGTGGACTGTAGGGTACTGGGTTCAATTCCAGGCAAAGGTACATGCCAGGGTTGTGGGCTCGATCCCCATTAGGGGGCGTGCAGGAGGCAGCCGATCAAAGACTCTCTCATCATTGATGTTTCCATCTCTCTCTCCCTCTCCCTTCCTCTCTGAAATCAATAAAAATATATTTTAAAAAAGAAATATGCAATAGTCATATTTCATCTTTTCTTAGAGATAGATTTTAGCAGAAAGTAAAAAGAATCTGAAGCTATCCCAATGACATTTGTATTTTCCTACATAAGTATTAATCAAGATTGCTTGAGTATGAACATATTGTATTTTGAATGTCTTTCTATATTTTTGATATTAGAATCCCAGCAAAACAAATAATTAAACCATAAACTATTTTTATTAAATGTTCTCTTTTATTTATTACAATGTCATTCTTTTTCAAAATAAGACCGTTAACCTGAGGTTTTTTAATACTTACTACTCATATTATTTCTTTTATAGAATCCAACTAAATTTTTATTTCCTTGTCCTTTAAGTATCACATTTTTTTCATAATAATTTAGCACCTACTGTTTTTAAATTGAACAAATTCAATTTCATTCTTGGACAATTAACTTTTAATTATTTCCAAGGGAATCTACTATTAGTATAGGCAAGCTAAGGGAATGGAATATTTAATATAGCACTAAAATGCTTCATTTTTAGGGACTTATATATGTTTGTTGGATTGCATTTATTGAAAATTCGGGTTTTATAAATTATAACTATCTTAAATGTGGCTACCACAGCTGGTTAACACTTAAGCAAAATTTTACAATCATTTGGAAATAGCAGCTATAAAAAGTGGTGATGCTAAATAATTCTACAGATTTTATCTTTACTTTGCCAACTGGTGTTCAAAGGACAGCAAACCCAGCATTCCGAGACTGGGAACATCAGGCTACTTAAAAGAGTGCCTTCGTGTTTCAGGTGGTACTTTGTTATCAGGACTCTTGGCTCAAGCATCTGTGGCTGTAGAGTTTGGAAAAAAGAAAGCTGGTTCCTAGTCTGAATTCACAGCTGTTCTGACTGATGGCCAGTGGACAAAAGGAAACAGATAAAAATGTAAAGTAGATAGTCAGACAGATGGAAAGACTGACAGGCAGATAGATAGATAAAAACACACAGTTCAATACCACTTATAATTAATTTATTTTTAAAAATATATTTTTAGTGATTTGAGAGAGAGAGAGAAGAAGGGAGGGAAACATTAATCAGCTGTCTCCTGCACCCACCCAATGGAGGACCTAACCTGAAACCTGGGCATGTGCCCTGACCGCGAATAGAAATGGCCCTTTAGATGCATGGGATGACACTCAACCAACTGAGCACACGGGCCAGGACTCGATATTATTTTTTAAAAAGAAAAGAATTACATGTGTTTTATATTCAAAAGGCTAGTAAATCAAGCACCAGCTTTCCAGAGGAAAGAGATGTCACCTATATTTTCAGCATTGATCATTTTCGAAAGTTCTTTAACAGTAGAATTTTCTAAAAGAGTTACTCATATTTTCCTAATATACATTAACATATATACTTATTTCTTTCTCTTAAAAATGTTTGTTTATTGATTGATTAAGTGTAGGTTCTGTGGCCATGTGGTAAAAATTCACTCTATGAAAGGGAATATAAAGAAATAGTAATATTACCTCTCTATGCCAATTTCTAACTCACCACAGTTCCCCAAAGGTGAGCCCTTGTTACTAGTTACCTACGTATCTTTTCAAAAGTTATTCTCAATGTTGAAATTTACTTCATAATTCTTCCATGTAATGGATAAAATAATATCATACTTCATTTTACTGTTATAATTTATTCACACACAAAAAATCATATTTTTGTTAAAGCTAGACTTGTAATACTCAAAAGGAAGAAAAAAAAACCTTTAATTTTGTATCCTTAAGAGACCATTTGCGTATGCTATATTTCAGGACAAGCTAAAAATAAGATTATTTAAATTTGAAAGGATTTTAAAGGGTCTTGCACTAAAAAATTTCAACTTCAATTCACCTCATAAGCATAGCATGTCAAAAACAAGGCTGTATGGTATTTCTAGAAATAACTTGGTCCCTTTAAAAGAATGAATTTCCACTTTGGTAGCAGTCATTTAATAAAAATTCATAAATCAAAGACATTCCAAAAACTTTAATTACCAAACAATGTTCTAAAATCTTCTGATTTATTACATATACAAAGACTGCTTGCTTTCTTTTATTAAGTCCTATTTCATTAACGTCAAATAGATTTTTAACAACAAATTTTTTTTCTTTAGATGTTTTTTCTATAGTATTTCTCAATCCCAAAGTACCAATAAGTGTCCCCACTAACGTTGGGAGGATTACTGCAAGCTGGCAGGACGCTCAGCCCGTATGTGCAAACTTTGCACTTACTTCCATTGTGCTCTCCTCAGGACACAGGATCCCCTGAAGAGGTTTATTAAAAAGTTAAATTCCTGGGCTCCACTCGGGACCTTCTGAATCTGACTCCCTTGGTGAGCTGCAGAGAAATCTGCATTTTAAGAAGCTCCTGTGACAATGCTTAACTGTTAATATTTGAGGACTCTAAAAGATGGGGCCACTCAGATTTCAAGAAAATAAAAATCAAATATATTTAGAGACATGGATGTCACATTTCAGAATATAGAGTCAGAGCTTTAATTTGTTTGTTCATGATGGGCCAGTAAATTGTTGGCTGCGCCACTGGTCTTTAGACATCCAGTCTATTCCACGTCAGACAACAAAACATGACCTCCTCTTTAGTTGTGTCCCATATGCACCCCCACTTGGGATCAAACCAGCAACCTGGTTTCACAACAACAAATAAACAAACAAACAAACAAATAAATGTGTTGTATCTAATATTTTATCAAGGACATACTTTCTATCAAAGACACAAAAATAGATTTTGTTAGACTTACAAGTAGCTTCATATTTTGCACTTAAACCTGACATTCAATTAATATATGAATATTTTTCCTATCAAAATATTACTAATCAGTAATTCTGATAAGTAAATGGAAGTAATTTCAACTTGAAAAAAGGTCGGCATATTGGAATATCAATCAATAAAAGTTTATTTAAAAATTTTAAATGTGATGAGTTCTCAATGTCTATCTGAAAGTAGGTGCATTTCCAAGCAGAACTTTATGTTAGCCCAAACCATTGAAATAAGCCTAAGGTCATAATTAGTTTTGGATCAAGGTTCCTACTAGATTTCTTAAATGGCTTCTATTTGATTATTAAGCCTGGACTTCAGGTCTTATTACCAAAGCCAATAGATTTCCTTATATGAAAAGATCATGTTAATGAAGTACAAATAGCTTCAAATATGATGTCAAAAGGGTTACAGGCTATGGCTTTGTCTGGGATATAAAAGGTACATTTAAGCAATTGCAATTATACTGACGCTAAGTATTGACTTACCTTAATTAAAAAAATTATAGCCTTGGGCATATATTCCAAGAAATATGATTTGTCATTCAATAGTTGTGGGTTTCTGATCATCATCTTTCAATCTCAGAATCTTGAGACTAAACTAAGACTTACATCTAAATCAGACCAACAGAATGCTTTCCACGGCCCTTTAAGAATTACAGTGGAGGTGCACCTTAGTTGAGGGCTAGATATTGAGGTGAGTAAGTAGATGAAAATCATACTGTGACAAAATATGCTTGAAATTCCCTTAGTGCAGCCCTCTCAGGAACATGACACCCTGTCTTTTGATAAAATGAGTTCCTTCTGCAATGTCAGAATGGACTGTGGGGTTTGGGGTTGACCCTCCATGAAGTTGTTGGTATGAAAAATACCCACTGTGTCTTTAAACACTAGAGTCAAACTGAATGCTGTAAAATGTGCCACTATTAAAGGAGTACACATGAACAAGACCAAAGGAGGAAAGTATATTGAAGTCTCATTGTTGTTTTTCAGGAGCAAAAGATTACTGATTGCGGATCAGCTGCGCTATTTAAATTTTCTTTCCCCATTTCTCTCTCCTCCCAAACTTAAATAGCTTAATTTCTGTAAGCTAAATACACGTACAATGATATGCATACATTCTAATTTTAAAATCTAGCAGTGATTATATAAAAAGGATTTCTATGCTAATTAACTTAGGTTTGTGATACATTTCCTATTATTAATGAACTAGAGGCCTGGTGCACAATATTTGTGCACGGGGAGAGGGAGGAGGGGGTTCCTTAGCCCAGCCTGCACCCTCTTGCAATCTGGGACCACTGGCTCCTAACTGCTTATCTGCCTGCCTGATCACCCCTAACTGCCCGCCCCTGCCGACCTGGTCACCCCAACTGCCCTCCCCTGCTGGCCTGGTCGCCCCTAACCGCCTCTGCCTTGGCCTCCGCCACCGTGGCTTTGTCTGGAAGGACGTCCAGAAGACGTCTGGTCTAATTAGCATATTACCCTTTTATTAGTATAGATTATTATTAGCCATTATTTGACTTACACATTTTCAAAATTTAAAAAATATGTCACATGTGATACTTTCTATTTCTCTTGTTGTTACAGCAAAGAAGTCCAATTCATTCACTGGAAAACAACAGTCACTGCCATGGTGGCTCAGGTTGAGAAAATATACAGCAGTTGTTTGGGAACATCTTTCCCTCCTCCCATATTCCTTCTAAAGTAAATATGTCATAGAACTATTCTATAAATAGAGGTATTTACCATTAGTAGGGGTTTGACAATAGTGTTTATTTTTTTAATGGGAAGAAAAATAGAATGTATTTATTCCCAAATTTTTACTCATACCAGTCTTATTACTTTGATTGGATCTAGGTAAATATAAGGTGGAAAAGGCACCAAGAGTCTAACTCCCCAGTGTTCAACATGCCTAATTATAAATGTTGACCTTTTATACCAGGCATCAGCTTGGTTCTTTCTATAATCATTTGGTTGACATTGACAAAGCCAATGTCAGTAATTACAATTCTCAGGAAAATAGAAACTTCTGGCCGCAATTATCTGCATAATTCAGTCCAGCTTGTATATGCTGGATTCCTATATTAGCCCAGACACTGTGTTGGGTGCTGTGGAGGACACTAAAATAAGTAAGACTGCATTTCTACCCTTTGAAGAATTTATGTTCTGTTATTTCTTCTTGATGCCTGCTTTTATCTTCAAATCCATGTGGCAAAAATTCAAGTCATACGAATGAGACTTACTGAAAAGTAATACTCATTCTTATGCCTGTTCCAGCTCACTATAGTTTCCCCAAAGACAAACACTGTCATCATTCTCATATGTATCTTTTCTCTGTTGATAGAAACATCATGTATGTAATGGAAAATCAGCACCACCCACAGTATGCCATGCCATGAGTTAGTTCCTGGATTCTCTCTTATTTTCAATTTACACTCCTTTCATGGATGATCTCATTTAGTTCCATGAATTTAAATATAGTTTATATATCTGAACCTCTATACATAACTGTTCCTGGAATTTTTAACTTATCTATCCCCATCTACTCAACATTTCCACTAAAAACCTGCTAGGTATCTCAAAGTGAACATGTCCCTAACCAAACTCTATTTCTCCCTGCCCTAGTCTCTATTTCTTGTGTCATCTTACCTAGGCTCAAAAAACAAGTGCCAGCATCTACCAAATTTCTCAAACCAAAAACTAGGGAGTATCCTTGATCCTTATCTTTTCCTCTCCATTCACTTCTAATCCATTAGTAAGTAACTTGTCTCCTTTCAAAAGACACCTCATATTAATTCATTTCTCCTGATTCCCCATAAGTATCATCCTTGTTTAGGTTTCAATCATACCTCCTGTAGACTATTGTATACACTTTTTATTCTTTTCCTTTTAATTATTAACCCCCTAAAAAAACACAGAAAACCCCCAAAAAACCAAGTCCAGAAAAAAAATAAAAGAGCCCTGGCCAGTTTGGCTCAGTGGACAGAGTGGACCTGAGGACTGAAGGTTTGATTCTAATCAAGGGCACGTACTTCGGTTGCAAGCTTGATCTGATCCCTGGTCCTAGTTAGGGTGCGTGCTGGAGGCAACCAGTCAATGTATCTATCAGAACGATGTTCCTTTCTTGTCTCTCTCCCTCCCTTTCATTCTCTCTCAAAAAAATAGTCAATGAAAAAATATCTTTGGGTGAGGATTAACAAAACAGACAAATAAACCTTGAGTGCATGCATGTGCGTACACACACACACACACACACACACACACACACACACAAACGACAAAAACACAGACACAATTTTCCTTGGAGCAGCCAGAGTTGCATTTTAAAAATATAATGAAATCACATCATGCCTCTGCTTAGGTTCTTCTATAATCTAAAGTGTCCCTGTCACCCTGATAATAAAACCTTTGCTGACTTCAAAGATGTTTATATCTGATTAGGGACTCAGTGCACGAATTTGTGCACTTTGAAAGGAACTGGAGGCCATGAGGCTGTGGTGGGCACAGGGGAGGGTCTCGGCCCATCCTCTGTGTCCCTGCATGGTCCCTGGTCCCCTGTCTGCTGGAAGCCCCACTCCTGCTGCTGAAGCTCCCACATGCTGAGGGCACCTGGCCCCGCCTGCACCCACTGATGGCATGGAGTGATTGGGGCCAGCGCCAACAGCGGGTGAGAGCAGGGCTGGTGCTGTCAGTGGGTGTGAGTGGTGGCTGCTGCCCCGATTGCCCCTCAGGAGCAGGCAGAGGTGGGGAAGCCCTCAGGAGCTATCGGGACCAGCAGCCGCCGCTCATACCCGCTGATAGTAGAGCAATTGGGACTGGCGCTTGGTGCCGGCAGCAGGTGCGAGCAGTGGGAAGGACTGCAGCATGAGGTAGCAAAGAATTTTCAGTAACCACCAGAGGGTGGCCCTGATGACAGCGACCAGTGCCCCGCCTTGGTCTGGCGCCCCTGCTCACCTGCTCCACCATCCCAACACAGCCAACACCCGCCATGTTCCGTGCTCTGCCATCTGTTGCCGACGCCCGCCATGTTCCACACATGCCCCCTGGTGTTAGCGCACATCATAGTGACCGATTGTTCAGTTGTTCTGCTGTTCGGTCTATTTGCATATTAGCCTTTTATTATATAGGATACTTTGCTACTTTCTGATGTCATCTGATACCATTCATGCTCACCCCTCAATGCTCCGAACTCACTGCACCTTTTTCTTTTCTCCCAGATCAAGCCTGAACCCATTGTAGGACCATTGCACTTGGCAGTCCCTTTGAAACACTCTCTGCCTTCACCTTAGTGTAACTAGTTCCCTATCATTCAGATCTAAGTTTAATTTTCATTTCCTCCAAGAAGCCTTTCCTGGCCACTCAGTTGAAAGCAACTACTGGCTCTTTTACATTCAATAGCTCATTCATCATCAATTGATATTTTTGTTTAATAATTAATTCATTTGTTTTCCAGCTTAATAAGCTAAACTCTAAGGCCCTATGAGAGCTTTGGCTCTGATTAATATCTGGTTATTGTTATAACTACCTCGATGTTAAGACTAGTGTGGAAAGCATTCAGTAACTTTTTAAGTAAGTGAATGAGTGAATGACTACTTTAAGAACCAAAATACATTTTCAATTTAAAAATAAACTTTTGGAGGATGATGGCTGATGAAACCAAGGTCTCTCAAAAAAGTCAAGGTTGCTTAGCATGATACCAACAAGTAAACTGTTATTCTTATCAATTTTGCTATATTGTCCATTACATTGCCCTGCTTACTTTTTTGCCATAATACTCATCCTTACTAAGTATATTTTCTGCATATCTATTTGCTTAAAATCTATCTCCCAATACCACAAATGTAAGCTTTGAGGGAAGTGATTTTTTTCTTGTTTGCTCATTGCTGAATCTACAATCTAGGATTGTAACTCCAACATAGAGACACTAAAATTGTTTTGTTAAATGAGTGAAGATATAAGGTGTAATTGAAAGTGGTAGATTCAGGTCCTCTCAATTTGCAGTGAATAAATAAAAGCATCCTTACCTAGAAGTAGTGGGCCATCTATTCTAGGTAAACACTTTTGATGGTGTTCTGTATATGTCCCTATGACCCAGTTTCCTTTGTACTTTGGGTAAGCCATTACAAACATTCTATCTTAGTTTTTTGCTCCCTGAAGAATAAGAACTAAAGGAAATAAACAAACCAATTGAACTTATTTTCTTAAAGCAAGCCCATCTAGAGAGTTTCAGTAATCACTATCAACTGATTATTATTCAGGGATAAATGAGAACAAAGGAGAATATAAGAAGGATGAAAGGAAAATCTGTGAGGCATCTTTTGTACTGCTAAGGATAAGACCTCTCTTGTTTATATGAATTTGTTAATAAAAGCTCTGAAGACTGGGGAAATGCTTCCAGGCAGCAAAAGCCAAGATTTGAAGCTCACAGGTCAAAGGAGAAATTAATAAAAGGCAGTGGGGAAATTAAGTTAAACAAAGGTGCAATGAGCCATAGTTAAACCAATTAATTAGGCACGTTTTATTTTGTATATAACTGGGTTTCTGAAGAACTAAAAATAAATCCTAGATTTTAAACCAGAGTTTGGTATTCAACAAAACATTAAGTGGTAACATGCAGAAAACTCATACCTTTTTTTTTAGTAGTGTTAGTTGATGAGTTCCTTCGTCATTCATATGCTTCACCAGGGACCTTTTTTTCTATTATTTGTGAAAAAAACTATGCTTTCAATAACATACAGTAGTCTTATGTTTTGCTTGAGTCTCTTCTGCATTCTTTTATGCCTATAAAAACTTTATCACTTTTGTGCAATATCAATTATAAAAATATTGATTTTTCAGCAGTATGTCTACCATTTCTCAGGCTGTGAAGAAGATTAACTTATACCTGACACCTGGCAGGTGTGAGGCGGAACCGGTCAGATGGCAGAACCACAGACAGGGGCGTCACACCGATTAAGCTTCAGTTCTGAACTTAACACTTTAGAGCAATGAGATCCTGCACAGATAACTTAGTTTCAGTTTCCTCCACTGTAAAAATGTTGTACAAGTTAAATACATTTGCAAATTCCTTGGCACAATGACTGGCAGAGAAATCTCTCAATTCAATGAAAATATTAATAGTACAGAGCAGTTTCCAATTTGTGGATGTCATCTTATTGCCAAAATTGCTTGTTTGGAACTTGAAACATATATTTCCACCAACAGGATGTTTTAAAACCATAATGAAATGGTTAGCAGAATGTAGGTTTATAGACTAATGTCCCAAACCTTCAATTACCAAAACATTATTTCAGTCCAGAATTTTCCTAATAGTACTCTGGCTGGGTGGCAACCTTGACCTGGTTTTTCCTTGACTTTCCTGGTTTCCGCATTGCAAGCCCCTAATCCTGGGAAGCCCTTTAATCCCAGATAAATCTAATCATTTCTTCACTTGGGACCGAATCACCATTCATTCATTCATTGACTCATTCATCTATTTTTCTGCAGCACCAGGTACATTCTTAGGTGCTGTAGGTAAAAGGGCAAAACATGCTTAATAAACCCAGAGCCCATGAAGGAGACTGACGAATGAACAGCTAAATGCTAATGATGAAAGTGTGTCCAGGACGCCAGGGAGACACAGGGGCTGACCATTTCACACAAACTTGTGGTTTAGGGAGATTTATCAGAGGAGCTGGTCACTAAACTGGAATTTGAAGTAGATACACACCCCCAAACCAGAGATTTCTACTTCATTCTTTTGGGCATTTTTCATGTATGAGCTCAGCATTACTTAAATATGCATATTAAAATGCCATCTCTTTAGATTCACTTTGATAATTATCTAAACAGATTTTGAATAATTTCTAACATGCATATAATTTTTGTGAAATGTCATCAAAATTATAAATATAAATAGCCACACACACTTGATTTTATAGCAGTTCTTCCCACTCTGGAAATGCAGCTAGTTAAAATCTACTCTTAAGAACGCTAATTGCCTGCTTGCTTTTTCATTATTTGAAATCCATTGCCCAAAGGAAATTATTGGAACAACATGTTAAATTGAAAACAAAACATAAATTATAATAAATAATATGGTTCTATCCAGAATAATGTAGTGGTTGCCCCAAAGTTAGCAAGTTAAACATGTTTCCTAAAGCTTGTTATCAAAGAACTGGCATTCTCCTCTTTATACTCCGATAACTTTTAAAATATTCCTGAACATGCCTCGATCATTACAGCAAATGCTGCAGCAAGATGATAAGACAGAGACAGCTTACAGCAGAAAACTCTGAGGCCAGAGGCACTGACTAACAGCGTGAGGAATTGGTTCTCCACCTGGAGGGAGAAGCAGATTTATCACAGACTCTGAAGGTGAGAGGGGGGACTTATCTCACGCAGACTAGACCTTACGCTCCGTGGGGGGCAGGGACCACCTCTATGTTATTCACAGATGCTTTCCCAGTGCTGGGGACAAAATTCATGCACAAATGGTTGAGTAAATACCAAAACATGTGTAAAGGTCTTCACTCTGTATTTCTAACAAATGATCATTCAGAATCTTCTAAGCTCTAAGGTCTGAAAAATCCTCTTTACCATGCATGACAATCATAAACCTCCTTGACAAGTGAGGCAGCTTAAGTTTCAAAGTCAATCAGTTACAGCTCAGACCAAAGCCAGCCATTCTATTGTGAAGACCAGTTGGTGTCACTCTCTTCCTCACCCTCAGACTATGTGTCTCATCCTGGCTAGTAACCTTTGAGATATTTACAGTATTTTCTAAAAATATTCATGTGCTTGAGAATGAATTCTCCCTGTCATAGTAAAGATATCTAATACCATGCCTTCTGCAGAATATGGACCAGAAGCATCAATTTAAAGACTTTTCAATTGCAATCATCACCTATCTTCAGCCCCATAGAGATTACAAATGCATGTCAGATAACAACCTTATTGACATGATGGTTCTTGATAATTTTGAGCAACCAGGTAAAGGAAAAAACAAAAATTTCCATGTGTAAGCATTTTTTTAATGCTTTTTGGTCATGGCATTTTTTAACTACACACACACTTGATCATCAACACACCTGGCACACTTAAAATTTAATGGAAGAGCAGAAGCAGCAAGTCTTTTTAAAATTCAAAAATTTTTTTGTATTATTCTTGTTTACCTTTGAAGTTTACTACACCAACTGCAGTTGAAGCCAATCTGGGAGGATACACAGGGGCCGCAACCATTGAACTGGAGGCACGCTAGGAAACAGGAGCATGCAGTCATCCAGACAAGTTGGGAGGATGGAGAAATCAGCAATAACGATGGCTCAGTCAAAACAAACCACCCCTCCCTGTATTCATGCAAGATGCCTGGCCATGCCAAGCACCATGTTATTATTATTGGTGAAGAGACCAGATCGTCAAGCTTGCAAATCATTTTCCCACCTAGCTGTGTTCAGATGTTAACTTACTAGGTAATGGGGTCATCTCCACAGCTGAAATGTTGGTAATTTTTGACATTTGTAACTCTACTCGGTGGTATTCATAAATTGTTCTTCTTCGAACATCTATAAAAACAAAAATGGGGGAAATCAACTTTCCACATTTCTTTACCTGTAAAACAAGTGTTTTAATAATGAATGTAGAATTATATACTTTTACCTGGTGCAGTTTTAAAAATAAAGATTTAAAATAGCAATCTCTCTGAAGAGATTATTAAAAAACAAAACAAAACAAAACAAAAAACAACCTAACAATTATGTCCCCATGTATTCAGAAGTCTTTTTATCAGTAAAGTTAAAACTGATGATTAGGGTCTCAGATATCTCATGTTGATAGCTGGGTTCCAACTCGTTGTCACCCAGAGCTTACCTAAGACAATTTCTTGATAGATTTATTTATTTTGAAATATTTTAACATATGAAGTCAAGGAGGTAAGAAAACAGACAACGTTTGACTGAAACTAATGCTAAAGTAAGTCCTTTAGGAATAGATAGAACTTAAAATTTTTTTCACAGCCTAAATGAAGTTGTTTTTTGCCAAAAGATTTAGAATAAATCTTTTGCTTTAAAGATTTAGAATAAATTCCTTTAATGAAAGGAAAAATGGAACATAAATCATTATAAAATCAGTATTGCTTTTTATTAAATATACAGTATCGCATCTAAGAAAGGTTAATTATTAATACTTATATTGCATTCAGGAATTTATAATATTGATCAGCATATCCAGAAGTGTCTCTGAGGAGATTTGACAAGAACTTTAATAATTAAAAATCAGATAAATATAAGCAAACATATTTTTTAAACAATAAAACTGTTTATAAAATATATTTAAAATACATTTTTAATAAAAAACCTGAGCCTTATACTGGTAAGCCTGCCTGAGCAGGTAAATTTCAACAGAAAAGTAATGTCATCAGCATTTTATTTAGCTTTTGATATACTTGTAATGACTGAAATGCGTTTCCTGAATTCTGTCTTATCTGTCAGGGATTATTTGGGATGATTTAAGTTATTTTTTTAAGTATCACAATATCCAATCTTGGGGAAGTAATATGTCAGAGTGGTTAATAGCACATGGGACTGTTAAACAGTGTGTTCACTTCAAATCTCTGTGTTTCTACTTGGTATCTGTGTGATGTTGGGCTCCTTGGTGAGCCCCTTTGTGCCTCAGTTCCTCCATCTATAAAATAGCAATAATAGTACCTACATTATTGAGTTGCTTTGAGAGTTAAAATGAGATAATAAATGAAAAAACTTAAAACAATCCCTCTCATGCCCTAGCAGTTTGGCTCAGTGCATAGAGTGTCAGCCTGTGGACTGAAGGGTCCCAGGTTTGAGTCCCATCAAGGGCATGTACCTCGGTTGCAGGCTAGATCCCCAAGCAGGTGTGGGAAGCAACTAATTGGTATGTCTCCCTCACATCGATGTTGCTCTCCCTCTGTCTCTTCCCCTCCATCCACTCTCTCTAAAAATCAATGGGAAAATATCCTTGCGTGAGGATTAACACCCAAACAAACAAAACAATCCCTTTCACATTGCAAGTGCTCAACAGTGTCTGTCTTCAGTATGGCAACCTGCATAGGTTACATGCTGCATATAGTGGTCTAAATTCTGTAGCTCTAACCTCACTGAAACCACACTAAGGCCTTGAAATCAGGCTTCTAAGAATTGTCTGCCATCTTACCTTAGAGAGTGTTCACTCTTGATTAAAGTCAACAGACCCAACAATGGTCTCCTTTAGGACATAACGCAGAAATAGTGTGGTGACTCAAGAGAGCCAGTTGGCTTTTAGTGAAAGTGTTTAGGAAATGTGGATGCATACACATCCGGGAGGGAAGTCAAACATCTACTTAAACCCTGCATGTATCTCTACTTCTCTCCACTCATATCCTTCCACCCATTTCTGGTTATTCACCATGAAATTCTGCTCCAGAAGAGGAAGGGGTGGCCCCCAAATGACCTCTTCTGGGCTAGGAGTGCTTCTGAGCCACTCACTGAATATATCTTCAGGCTTATCAGATTGGAAAACAATGTTTAGAACCCTAATCCAATTAATTTCTTTTTGGTGTAAATGAAAGATGCATATATACTTTTCAAAGTGTAAAATATATTGAACATTAGAGAAAATGCTGACTTCATGGTATTTAGTAAGGTTTCAAGGCACATGAGTCATGTCTTTTCTTTTTTACTTTTTTTTTTTAATCCTCACCCAAGGATATTTTTCCATTGATTTTTATTTTATTTATTTTAAATATATTTATTTATTGATTTCAGAGAGGAAGGAAGAGGGAGAGAGAGAGATAGAAACATTGATGATGAGAGAGAACCATCGATCGGCTGCCTCCTGCACACCCCCCACCTGGGATCAAGCCCACAACACAGCATGTGCCCTTGGACGGAATTGAACCCAGGACCCTTCAGTCCACAGGCCGATACTCTATCCATTGAGCAAAACTGGCCAGAGCTCCATTGATTTTTAGAGAGAGTGGAAGAGAGAAGGAAAGAGAGAGAAATACCGATGTAAGAGAAACACTTCAATTGGTTGCCTCCTGCATGCACCCTGACCAGGGCCCAGGCCAGGGAGGAGCCTGAAACTGAGATATGTGCCCTTGACCAGAATCCAACCAAGGACCCTTCAGTCCACAGGCCGACACTATATCCACTGAGCCAAACCGGCTAGGACTTGCCTTTTTTTTTTTTTTACTTTTAAGGCATATAAAACATTACTCAGCTTCTGCCTTTGTCTAAAGAGGATGTTTTCCTATATACTGCTTTACCCTGTATTGTGCTAAACAATTTACTCCTCAGAAATAAATAAATGACATAGCTTTGCCACTGGGATGGAGGTTTTGAGTCTTCATACTAAAGTTTGTACAGTATCAGCCGTATTAGTAGATGCTTAAAATACTAGCTGTCTTTTCATTTCATATTATACTTTGAAGAGCTCAAACGACTAACATAAGGACTTGGAAGCCTCAGGGAGTTAATTATTGATCATGCATATGGGTGAAGGGAAAGAGTTCTATCGCCTGCTCAGACACCTCCAACTGTGGGGAGGGGTTTAACTTACCAAAACCAAAATTAATGAGAATAACTGATATTTGATGGCCTGCCAATTAATGACAGCTTCCAAATGGTCATTTCTGTTGCATTTCAGAGATACCACTGTCAACGACAAGTAATTAGGAATCTATTTACTCATAGCTCCTGCCAATGCTCGGAGCTTTCATTTGATTCCAGGAATGTATTTAGCCCATGTGTCTTGTTTAGAAAGTCAGACAAAATAGTGTTGTACCAAACATTCAGTCACGGCTTCTACTCTTTCGTACAACTTTACAAAATCAAGATCCACTGTAATGCCCATTAGGAGCTTTTAAAGTTGAAAAAAAGAAAATAGATCTCTGACTAACAGAATAAAGTTCAAGTTCAGCAATAAAAATCTTCAGGGGATATGGTTCAGGGTGTAACTGCTGAACGACATTTTTAGAAATTCTGAGCGGTATCTGCGGGAGAAACAGAGTGATTGTATGGAAACACCAGGAATCCTTTCCAATCAATAGTCACTTTAGCCAAAATAAACACGTTTAATGAGCACACTGTGGCAT
Organism: Myotis daubentonii; assembly: GCF_963259705.1. Taxonomy (NCBI): domain Eukaryota; kingdom Metazoa; phylum Chordata; class Mammalia; order Chiroptera; family Vespertilionidae; genus Myotis; species Myotis daubentonii. The sequence goes on along the minus strand of NC_081840.1, from coordinate 135,285,647 downwards.
GGTTAGCTATGATAAGTTTACTAACCTGCCTTGAAAGCTAACATTCACATAGAAAATGTATGAGTAATTTCCAAAACTGGCTGATTCTTATATTTAGATAAATATTATAATACTTTGCATTATCATGTAAATTATTTGCTAACATTTCCTTGTTTACGTGTTGCCAATGCTTAATGACTGGCCCAAATGATTATTTCTTATTTTCCATTCTAGTTCCAATTGAGTCTTCCACACACTATAATTTACTGAACACTCTTCAACGTAAATAGCATACATCCCACAATTACAATTTCATCCCCAGGACAAAGACGCAGAGGAAAATAAAACCAACACAGTCTCTTGAGAAAAGAAGTGCACTGTTGCAGCAATTATAAGCTTTCCACACAAAAATGCAGTGCATGAAGAGAATTAGCTAGTTGTGGGTGTTAAATAAAGCACCTACAAATAGAAGATGCTTTTGCCCCAAACTTTTAAAAAATATTTCCGCTATAGTTCTAATTCTATCAGATAGCCGTATAATGCAGCATCGGACAAGGCAACATAAAGTTTAGGTGACTATGAAGTGCTCATCTCAACCTCTCAGATGGTCCTCTCATCATTTCCTCACTGCTCCAGAGTTTCAGGGCACTGCGAAAACCTAATGGCCAGATTTCGTAAGTTACTTGAGCATGCGTACAAAAAACAGAAACTTTAAAAACAATCCTCGCTTTTGTTCTCCTTCCACATATATTTACTAATGGCTTAAACAAGATGCATTTCTTGAACTCCTTCAGAAATCACTTTGCCCAAGTGTTAGGAAAGTAAGCGGTCCAGTGGATCGGTGGACTGTGGGCTGCAGGCCTGCCTGACGTCATGGCTCCCATTGGCTCAGGGACTCTTGCTCTGAACATGGGAGCTTCCACCAGGGGGACACATCCCTCCGCTCCGAGACATGGGGAGATTGTGTAATGCACATTTGCAATGTCATTAACTTTTTTTTTTTTAAGAGAAACAAAAATTGAGACTTTATTAAATAAAATTGGGTAAAACGCAGTACAATTTCTTTATTTTAAAACCAAGGTTTTGAAAACCTTTTAGTGTTAAATCACTCAGAAGCTTCGCACTTAGATAAGAAAATGACCCCATATTTTTAAGAAACTAAATTTCCTATAGCACAATGCAATTGGAAAAATAAGCATGTGGACATGTTTATAAATGTAGGCAACCATATTAGTTAAAAATAGAAATATTCTGTATTGTAGGGAAGTGTAAGTTAAAATAGAAATAATCATGTAACCGGAAAAAAGTAAGAAATAAATTTGAAGGCATATAAAAAGGGAAAAGTGGAAAATCTCCAAGGTCATAATTTAAAACAAAAATGGCAAATAACAACTTGAGAGAAAAATTCAGCTTAAATTATTTTTGAGAATTGTCTTGGCTACTTTCCTATGCCTTCCATAGGCTACCACAGAATGTAGTTTGGCAAAGTAGAGCTCAGTTCTTCTGAAAGAGTTTTTATTGGGCTGTATAAAATACTATGAAAGAAAATATTTTTCAGATTTTTTCAAGATTATTTATTTCTTCCATAGTTTGTCAACTTCTTAAAAATGTTATTAATTGCTAAGTAATTACAATGCATGTGTTCTACCACCAAATCAAAACTACAAATTGTTTTCTATGGAGAAAATCTGTTATAATATACTGCTTATATTTAAAGTGGTATTATTTAATCACTAGAGGTCCGATGCATGAAATTCGTGCAAGGGGCTTGACCCTCGCAGCCCCAGCTTCATTCTGCTGTTCGGTCTAATTAGCATATTAGCTCTTTACTATATAGGATATTTAAATTCAAAGGCCTTTAAAAGGCAAAGATGTTAAATATGTTTATGTAAATATTATACTTGAAATTGAATATTTTATGTGCCTATGATTTATTGATACCCTGTCCAATAAAACCAGTAGTTACATGTATCTCTTTAAATTCATTAAATCCAATTAAATATTTAATTTCCCTGTCTCACTAGCCACATTTCAGGAACACCATAGCTACAAAGCGAGACCACACTGGACAGTTCAGATTTAGATGATTTCATCAGTACAGAAATTTCTAATGAACAAAGTACTAGTCTGTGCTATTATTATTACTGTTGTTATTATTTTAATTTTAATTTTTTATAATTAAAGCTTAAGACATTTTTCATGGTAAAAAGCAAAATGTTTTTGTTTGTTGAGGTTTTTTTTTCCAGTCTGTAAATGTAATTTTGGTCAAGTTCTTTGGAAAACTGCTGCCTGGTTTGTAACCTTATATAGTGTCCATATATGGCAAACTATATATATATTATTATTCTTCAAAGAGTTCACTGAACCTCTAAATGTTCAAAAGTATATATTTGCTTTCCAAATTAGTTGTCAGTTTCATTTTTAAAAATGCCAATGTTTCTTATTGAACTTTGAATAATAATAACCAACAAAGCAAAGGCACATTGTAGCATGAACAAAGTCAAACATTTAAAAATAGCTGATGCTGATGAGAAAGGTATTGATGTTTAAGAAAGAGCCAGGTAATATACTGCTGGTGAGAAGAATAAAGCAGAGTAGTGTAAGGGATTCAGAAATGGTATAACTTGTAGTAGAACCATTTCAAATTAGGTCAGTTGGTTTCTAGTACAAGAATTGGGCATGTGCTAGAGTAACTTTCACATTACTAAAATGATATAGCCTTTGTATTTGTATGCTACATCTTCCTTATCCAGTCCTCTATCGTAGGGCACTTTGGCTGTTTCCAACTCTTGGCCACAATGGAGTACTACACGGCCATAACAAAGGATGAAAGAGTGTCTTTTATAACAACATGGATGGACCTTGAGAACATTATGCCAAGTGATAAGTCAAACAGAGAAAGCTAAGAACTATATAACTTAACTCATGTGTGGAATATAAAACTGAAACTTATGTACACAAACAGAAGTGTGATGGTTGCCAAAGGGAGGGGGTGAGAGAAGAAAGGGGTCCTAATATGAGGTGACAGGAGAAGATTTGACTTTGGGTGGTGGGCACATGGTCCTATATACAGATTTTGTAAATTAGTAATCCACACATGGAACCTATATGTTCATGTAGACTAATGTCACCCCAATAAATTTAAAATAATGAAAAAAAATGATATAGCCTTAGGTTTCCAAGTAAAAGAATTATAAAGGCACAAGTGGATTTTCTTGCTGAAAATGTTATGCTCATTTAACTCGGAGGGTGGAGAAAAGGTGAGGCCTGATGGAGAAAGTCAGCTCCTGAGAGATTAAGATCGAAATTCAAAACGTTACATCGGAGGAGAGAGAAACAAACAAGTATGAATAGTACTAGCAAGAATTGTGTATTTATCCAAGACCTCTGCACACTGTGTAAAAGGATCTGAGAGGACATAAGCCAAGGATGAGAAAGAATTACTTAATGGAGCTGTTTAACAAAAATGATGGAAAGTACACATGGCCTCTGAAAATATGCCAATGTCAAAACTTTCCGGTAATCAAAAGAATATTAGAGAAACAATGAGATATCATGTTCTGCTTAACAAATTTGAAAAGTTTAAAATTTATAATCGCATCTGAGAGCATTTGAGGAAATGGGCTATAATATAATTCTGGTCAGGGAGTAAATTAATACAGCCTTGATAGAAAGCAATGTGTCAGAGTACATAAAAAGCCATTGGCATTCAATAGCTTTATACTCTTCTTTAAATTAAATTTGTTGCAGTGACATTGGTTAATAAGATCATATAAGCTTCAAGTGTACATTTTTATGATACAAAATCTGTATATTGATTGCACTGCATGCCCACCACCCAAAGTCAAGTCATCTACTGTCACCATATATTAGGCCCTCTCACCCCCCACCATCCCCACCCCCTCCCTTCTGGTAACCACCATATTGTTGTCTGTGTCCATGAGTTTCAGTTTTATATTCTACATATAAGTGAAATCATATGGTTCTCAGCTTTTTCTGACTTATTTCACTCAGCATAATATTCTCAAGATCCATCCAAGTTTTCACAAATGGCAGTATTTAGTATTTTCTTATGGCTGAGTAGTATTTCATTGTATATATGTATCACATATTCTTTATCCAGTCCTCTACCACAGGACACTTTGGTTGTTTCCATGTCTTGGCCACTGTGAATAATGCTGAATTGAATATAGGGGTGCATATATCTTTGTGAGTATATAGTTTTTGGTATTTTGAGTAGATACCCAGAGGAGAGATTGTTGGGTCATCTGGTAACTCTATTTTTAATTTTTTGAACAACCACCATACTGTTTTCTATAGCGGCTGTACCAGTCTACATTCCCACCAATTTATTGTTTCAGGTCTTATATTTAGGTTTTTGATACATTTTGAATTAAGGACAAAATGTAATCTAGTTTCATTCTCTTGCATGTGGCTTTCCAATGATCTGACTACAATTTATTGAAAAGGCTTTCTTTTCTCCATTGTGTGTTTTTGACTCCTTTGTCGAAAATTATTTGCCCATAAACACGTGGTTTTATTTTTGCGCTCTCAATTCTTTTCCATTGATTTGTGTGTCTGTTTTTCTGCAAAAGCCATGCTATTTTTCTGTTTTGTTTTGTTTTGTTTTGTTTGTTTTTAATATATATTTTTATTGATTTCAGAGAGGAAGGAAGAGAGAGAGAGAGAGAGAGAGAGAGAGAGAGAGAGAATCAATGAGAGAGGATCATTGATTGGGTACCTCCGGCACGCCACACACTGGAGACTGAGCCTGCAACCAGGGCATGTGCCCTGTCCAGGAATAGAACCATGACCTACTGGTTCATAGGTTAATGTTCAACCACTGAGCCCCGCCAGCCTGATCACCCCCAACTGCCCATCGTGCCAGTGTGCTCACCCCCAACTGCCCCCCCTGCTACCCTGCTCGCCTGCACCTTCCCTCCCCACTGGCCTACTCGCCCCCAACTGCCCCCCTGCTGACCTGCTGACTCCAAACTGCCCCCCCACTGTCCTGATCACCTCCAACTGACCCCCACTGATGGCCTGCTTCCCGCAACAGCCCCGCCCCCACCAGCCTGATCACCCACAAATGCCCTCCCCTCTTGGCCTCTAACTGCCTCTACTTCAGCCCCGCCACCATGGCTTTGTCCAGAAGAACGTCCAGAAGGTCTCTTGGAAGGTCTCCCAGTCTAATTAGCATATTACCCTTTTATTAGTATAGAGGCCTGGTGCATGGGTGGGGGTCAGCTGGTTTGCCCTGAAGGGTGTCCTAGATCAGGGTGGGGGTTCCCTTGGGGCATGGGGCAGCCTGGGTGAGGGGCCTGTGGTGGTTTGCAGGCCAGCCACACCCCCATGGGGTGAGGGTCCCCACTGGAGTGCCTGGCCAGCCTGGGTGAGGGGCTGATGGCTGTTTGAAGGCTAGCCACACCCCCTTCAGGGTGGGGGTCCCCACTGGAGTGCCTGGCCAGCCTGGGTGAGGGGCTGATGGCTGTTTGAAGGCTAGCCATGGCCCCTGGAGAACCAAGATCCCAGCGCCTTTTTTTCTTTTTTTTTTCAGCGCCTCCTTGAGCGGAGGGAAGCAGGTATCTGGGATTTATTTATGTTCTATAATTGAAACTTTGTAGCCATGAGCAGAGGCCAGGGCTGGCCAGGGCAGGTGGGAAGCTTGGCTTCCTCTATTGCCGGGTGCAACCCAAGTGTCCTGCTCACTCCGGCTCCTTGGCAGCCACCATGTTGGTTGGGTTAATTTGCCTACTCGCTCCTGGTTGGCTGGTGGGCATGACTTGTGGGTGTAGTGGAGTGACACCAATTTGCATGTTTCTCTTTTATTACTGTAGATTAACACAAAAAGCAACCTACATGGCAAGCCAGTGTTGAGACAGTCACATACATTATGAAACAAAGGAATTTGTTGCAGCAATTAATGACCACATTTTAGACAGGAACTTGGCAACGTATAAACAAAAAAAATGTGTTGTATAAATTATGGGAAACACAGGTATTTATAGCATAATGCTAATTTAATTAGTGTGTGTGTATGTGTGTGTGTGTGTGTGTATACTGTAAACAAAATATTAGATGCAGATACATTGAAACATTGCTATCTTTTTGCAGTAATAGATTTATAAGCAATTAAAATTTTCTTCTTTGTGTTTTCTGTTACTTTACAAATTCCTCTGAATTAATGTGCACTATGCTTAAAATCATAAATATATTTTTATACTCATATTTTTGTAATAAGTTACCAAAGCCTTTGCATGCAGACCTGTTTTTCATCCCTGTACCTGTGGAGAATGAATCCACTGATCTTTCTGTCTCTAAATTTCTATAAAATAGTTTATGTAAATCAAAAGGTAATGCAGGATGGTTACACACAGACAATAAGAAAACAAATAAATAAAAGAGGTTAAAGTCAGAAATAATGAGCTTCATTGAGAGGAAGTCAAGGAATTTTTTAGTGGAAATCCCTGTGGCCCCACTCAGGAGTCGTTGGCCTAGGTGTGGTCATCCTAGCATCACTGTCTTTTTAACTTAATGATGTAGATGATGATGACTGGGTATTAGTACAAATATGTATACTGCTTACACTGTGCCAGGTACTGCATGCTATAGACACATTTCATTTTGTATTAAAAGAAATTATAGAAATTAAATAGAATGCCTAAGGTCTCATGACCAGTAATCACCCTTACAATGTTCCTTATGCTTTCTGGACTTTTAATTAAATTTTATTTTTTAAAATTTAAGGGTTAATTACACCATAGATTTTTTTAATTTTGTTGAAGGAGCCAAGGAATTTCTCTTGTAACCTAAGAACTCCTTACTCATTTACTAACAGTGCCTGAATCCCTTTGATATTTTAAACTATCAGACCACCTGACCTTCTTGGAAAGATAAAGGCTACCTTAATTAATTATACTTGGAAGTTACATTGAAATCATTTCCCATTTGGAAGCTTTTAAATATGGAAAAACACCTTTTTTGTTGTTGATGATGTTATGAGGAAGGGGTGGGAGGAATCTTTATAATAAATAAATTAAGCTTACCTTATAGATTTTTGAATGCTTTACCAAACATTCGCCAAATCTAATTAAAATGATATAGCAACTGTGGTCCCTCTGGGAAAATTGTTCTCAAAATTGTAACTCGTATTCCCATGTTGCCATGGCTAGATTAAGCCAAGGATCTAGATTCTATATCCTATGTAACCAAAATGAGTAAAAGAACAGAAAATTGATCTTATGAGAACCAAGTCTTACGTAATGGACCATGAAATGCAGAAGAAATGAAACCGCCTATTACTGAGGATAATGATCAGTTTTTCCCTAAATTCACTCAGGAGAAGAAAAGAGGTAACAGAGATGGATATTTTTAATTCCCTATGAGGAAAACTCCTAATAACTAGGCTGTTAATATGGGAACATAATTTTGAAATTGACTTAAATATTTATCTAAATTCTGATTGCACAAATAAGTAACAAACAGATCTCTAGGGATCATCTTATTTTCTCAGGAAAAATAATACCTGCATAACTTGTATTACACTAATCTTGGGTTAGCCTAATCTCTGCTGCAAACAAGTGCACTATGTTGTTTTTTTTTAAGCTGAGACTACAATGCAACCATATCTCTCTCCTTATACAGAAGTTCATGTAACAGACACTGTTACACTTTATCAATGTGGGAACAGATTTCAGAGGAGATTTAACAGTTTTATATTCCCGAAAAGATTTTAAAGTTGGACACATTTATTCCAGTATGTTTGCTGAAATATGGTCCCATCTAAAGGCAGGTATAAGTGGATTAGAAACTCAGAACTGTCATCCCTTTTTTGGCTAATTTTCTCAGTGAAGTCAACAAAAATGTGAATGTTGCTCCAGCATCAGCTTGCCTGAGAGAAGCTTTTCTCTGAAAGCGAAGCTTGAGTAATTTTTTTAGATGAATGCAGAGTCCCAAACTTGAGACATACTATGCTCTAAAAATTCATGAGTTTTGCTAATTTGTTCAATAAAATATATATTTGGGAAGAATATTTTTATCCCAAAAAACATAATAATTAACCTATTATATTATAACTAGAGGCCCAGTGCACAAAATTCGTGCACTGGAGGGGGGTTTTTCCCTCAGCCCAGCCTGTACTCTCTCCAATCTGGGACCCCTTGGAAGATGTCTGACTGCCAGTTTAGGCCCGATCGGGCCAAAACTGGCAGTCGGACATCCCTCTCACAATCCGGGACTGCTCCCAACCACTCGCCAACCTGCCTGCCTCATTGCCCCTAATCACTCCCCTGCCAGCCCAATCACCCCTAACTTCCCCCAACTGCCCTCCCCTGCAGGCCTGGTTGCCCCAAACTGCCCTCCTCTGCTGATCTGATTACCCACAACTGCCTCCCCTGATGCCATCTTGTGACCACATGGGGGTGGCCATCTTGTGCGAGGATGTGACAGTCAATTTGCATATTACCACTTTATTATATAGGACAAGGGATGCAAATTTGCATTTGGGGACAAATTAATAATTTATTTAAGTACAATTTTATCATGGCTAGGTTCTCACACAAACTTGAGTACTACATTATTAAAATTGTAAAATATTTCTTTTGTACTTTGGAAGGTACTTTTCTCTACACTATAATTTATCAGAACATGTGTGATCTAAGATGGCTTCTGAAGAAGCTTCAAATAAAATTCTATCTGGGGTGAAAAGAAACCACAAATAAACTAAAACTAGTGTTTCCTTTTACTCGTGCAATAATTGACTGGAGTCATGCTTTATTTAACCCTTCTGAAAGAAAGAATGAGAGAACAGTCCTCCAACAGGAGTGAAGGTTGGCTTTCCCGGACTCAGCTTCTGACTTAAGAGTTCAGTCAGAAGGTCTCTCTGTTGCCTACATGTGCTAATACATCCTTGCTTTGTTCACAGTATAGTTTTGTTTCTGGAAAATCTGCCTTGATTTGACAGTTCCCTTGAATACCACCTCCCACAAGTTCTGAGCTAACATAGAGAAACCGCCACAATCCATGCTCTTTCCCAAGCAGAACTGCCATACATGAATGTCATTCTAAACTCTATTCGTAAAATAAACCCTATGATGTATCCAGCTTACACACTGCTCTGAAAAATCTAATTTCCACTCCATTTACTTTAAATTAGTGAGAGATAGCATAATTAGAGAATCAGCTCACGTTAAGACCAAACAGCATAGATGCATGTGATAATTTAAGTCTACCACTATCTATAATAATAAAAGCATAATATGCTAATTAGACCAGACATCATTCCGGACATCCCTCTGGACAACCTTCTGGATGAAGCCGGGGCTGAGAGGGAAGCCTGGGTCCTGGGTGCCTGCTGGTGGCCAGAGGGAAGCTGGTGCCAGTAGCTGGGGGGAGGAAGGCCTATTCTTGCACAAATTTGTGCATTGGGCCTCTAGTCCTATATAATAAAAGGATAATATGCAAATTGACGGTGGAATGACTAGAACAATCACACAGCCAGTCACTATGAAGTGCACTGACCACCTCTCGGTCCCTTTCCCTGGCCGGCAGGCTCCCATCGCCTGATGGCAAATGGGGAACCAAGGGTAGGTGGTGGGGGATGCACACAGTGCCAGGCCAAGGCCCCCACCTTGCTGGTCACCCCACACACAGAGGGTGACCTGTGGCAGGGGCGGGGCCAGCGAGTGGGTGGGAACAGCCAACCTCTCAGTCTGTCCCCCAGGCCAGCAGGCTCCTATCGCCCAATGGCGAATGGGGAACCAGGGGTGGGCAGTGGCTGGGGGCAGGGCTGACTGCAGGTAGCCAGGGAAGATGGCCCTGATTGTGGGCCAGGCCTAAGGACTATACCTGTACACGAATTTCGTGTGCCAGGCCTCTAGTCATAAAATAAAAGAAAAAGAACTTTAAATAAAAGGAAAAGAAATGACCTAATCTTGAGATGTATTTTATTATCATCTCTTGCTTTATATAAGCACATCTATGACACAAATGAACAAGCAGACACTTTTAGTATGAACATACCCAAGCATTCCTGAGGACTGTTCTTAAAATAGAGGAAGTTTAAAAAACAGAAGTTTTCAGATGATCAGACTACTACAAATAGCACTTACATTTTGAACTTCTAATATGATGAACAGCTGCCCAAAATAGCACATATGTTTTTATTTTACAAAATGCAAAGTTGACTAGATAGGCAAAACTAATTTAGAAGAGAAAATATGTATCTTCTCTAATAGATATAATTCCATCAAAATTTTTATTTTCCTAAATTTATATTTATGTTAAACATAAAATGACACAGAGCTCCTCTTTTGCTGATAAATGTACACTTATCATACACCTTTTAGTCAAATAATGTCTTTCTTTAATGTTTTTCTTGTTAATAAAAGAAATATATCTACACAACCAAGCTAACCACCCCAAAGAATTCAAAATATTCAGGCTTGCCCTGACTATTTAATTTTACTTTACCTAAATTATTAGTGAGAGAGAGAGAGAGAGAGAGAACCTCAGTAAAAGTTATAAACCAAATAATATAATTAACAAGCAGCACTTATCTAAGTAATTCTATTGTTCAAAGAGTTAACATCTGCCCAAATCAATTTCCTTTACATTTACCCCCACAGCAGGTTCAGACTTTGCAATTACCCTTCTTCTACATACTGGGAATTTGTTGGATCCTGTGGACAACGACAAATGCATCAGATAGCCCCACTTTCACTGGGTGATTGGTTGAACTTATCTGCGTGACCAAAACAGGAATCTGAAAAAGCAAAAGCAGATTGCTATGTGTTAGCATTTAATTTCACCTTGCTTGATGGATAAAATCAGGCAGTGGAGATGAAGAACTACAGAGAGAACAACTGGAACATAAATCTGAATATGACAAACATCCCTAATATTTACAGTTTAAAAAAGAAGGACACATTGAGAATATACTAAACAAAATACAGCATTATAAAGGAGGCAGGCTATTGAACTCTATTTTTTTTCTAGACTTAGAAGAGTCTAATAATAATGATTACTAACTTTATTATCATTTTTATAGAAATAAAAATGGGAACGAAACCATATTCAAGAAATAAAAGGACTAGAAACAAAAAGAGAAAAATAAATGCACCCCAAAAATCTTTAAGTAGAATAAATAGGTTGTGGGCCATCTGTGAGTAATTCATTAAAGAAAGTATTAGATCGGACATTGTTATATAAACTTTAACAAATGGTATAGCAATAAGAAGGGAAAAAATAAACTGGAGAGAAGATGGTATATAAGAGCTGTTCTGCTCACTTTTGCCCTTGGCATCATAATATTTAAAAGGATCACTTTGTTGAAATTGACCAATTAAGAGAACATTTTAATGTTTCTGAAATTATTTGAAACATGTAAATGGAAGATGAGATTTTCCCTTTATGTACCAAATCAATCCTTTCTCAAACAATGGTATATTCCAATTTTATATCAGTATGTCCAGCATTAAAAATTATTCTGATATTTGGACAACAAAAACAAAACAAACCACAATTTCTGTTTCTAAGAGAGCATTTACTAAATTAAACTCTGATATACTGTATTTGCTGATTTACCAACCTATATTCAGTATCAATATATGAATCCCTTTTTCTAATGGGCATTATACTCAGTTTACTCAGCTTTATACTCCATGTGGAGGAGTACTGCTATAAATGTAATTTACATTTAAGACAGATTACAGTTAAAGATGAAAAGACAAAAGGATGGATAAGCATAAAAAATGCAAATTCAGGTTATACTTTGTATATCCTAATAGGACAAAGTCATAATTTTTAAGCAGTATTATTAACAGATGCCTGCCTAGAATAATTATTGAAGCTTCGCTACTGGCATTTGCCACTTGCCTTCATCCCGCAACATCTATGAGTGCAGCTTTCTTCTGCTAGGCGTGAAGTATTTTCCCAGATAATTCTGTGATAATTAGTGTATTTCTTTCCTTCTTTTTTATTGCAAGTCATTTTCTTTTTATTATTTAATTTGTATTGAATTTATTGGGGTGATATTGGTTAATAAAATTATATAGCTTCAGGTATACAAGTCTATAATACATCATCTGTATATTGTATTATGTGCTCACCACCCCAAGTCAAGTCTTTCCCCCCCACCCAAACTCAAAGCAGACCTTGAGTTTTTATTGCTAGCAATTAAAAAATCTTACTGTTATTATGAATATTATTTTTTCCCCAGAGTTTTTTTTTCCAGCGCACATGGCTTGGTTGCTGCACACCTCCTAGTATAGTATCTCTTCCCCTTATGTTCAGATTTTCCATTCCACCTTTTCTATCACTTTTCCTTATCTTTTCCCTTTCCTACCATCCTTCATTTGATTTGTGTCTTCACCGATTTCCTTCCTTGCACTGCCTTCCTTTATACTTTGTCTTGAAGTCAAACACTCTCCCCTGTGCTTTGTATCTGTGGAGGATCAACCGCAGTCATGGCCTCCAATCAATGTCCTCCTGTATCCACACGTTTTACTTTTTCACTTGGCCATCCTCTTCCACTTTAACTCGTGGCTCAGTGATATTGCAAAAGAAGGTAACAACAAACATGAAGGAAAAAAGGAGCCTCAAAAAGTGCTTGCACATTTCTACCTCCTTGCAGGGCCCCCTGCCCCTGCCAGGAGAATGTCCCCTGCTGGTCTGCTGCAGAGATGTGGAGAGTTACACTCCTTCCAACAGAGGTCATCCTGGACCCGCTAGCCCTTACCCATTCCACCTGGCACATGAGTGAGCCCCATTGAGATCAGAAGAGTACCACCCAGATCAGTGGAACCACTGAGTTGATCTACAGGCATCTTGTGAAAAATAAGACAGGTGGTTGTTTTAAATCACTACATTTTGAGGTGATTTGTCATGCAGCCTTGACTGAACTGCCTTTTGGTGTTTTTAGGAATTAAAAGGCTGGAGAAGGAGTAAATAAAGGTGTCAGAGGAGATGGGAGTGGTGGTGGCAGGTCACAGGGAGCATGCGTTCCCTGAAAGCTATGACGATGACTTTACATTTTATTCCAAGTCATATGGGGAAGATTTTAGAGGGTTTTGAACAGAGGAAAGAAGTGCCCTTACATGTGAAAAAGATCCCACAGGCTGCTGTATGATCAAGACTGCAGGGCCAAGGGGTAAGAGAGAAAGGAGTTAAGAAAGCATCTCGTGTGTCCAGGTAAGAGATGAGTTGCTGGGACTACACGAGAGTGGCAAGTGTAGGAGGTGAAAATGGAACAGGAGGATGAATTCTGGATGAACTATGAAGGGATTGCTATCAAGACATGTCACAAATTTAGTAAAGAGAGTGAGACAAAGAGTAAGGTCAACCATGCCACCAAGACTTTGGGTCTAACTAGCAGGAAAAATGAAGTCATGCTTTTCACCAGGGCTGCCACGTGTGCACTCGGTGTATTCCCGCTGCAGGCCATGAGTGGTGTGCCCTGGGCGTGCGGAGGAGGCGTGGGCAGCTCTGGCGGGCACTGCCATGCTCTGAGACGGAGACCAGCAGAAGAAGGGTTGGAAACGATGATAGCTTTATGGCAACATCAATGGCTTCAAATGCTTCTCTTTAAAGTTTTATAGAGTTCATGAGTAAGAGCCCGGGCTTTCTAAAACTGTGGTATTTTATCCTGATTAAATATTAAAATGAATAAGAAGCTTTGATTCCCCACATCTTCCTAGAAGCTACCTAGATCTTTTACAAAATAATTACATATCAGGTTTTGCAAAAACGGCTTCCGTCAATTGAATTAAATGACTAATGTTGCAAAAGATTAATGAGGGAGAGATAAACAACTCCAGGCTCTCGCATAGATTTCTTTCAGAAACATGTCTGCCTGTCTCCACCTGATACTGTCATTACCGTTTCCACTCTGCCTTATTGGACTGTAATCTTTTTACTTCTAAATATCAAAGACGCGGGGCTGTTCTGAGAAAGGATCCCTCATTCACTCACTGCAGCCCAGGAACTGAGCTCTGCCAGCACTTGGAGCCAGTCAGACCGTTCGCAGGTCTCCACGTCAATGATTAGAGACCGTTCAGATGAACCAGGAGTGCTGCGAAACTGCATTTAAAATGTGCTGCTTTTTTACTAATATCAGCAAAGCAACTGCATGTATATGAGTCAATAAACGATCAGATATTGAACAAAATGAGCACGAGAACATGTTTGTCATATTGTCGCAATCATCTACTCTTTGGAGAACTCTGCATTTCCAAGGATTTGAAGTCCACAGCCAGAGAAGCCATGGCCAAGCATGATGTCCAAGTTCAAAAATTCTAAAAACTTTGCTATGAGAAGCTATTTGTTATCCTTTCTGCAAATTCTTATTTATCTGGAAAATGTCTCTTACGTTAGTTCATAGGGATGTTAGGAAACATGAAATTATATATTCTTAACTATGTCAGCCTTTTTTAAAGAAAAAGAAATATAGCTTTATTATTTTCATGTACCTATAATAGTTGCCTTTTATGATTAAAGCAAAACTCAATTTTTACTTGGCCTTTGTATGATTTGTACTGAATCATAAATTTCTGAGGCTGTTTTACAATTACATTCTTCCACAGGATAGAGATAGAAAAGAACCATTAGTGCCAGTTAAAATATGGCTGCATTTTGGCTTATATTACCATTTATACATTCTTTTTTAAGTCTTTTAATTTTTATCCCATTTAATAAGAGATAGATATGTTTATTATTTAAATAAGCATATGTTCTCCCATAAATGACATAGTGAAGCACATTAAGCCAGATGCAGGAAAGAGCTACAGTCACTAGACAACATTAAGGCAGGGAGGCTACTAGGAGTAAGCCAAGGCAGGGCACAGCCCACTGGCCTTGGGAGGCAAGTTCAAAGTCAGGAGCTGCTCCCTGTTCTGCACTGTAGCATCATTCACCGGGACACAAGGGCCCAACACAATACCTGAAATGTGAACTTTTACATCCGTCTCTAAACAGGGAGGCAACAATATGCTGCTTGGATTAGAGGTAATGGGATTTTATTTTCCTGTCTGTTGTGTCCTGCAATCCTCGCCAAAACATTCATTTGTTTCCATTATGGACCCAGCTAGCTATCTGGTCAGTGGCTCAGCATCTCAGCGAGGGCTTGATTGTATAGCATGTGTGCCAAAGTATGAATCATATGCCTATCGGAACGTAACCAGAAAAGAATTACTCTAAGCTCATTTTTGTTCAGTCTTTTTCTTCACTCGCTAATCAGCAATATGCTGTCTCTCTCTATATATATTGTATATGTGTTTTAAACCAAAGCTTACTATTTTACCCATTCTCACCTCAATCCGACTCTTAACATTCTACCTCATCTTCCTTAAATATCTGCTCTGGCTTCGCCATTACTAAGTAAGGCATCCAATTTTACAAAGCCACACTTTCTTTTATTATTATCAAAAAAACGCATAAAGTGCAGATTGTTAGTTCTTAGTTGTCTAAAAACTAAATTTAACTAGAAAGGCTTTCAGTAAATTTGACAATATACAAATCCATTTGCTTTACTGTATGTTGCCAACTTTTCACACAATTAATTTAATCCCCTTTTATTTTACAGTAACTGACCTCTCATAGGCCAGGTATCGAATAATGCACTTGTTAGCATGAAAGCAAAAGAGAGCCCCATGCTGAAGATACATTCTTAACATCCCTCCTGCCCCATCTCCTCAATCATGCCCTGCAGAACATCTGGAAGGAGAGAAATAACAGCATAAAGCCGATAAGTAAGGACACTCCCTATATTCAGAGAGGTGTTTCAAACTTAATCTCTACAGAAACTCGTGCTAGTCTGGAGTAAGAAAGAAATTGGTGAGGGAGAAATTGGGAGCAACAGGTGATCAAGGCTTCTGATTTCTCAGGAGAAAATGCAAATCTATATTTTTATTTGAAACTTTTAAATATTTAAATGTTGGCAACACATCCATTTTCCACACCATACACACACACACCACACACACACACACACACACACACACACACACACACACTCACCAGTGTGGCCTCTGATTTAAAGGTTGCCTACCATGGGGTTGGCAAACTTGAGTTGGAGCTTCATACACAGATGACAATGAGGTAGGCGCCTGCGTCTTAGGAAGCCTGTGCAACTTGACTCAAGAGAGAACTATGGTGGGAACTTTATCTGGAATGATCGCTAGAAAAGGGAGCTGGTCTAAACATGGCTGGGGAATAAAACACTAAGGGAAAAGAAAGGGGATTAGGAATCTCTGCACCCTGGGTTTGGGGAGATAGGAATGTCAAGGTCTCTACCTCAGCAATGAAGCAGCTCTTTGGTCATGAAACATCAGAACAGAAAGCACGTGGCCTGATGGGAGTGAGAGCACCTCCTAAGGCAGATCTCTCAGTGACACCTCAGGGTAAAACAGTGAGGCTGGGGGGAGAAAGTGCACCCAGAAAGACCCAGTGCATTGCTCAAGGGCAATATAATTGCTAGTGGCAGGGCCAGAGTTACAACAAATATTCTATTTCTAGAATTATTTTTTCTAGGTTATTGATTCTTCTACATAATTACTCTATTTATTTATTTTTACCCACGGGATTTGTCATTGAAATATTATAAAGATAAAAAGGCTAAATTTGTCATTTTCTTACAAGATGGAAAGTAAAAAGAAATGAAAACATCTGGAACTTTAATAGTATGTATGAAATAACTAAAATAAAAAAATATATCTGAATGAATTAGATCCTAAATAAAGCCAGGGAGATAACATTTTATACTTTATATTTAAAATGAAGGGAAGTGCTATATTATAAAATCATCTGTGTCTACATTTTCCTTAAAATTCCTCCTTGAGAGTTAATAATCAGCATTTTAAGCCATCTGGGTTTTTTCAATCTGGTATCATACATTCATTAAATAAATTTTAAAATAAATGTTATTTAAATAAAATATACATGTAAATATAAATATTTCTACTCACATAACTATAAAGTTTCTTGGATCCATATCTATTACATTACCACATGCAAACATTCTCAGATGTGCAGTAATAGATATAAACAGTAAATTACTTATTATCTAATGGCAATTGTTTCACTGTTCAGATCTTTTGGCTTTCTCTTACTCTCTTGAATTACATCTCCCCATACATTCTACAAGCTAGCAAGGGTTCATCTTTTAATACTTTCAGAATACTTACCATGAGTGAAGGGTCATTACAGTTAAAAAAAAGAGAGAGAGAAATAGTCCTAAAAAAAATTATGGATGCCATTTAAACATACAACCTTTGGCACTGCTCATTTATTAACTATGCATTCTTCCATAGAAGCAGTAAATGTTACACTAAGGAACATTAGGTTTAAATACTTAAATAGTAGAATACATTAAAAAGTGATTTTACCTAATAAACAATAAAGTTCCACTAAACCAACCTCCTCTAAAATTTGTTGCTAGAGGAGACAAGAAGCTATTCAACCAAGAAAACAAATAGAATTAGGCCCTCCGTTGGGGACTGTATTGTCTGATTTCCCACTTCACCAGATAGAAAGATTACATAACATTTTTTTTGAAATTGAATTGTCCAAAGCCGATGACCACTACAAGGCGGTAAAAAAAAAATTACCAAATTTGCAAAAAACACAAAAAGAATCACATCCTTCCCTAGTTTGTATCTAAAATAACAATGCATTCAAAATATAATAGAAGAAGAAGCAACTCAGAGAAAGTACAACTTCTAAAATATGATAGAATTCTAGGATAGATAGCATCAAGGACTATAAAAAATCTGATTTCAAATCTCTAATGTTTTTGTAAACAATTTATGAATATGCAGTGTCCTTGTTAAATTAGGAATGGATGAAAATTTTCAAGTCTACATTTGTTGTAATCAAACAATCATCACTATGCAATGACAATTTAAAGTAACATAAAGAATCTGGGTCCCAGAGACATACATAGTTATTAACAAAATAGGAAATGGGAATTCAGTTTTCCAAATCCCATTTATCTAAGAAAGAATGCATGTTTTTATTTTTAATCTATGTACAACTTCTTTTCCTTTATAAATTTAACAAAATAAGATTAATGCTGTGGAAGGCAAACCATTCTCACCCCGTGCTCTCAGTGGCTGAGTTACAGTATTTTAATCACTAACCAGGAAATACTGTCAATGACATCAATGAAGCAGTCCAGTCATTTCTGTACAAGGAAGTTTGCAGGGAGGCAGTGTGTATGGTACAGTGGTTAGGCCTATAAGCTCTGGAGTCATACTCCTTCAAATGAATCTTTGTTTCATAATTTTTGGAAAGCTACTTAACCTCTCTGGGCATTTCAGGTTCCTGCTCTTTAAATTATAAAAGTAACTACCCTTGGTTTCTATGAGAATTATATGAGAGAATTTTTAAGCATTAAATAACTGTCTGGTATTTATGAAGAGCTCAATAAGTGCTAGGTTTATCAAATTTGGAGGTTGTTATTAAAAGTGAACAGGACTTCTGGTTATGGCAGACAAACATGTATAAGACGGTTTCTATTATTGAGATCCAGCAGGAAAGATGAATATGACGTGGAAAGCATCTGTTGAAGGTTTCAGGTGGCTATCAGAGAGCTAGGACTTGAAAAGCCATGATTCCAGAGAAAGGAAATCACAAAGTAAACCCAACACCACCTTCCCAACGAGACATTTGGCAATTCATAAGCCAGGTTCAAAGACGGAGAAGCTGACGGGAATTGTAGTCAGTCTCATGGAGTTGAAGAAAATACATGCGTTCAGGGCCACTAAGGCCAAAAGTCCATAGCAAGCACCCAAGCATTAAGTGGAAATTCCTGCAGGACTAGACTCAAAGGGTAAAGGCTAATCAGAACTACTAGTATACAGCCTTTACAAGCACTGGTGTTCAATTTAGAATGAGCTTAGCACTGCACAGCATTACTCTTTCCATCCAAACCAAAAATAGTAGACCCTCTCTGAGGGAAGAAAACAGCAACTACAGCCTCACAGTGTATCTTTAGTATTTTATAAACAATGCCTTTGATGGAAAATTACTTGGGAAGCCATGAGCCATGAATAAAAGCCCACAGAGGGGAAAAAGACAGATGACTGAAACAGACATATAAGAAATCTAGACAGAGTTATCTGCCACAAACTTTAAAAGAACTGTTAGTAATAGATTTAAGAAGATAGATAAAATGGTTAATTTCATGAGATAATTAAATGTATGCAAAAGAAACATATGGCTATCCTGAAATTGAAAAGTGCATTAAAGTGAAGACTTGATCATTTGAGAGGACATTTTAAAAACGAAGACACATTTTTGGGGATTTGAGTTCATCCTAAGTAAACTATGTTTCTGAAGTTAATGAAAATTAACAGCTGTGTAACAAAAAAGGTCTATAACTTAAAAGAGAATTTCAAGTCTTTGGTTGAATCATACAGAGCTATAACCTCAGGAGAGAATTATGTACAGGAACCGGTGCCGCCACTGTTTCCCTCACCAGTGTGGTTAGAACACTGCGACTTCGGTGAAGGAACACTGAGTGCTAGGAGCAAATCTGCAATCACTCATTTTAGACAGCACTAGTACTTTCCTATCTCAATCCCATTACAAGCAAGATTGTTATGAGAAGAGCAAATGTATTTTCTAATTGATTGATCATTATCTACTTTGCACTCTAAAGCTTACGTTGTTAGAGAAATGACTATATAAAACACGACAGAATTGGAGGTCATTGGAGTGGTTACTATGAGCACATCCAGAGTTACTAAGAGAAACATAATTAGCTACTGGAATAAATTACTTGAGGGTAATAAAATAAAATTTGTTTCGATAAATTTATTTAACGCATCATCAATTAATATTTTTAATACATAATTTTACTCTACAGTTAAACCAAGTTATTATTGGTAGTTTCTGCATAAATCAAATTATTTTATTCTTACATAAAATATGCTAAAATAAAACAAAGCTGGCATTATCAGCTAGAAGCAACGTATTGCAGAAAAAATTGTACTTACTTCCTATCTATAATTTTGGTTCTGTAAGTTTAACTTGGATAGGAACACAAAATTATACTCCTTATATTTATATATTCTCATGATTTTGTTAACTTTGTAACTTAAATAGAAATACTCTCCTGATTTTGTGGGATTAAAATTGCATAATATATTGGAATCAGATAAAAGGATTATTAAACACTAAGTATTAACAACTATTTATTAAAAAAAAAAACAAATGAGAAATACATTTGTGAATCATTACGCATAACCACCTTGGGGGAAAATGTTGAGGTCACTTGGAGTCACCAAAATTAAGGTTTTTAGCCTTAGATTTGCCCTTAATTAACTCTGCAACTTCAAGCATGTCATTCAACCCTTCTGACTCAGTCTGTTTAGCTGTAAAATATAGCTAATTGTGCATGATCTAATTCCATAATTAAGTCAGGCACATTTATTAAACACCTTCCATGTGTCAGCACCTTTGTGAGGACTAAGAATATTAAGAATATAGGATATTGAGGAAAACCAAGATGGCGGCATAGGTAAACACTGGAAATTGCTGCCTCACACAACCACTTCAAAAATACAACTAAAAGACAAAACGGATATCATCCAGAACCACAGTAAGGCTGGCTGAGTGGAAATTCTACAACTAGAAGGAAAGAGAAAAGCACACTTAGACTCAGAGGAGGTGTGGAAGTAAAGTGCAGAGGTACGGAGGCACACGTGGAAAGGGTTGGCAACTGAGGACACGGTTGTCTTTTTCAATAGGGAGGGGGTCTCAAGCTCCTGACTGCTCTGAATTCCAGTTCCGGGCGAGTCTCTGGGGACCCAGACTCATACAGGGAGAAACTAGACTGTATGGAATCGGTTGGAACTCGAGGGCGGCTTTCTCTCAGAGGTGCTTGTAGTGATTACCACAGGACACTGAGACCCGGGGCCTCTTAGGGTAGGACTGAGGAGCAGCCATAGCTGCTTGCTCCACCCTGTTGATTCCCTGAGACCCCGCCCCACCCAAGCTGTGCACAGGGGCTTTTGCATATGAAAGGCCTGGAACTTTGCAATCTAAAATTACCTAACAAACTGCAGCTGGGTCAGACAGACCCAGAACTTCCAAAAGAAGGCCCAAGGCCCCAAAGCAGCTTGCATTATTTCACAGCTGGGCCTCATCTGGGCACCTCCAAAACCCAAACAGAGAAGAGGAATCTGCAGATCTCTCCATAGCTCCTGCTGGGTAGCCTCAGGAAGAGGCTAAATTAGCACCTCTTTAGAGATCCAAGAGTCAGTGTACCCAATGGTCAGAGTGGGACCATCCAGATTACAACTCCTCAGATCCATAAGGGACACACTCAGGGGGTAGACTCAGTGAGCACCAAAGTCCCACTGAAGCAAGTCTTGCTCCAGAAGGGTGTCTCCAGCACAGAAGATCTCACACTGCAGACACAGCTGATTCTCACAGCCAATTGGCCTGGAGGTCAATTCCTCCCAGGGATACCTACAACAATCAAGGCTTAACTACAACAAGACTGTGCACAAGGCCCACAAAGGGGTGCACCAAGAGTGTCCACCTTGGTAATTAGGGAGGATGAGCCACTGGGCCCTATAGGACACCTAGCACAGAAAGCCACTTTATCAACACAGGGAAGCATAAAAAATGTGGAGACAAAGAAACAGGTCACAAATGACAGAAATGGAAGAAAGCAAACTACTGGATATAGAGTTCAAAACCACGGTTATAA
The DNA here is from genome assembly GCF_963259705.1 of Myotis daubentonii. Lineage (NCBI taxonomy): Eukaryota > Metazoa > Chordata > Mammalia > Chiroptera > Vespertilionidae > Myotis > Myotis daubentonii. Next base: position 135,263,956 of record NC_081840.1, on the reverse strand, counting down.
GGTTTTTCAAGAATTTTCTAGAAACCACCGATAAATTTAGTGAGCCCCTCAAGAAATCTAGTGAGACCCTTGAGATTATGAAAAAGGACCAACTAGAAATTAAAAATACACTGACTGAAATAAAGAATATTATACAGAGTTCCAACAGCAGACTAGAGGATCACAAGAATCAAGTCAAAGATCTGATATATGAAGAAGCAAAAAACACCCACCCAGAAAAACAAAAAGAAAAAAGAATCCAAAAATATGACGATAGTGTAAGGAGCATCTGGGACAACTTCAAGCGTACCAACATCCGAATTATAGGGGTGCCAGAAGAAGAGAGAGAGAGCAAGATATTGAAAACCTACTTGAAGAAATAATGACAGAAAACTTCCCCTACCTGGTGAAAGAAATAGACTTACAAGTCTAGGAAGCACAGAGAACCCCAAACAAAAGGAATCCAAAGAGGACCACACCAAGACACATCATAATTAAAATGCCAAGAGCAAAAGACAAAGAGAGAATCTTAAAAGCAGCAAGAGAAAAAAAGTCAGTTACCTACAAGGGAGTACCCATACGACTGTCAGCTGATTTCTCAATAAAAACTATGCAGGCCAGAAGAGAGTGGCAAGAAATATTCAAAGTGATGAATACCAAGAACCTACAACCAAGAATACTTTATCTAGCAAAGCTATCATTCAGAATTGAAGGTCAGATAAAGAGCTTCAGAGATAAGAAAAAGCTAAAGAGTTCATAACCACCAAACCACTATTATATGAAATGCTGAAAGGTATCCTTTAAGAAGAGGAAGAAGAAGAAAAAGGTAAAGATACAAATTATGAACAACGAATAAATATCTATCAACAAGTGAATCTAAAAATCAAGTGAATAAATAATCTGATGAACAGAATAAACTGGTCAATATAATAGAATCAGGGGCATAGAAAGGGAGTGGACTGACTATTCTCGGGGGGGGGGAAGGGGTGTGGGGGGTGCGGAAAGAGACTGGACAAAAATTGTATACCTAAGGATGAGGACAGTGGGGGCGGGGGGGGGGTAAGGGCAGAGGGTGGGGTGGGAACCGGGTGGAGGGGAGCTATGGGGGGGAAAAGGAGGAACAACTGTAATAACCTGAACAATAAAGATTTAATTAAAAAAAAGAATATAGAATATTGTTGGAGAACTGAAAACTATAATGTATGTTAAAGCATTCTGTCAAGTACATTATGTAAGCAACTAGTTTATGCTAACATGATTATAAATATTATTTTCTAGAAGTTGCAGGAGCACCTGGATCTCCTCCCAAATGCATAGGTACATTCATTGTGGCAAATTTCACAAAGAGGAACTTGCCTCTACAAAATAAAATTCATGACAATTATCAGGAAATAAAAGGTAGAATAGGAAGTAAGTAACTGCTTTCTAACCAGGAGAGAAAGGACAGCAAGACAAATAATAATGTAATGACTTCTTTAGAACTCTGAGTTTAGAACTCTGATGTTCAGCGAGACAGTGTTATAATTGCCTACCAGTCTAATATTCCCCATTCCAAAACAGAGAAACCGTAATAATTTTCTCTTTGATTAAAATAAAGAAAAACATTTAAAAATACTAAACCCACTGTAAAGAGAGAAAAGGAAAAATAAACCGTTATTCTTCAATGCAAGACACCCATTGAGAACAGTGTAAATGGAGATGGCAGTTTTGATAATAAAGACTAGAGAGAGAGACCACAGTAAGAACACAGACTTTTGTTTTGCCAAAGGCTACAGCTATTGAGGTTTAAGACTCTAGACTTACTGACCCTTCATCTTTCCAGAAACTTTACCACTCTTGGCTAAACTGTTGAGAACTCACATTCCATTACATCGCTCTGCAGTCCCAGCAGTATTCTAGATTGTAAAAAAACCTTGAATAAGTCCCTTTGAGTGATATTTTCTCAGCTTCCAGGGAGTGGGATAAGAATATGGTGGGCTAGGATATCAAAACATAGCTCTGGATAAAGAAGCACTGAGCAGAAGAGATTCTATACTATAATCTATTGTTATTATTGCCCCAAGCAAATGATTAATCCCACATGCAAGAATTCTTCAAAGGAGTAGAAACATCTAGCCTGGTTATGAAATTTCCAAAAGTTGGCTTATATTTCATTGAAGTATAACTACCCTTCACTTTATAGAAAAGATAAATTTCAGAAGACTGATCAAAGTGAATCCTTTTTAAATTGTCAAAATCCTCTTAATAGCCAGGGATTCCTTTCCTAAGGGAAAGTAACTCTTCAACTAAAATAAGACATTGAGCCTGCACCATTATAAATACCCATCAGTCCATGTGTCGAGAGTGCCCACTGTCAATCCACATTGTCAGAAAGCCTCTCCTGCCTAATGACTGCCTAAAACACCCATCCGGTGTTCCTGGAACTTCATTCTTGTAGACTATTTTCTCTCCCCAAAGTTTAGGTTGTCGAATACACCTTAATTACATTGTCAATGGAGTTTTAAACCAAACATGCCATTATTCTAATTTAGACATTCCTTAAATTTAAGCTACAATTTAGTAAGTTTCCATTGTTTACTTTGTCAAATTGGTAAAATGAAACAAGTCATAAGTTTAAATTCCCTGTTTTTCCTTCACTTAGACCTCTAATTAATCTTTCCTATCTGCTTGCAATAACCATTGATGAAAGGCTATCCTGGAACACTTTCAGTATTGGGTCATTGAGTCATACAAGTTTTCACGTTTACTATTACTTTTGGAGGTAGAATCAAACAATGTCACAGAAATTTACAAGGCAAAAATACACACACACACACACACACACACATATATAAACAATTGCATTCTAAATTGAAAATATTTGTTCTTAGAGTTATTTTATTATATTACTAGAATATAATTATTCAGTAAATTTATAAAATTAATGAATTATAATGCCAGTGATATAAGAGTATTTTAAAAAACAACAAAGAATTAACAATCAGTACTACCCAGTAGATTAAAAACTTTTTTTAAATCAAGGTAAAGAAACCAAGAGGTGAGAAAATTATTTGAGTTTCATTACTATAAAGTGTCTCTTTCTTGACATTTGAAGGAAAGAATAGATAGAGGTCAAAGTCAAGGGTGAAATAAATTTTCAATACATTACTTACTTCTTTGTATCCAAAGATGATGCGTCCATCTATGAGGAGGGTTGCCTGGAATGTGAAGCTTCCCAGGTTGTAATTATCCTGGAGATGTACGTGGTCCCACTGGACAACAAGTGCTGTGCCTGGAAACCCCATCGGAACAGAAGAAACACAATGAGAAAAGCATATCAATCGATTCTGGGTGGAGCCTTCACAAAAAAATATGGATCTAGCCTTCAAATCTAGTAGTTGTGCTACTAAAGTTTTATATGGTTAATGGAATTCTGTAACTGAAATAGCATTTGGCATGTGGTGAGCTTTCGGAACATGCTAAAATCATGACATAGATACATTTGGCCCTGAAGATGATGATTAAAACCAGTTTGATGATATTAGAGATGACGATGATGAAGACACTGATGATATCTAAATTGAATTCAAAATTTCTGAGTATTATTCTACAGTTTGGATTTTAGCCATCACCTGTTAAGAAGACTAAAACTTCAGCATGAATGCAATTTGCTAAGGCATACTGACTTATTTTCATTATTTTTAAAGGATTCATTATATCCTTTTAAGTAAAATGTTAACACTTCATTATTTTGCTTTAATGGAACTTAAGGGTAAAAGATCACAATATCTGCTGTTAAAATAAAGAGAGAGAATGGATAAAAGAAATGTTTTCCAGTTTTAAAAAATTAGCATTTGAAATATTGCTAAAGAATTGGGTAGGCTCTAAATATTTGGTAAAATCTAACCTCATACTGAGGTTAATATTGAGCCCAGTATGAGGGGATTTTGCCCTAGGAAGTTCATTAGTGTCAATGGGTATTGTCTGCTTAAATTTCCATGAGCCACTTTCAAAATGCAGCCCAAGTGATTTGAATGAATTTCAAATACATTGAAAAATGCTGAGAGAGAAAGGAACACATTCAGGAAAGCTAGAATTGCTTATCATAAAAGACCCAAAAAATGGCTCTTCCAGACTTAGAATTATACCTTTCCTTGCTGAAGAAATTCCTTTAACCTGAATGGAAATATTCTTCTTTGATTTATAATGCCTGCAGTTCTGTCTTTGTTGTATTGCCTTGAGAAGGCTGCAAGGTAGCTTGAAGGTCCCCAGGCTCAGATTTCTGAAGCCTCCATGAAGTACACTGGGAAAAATCTTTAGTGCTATATATCATGTTCTAATGAGTTAATCTACCAGTGTTTACGATAAAACTATTAACATGGGATATAAATTGAAACACGGTTTAAAAGGCACCAATGAGAATTCATATATTTGTTTTAATGGACATTGTTTTTTTTCATATTTTTTTTTTAAGAAAACAAATGAGCAGCTAATATTTTTGCTTAGCTCTAAGTATTGGATTTTCTGTTTGGTTAAAAAATCATTTTGTCAAAAAATGTTTTACAGAAAATGAAACTCACAGAACTAAAAGAGCAAAACCAGCCTTCCAGGTCCATAAATATCTGATTAAAAAAGAAAAAGTCAAGACTGTATGACAGAGAGCTTCTGGGTTGGTGAGGATGTGGAAGTGTGGGGAGAGTCATGCCCAGAGAGAGCATGGACGCTCCACACCCCTTCCCACATACCTTACCCTCTGCATTCCTTCCCTTTGACTGTTCCCTCGCTAAGGGCTGCACCAGATGACCCATGCAGAACAGAACACTGTCTTTACTTGCTTTTGAGTATAACTTAGCCTGAGAGCTTTTGACCAAGATGGCAACATAGGAGGCTCCTGAATTTCCTTCCTCCAATCGACACACTAACTGTTGTGGATGAAAAGGGGCCACATGCTAAGCTGACTGCCCAGGTCTGGGTGGCAGCCTGGCAAATTCAGAGACCTAAAATAACCACAAAGGATGGTCTGAAATGAAAAAAATTAAAACTAAAAGTAGTTTATGGTGGGTATCATGTCCTAGGCCAGTATCTTTCCTGACAAAGGTCAATCTTTACCTTAACTGAGCCTGCCCATTGTCTTTTTGCATCTATGATAACATATATTGTTGTAATGTCAAAGTCATTTTCCTTTTTCCCCTCAAAGCACAGGCACTGCTCTGCGGAGAGCACAAATCCCCTCATTATTATTGAGTAAATTGTTGACTGTTAACTGTCCTGCACCCACCTAAGTAAAAGAAGTATGTGTCTATCATTTTACTTTTTATCAATCCCAGAATTTCCCCACTTTGCTTTCTCCTAACTCCCTAATCTATCACTAATGGATTTCATGTAACTCACTTACATCTCCTCTTTTTTTAAAAAAAGAATATATTTCATTGATTTTAGAGAGAAGAAGGGAGAAGGATTGAGAGATAGAAATATCAATAAGAGAGAAACATCATTTGGCTGACTCCTACACACCCGCCACTGGGGATTGAGCCCAAATTGGGATGTGCCCTGACTGGGAATCGAACTGTGACCTCCTGGTTCATGGGCCAATGCTCAACCACTGAGCCACATCACCCAGGTTATGTCACCTCTTTTGATTGTAATGTATAAAACAAGGTGAAAACTGCCTTTCTCCAGAGCATTATCTCAATCTGTCGAGATTCTGCTTCCTGGCATTTGTCGACAATTTGGCTAAAATAAACTCAAAAAAATTCTTCACAGGTTTGAATGTTTCTTACGTTGACATTATATAGCTACACACAAAGCAATTTCCTCTGAGAGAAATCCAGAAACTAGCTGAGTGACTGCTATGCATCGGGTGACTGAAAAAATATCTACATTGAAAGTGCACATTGATCAGACCATCAAACCTCAGAGGGAAGGGACGGGAGGGTGGGGGTCAGGGGGAGAGGGCAACCAAAGGACTTGTATGCATGCATATAAGCCTAACCAATGGACACAGACACCAGGGGGGTGAGGGCATGAGTGGGGGGGTGGGGGAGAATTTGGGGGGATAAGGACACATATGTAATACCTTAATCAATAAAGAAAAAAATTATTTAAAAAATTAAAAAAAGAAACTGCACATATCTAGGTGTTGACTATGATCCTCTCTAGAGCCCAATAGAGCCAGAAGGCAGTTCCCCTGCCTTCCCCCTTTGGCTCATACAACCACAAAACAAGGTCACCAGCACCTCCCTGGGAGGAGCTTACACACAAGTCTGGCACCCAGTTCTGTGGAATCACCTGCGGGACAGGCCCCCAGATTGATAGCTGTGATAGACAATGGGATGTGCATTCCTGAGTTCCACAGGCTTGTAGCAGACAGGCTTCTCTTTGTGCACTTGCCGTGCCTATCCCCTCCATCCTGAGGATTCAGCAGAGGGGGAGCAGGCAAAAATGCCCATCCCCCAGTATTTTCATTTAAGGGATGTGACGACATATTTTATAAGCTGCTGCATGAGGGTCCAGCATCTAAGTAGCATTCATCTAATGCTCCACCTTCTCCCTGCAGCTCACTCCAACAGTAAAACCAAGTTGCCAGTATTCATCTCAAAGGAGCTCTGTCTATGTGGAGCGCCCCAAATTTTATGGCTGCCAACGAGGTTTGGCACCTAAAATAAACCGCCTTGCTCTGATAGCCAACAGGGCTTGCATCTACAAGTTAGAGATTAGAGCAAACAAAGAAGTTTCAAAATGGGTGCAGAAGCACTCCCAGGATTAAACTTCCAGACAGTGCAGAGAGAGCAGGCAAAAATGCCTGTCCCCCAGTTTCTCCCTGGAAGGGGTTTGACTGCAGACTTCCCCAGCTGCTGCCTGAGAGTAGCAACAAATCAGCTTGCATCTAGGTGCTGACTGATCGCCCCTTTAGGACACTGATGGGTCTTAGAACACTCTCAGCTACTGAGAACAAAGATGATGTCTTAGACAACCATAAGGGTTTGAGAGGCAACCAGGAGCTTCAGGCAGCCTGATTGATGAGGGTCATCTCCTACACAAGACCCCTCTGACAAGAATGGAAGAAGTGGCTATTTTATCTAATGTGCAGAAACCAGCACAGAGCCAAGAAATATGAATAAACAAGGAAATATGTTTCAAATAAAAGAACAAGATCCCCAGAGACAGATGTTAATGAAATGGAGGTAAATGATTTACCCAAATGAGTTCAAAATAAGTCATAAAGATGAACACTGAGGTCAGAAGAGCAATGCATGAGCACAGTGAGAATTTCAGCCAAAGACAGAAAAAGTATTAAAAACTATTAAAGAGAAATCATGTATCTGAAGTATATAATAACTGATCTGAAAATTTTAATAGAGGGGTTCCGCAGTAGGCGACATTAAGTAGAAGACAGGACTGATGCTCTTGAAGACAGGGCAGTGGAATTCATCCAATCAGAGGAGCAAAAAGGAAAACGAATGAAAGGAGCGATGATAGGCTAAGGGACATATAGGACATTATCAAGTGGACCAATATTTACATTCTAGGGATCTCAGAAGGATAAAGGAGAGAGAAAGGGGCAGAAATCTTATTCAAAGAAATAGTGGCTGAAAAACTTCCCTTCCTGGGAACAAAAACAGACATCCAGATCTAGGGGGGCCCCCAAATACCAAACAAGATGAATCAAAAGAGACTCACATGGAAACATTATAATTAAATTATCAGAGTTTAAAGACAAAGAAAGAAACTTAAAAGCAGCAAAGGAAAGCAATCTGTTTCTTAGAAGGGAATCTACATGAAGCTATCATTGGATTTTTCAGGAGAAACCTTGCAGGCCAGAGGGAGTGGGATGAGATAGTCAAAGGGCCAACCAAGGGCATTCTATCAGGCAAAGTTGACCTTTGGAATTAAAAGAGAGATAAAGAGTTTGCTAGACAAAGAAAAGCTGAAGGAGTTGATCACCACTAGACCAGACTCATAGGAAACGTTAAAGGGACTTCTTTGAGTTGAAATAAATTCATGCTAATTAGTAAAAAGAATTATATGAAACCATAAAACTCAATGGTAATGGTAAATATGTAGTTAAATTCAGAATACTCCAGTATTGTGATGATGGCAGGTAAAGCACATATAACTCTAGTGTAAAGGTTAAAAGGCAAAAGTATTAAAAATAACCATAACTAAATTAATTTGTTAATGGATATACAATATAAAAATGTGTAAATTGTCATATCAAAAACAAAATGTAGTGGAAGATATAAAAATGTAGCACTTTTAAATGTATCAAGCTTCTGATCATTAGCAAGACAGGAGGAAGAGAGAGGGAGAGAGAAAGAAATGTCAATGTGAGAGAGAAACATTAATCTGCTGCCTCTTGCATGCCTCTAACTACCTGGGCATGTGCCCTGACTGGGAATGAACTGGCATGGGACAATGCTCAACCAATGGAGCCACATTGGCCTGGGCAGGAAAACTAGATTTTCTTACATGTATTTTAACTACCCACTACCCTATATTTTTTTAAAGGTGTGCTCATCTTATGGTATATTAAGTTCTTAAGTTTTGAAAATTTAATATCAATGTATTATGACACTTGCCTCTACTTGAGGATCAGAACAAATTATCCTTATTTAGTTTTTCTAATAGCAGGGGCTTACTGAAAATAGCATCAAATGTACTTGCTTGGTTTAACAACTCATTTATTATAGTGTCTAATATGTCTTACTAAACATTTGTTGAACAATCGAATGAATGAATGAAATGAGTGGAATTTAACTATATATTTACTCTGCATATTAAATGTCATGGTATAACTTTGTCATCTTAGGGTATTTACACAGAGCAGTTTATAAGTCAATCTATCAAAAACTAAGCAAAATACTCCAGGTTAGATAAACATTAAAATAAAGTTGATGATCACCATTTAAAAGTATGCATTCATGATGAAGTCTTGGGGTGGGGGTGGGGGAAAGGCTAGAAGGGACCAATTTGGGGGAGGGGAGAAAGGGAACATATGTAATACTTTCAACAATAAAGATTTAATTAAAAAAAGAAGACCCCCAAAAAATAAATAAAAGTATGCATTCAGTAAAAAAAAAAAAAAAAAAAAAAAAAAAAAAAAGGCTAATAAATACATACCATTATCAAAATATCTGACTGTTGAATTTCTGGACACACTGGGATCAAAATTTGCCATTAAAGGTGCTATGTACTGTGTGGCTGTCAGCATTCGATGTACAACTTCTCCAGTGTATATGAAACCTATAATTAGAAAAGTAGGAAACATGTTAAGAAAAAGTCCAGATACAATTTTAATTAAAATAGCTCCAACTCAGTTGCAGTATTATTTTGAAAATAAAATATCATAGCAGCTAAAAAAAAAAGGAATAAAATTAATGTCTGCTCAATAATAGTTGGGTCTGGATTAAGTAACACATTTGGGTAGGATTTGGTAGCACCCTGCAGACCATCAAATCAAAAATCTATATTATGGCCCTAACTGGTTTGGCTCAGTGGATAGAGTGTCGGCCTGCGGACTGAAGGGTCCCGGGTTCAGTTCCAGTCAAGGGCATGTGCCTTGGTTGCAGGCACATCTCCAGTGGGGGGCGTGCAGGAGGCAGCTGATCGATGTTTCTCTCTCATAGATGTTTCTAACTCTCTATCCCTCTACCTTCCTCTCTATAAAAATCAATAAAATATATTTAAACAAAAACAAACAAACAAACAAAAAATCTATATTATGAACAACTGTAATTGTGGACAAAATGACTATTATCTGGAAGAGATTATCAGGCTGAAAAGATTAGTATTCCAGCATTCAATCTGCCATTATTAATCCCTTGTTATTTTAGCACTAGCCAAACATGTGAATCATTTTTACAAGTGAATGTACTTTCATCATGTTTAATTTTATTTTCTTAAACTGCAATTTCAGCTAAGGACATTTCAGAAGCTACACATACATGTCTTCATATATTTTTTATATCTTTCTCCATTACTAAAATGGAGAAAATGTGTCAGACCTCTTTTCCAAAGTTGAAGGGAAGCTAAACACCCATGAAAAAACTGGCACATTTCTGAGGTTACTCAAGTCTTTGTAATTCTAGCACCTCATCAAAAAGATAAAGATTATATGTTTGCAGATAAGATGGTGAAAACACTGATATCGCACAAGGCCTCTTTGCTTATCAGTGGCGGCCTATGCTAGCAGTTGGATAATGAGAGGAAATTTACTATGGAGAACTTCCTCTTGAATTAAATTTCAATAGCTCTGATGTTACAACCTTACCCACTTTCAATCATTCACACTTGGTTTATTTACTTTGTGGATTAGCCATGACCAATTGTTAATCCTGTACTAGTTTCTTGCCTCCAAGTCTTAGGTCTAAAAGGAGAGTCAGCTCCTCAAAATGATAACTCATTTTGACATTAAGCTAAAGAATGCACAATTAAGAACGTATATGCAAATGGACACACACATGTGCGAACACACACACACACACACACACACACACACACACACTATTACAAAACAAAATCCAGAGCAAGTTATTTGTGAAAATGCAGTTGTAGTGTTTAGGCAATCATAAGCTAACTAGATATCTGGGGCTACTGCAGATCATGTTTTAATTTTCACAATAATTGATAAAACAAGCAAGATTTAAAAAACATAAAATTGGGTAGGATTTAAACTTCTAGAAGTGTTCAAACTTTTGTCATCTCACTTTATGATCCAAATAAAGCTTTCATTGTATATTGTGATTTTATTGTTTCAAATTATAAACTGGAATTATTGGAGAATTAAATCTGTAGTTACTGACTTTGAAATTCATTTGTCTTTCTAGCAGTGTCTCCTTTACTTCTTTTTTAATTTTTATTAAAGGCATATTTTAATTCTGACTATTTACCTTAAACACATATTTTAATTAGGAAAGTCTTAACATGTATTTTAATTGTTGATTGCATCTTGTTTCTTATTTGATAGGTAATAGCTCTCAAAATAAATTTCCTATGCCTTGAGGAGAATTTTGTCCATTTGCAATTTTACACAGCTCAAACGTACTAAAGATGTTACATAAAGTGATGCAGCCATTACTTTTACTTTATTTCCCTGTAGATTTTCAGAGACACACTTGAAGTTGAAAGCCCAATATCACATCCTTAACATTATAAAGATGAAGAGTAACTATTTTTTTCAAGGTCTATGATTTATTTTTTCTCTGATCTTCACCAACATGCCTTTGTAATTTCACCATTAAAATGGATAGAAAATTTCTAAAAGTCTGATAGTTTATGGAAAAAATTAAATTATACTCTGCAAATGTTCTTTCAGGGACAGTAGCTCTGGATAGTTAGTTCTCTACTCTATGTTCTCCAGGTACTATTAGAAGAAACTTTGCTTGATTTGAAGAGTAAAGAATGCAGTAACTCAAGGAGTAAGGTGATTTTAAATCAATACCAAATTCATTCTCCAAAACAACTCTAAGAAAAGCATCAGCAATTCCTAAAAAAAGGGTTGCAAAATGCACAACCATCGGTGATTTCAGATGCTCCATTCTTACTGTTAGTTTCTAAAATCATATATATATTTGTCACTGAATGTTCCTACACAGACTTGGCAAAAAGTTATTCTCCACCTTCCATACACCCAGTTTCAAATCATGGGAATCATTAACTGCTGCTTCTTTCATCAGGAAAAAGTTTTCCAGAATGAAAATTTCCTAAATTTCAAAGATGAAGTCTTAAATTGTTCCCAAAGAACAAAGTAAAAATACAAAAGATTTTGTTAGTATATAAAAGCAATAATTATAATCCTTGATTCTTCTATTATGTAAAATTAAAATAAATAACAATCAGGTGGTGCAACTACTATTAACAAGAAACAACTGCTATAACTACTAGCACATCTGCCACCGCTATTCATTTGCTACCACCATTACTGCCACCACCACCAAGAATGTGAGCAACCATCCAAGGAGGCAAGTACCCCACCACTCCACAAAACGAATTTAATTCTGCTAATTCGTGGTCCTCAGACATATTGAAATCCACTTCTTTTAATATGTTAGGTTACTTCTTATTGGCCAAGAGGTAAGATGCCTGACTGCACTGATGGGCTCAGTACTTACATCCCCAGGTTTCAAAATGTCATTTCAGCAGTGGTTATAACCCAGTGGGCAGAAACCTTAGCAGTGGTTCTCAACCTTGGCTGCACATTAGAAACACCTGGGAATCTTTTCAAAATCCTGATTTCTGGGCCTCATCCTCCGGAAATTCTGTTTCTTTGTTACTAATGTTGTGGCCCCACCCCATAACAAAGAAACAGAATTTCCGGAGGATGAGGCCCAGAAATCAGGATTTTAAAAAGATTCCCAGGTGATTCTAATGTGCAGCCAAGGTTGAGAACCACTGCCTTACAGGCACTGAGAGCAGGGAAATGTAACTAGGTGTTGAATAAGAACCAGCTACGCAAATTAAGACCTTTAATGCAATAAATCTGTTCTAAAGCCTCAAAGGTCTCACAGCACTCGTTTAGACAACCTGGTAGTTAGATAATCATCTACTTTACAAGATGCCCTCCTCTGACCCTGGAATTTCAGGTACCCACCTGGCACCATAAATAGCTGGGAGTGTCCTCAAAAAATTAAAAATGGAACTTCCTATGACCCTGTGAGTCCACTTTTGGGTATATATTCGAAGAAACCCAAAACTCTAATTTGAAAGAATATATGCACCCCTATGCTCATTGCAGTATTATTTACATTTACCTCTTTTCTCTCTCTCTCTCTCTCTCTCTTTTTCTTTCTTTTTTTTTTTCTTTAGCTGACCTGGGCATGTACCTCATAGTACAGAAAAAAAAAAATTCATTCATTTTGGTCTTTCACATTTTGAGGTAATTTAGGCAATCTATTTTTATTTTATGCGTGTGTTTTTCAGATTTGGTTGTAGTCATTTGAAGGGCTAATCACACATCTTCTTTGCTCATTATATGCTTCTAGTTTAAATAGTACTTGTTTATTCAGTCATAAGTTTTGCAGAAAAATGGTTATTATCCAGATAACATGGTACCCAGAAGATACCTCCATTTGAAAGATCCAAATAAGTAAATTTGTTTTGCATTTTTGAATTTCAAATGATAGCTAACACACTGAATTTCCATTTGTCTTTACTAGTAAACCTAGGGTCAAATATTAAGTTCAGCTGTAATCACAGCTTTGCTCCTGTACCTGGAAGGCTCTCCATGGGCTGCTTTCTGTGGAAGCTCTTCAGTCACTTGAACAATCTAGTTTTAAATCTGCACGCCTTATCAAGTCATTTGAGGATTCTGCCCTAAGTTCTGACATGAATAAACCCTCCCCAGTAATTATGTATTTATCAACTTCAATTATGTATTTATTAACCATAAGTACTATTGTGATAAGAGTGAAATGAACAATTATCTTCTCTATGTTGGCCTTTACCAATTATATTTCATGTATTCTCTTCACTGTATCCTTATAATAACTTTGGAAACAATATTATTATTATTATTATTTCCCTTTATTAAATGAGGCATATAATAAATTTGGGTAATTTGCTCAAAGCCAAATGGCTAGAATTGGTTTATAATTCCAAATTTTATGAACTCTTTACAATATATTTTAGAATTCATTATGTTTCCAGAACTATAGCTCTCCTCACTGGATTTCACATTTAAACAAGGAGCGTGAGGAGGAAAAGATCTGTTCTCTGTCAAAATTTCAGCACCTACACCGCAGAGCAAAGTTGTAGTCACCTCAAATCCTGCTACTTTTATTATATTAATTCATCCTCTGTTCTTTTAATTGGCAAAATGTATAGTTGAAATTAGCTTTCTTTTTTGCAATCGACCAAATGACTCAAACTGGTAGGTGAAGTACAAATAATTATAGACTTTATGTAATGGTATAAGCAAATTATTTCTTAGCCATGTGACTAAGTTCTTGACCTCTCTGTGCCTCAGTTCCCTAATCTGTTAAAATAGAGTAGTAATGGCATGAATATCATTGAGCTGTGATGGTTGAACGAGTTGATATATTAAAAGCACTTTCAAACAGGGCTTAAAATAAAATTTGCTGAAAATAACCAATCCATTAAATCATCTCCAATTTTTACCTGGAGGTCTTCTCTGTCTAATGTATACCAGTTGATGGACTTGCACTAAGATGTCTATATGACTTCAAAGTCATGTTTCAGACCCAAATGGTACGAGATACGTTTCTTTGCACTATTGCAGTTCGGGTTAAGGCACACCACTGACTGAACTGCAAGCCAACAGGTAATAGAACGCCTTAATGCCCACGCTCTTCGTTTGCTATGCCTTTCCTTACATTCCAATGGAATAAGCACCTTGTAAATATATTAACCTCCTGTTAGTTGTAAATGGTTGTTTCATTTAATTGGAAGTGTCATAATAACAAAGAAAGCATGAAGCGGCTATAATTCCCTGTGAAACTTTAACATATAAAGAGCTACATAAAATATTCTACTTCATCATCGTTCAGTGGATATTTTTGATCCTAGAGGAAAGGTGGGAGCTGATGGGTGTGCCTGTAGGGCACTGAGCATTTATAGTTAAGTGCTATTTTTAGAGTTCAAATGACAGTGGTGAATGTCACTGTGGCCACCTTCAGGACACGTGTACTGTGATCCTTACACATTAATTGAATAGATCTGAAATTTATGGCCGTTCATCCATAAGGATTTAGAAAATAGAGTTTTCATACTGATCCCTAATTAACCTTATATATGATGTTTCATTTCTATTCATGAAGCTTTGAGTTATTCAACTTGCGTTTTACAAAAATGCCATTTTATGAATCACAATATATTCTCACATGCTATATACTACCCCCTTCCAGACAAACACTTGTTTGTAACTCAGTCAGCGCTTTAAACAAAGCCATATGTGGCAGCAATTGCTAACTTGGAAATTAAAAGTTGTGGTTAGTTATCTGGTAATGTAACTATCTGCCAGCAGCAACTGTACAATGACAGGGTTCACCTAACAGGCTTCCTGTGGGTACAACTGTTGCTAGTAGACCGCACAGTTCACTGTGAGGACACAGATTTGTAGATGGTTAGAGAAGAAAAAGAACAATTTCAGAGGTTCATGTGAGCTCACTAACCACGGGCTCCTTGGAAGCAACCTATAGCATTGTCAATCACCCAAGATTTCCCCTTCATAATTCCAACCAGCTGTCAAGATAAAATATACCAAATCTATTTTATATAATGAAACATTGTAAATATATATATATTAATACTCCTTTATTCTATTGCCTTAATTGGCATCATTGAGGATTACAAATTACAGCAAAGTCATCCTCTGGGGGAAAAAGCAACAAGTTACACTTGGTTATTGGCTGCAAATTATATCTATGAAATTACTAATGTAAAATTTTATGGTGGCTATATAAAGCGCCTCTCTCCAGCCCTAGAGAGAAAAAGCAGGAGCCAGAATTGTGTAGATGAGGAAAGAGAGACAAAAATCCATAACTTCTTTGATTTTCATTTTGTATTGCTTTTCAAGGAGGCATTGGCCTGCTCCTTTTCACTTGAAAATCAAGTTCATCCCCTCTATTCAGGCAGATCCCACTAATTTTTCAAAAACTTTACTCCTACGTGGGAGAGACAAGGAGTGTTGTTTCAAATTATTTATGCTCCTAGACCAGGGGTGGGCAAACTTTTTGACTCGAGGGCCACAATGGGTTCTTAAACTAGACCGGAGGGCTGGAACAAAAGCATGGATGGAGTGCTTGTGTGAACTAATATAAATTCAAAGTAAACATCATTACATAAAAGGGTATGGTCTTTTTTTTTTTTTCAGTTTTATTCATTTCAAACGGGCCTGATCCGGCCCGCGGGCTGTAGTTTGCCCACGGCTGTCCTAGACTGAGGATTCAGGGATCCTGTTGTCAAATTCTAGACTCACATGGGCAGCCCCAGCACTGAGGTCTTGATTTTCAGATATGCTGTCCCATGTTTGCAAAGACTCTATTTTGAATTCCATGTTGGACCCTGATTCCTCTGAGCAGACTTTCTAGAAGGAAACTACTTGGCTTCCCGACGTATGACTATCTGCTCCTGTGGAATTCCTCCATTTACCAGGACCCGAATAATCTCTTAGGGAACTACCTAGGACAGTGCAAAATGACCAGCTGGGCTCCCATCCGGGTTCTGTCCTTCTCTAGAGAGGGGAGCTCATTCCTTGCTCTGTCTTTCATTCCATGCCTGTCTGCCCCATCCAACACCCCTCTCCCCACCCCGCACTCCTCCCCGGTTCCTCTGCCCTGGCCCAGGTGTACCAGGGAGATATATGAAAACTGTCCCTTCCTTTTTTAAGGAGTTACAATCTATCATTGAAATCCAGTTTTCAAATGTCTAAAAACAGCCCTGGAAGGAGGATGGCCAAATGTAAAGAGAGACCACCTTCAGGTAGCCTCTATGTTATCAGACCTCACTGTATTTATAGAATAATCTGTAAGACCTTTACTTGTTGTAAATAAATAATAAAAAACATAAAGCACATATGTACATATGTAGAAATGACAGAACTATTTTTTTTATAAATATATGGGAGATGGCAATTAACCACAAAATGACATATATCGAAACCGATGTAACTCGAGGACTGTCTATATATCTTATCTAATAAAGAGGGAATATGAAAATTAACCATAATGCCATAACGGTCAAGATGGCTGCGCCCACAGTGGAGGCAGGGATTCTGTAACACAAGATGGCTGCGCCCACAGCAGAGGTCAAGTTCCCATATGAGCCTTTATGAGCAATCAGCAGGGACCTGAGGCTGGGTGGTGCTGGCCAGGGCAGTGGACCTGAAGCTGTGCCCCCCACCTGGTGGGGCTTGACAGAGGACCTCAGACCACGCCCCGCACCCCAGCGCCAGGCTGGGGGACCTCAGGCCATGCCCCTGCCCCAACGCCAGGCTGAGGGACCTCAGGCCATGCCCCCTGCCCCAACGCCAGGCTGGGGGACCTCAGGCCATGCCCCCTGCCCCAGCGCCAGGCCGGGGGACCTCAGGCTGTCCCTCCCACTTGGCAGGGCTTGACAGAGGACCTCAGACCACGCCCTGCACCCCAGCACCAGGCTGGGGGACCTCAGGCCATGCCCCTGCCCCAACGCCAGGCTGGGGGACCTCAGGCCATGCCCCCCGCACCCCAGCGCCAGGCCGGGGGACCTCAGGCCATGCCCCCTGCCCCAGCGCCAGGCTGGGGGACCTCAGGCCATGCCCCCTGCCCCAGCGCCAGGCTGGGGGACCTCAGGCCATGCCCCCTGCCCCAGCGCCAGGCTGGGGGACCTCAGGCCATGCCCCCTGCACCCCAGCGCCAGGCTGGGGGACCTCAGGCTGTCCCCCTCACTTGGCAGGGCTTGATGGGGGACCTCAGGCTGTGCCCCCAGCTCATGGGGCTTTACGGGGAACCTCAAGGTGTGCCCCCCGCCCCAGCTTCCCCCTGCCCCAGCGTTGGGCCAGGGGACCTGAGGCCACCCCCCCCCCCACCCAGTGGGGCTTGACAGGGACCTCAAGGCAGCCAATCAGTGATTCTCTCCCATCATTGATGTTTCCATCTCTCTCTCCTTCCCTCTCTGAAATCAATATATATATATATATATATATATATATATATATATATATATATATATATATATATTTTAAAGGCAAGAAGAATTCTACTCTCCTCTTATGTTAACTGCTATAATCAGTAGAAAAAGACCTTCCAAGCGCTGCTGCAACTTTTTTTGATGCCTCCCAGGGAAAATAAGAAATTCTTACATTTATTTTTTTCAACACCTTTACCTTTATATTTGACAAAAGTCTCCGAGGGCAAAGCTATCATCTTCTTAGGTTGAAAAGAGGCCCTCATCCGAGGGGACTGGGAAAAGGCATGGAAGCTATGCTGTAATTAACAACCTGCTTTTCTAATAGGTTAGCCTTTGTGGAAGAGCAGCAAGAGCCCGTGTCTCACACGCACTTCCGTGGAACTGGTTCAGACTGATCAGAACAGAAGGCATACATTTTTAAATTGTATTTCACTTTATGTCTGCTAAGGTAGAGCATGAAAAGGGTCTGGGAGGAATGCTTTCCCCGGACAGTTGCCTGCACCTCCTGCTCAGTGCCTGAGTGGAGCAGTCCAGGTGGCTGCAGTAGTTCGGCCTCAGTGACATAACCCAGCCTTAACAGTGCGCCTGGTATATGTTCCCAAAGCTCAATAAAACTAGGGCAGGCCTGTACTGAATCAGACACCAGTGCTACAGTAATACCCCTTCAAATAAAATTTAATAAAGTTTTAACCTTTCCAAAAATTGGAGATATAGGAGGCATGGGAGAGACGAAATTAATAGTTCATTGCTCAGACTTCAACATTTTCTTTTTTAGACATTGCCATGATGAGAAATCCTGCTCAGCCCTGCTGGCGTGGCTCAGTGGAAAGTAGACCTATGAACCAAGAGGTCACGGTTCTATACCAAGTCAGGGCACATGGTCAGGTTGTGGGCCCATCCCCCAGGGTGGGGAGTGCAGGAGGGAGCCAATCAATGATTCTCTCTCATCATTGATGTTTCTCTCTTTCTCTACTTCTCCCTTCCTCTCTGAAACCCATAAACTATATGTATATTTTTTTAAAGGAAACCCATCTCAGGTAGTTAATGACACCTAGCTCTCTCCTTCCTGTTTAAAACATCTCTGGGGGGTGGGGGGTGGGGGGGGGCGCGGAAGGATATCATGTACTATGGTGTGAATGGTATATAGTGTTCACCATGCTATCTCCTCTCAGGAGTATTTACGTGTTGCTGAGGAAGATGACCCTCCTAGTCCTCCTTACACTAAAGGAAAGGTTCTCCCCAGTCATTTCAAACAAGGGACTGAAATCTCCCAGATGAGCCTCTACTCACAGCTGACCTCGAATAGAGGGTCAGCGCAGATCCCCCACCAACCCCTAGCGTTCTGCCAAGAGTGGAGGCTGAAATATTGCGTGTGCAGCTCACTGCAGCCCCTCAGGGGCTGTAACCACCTCTGCTGGCTCTGCCATGCCGGAGGTTTCTGAAGACTGGGCGCTACGGTGCAGGTTAAGGGTGTGGGAATGACATGGGAGGCCCTCTGGTTTATGGCTGCTTGTTGCCCAATGACTTTATAATGTACAAAACATTATACAAAACTAAGATTTCATTACAATCTAGCCACTCCAGGGACAACAGTAGCTGAGGAGAAAGTGCTAAAAACATAAAATAAAAATTGCAGCCCTGGCAAGTGTTGCTTGGTGATTAAAGCATCGGCCCGCCCACCCGAGGGGTCGCAGGTCAAGGGCACATAGCTGGGTTGCAGGATTGCTCCCCACTCCCAGTCAGGGCGCATGAGGGAGGCAACCAGTGGAGGTGTCTCTCTTACCTTGATGTTTCTCTCTGTCTTTCTCCCCCTCCCTTCCATTCTCTCTGGAAAGCAATGGAAAGAATATCCTCATGTGAGGATTAACAACAACAAAATTGCTGTGGATTTCTTTTATCTCCTTATCAGATAAGCTTTTAAGAGTGTGTCAATTTACTTATCTTTGTACTATATGCTACTGGGCTTGGCACAGTGTTTGGCATGTAAGGAATAAATTGGGTTTCAAGAATGAGAATGCTGAATTTCCAAATGCTGCCACAGAGATATAAAGCCCCCCCCCACCCCCCCCACACCCCCTCCCCCTCAGCCTGGTCACTGCCGGCTCTTCACAGCTGTCTCCTAGCCCTCCGCAAGCACCCTGCATTTCAGCTCCTCTCTGCTCTCCCCGGGCCCGTGGGCTTTGTGACCTTACACATGCTGCTGCTTCTGGCTGAAATATTATTTCCTCCTTCTGTGACCTGAAAATCCTATTCATCTTTCAAGCTTCAACTGAAATATCTCTTCAGTGAAGCCTTCTTTTATCCACTCCAACTCCGAAGATCTGATGACACCGGTCAGTGTTCCATCCCTATGCTCACCCAGGCTTCTATTATAAACTTGATCACACTGAGTTACAGTGGTTTCCTTTCACATCCATCCCCTGGCCCATTTTTACCTCTCTCTTAGCACCAGTTACTGACTATAGAGGACAGTGACTACAACTTTTTAATGTTTGCGTCTCAACATAGTGCCTGACCATCATTCGTGTACTCACCCAATCTGCAAGCAATCATGGAGTGCTCAGTGTGTTTGAGGGATTGCACTAGGCATGACGGTTAGAGGAGGGAAGAGGACGTTCTCTGGGCTTCACAGAGAATGGCATGTGATGAGGCTGGAGAGCAAGAGTCAGGGGTCAGCCTGTGGGAGGCCATGGCAGCCACAGCAAAGGTTGGGGAATTTTTTTCAAAGATGACGGCAGCACATTGAAGTGCTGAAGCAGAGACTTGATATGACCAGATCTGCTTTACTGGAAGGGCATTCTGATAAACTCCACCTTCAGGGGAGTGTTTATTTCTAGAGTAGACAAATGAAGAATGAGTACAAAGCAAAATTCAACTGGTGTTCGGGGGCACAGGAGACTTGGTTGGAAAGTTGTAAGGAGGACATGCTGAGAAAAGGGAAGTGTGTGGAAGGCCACCTGCTCTGTTTATCAGAATTCGACTTAGGGGAGACTTAGGGGAGTGTCGGAGGCGGCGCCCCTAATTATTCCTTCATCTTTCCAAACAAGCCTGTGCACGTGCAGACCCCTGAGTGTTTACTGGAATCCTTAATCCCTGGATGCCCTTGCCTAGAGGACAATGTAAACACACGTGTCCTCCCAAGATTGCTCACCCTACCGCTTGTATCGAAAGATAAAAACTGCAATAAAAGCCTAACGAGGCAGGCAATGGAGGCTGCTCTGGCCTCTAGAGCCGGGAGCCCCTTAGCCCTCTTTCACTGTGGAACTGTGTCTGAGCAATCTGTCCATCCGTCGTTCAGGGCTGCTGGTCAGCCCGGCAAACTGGGTCTGTTTCTGCCCCACCCCCTGAATCTGGGTATTGGATACACAGGTGGTTTACATATTATGGATTTTTTAATACAGCTGATATATTTAAGATTATTTAAAGTCTATATTCAGGCAGCGTATACACAGTGAGTAAGGCGGAATCTTGAAACAGGGTGAACAGTTCACTATTTCAACAATCCATGGGAAGATGGAATGGGCTTAAAACTGGGAGTGAGGTAGATGGAAGTAGACACATCAAAGGGTTTTTCAAAAGTAGAATCAATACTCAGATGGTTCATTAGATAAAGGGTGGGGTGCTGAGAAAGGAGTTAAATGGAAGATGATGGTGCCATTTACTAAAATAAGGGAACTCATGGAGAAAAAGCTAAATCTAGGTTTATAGACTAGTTTCAGAATAAAAGAATGCAAACAATATAATCCAACTCCTGTCACTTATATGCAAGCTTAGGTACCACAGTAAAAGGGGTCACATGGTGGTTTTTCCATCACTGAAAGTTTCCTGTTGAGTCAGTTGCCTTTGCATTAAGCCCTTGGGAACCAGGGGGATCTGGCAATAATCATATTCCATCCATTTCAAGACCTACAAAAGGGAGGGGTCACCTGCTAATTTCACCATAAAACTGGGCATGTATTTCTGCCCCAGATGAGGATGCAAGGACACATATAGATAAACTTGGAATAACTAAAAAAAAATCACTTCAAGAGTAGCATTCCATTTTGATGTAATTTTCTGTGGAATAAACCTTAATTTATAAGTAGAGCCTCTATATGACAAATTCATTTATTTCCCCACTGACAATGTATTTGCAATATTAGTAGCGCATAAATACTGTAAGGGGATATAGCAAATTTGTTCCATAGTAAAGATTTTCTTTCCAACTTTGATATGGTCCTCTCTTTGGAATAAACTAAGGGAGAATAAGTATTGACATAACATTAAATAAATAGAAAGCAAAAAAAAAATGTATTATACTTAAAAATCTATAAAACCCAACTGTAGACATATCCTATCTAATAAAAGAGAAAAATGGTAATTGGCGTACGACGATACCCTTTTCATTGGCTAATCAGGGCTATATGCAAATTAACTGCCAACTATGATTGGCAGTTAACTGCCAACTATGATTGGCAGTTAACTGCCAACAAGATGGCGGTTAATTTGCATATGTAGGCACAATGCAGGGAGGCGAAAGGGAAAGCAGGAAGAAGCCCCCTGCCACTGACAGTGATCGGAAACCCAGCGGGGAGCTAAGAGCTGGGGGGCAGGGCAAAGGCGGCCCTGGGGCTGCCTTTGCCCTGCCCCCCAGCTATGATCGGAGAATCAGGCGCCTTTGCCGCCCTGGCCAGTGATAGCAGGAAGTAGGGGTGGAGCCAGCGATGGGAGATGGGCACGGTCGAAGTTGGCAGTCCCGGGAGCTAGGGGTCCCTTGCCTGGGCCTAAAGCGGAGCCCACGATCGTGGGGCCGCTGCAGCTGCGGGTCCCCGCTGCCCGGGCCGGACGCCTCAGCCAGAGGCGTTAGGCCTGGGCAGGGGCAGAGCCTGCAACCGCAGGGAGCTGGGGGTCCCCTGCCCAGGCCTGACACCTCTGCCGGAGGCCTCAGGCCTGGTCAAGGGGCCGATCCGGTGATTGGTGATCAGAGGGTGATGAGGGTCAACTCCTCTGGCCGAGGCATTAGGCCTGGGTGGGGGGTGGAGCCGGGGATTGTGGGGATATGATGGTCCCCTTGCCCAGGCCTGAAGCCTGGGTCAGAGGCATCAGGCTTGGGCGGGGGGTGGAGCAAGCGATCAGAGGGAGATGGGGGTCCCCTGCCCAGGCATGATTCCTGGGCCAGAGGCCTCAGGCCTGGGCGGGGGCCAGAGCCAGTGATCGGGGGGAGATGGGGGTCCCCTGTCCAAGCCTGACACCTCTGGCGGAGGCGTCAGGCCTGGGCAAGGGGCTGATTAGGCGATCGGAGGGTGATGGGGGTCTATGCCTCTGGCGGAGGCGTCAGGCCTGGGTAAGGGGCCGATCCTGCGATTGGAGGGTGATGGGGGTCAACGCCTGAGGGCTCCCAGTATGTGAGAGGGGGCAGGCTGGGCTGAGGGACACCCCCCACACACACACACCCAGTGCACGAATTTCGTGCACCGGGCCCCTAGTTATAAATATACTCTGACAGAAGTGTTTTTCTGAGGTTCCCAACCTGATTCAGATGAAGCAGAGGGTAACGGGGAGGAAAACATGGGGCTGAAATGCAGCAGAGGATGACTTTTCAGGAAAAGAGTAATGAAGGCAATACAACGAGGAGAGGAGCGATTTAAAATCCAAAGTGAGGCTGGGCACAGAGCGAATCCTGAAAGGGAGCTGGAACCTTTTTATTTTCATAAGAAAACAATTAAAGTTCCTCTCCATTCTGTTTAGTAACTGAAAGATTCAGTGAGGGACTGTGAAATAAAATCCAAGTGACAATCAAAATGTCGTGAAGAAGTATTAGAAAATATTTGAAGACGTACATTAGGATCTGTGAACTTTCTGGATGTGAAATGCTTCTCAAAATAATTGTGCTCCAGGAAAATGAATTTTGTTATAAGAAAGGACAACCATAGGTTGGTTCTCTGGTTCTCATGCAAAGTTTACCCCAAATGTGGTCCTTCGCCCTTTTTGTTTGTTTGTTTGTTTTAATTGTGGTAAGAACACTTCTTTGACCCACTGCTTGAGCGGGGGGGGCGGGGAGGGGGTGTTGTTTAAACCCTATATACTGTTACTTTTCCAGTTTTCCTTTAGCTATTAATGTTCTAGTTTGTGGCCAGAAAAGGTGCTTGATACGATTTCAGTCTTCTAAAATTTGTTAAGACTTGTTTTGTGGCCTAACATATAACCTATCCTGAAGAATGTTCCATATGAACTTGAGGAGAATGTATATTCTGGGCTATTGGATGGAATATTCTCCGTATGTCTGTTAGGTTCTTTTGATCTATATTGTTATTCAAGTCCACTGTTTCCTTATTGATTTTCTGTCTGGAAGTTGTATCCATTATTGAAGGGGGGATACTGAAGTTCCCTGTTATGATTTCTTCCTGTCTATTTCCCCCTTCAGTTTGTCTTTGTTTGATTCACATATTTATGAGCTTTAATGTTGGGTGCACGTATATTTAATTGTTATGTCTTCCTGATGAATTGATTCTTTTATCACTATATAAAATTCTTTGTCTCTTGTGATAGGCTATACTTACATTAGAATTCTACTTGTGTGATATAAGTACAGCTACCCCTTTTGTCTTTTGGTTACCATTTGTATGAAATATCTTTTTCTATCTCTTCTTTTTGAGCCCATGTGTGTCCTTAAATCCAAAGTGAGTTTCTTGTGACAGAATATAGTTGAATCTTCATTTTTGTGTGTTTTTTAATCCATTAAGTAGTAAAATCTTCTGATTAGGAAGGATAATCCATTTACATTTAAAGTAATTATTGAGAAAGACTTACTACTGTGATTTTGTTTGATATGTATGTCTGCCCCAGATTTTGTTGGTTGTTTTCTGTCTGTCTTATAGCTCCTTTATTCCTATTTTCCTCTCCTATCACTTCCCTTTGTATGTCATTGATTTTTTATAATGATATGCTTAAATTCCTCTTTATCTTTTATGTATTTTCTATAGGTATTTTATTTGTGGTTACCATGGGCTTACATAAACATCATAGTTTAGCAGTCTATTTTAGCTGATAACAGCAATGTTTGGTCATTCTTAATGGGTTTGAAAATGAATATGCCTTTCCTGCAGTGATTCTTTATAATGTTTATTGATAAACCAAGCATTTCACATTGAAATTTTTGGTTTAGACTTTGAACCAAACTAAACCAAATGTTAGTTAATAAATATGTATATTTTACTTGGAGAATATCTATGGCTCAAGTGAAATATTTCTTTGATTCCCAACAAAATTGTCTTCAAAAATCTAAATTGAATAAAAAATGTACTTATCTTTCAAATTATAAAACATCATAACATTAGTTGCTAGTATAGGTAAAAATAAATAATTTAGTTTAAAGTAAGTAGAATAATAAATTTATTTTTAAATAGCGTGAGGAATTTACTGTCAAGGTTAAAATAAATAAGCATACATGAAAGTATTGGAAAATAATAGAAGACATTTTATTACCTTTTCCATTGTGCATAACTTAGGCTTACAAGTCTGTCACCCACACTAAACTGGACATTCTCGCAGAGCAGGGAAGGCATTGTCATTGTAACCCCCTCTGCCTATTGCTCTGTGAAGTACATAACAGGTTCTCTATAATGTTCTATTGTGTAACGAAGCAGAAGAGTAATAAAACCACGTTTTAGTTTAATTCGGTACAATTATACTCCCTGGTGAGGGAGTGAGTGCAGACAAGCAGCCCAGAGAGGAGTCAGAAGGGGTTGGGATAATCCAGGTGTGAGGTGACATGAAGCCTAACTGCTGGCAGTGGTAAGGACAGAAAGGGGTGGGTCAAATGGAGTCTGTGGGGAAAGGAATGCAGCTGATCAAACAGGAAAAGCAAGGCAAAGACAAAGACAACCTTAACATGGAGATCCTGCAAAACTGAAAAGACTGATGAAATAAGCAACAAGGTTTGGGAGGGGAGGTAATGAGCCAGGAAAGATGGTGTCATAGAAGTTTAAACACTACCAATGCTACAACTGAGGTAAGTGAACAGAACATTTCTGATCAAGCCATTCCCTGTCACTGCTTATGATAAAGACCACAAGAGAAAGAACTAGTTTTTGATGCAAGGTAATAAGAAAAGAGTTCTAAGTGGCATGGCCTGTCATTTTCTGCCTTGGTGACCCAGCACCAATTTATCTATCCAGTTTTCTCCCCAGGGTAGGCAAGGTCGGGTCTTCTACTCTTGCATGTTTTCCAGTTCTTTGCTGTATGCTGTCCTTTCTGTTTCCCCTTTCTGGAGAGCCCTCTTCCGCATACACTATACCTGTCAAAATCGCACCTATTTCTCCAGCTTAATCTTCAACACTTCTTCCTGAGCAGTCTCCATCCCTACCAGGCAGAGGTTGCATTCATTTGAACTTTCACGTCATTTTTCAACTTTGCCACGGTGGCCTAGGCAATAGTTATTGGCATATCGTGTTTCTTTTGCTAGACACATTAATCTTCCTTAAATGAAAGGGTCAGATTCATGTATTCCTCTAAATGCTTAGAAAAGAAAACTGTGCTTTTCATATTTCAATTATTCCTCCATTTATTAAACAAAAAGCAGATTTAGACCAAATGTTGTTTTGGAGGCTAGCTACAGCACTGAAAAGATGGCGAGCACCCTGACTTCCTGGAGGGCACTTTCCATGTTTTAGAATTACATTGACTAGTTAAGGTTCTCTAATTCTAAATATGCATTACTCTATTGATCTTTCATAATTATGTAGTATTTTTAAAATACATTGAAATATCCTCCACTTAAATGACTTTGTAATTATTTCCCATCTGAAAGAAGATATCAGAAAGACTATTTTCAAATAGAAAATTACCGATCACAATCCCTAAGAAGAAAAACCTGTAGACAAAAAAAAATATGTTCTCAGACAAAATAATCTTACTAATCTAATTCTTTTGAGCTAAGCTTACAAACACTGGGCAGACTATCCTAGAAGAAGAAAGACTCTTGCATAATGAGTTTTTAATGCTTTCAGTGAATCACTGGAAATATAATTTATCAGCCTCAGAAAGAAGCTGCTATTTTTCTCAAGGGATCACAATATCTAATATGCTCAAGTTGCCAATTTGTGTGGAAACATTTAAAACCACTTCATGACAGTAATTCCCAGTGGTGGCCGCAACGTGGTACTTCATAAAACTAATGCATTATAAAAAATGATGACATATTTTGTTGTTGTGACAATGCCCAAAACTCAATACCATTGCTAAATACTTGCTGGAAACAAAAGGATAAAAACACATCCTAATATTAACTGGTATAAGCAGAAATTTGGGAAAATGTGATATCCTATTTCACAAAAAAATGCAAATATTTTAACCTCCCTAAGGTATGGATTAGCATTGCCAATCATAATGGATTGTATTCCTTCTCATTTTTTTAAATTAGGCAATGTATTGCCCAGGATTAGGAAAGGTTCAAATTTTTCTTTTTCTCCTTCAGAAAACGATCAAGACATTTGTTGATCTAATTTCTGATCATTTTTTTCATCCCTTATTTAATACATAAACAAACACAGGAAATCCTTGTCCTGGCCAGTGTGGTTTGCATTGATTGGGTATCACTCTGGGCATCAAAAGGTCCCCTGTTTGATTTCAGGGCATATGTCTGGTTTTGAGCACTATCCCCAGTTGGGGAGTGCATGAGGCATCTGATCAATGTCTCTCTCTCTCTTGTATCTGTTTTTTTTCTCTCTCCCTTTCCCTTCCTCTCTGTCTAAAATAAATAAAAACATATTAAAAACAAAATAAGAAATCCTCAATCTATGTTACTTTCTCTTGATTGCATTACAAAATATTTAAAAAAACAAATTAAAAAAAAAATTCCACCTGTGATCTGAACTTGGCATCTATCACAAACTTAATCCTTGAAGTGAACAATTAAATATATACATTCCTACCTCTAGGAGGTAAATACCTTGAAGTAATTTTTATTTTGAGGTTATGAATCCAAATAGCCAAAGCCAAAATACTTCAAACTTAATACACTCTATTCAAAATGCCATAAACAGAGTAACCCCTTTCTGTTCATAATAACCCTTAATTGTCATCTGCTCATCAAGATTTTGGAAGTCACCTTTGTATAATATCTCTTCGGGAGCCTGTTAAGAACCTTGCCTGGACAGTGAAGGAAGGCCACTGGAAATCATTATCCTCAATACAGTGTTTCCTAAAGGTTGATTTAGTCTTATAGTTGATTAAAATGGAAAGCAAAATAGGGATTTAGATGTCACTTGTTAGGTGCTTACTTCTCCCTTTATGGTTTTGCCTAAGCTATTCCCTTCTCCCATTTTCCATCAAATTATACAGCTTCAGAAATCTCAAAATTAATTTCTTCCTGAAGGTCATCATTCATTATTCAAACTTTGAGAGATATTTACGGAGGCACTGGTTATATAATGGGAAACAACACAGCCATAATTTCTAACCTGGTAAATCGTTTTATTAGAGAAAAAGATATTTAAACAAATAACCAAAAACATCAATATATACTAAAGAATAGTGATAAATGCTATGCTATAAATAAAATATATAGTATATAGTACATAGTGTGTAGTATATAGCATATAGTACACATATAGGATACAGCATATAGCACACACATGTAGAATATACTAAATGGCATACAGCATACAGCCTAAAGCAAATAGTGTTTACCATAGGGTGGCTAGGAGAGTTCCCTGAAAGGCCAAGAGTTGAAGGATGCTTAGGAATTAACAATGGGCTGACGGGGGAGAGTTCCAGAGAGAGAGCAAACAGGTTATGAATGACACCGAGATGGTAAAGAGCATGGTTTCTTTGAGAAACTGAAAGGAGATCAAGGCATAGCAGCTTCCAAGTTTTCTCTCCATCTCTGTGGTACCAGGGGCTTGGTAAAGAGGGGCAGAGAGGAACGGTTAGCTCCTAAGGAGCATGTTGAAGAACATTACAGTGGAAATTCTAGCACCGTGGCCATTGGCAGGGAGGCCCTCTTGATACCACTGTGTCAGCCAGTTACCTTCCAAACATCCCTTCACTGCAGTGCGTGGCCCTCTCCAGGGCCTCCATGGCTATTAGAATGGAGTCCAGATTCAGGGCCTGGACCAACCTGTGTGGCCTGGCCCCTGGCTTGGGTCCCTCGCATGGTCATCTGATAAGATCTCACTCTGACTTCTGCCTCACATTGGAAGAAAATGAACAAGTTTCATGATGGCAATTACCCTGTCCACTTAGAGACCTTCTATCTTCCGTGGCCAGAGGTCACGCTTGTATGTAATTGGAGTCTTCAACTGACAGATGAATTGTCAAAAGATAAAATTGGAGGAAGTTCCTGCTACCATGGAAGCGATTCACTCAGTTTCTGAACATGGACTTCCTGACTCCTTAAAGGCTGGGATTATGCTTTAATCATTCGGTGCCCCTGCTGCCGAGGAGAATGTCTGCTATAAAATAAGCAATCAATAAATGTTTGTGGAATTGAGGAATATTTTAAACGACTCAAGACCAACACTACATTTTAAATAATCATGATTCCCAGGGTTAATTTTACAGATTGTGTAATTTAATAGCTTAATTTTTAAATGAGCAAGTCAGTTTGTGGCGATCCGGTATATGATGCCCCAGGTCATATCACTAAGGAGCAGGTCGGGGATGCCCCTGAGTGCCAGGTTCTCACAGGGCACGGTGCTCTTCCTCAGAAGATTCTGCACCAGGACTAGTGCTGGCCCAGCCACGTGACAGCAGGCCAACTGGGCAGATAAAGCACGGGCCATGGGGAGATATGGTTGTTTGACTTTACAGGTGACTGTGCACACTCATGTCCCTTATTTCCTGACCTCCTCAGGCATGCCATAAAGAGAAAGCGGGGAAAAAGAGGGCAGTCGTGTCTTTGTTCCTAATAACCTATGAATTATCACAGACTGGCTTTTCTCTGCCACTTCGCACCATTCTCGTTCCCCTCACTCTTCCCTGCCTGTTACTTGGAGAAATATGAACTAAATTTCACAATGTGTTCTGAAGCTAAAGAAGAACAAATATTTGATTTTTAATATGTCCTTGCTTCCTAGCATGCGTGTAGGGTAATCCTAATATTCATTTGAGGTTGACAGTGTTGAGACCTACTTGTGAATCAGTTTACCTGAGATTCCCCATGGAAATTACATTATACAGGGTTGAGCAAAAGTAGGTCTACAGTTGTGAGTACGTGAAACACAGAATTTATTCCTGTATTATTATTTTCCATAAAAACTGTAAACCTACGCTTGCCCCACCCTATTATGTCTGCAGGCTAGTCCAAAACAGGGTGTTGATTTATGTGACATAAATATTTATTGCATGTGTAACATTTCTGGAACAGGATGAAGCAGCAACAATATGGAAACAACTACTGTCTCACCTTATACCTATAAAAGCTGGCTGGAGGCCGAAGAGAACAGAAGGATTACCATATTCCCAAAGGCCAGGCGGTTGGTGCGCCACCTGAGCCAGGAGTCATTGGGAACTGGAAGCTCTTATACAGTGAGAAGGTTGGCAAGATTGCAGAAAGTAAGGGAGGAGACTTCCGAACATGCATTCCCTTCCTCCAGTTTTCCTAATTGCCTGACTGTGGTGACCCTATTTATTTACCCCCATGAGCCTCAGTTTCCTTCTGTGCATATTGGAGATAGGACAACCATACTGCTGGCTTGCAGTCAGGAGCAGAGATAATACACCTGCAGTCCCCGATATAATAACGAACGCCCAGTCAGCACCCTGTGAATGGTGTCCATCGCCACCGTTACTGTGATTACTGTTGCTCTCGCCATCACTGTTGTTTTCACTCACTGAATAGACAGGCTGACCCCAGCGGATGCAGATTTATTTTGTTTCCCACCACAGTCTTCAAAGAATCTATTGGATCTCTTCCCTCACCCCTGATGACATCTCAGGAACATGCCATTTCATCTCAGGTATTGAGGAGTAGAATTATTTTTTTCGGTATTAGAGTGCAGAGTTAAGAAATGAAGATGTCTGCTTCTCCTGGTTTAAAGCCTGTTTAAAGGTAACCCCCACTCTATGGGCCTAGACTGGATCTGGGGCTCAAGGACCTGGAGCAGAGGTGGTCTGGTCTGTCCTTTTACCCCACCTTCTTTCCGGCTCTTTGACTCCTTTATGGTCAGCAGAAGGAAACAAGAGGAAAGGTGAAGCCTTTTAAAAATTAGCTAGTTTTCTCTCTCTCTCTCTCTCTCTCTCTCTCTCTCTCTCTCTCTCTCTCGTTGGACAAGCATGATGGCATGGCAGATACCAGACTACGTGAGGTGAATTTATGGGTTCTTCAGACACTGCCACCCCCTTCCCTGGGGCTCTCTAACACTGCCCTTCAGACCCCAGTGATGCACTCTCGGGGTGACGCCCCCTGTCACTTACCCATCTCCCCACATATAACCCGCCGTGGTAAGCACACAGACATTTTCTGCTGGATTCACCTTGTCCCCGCAGGAGAGGTGGTTGAGGAGATAACTCAGCTGGGCTGTCCTGGCATCTACTGAACAACGGGAACAATGCACATTGTTGCCACCTTTCACTTCTGCCTTTTGTCCTTGGTTGCAGGCTACTTTACAGCCTTCCCCCTCAGACTTCTCCAGGGAGAGTCCATGGGGAGGGTGGAAAAACATCACGTGGCTTTTACTTTCATCAATTCCCACTAGACCTTTCTCTCTAATGAATTTCATCTTTCCTATACAACCTCTTCCAGCGTTTGGTTTCCCCTGAAGGTGTGTCTGGGTTCTTTATTTGAACTCTCAAGCAACTTATCACCCACCGTGTTCAGAACTGAGAATTGATTTTTGACACAGAAGATTAAGCCCCATATCTTTTCTATAATCCATATGTTACTGGGACCCATTGAGGAGTACTGTGGGAAAGAAGGTGAGGAAGGAGAGGGAGAACATGAGAGCAGAGTTCTATCTCACCTCCCCCTTGTTCATCCTTAGACCTTATGGCTTCATCAAAACTGAGATGCATTTGGACGAAGGGGGATGAAGCAGTTTCTGATTAAGAACAGCTTGAGGATTTCATGGCCTGCAAGGACAGAGCAGGCTCTGCCAAAGTAAAAGAGGCGAGAGAAAACCCACGCGTCAGCAAAGAAGATGGACATCAACGATATTTGTGAACAATGATGCATAAATCCTACATGGAACTTAGTTTTTGGCAATAAAGAGTTGGTAAATTCGTTAGGAAAACAATATATTCATACAGAAAGCAGTTAAAATGACATAACACTATATATGACAAGATATCATCATACCCTGGAGATTAAGTTTTAGGAAAATTGTAACAAGGAACTGGAGTTGGTCCAGGAAAAAAGTCCTATAAGAAAACAGGAACAAAGCCAAGAAATAAGGGGTAGGAAGGCTGTTGGTTTTTTTTGTTTT
The DNA here is from genome assembly GCF_963259705.1 of Myotis daubentonii. Taxonomy (NCBI): domain Eukaryota; kingdom Metazoa; phylum Chordata; class Mammalia; order Chiroptera; family Vespertilionidae; genus Myotis; species Myotis daubentonii. The sequence continues at coordinate 135,231,974 of NC_081840.1, read as the reverse complement.
TTTTTTTTCCTACTATTATTTTTAATAGCTTTTTAAAGCAGCAAAAGTACTTTAATGTAAAACTCTGAAAACAAAAATTAAAAAATTGATTCTACTATCCAGAGATAACTACTGCTGTCAACATTTTTAATTTTCTTACATTCTCTCTGCCTCACTAATCTTATTACATTTCCCTAGATGATGTGACTACTGCTTATTTTGTCCTCTCCTAAAATTTCCCACACGCTCTCAGACCTCCTCACTCTCAGCCAGTGACTTGACCTTCTATTTCACTGTGGAGGCAGAAGCATCAGGGAGAAATGCCTCCCATCAAAGGCCAACTCTTCCCACAGGGACGATCCCACGCCCTTGTACCCTGAAGGGCTCTGCTCCTTCAATTATATCTCCTATAACATATGTGTTCCTAGTTTTCCCAGTCTCTCTCTCTCTCTTTCTCTCTCTCTATTTTGGCTTCAGATCATATAATATAAAACAAAAACTTTCTTTGCCTGCACATCTCTTCCCACTATGATCCTATTTCCCTGCACCCATAAACAAAATTCATTTAAAGGTTTGTTTAAAATGCTGTCAGTCTCTGGTGTCCACATTCGATTTCCTCTCCCACTCTTTCCTGAACCCACACCTATCAGCTGTCTGTTCCCAGGTCTCCTCCAAAGCTGTTCTTATCAAGATGAGCAGAGACACCCACATGGCCTATCTAATGCTCAGCAGGGCTATGCTAAGACCGCCCACAGCCCTTTCTTTAGTAAAAAAGTATTTAAAATGATCATTTATGATTGCATTGTTACAAAGATAAATATAATCCAGGCTGGATTCATTATTATATAGTCATTGTTCTTATATTATTTTTTTCTTCAGATTTGAAAATAAGTGAAAATTAAAACATTTTGTGGGGCCCTACAGGTCTCATGGGTCCCAGACACTGGGCCACCTGTAGGTAAGGGATGAGCTGGCCCTGACACTCAGACCCTCGGGAGCATTCCACATAGTTGACTATCCTCTTCTTAAATATCTTTGGTGAAAATACCCTCTCAGTTTTCTTCCCACCTTGTTAATTGCTGTTTCTCAGCCTCTTTCAAAGCATACCCCTTCCATCTTGCCTTGCATATTGGTATGATCCAGGGCTGAGTCTAACCAGCCATGGGCAAACTAAGGCCCGTGGGCCAGATCCGGCCCGTTTGAAATGAATAAAACTAAAAAAAAAAAAAAAAAAAGACCGTACCCTTTTATGTAATGATGTTTACTTTGAATTTATATTAGTTCACACAAACACTCCATCCATGCTTTTGTTCCGGCCCTCCGGTCCAGTTTAAGAACCCATTGTGGCCCTCGAGTCAAAAAGTTTGCCCACCCCTGGCTAAGCCCACTTTTCTGGCTACCTACACTCAGTTCCTAGGCTCTCTCAACCTGTCCTGTGCCTTTAAAGATGAATCACTCTTAAGTTTTTATCTTCAACACCCACTTCTCTGAACTCTGAACTCAAAAATCTTAAATGCTTATTTAGCATCTCCATTTGAATGCTTTACAGCAGCGGTTCTCAACCTGTGGGTCGCGACCCCTTTGGCGGTTGAATGACCCTTTCACAGGGGTCGCCTAAGACCATCCTGCATATCAGATATTTACATTACGATTCATAACAGTAGCAACAGTACAGTTATGAAGTAGCAACGAAAATAATTTTATGGTTGGGTCACAACGTGAGGAACTGTATTTAAAGGGCCAGAAGGTTGAGAACCACTGCTTTACAGGAATTTCAAACTTAACACACTTAAGATGGAATCTAACCCCATTCCTGTTCTTTCCCAGTGTCCTAAGTCACTCAGTTGCACAAAGCAAAATCCTTAAAACCACCCTTGACTTTTCTGCTTTTCTCAGACCCCTTCCTAATTCATCAGCAAAAATTATCTCCAAAATATCTCCAGAAATCATTCCTTGATGGCAATGGAATAACATAGATGTGTATCCCACTTAACCTAAAAAAATACGATTAGATTTATGGGTTAAAGGATTGTAGGAATAATGACCATATCTTGGGATAAGGGCTGTGCTACCGAGAGAAGTAGGAAAGTAGGAAAAGAGAGTTCAATCATTCTTAGAGAGGTGATGATAATTACCCAAAAGTACTACACTTCAGGAAGCACTGAATTCTCCATAATAACTATATCTGGGATGATATTTAGGTGAAATAACCATTTGGAATGTAGAAGGTGGATTTGGGTATGGAGGGACCAAAAACCTCTGAACTATACAAAGGAAAGATGAGAAGCTCAGGGTCACATCTTGGGGCATGCTACGAAACAGCGTGACAGATGAGCAGTCATTACAATGAGACAGAGAAGGCTCTCTTAGAAAGGAACTCAGTAGAAGTAAAAGTGTCCTGAGGAGGAGATAATCAGCAGAGAGTAATGCTATACAAAGGTCAAGGAGAATGAAGGTTGGCCAGGCCCTTAGATTTGTGGAGGTGTTGGGCACCACTTCCGCAGTTCAGTTTCAGGAATGACAAGCCTACAGAGTGAGAACATTAAAGAGAAATAGCATGGTAACTAAAGAAGGAAATTGAGTGAAACAACCATTTTCACGACTTGAGAGATAAGAAATGCATGAACGCTGCAGAGAAGAAAGTGGGGAAACTCAAGAGGCTGGGAAGGAAAGGATTAATCCTGGCAGTTGATTCCCCTGGAGTTTAATCTAAGGAATAAAACAACTGGCAAAGGTTGACAGGGGTTTGTTTTAATTAGGCTTATAATTCCATTTTCCCTTTTTTGACTCTGAATTAACACTAAGTTTCTGACCTGTCTTCACTAAACTGAGAGCCACCACATGCTTGGGGAGAGTGTGGATGAGTAGACAAACGTTACACCATTCTTTCAAATCTTTAACAGGTTATGTTATCCCCACACACCATTTTTAGAAGTCCCTGTGTCACTAAACTATAGGCCATTAATATGTTATCTCACAATTTTTTCTTGTGACTTATTTTCATCACTCTGCAGAAAATTTTTCTAAAAAATATAATTTGCAGTTTCTGGTAAATGAATGCCTTGAAGTTCAAACTAAATCACTATGATCGCAAGTGAGGACAACATACAAGTTAAAACGGTGATCATCATGTAACTGCCAACACAAATAACTTGCTTTAGGTACTTTTCCTTTTAGCTCTTGTGGATGTAATTTGGGCTGCTGATACTTCACATGCAATTTTTTTATCTCAGTTTAGAAAAGTGCCCAGCAAAACTGTGTTCTGGTGATGAATATATATTTTTTAATTTTTATTTTTTTAAATTACAGTTGACACTCAATATTATATTAGTTTCAGGTGTACAGCATAGGGGTTAGACATTTATATAATACTAGTAGCCTGGTGCACGAAATTTGTGCACTGGGGTGGGGAGGGGGGGGGAGGGCCCCTCAGTCTGGCCTTCACCCTCTCCAATCTGAGACCCCTCAGGGAATGTCCAACTATCTGTTTGTGCCCACACTTTTAACAGACAACAGCTCCATTGTTGTTTCTTTCTTATGCTTAAAACCATTGGAATTAGTAGGTATTCAAAGTGTGTATACATTTTGGGGGGACACCCTGTATATCTCTAGTCAGCGGTGAAAGGAACCAACAGCAGATTTGGAAGCCCCAGACAGGGAATCTGCTCACTCCCCACATGTCTCCCCACTTCACTTTCCACCTTTGTGGGCAGCAAGAGAATCAACATTTTCTCTCATTAATTCGGAAAAGCATGTCCTGTCACCCACTGCCTGGCAAGAGTGCGTTAGGCCCCAAGCAAGCGAGGCTCAGTCAGGGCAGCCTTCGCTCATGGGTGCTGGCACCCAAAGTGCACATTCCTCCTCTACAGTCGCCCCGACTATCCCACTGTTTCACTGAAAGGACGGAATTCCTCTCCACCTCTGGGTTCTTGATCTTGAACGCTGACCGAAGGCACCTCAGCGAGGGCCGCCCGCACCCACCAGGTGTGTCTGTCTGCATCTGCTCCCGCCTCAGCACCTGCATTAACCCCCCAGAGGTGATCTCGTAGCTGCACTGGCCTCCGTGGGAACAGGCCATCACCACTCCGCCCTCTCACTGTCATCTCACAGGTGCCCACCCTCAGCACCCAGAACACCCAGACACTCTCCAAAGGACGTGAGCGCATCAGAGGGGATGTGTGCACATCCTGTGGGGGTGTTAGGCATGCCGGGTTGATGGAAGTGCGGTGGAGAGGTGGGAGGAACTTGTGCAAGCCTTGGTTTGCAACTGTTGGAGGTGCAGGAGGGTGACAGTGTGCTGGGGGATGTTCGCATGCCGGGGGTGAAGTACACACCGGAGGCCTCTGGCTTTGCAGATCTGCAAACCCCCGTGGTGCGGCCAGGAGGACGTCAGTCTGGCCCGCCATGGTGGCTGTCCCTGCGATCCTGCACCTTCTGGGCCAGGAGGCAGATCTTGCCAGCCACTCCTGGGCGCTGATGGCCTGCAGGTGCTACTTCAGCTCAGCCTGCAGGCTCCGCTTGGCGGCTCACAGCTGTCACCACCTCCATGTGGGGAGTACAGGCCGCCCTCTGCTGGCCTGCCTCCCCTGTCCAGAGGCTCTCTGCGCTGCTCACCTGCCCAGAGTGACTGGGGCTGGGTGGAAGCCAGGCGTCCTGCCCTGCCCAACCCCGGCCGATCTGCCCCTGTGCGAGCTGCCGCCCTGCCAGGAAGGGTCACGGATCCGGGTCCCGGGACCGCGGACAGCCTCAAGCACTGCCCCCTCCCCCCGGCCCCAGCAGGGTCACAGATCCGTGTCTTGGTCCCGTGGACAGCCTCAAGCGCTGCCCCCACCCACCAGGTCATGGATCTGGGTCCCAGACTGAGGACAGCCTTGCCCGCTGCCACCCACCTTCAGTATGCAAATTAGCCGCCATCTTGTTGCTTCAGGGTGGGGGTCCCCATTGGGGTGCCTGGGCAGCCTGGATGAGGGGATGATGGCTGTTTGCAGCTGGTCACACATCCTTCAGGGTGGGAGTCCCCACTGGGGTGCCTGGCCAGTCTGGGTGAGGGGCCGAGGGCCGTTTTCAGGCTGGCAGGCGACTGAAGTGCCCAACCTCTCCTTTTTTTCTTTTTTCTTTTTATTCTGGGATTTATTTACCTTCTATGGCTGTCACTGGAGCTGAGAGCTGGCTTTAGCTCTGAGGCCCGGCTGCAGCTCTGAGACCTCGGCTGCTGAAAGCAGGGATCTGGGTTTGTTTGGGTTCTATAATTGAAACACTGTTGCGATCCTGCTGGCTGAAGCCCGGCTGGCCGAAAGCAGGTTTCTGGGGTTTGTTTAACTTCTATAATTGCAACATTGTTTCTTAGAGTGCAGCTCAGAGGCCAGCAGCAGCAGGCGGGGAACCTTGGCTTCCTCTATCACTGGAGCAAGCAAGCCTCCTGTTCGCTTCAGCTGCCTGGCTGTCGGCCGCCATCTTGGTTGGCAGTTAATTTGCATATCGCCCTGATTATCCAATGGGAAGCGTGTCGGAGCTACAGTTAATTACCATGTTTGTCTATTATTAGATAGGATATGAAGTGGTCCCCCCAGTAAGTCTAGTAGCCATGTAATACTGCAAAGAGTTATAACAGTATAGTTGACTGTATTCCCTATGATGGACTTTACATGGTGATGAATATTTTTGAAATCAACAGATTAAACCACAAATCAAAATATAAAATGCGTCAAATTATTGGCAAAGTTACTTAACTGAAAAAACTCGCCTAGCCTTTTCTGTCACCTGTATCGCTAAGCGGTTATGAATTTCTCTGCAGGCCAAGGAAATTTCACCTTAAATTACACAGTAGGGGGAGGGGAGAAGAAGAATAGTAATAACACAGCCTGCGCAAATGAGCTACAGTCAACTCTGAATTAAGTAAGTGTTTTCTGAATTACACGACATGTCTGCACTTGGCTGATAACTACAAAATGTTTATTGTACTGCCGCCCTTTACCTTGGAGGAAGAAATTGTTCATATCCTATCACCTCCATGTTATGGATCTTTTGTTAACATTGCTATGGAAACCTACTATTCCTTTCACTAACACACCTGCCCCCATGTGCATATGCAATTACAAATGTAAACACAAGTGGACTTTCCAATTTATAAAAACTTTATTACAAACTCCTACATGCAGACTAAGCATTCAGTATCTTGGTCTCAGTGAGAAACAAAAGTATTAGATTTTCTCTGTGTGAATCACTGGTTTAACCAGAAATCCTTCAACACTTTCCTACCCTGCTACTTATGGTTTTCCACAACTGGGAATGTTTCCATGGATAGTCAGCATTTGCTAGCATGAGATTCTCTGACTCATTGTGCCCATATTATATATTTATTTCCAGTGACAAGGAATGAGAGAATAACCTGTCAGACTCACGTTTTCAATTAAGTAATTTTTTGAACAGGTGATATGAGAAATATTTACATGTTGATTTTATATTTTAAGGCTTATTGTCACAGTTATGCTGTGTTACCTATTATATAGAAACTATTTTAATTTAAAAATATTATAATTGAAAAGGTTAGGTAAAACAAAATAGTGAGACAAATTATATAATTCCTATCATACATAATTAAAAGAATCATCGTAGCAACATAATCACTCCCTCAATCAACCGTAACTAGAATTTATTCTTCCAGAACGTTCCCATCAGATCTCTGTAAGTGAGAGGCAAGTTTGTGAAAAAAAAATGTGTTTTTTTTTTTATTTTGATGGTTCTGAGGCCCTCTCTGAAACAATTCACCACTTTTCCCCCTTGTTTTGCTATTCATAGACTATCATTTTACATCTTATTGCTAAACAAAGAAACACCAAATGAAAACAATAAAGAAAAACAAACCTTGAAACATTCTTTTGATGGTCTGTAGGAAATAGATTGGAAAGAAAAGTACTTAAATTTCTAATTCTTAATTTTAAATAAAATTTCAGTAAAGAATATTTAATTATGGTTCATCAAAATGATGGACTACCATGCTGGTATTAGTTTTAAAAATTAATATTAATGACACAAGAAAATGGTCATAACATAATTAGATCAAAAACAGCAATTTCTAAAACAGAATGTATTTCAAGATCCCTTTCCTGTGGCTGGAAGAATATCCTACAAAATCTTAACAATGATAATTTCTGGGTGCTGGCTTTAAAGTCGGCATTTTTCTATTCAGTCATGAACTTAAGTTCAAAAAAATAATTTCATAAGTAAAAACAGATAGAATCATGCTAAAGCCAAAAGATATAATTGGGACAAGATTTTTTAAAGAATCTATCTACACTAATAAAAGAGAAACATGGTAAATGGCGTACGACCGCTACCCTTTTCATTGGCTAATCAGTGAGATATGCAAATTAACTGTCAGCCAAGATGACAGCCGGCAGCCAGGCAGCTTGAAACTAACATAAGGCTTGCTTGCCTCAGTGACGGAGGATCGTTGGAGGAAACCAACGTTCCCTGCCTGCGGCAGCAGGCCTCTGAGCGGGCTTTTTAAGAAACATTGTAACAAATACCACAGGACTTCAGCCAGCAGAATCGCAACATTGTAATCAAAGGCCAGAAACCTACTTTCAGCCGCGGAGGCCTAAGAGCTGGAGCAAAGCCTCAAGGTAAAGCTGGCCCAGAATAAAAAAAAAAAAAAAAGAAAAAAAGGAGTGGTTGGGAACTTCAGTCACTCCCAACCTGAAAACTGCCCTCAGCCCCTGACCCAGACTGGCCAGGCACCCCAGTGGGGACCCCCACCATGATCCAGGACACCCTTCAGGGAAAACCAGCCGGCCCCACCCATGCATCACGCCTCTACCCTATATAGTAAAAGGGTAATATGCCTCCCAGCACTGGGATCAGCGTGACAGGGGGCAGTGCCCAAACCCCCTGACCGCCCTGCAGCTCTGTGTGTGACAGGGGGTGGGGCCCCAACCCCCTGAGCAGCCCTGCCCTGTGCCTGATAGGGGGGAGCTCCCCAACCCCCCCACCCACGGACCCTGCTCTGTGTGCGATGGGGTAGAGCCATAACCTCCCCATCGGCCCTGCCCTGAGTGTGAGAGTGGGGGCGCCCCAACCCCCTGATCGGCCCTGCTCTGTGGGTGATAGTGGGCGGTGCCCCAACCCCCTGATGGGCCCTGCTCTGTGTGTGACAGGGGCAGCGCCCCAACCCCCTGATTGGCCCTGCTCTGTGCATGACAGGGAGTGGCGCCGCAACCTCCCCATCGACCCTGCCTTGAGTGTGACAGGGGACGGTACCCCAGCCCCCCAATCGGCCCTACCCTGAGCGTGACTGAGGGTGGCATCACAACCTCCCAATCTGCCCTGCTCTGTGCATGACGGGGCGGCGGCCCAACTCCCCAATCAGCCCTGCTCTGAGCCTGACCAGGGGCTGCACCTAGGGATTGGGCCTGCCCTCTGCCACCTGGGAGCAGGCCTAAGCCAGCAGGTCGTTATCTCCTGAGGTGTCCCAGACTGCGAGAGGGCACAGGCCAGGCTGAGGGGTCTCCCCCTCCCCCCCGAGTGCACAAATTTTTGTGCACCGGGCCTCTAGTTTATATATATAAGCCTAAGCGGCCGGCCAACCAGCCAACCAGCTGGTGGCTATGACATGCACTGACCACCAGGGGGCAGACGCTCAATGCAGGAGCGGAAACCACAGGCATGGAAACATGGAACAGACTGATGAATCTCAGAGGCAAGGGTGGAGGGGGGAGGGTGGGAAAAGATTAACCAAAGATCTTATATGCATACTAGAAGCCTGGTGCACAGGATCAGCCACAAGATGGCATAGGCCAGGCTGAGGGACTGGTGTACGAATCCATGCACAGGGCCTCTAGTAAATTAAATAAATGAGAAAAGGGCACTGCTCTCAATTTTTCTACAGAAATGAGGTTAAAGCAGTAATTGTATCTTTAATCTACCATGGAAAATAACTGAGGGATGACAATATTGGTATTCACTTCAAAACCAATTATTCAATTTTTTTCCTTTTTCCCTCCAGAACTCAACATGATGGGTTGTTTTCAGACTATTATCTCTCTTTCATCCAAGTTAGCACTAGTGGTGCAGACCACCTGCTCCATGCAATTACCTTAAGCACACTCTCAGTGTCTCCTGATTCAAATGACCTATTTCTTGGTGAAATAAGATGTCACTTAACTTTGGCTGTGAAATATGCTCTCAACTCTAAATTACTGATTCACAGGAGACAAATGCTCCTGGATCAATCTGAAGCTCTGATCTCTCTCAATGGGCCCATCAGAATTCTATCCCTAAGGCTCAACAAGAGAGCAATCTGCAGATTAACAGATAGAAATGAAATGACTATGTAGGTCCGAAAACCAGACAAATGGAAAACCTGAAGAAGAGTTCTAAAAATCTCATTCAGATAAACCTAAAAAGTGAATTCATTTTGCTTTTTTTTAGGTATAAAACAAATATTCAGATTCTACCATTAGGTGAGCACATTGTTTGTCAAATACCTGTAATGACTTTATATTCATCAATTAACACTTTTTCTTGATTCCCTTCCCCAATACATATATTTACCATGAGGGGGCAGATGCTTCAACAAGTAGGTTAGCTTGATGCTGGGGTCCAGCCAATCAGGACTGAGAGAGAGATGGGCCAGACATGCCCTGGAGCCCTCCCACAGTTCCTCCCCAGCTGGCCAACCTCCTGTGTCCCGCCCTGGCCCCAATAGTGCACCAATGGGGTCCCTTGGCTTGGTCTGTGCCCTCTTGCAATCCAGGGCCCCTAGGGGGATGTCAGAGAACCAACCAGTTTCGGCCTGATCCCTCAGGGATAAAAGGCTAAAATGCAAATCAACCAAAGGATGGAACAATCGATTGCTATGATGCACACTGACCACCAGGGGGCAGACCCTCAATGCAGGAGCTGCCCCCTGGTGGTCAGTGCACTTCCACAGGAGGAGGGCAGCTCAGCCAGAAGCTGGGCTCACAACTGGTGAGCGCAGCGGTAGTGGTGGGAGACTCTCCCACCTCCATGGCAGTTGGACATCCCCTGAGGGCTCCCAGACTGCAAGATGGTGCAGGCCGGGCTGAGGGACCCCCACCGAGTGCACAAATTTCATGCACTGGGCCTCTAGTATATTTATAAATACTCATGAACTTTTAAGTTTCACGGTTAGACATAAGTCCCAACTATCAAACATATAAAATAAGTATTAGCTTTTACTTAAATAATTTTTATAGGATGTAAGCTGGAGCCCTCAAGGCATGAAGATTTCTCCTCCTTGATTCCCTTTTGCATCTGGCTCTGTTGGCCACTCCCTTTGTCATGAAACTAGCCAGCTCCCTTAAGATTGGGCACTGACGTCCCTCTTCTCCTTCCCTGTCCATTCACTCCATTTGCTCTTTATTTCTGCCAGTCATTTAAATAGAAGTGGCTCCCTTTTCCATATATATATATATATATATATATATATATATATATATATATATATATATATATATCTTCCTCTCCTTTCTCTTTCCTCTTTTGTCTTTTGAATCCCTTCCCCTCCCCTCTCCTTTTTTCTCATTTCTTTTCTTTTTTGACTTCCTTTTTACCCCAATATTTCCCTATACTTTTATTTCCTTCCATGGAGAGATTGTTATCTACAAGTCTCCAAATTTATTTCTCTAGTCCTGGTCAAAAAAGAAAGAAAGAAAAAGAGGAAGAGACATATACAAAAGTCATTTATTCAAATTGAAATGTACATGAAAGGATTTTTTTTTTTTTTTGGCCTACAATTAAGATCTTAATTAGGACAAGAAACAGAGTGGAAAGTTCTTTGAATTTTCACACAGTGTCCTCCTTTTATTCCAGCTAAGATTTTTCCTAAATCAGCATTTGCCAAGTACTCCAAAAAATACTTGTTCTGCAAGGTAGTCCTGGACAAGAGTCCAATTGACAAGTTAATTGAAAAAAGCTATATACCATATACGCCTAATGAATTTCAATAAACATTAACATCATAGATATTGAAAAATATTAGAGGAGATAAATGTATCTGTATTTAACCCAGTATTATACAAACTTATTTGACCATACAACCTTTTTTTATAAGTAAACTAATGTTCATGAACATCCCTTTGGCCAAAGCAGGGCCTCTTAACTATCCTCTCCTTTAAGCAACACCCAGCTTCAATCCACTCTACACTTCCGCCAGGATTTTCCATTCAAAACTTAAAGCACATCTCAAAATTCCTCTGCGTAAAACAATCCAGTGACATTAGATTGTGTGCCAGATAATATCCACAGTCTGAGTAGAACACAGAAGGATTTTTAGTAATTCTATATTCAATCTACTTTCTGCTCACATCTTTTGACACTATCTCCTCTTCATTTAACACTCTAATAATCACCAAATTGCTTGAAATCTGGGAGATAGCTACTTAGTCCTGTTTGTTCCACTCCCTATTCCTGGTATGCTTTCTCATATTTCTGGATAGTTTACAGATCTGCTCCATTAGAACAGGTTTTATTGATCATTTTACCCTTTATTCAATTAAGTTAATTGTTCCTTTGTATTTTCATACACTCTGTAAATACCTCTAGGAACATATTAATCCCACTGAACTTACTGCATCTGGAAAATTTTAAGCCTGTATAACTGCACTGTATAATGTGGTAGGATGGGCCACAAAGTGACGTTTGAGCACATGAAATGTGGATAGTCTGAACTGAGATACACTTTATACATAAAATACACATGGAATATTGAAGACTGAAGTAAATATATTTATGTAATTAAACTTTAATTATATGTTGAAATGCTAGTATACTGGATATATTTGATTAAATAAATATGTTATTAAATTAATTTTGCTTGTTTTTTCATTTGGGGTATTACTAGAAAAATTGAAATCACAGACATGCTTGCATTCATGGACTACATTGCTGTATATTGCACAGCATTGTTCTAGAGGGATGGCGACCTCTCTTATCATCACAGTACCTAGCAGTTACTTGTAGTTGATACTCAGCATATGCTTCTTGAATAAATGTCATTTATTAGCACAGTAAAAACAAAGTTAGAGAAAGTTCCCAAAATTCTAAAGTTGTAGATTTTATGTGCATAGTATATGTGACTATTCCATAATAGTGTATACATGTTGCACGTTGATATTAAAGTATCATTATTTTGCTATTTCATTGAAGACCCCAGAAAATAATTTCACCACACAATATAACTTAAAGGTTCACCACATGTTAATATTAGTTGAAAAAGCATACCTAAAAAACACACCATCGTGAGTATTATGATATCACATTTTTACAGATTTCTAATATTAAGGTATTTCCCCCCTAGAAAATCCAAATGTCTGGAATAAAACTTCAGACATCCTATTGTTACCCTGGCATCATAGTAACAAAAATATTCCTTTCTCAGATGGAAAGAAAAGAGAAGGGAGAGGAAAGGAGTGAAAAGCTAGAGATGATAATGATCCCTATAAATAACATCACAGCCTCCACAACGTCCTATGGAATCCATGCTACTGTACTTTGATGGGGGCAGATAAGAAATCTCAGTTGTAAGGCTGCTCAAGCCCTCTGTCACTTTCAGTCAGATAATTTCTTCCAGGAATCATTTTGAGGACACAATCCTTGACAGAAATGAAGTAAAGACTCTGGTCTAAGACTGGATAGAAAATCAAACCCACACGATTTTTTATCTTAGCTGAACCTCTCTGTGTAACCTTGAGAGAACTGCTTACTGTCTGTGTCTTAGGGTATGGCAGAATTAAAGAAATAATTCTGAAAATTTCTGTGTATTGTAATTGGAACAACCTAATGCTAAGGGTGATTATCTCCAAAATTTTAATCTATATCAAAATTGTTTTCATCAAGGCACATATTATATTCCTTTTCTTCAGCTAAAAATCCAATAGTTATTTCATTAACAGATGTAGATGCCATTTACAGATTTAATAGCTGGAAAAATATTCTGTAATTACTTGCTCTGTTCCTGGGTTTTCTCTATGTATTCTCTATGTATAGCCACATTTTCTCCATATAGAACAGAATGTAAATTCCTGTTTTAGCCACTTATACTGTTTCCAAATAATGTGAAAAACAAGCAGAATGAGCTACTACTTACAAAATGGTTTCACCTGAATTTAAAATGTATCTATTGATTTTTAGAGAGAAAGGATGGGAGAAGTTTATATATAGAGAAATATTGATGAGAAAGAAACATCATCCATCAGCTGCCTCCTGCATGGCCCCTACTGGGGACTGAGTCCCCAACCCAGGCATGTGCCCTGACAGGAATCAAACTGGTGACCTACGGTTCCTAGGTTGAAACTCAACCATGGAAGCCACACTAGCTGGGCTCACCTGAATTTAAAAGCAAAGTTTTTTGTTTGTTTCCCCATATATGTCTTAAAGATTTTGTTTTGCAATAACCCATTTATGAGATAAATGTATTTTTTTAAAATTAATACTGGTTTATTTCCCTAACTGAGCAATAAACACTCCTGCACTTGGGAGTTCACATGTGGGCAGCCACAGACTGACACCTTCATGACTGGGAGCACCAGTGGTGAGGGGACTAAAGCTCATAAGCAGCTTAGCGAGGGTGATGAATCCTCAATGAAAATCAAATTTGCCTACACAAATTGTTAGAAAAGAGACATATACTCAAACAATCAGTATAGACTCACATCCTATAATTTATTGATATTTTCATACATGCCCCTAAATTATAGTGTAATATAAAAATAGGAAGGAAGAAGACAATCAAAATAAATATGATGGCAATTTCCTTTTATTCATGAAGTTGTTCTATCAAGGGCAGCTGAATGCAATAAGCAACCATGCTATCCCTAGATTTATTTGTTTCAGTAATGCAGTTATAATTTCAGGTTTATACATTATGAGAATAGAAGAAATTATGACATGGACATAGTATTAGTCAAATATTTGTCTAAGGCTGTGGTTGAAGCTATGAAATTCATCTATGTATTTAGCCAACAAATATTTATTAACTGCCTTTACTATGACAGGTACTGGCCCAGGTGCTGGGCTGACACCCATACCCTCAGAAGCTTAGAGGGAAGTGGAGGACACAGAAGGCAGGGGCTGCAGCACAGAGGAATAGATACTCCACAGCAGGAAGCAAGGACAGGTCCTAGATATTACATTGGAGCAACACCTGACAGAGTCTTGGGCTTATGGATCTTTTTTTTATGAAGAAATGCATCAAGCTAAGATCTGAAGGGTCTGCAGGGATACTGAAGGTACGGAATCTGAGGAGGAGCAGTTAGAAAGGCCTGGGTTTGGGTTATTGGAACCCAGAGGTTTTTAAATTGCTTAAACTTGGTACAGGAGGGATATTCAATCTCTCTCTCTCTCTCTCTCTCTCTCTCTCTCTCTCTATATATATATATATATATATATATATATATATATATATATATATGGCTAAATGACCAACTGTCCATCTGTCTGACCAGCCAGTACATATGACGTGCACTGGCAATTTAAAAATAAACATTGACTCACGCAGGCACAATACATATAAAGCTCTCACTGGTGCCAATCACACACGTGTTTTAATTTTATAATGCTATATTATATATACTATTTTGACATGCAATTTTTTGCAGTAACATAATTACCACACAAATCTTTCTTCTAATTAATTTCCTTTCAATGTGCACGAATCCGTGCACCAGGCCACTAGTAAGAGATAAAGTTGGAGAAATGAATAGCTGTTATTTCATGGAATGAATGCTGAAGGAGAAAAACAAACCTCACTTTAAAAAATTATTTTGTCATATGGAGAAAAGTTTGGAGGGCCACGATTAGAAGAATCACAATAACTTAGGAGACTATAAGAGTTATCTAGGAGGGAGGGTAAAGGTGAAGACATGAAGACAGTATGTGGAAAAGAGTCAAAAGTGCAATTTTTCAAGACTTGGTAATTATTAGAAGTGACAAGAATTTGGTAAGAAGAGAGAAATCAAGAATGACAGCAAGATTTCAGGTCTGAATAAAGTAGTGGGTGGGGTTTAGTTCATGGAGCTGGGAACACAGTGGGAGGAGTACACCATGATGAGGAGGAATGGGGTGTTGGAGTCAGCATTGCCATTGAGGTTCACATCGGGATCCCCAGAGTTCTAGACTGAATATATCTGCATATTGATTTCTTAAATCATGGGGCATCTGGCAACGGCCAAGTTCTCAAAGTTATATTCATCCTGTGTGCAACCCAGGTAGTGCAATGATTTATTATCTATTATTTCAGGATACCATGTCTGAACTTTTACTCATTCAACATTTGATTGGATATTCTAAAAAAAAAATCCTTAATATTAGAAATTTTACAAATGGGACAACATACTCATGCTACTCTTAAAATGCTTTAAAATAATGTTGTTATTTTTTAACTAACATTAACATGTGGCAAAGCATTACCTTTTAGGATATGTGTTGTGGGTAATTATTTTCTGGGAATTTCAATAAAATAGCTAAGTAAAGATAGTTTATATCAAAGCCATTTTGTCTTTAATATGCAGCATATATGCAATGTTTATGGAATATTCTCATATATTACATAGACGAAAACTCTACTATTTCAAAATTTTAGAATTTTCTCTAACTTTGATTTTACTTCCCAATAAATGACTCAGTTTAAAGCATTAATTGTAGCTTAGACATTAGATTCACATAACACAAAATAAGGGAGGGCGAACCAGCAAGAACATATATAGGTGGCAAAGCAAGGTTAAATATATAAACTGCATGTCTGCAGGGCATGGAAGTAGAACTACACAACCCATCTCCCGCCGTAGTTTTCCTTCCTTTGACTCATTAATTCTGCTCATGACCAGGCTGCTTCTTGCTTAGATTTTATGGCCTCCTAAGCCTCTGTTGTCATTTCAGATCTTGTTAGTAAATCTAAGAATGATGTCAAATTTACCTTTTCCTTTATTTCTAAGGAATTTAGTTTCTGTTACTTGATTTTGGTGGCAATCATGCTTGATCTTTAAAAAAATAACCTGGTACTTCCCCAGAAAACACTTGGACTTTTTGTCTTTCTCTTCTGACTCTTTGATTCTACTACTCTCTTCCAAAAAAGTGGTATAGGACTGGTATACCATTTCCATCTGTGGGCACCAGGCACCCAGCACTTCGGTCGTCTGGCTTACCCAGTGGTGAAGGCTCAGCTTCCTTTGTGGTGAGCCAACCTCCCTGACACTCAGCTGTGCCAAAGGCAATGCTACTGCCCAAGCCCCATGGTTTACCAGGGGGTGTCAGTCAAGGGAACTTGGGCTTTTCTCTCTTCTTTACCCAACTGCAAAAAGGTCTTGAAAAAACACACACAATGGAATGAGGAGTCATTGCTGATTTTTATCTTTACCAAGGCAAGATGGAGCCCATGTGAAAATAAAGGTGAGGCTCTCACCCAGTGGTCAGCAAACTGTGGCTCGCGAGCCACATGTGGCTCTTTGGCCCCTTGAGTGTGGCTCTTCCACAAAATACCATATGCGGGCGCGCACGTACAGTGCAATTGAAACTTCGTGGCCCATGTGCAGTAGTTGGTTTTCAGCCTGGGCGAGTCTATTTTGAAGAAGTGGCATTAGAAGAAGTGGGGGGTGTCGGTCGGTCGGTCGGGCGACGGGAGACATGGTGCAGGCGGACCCGCGGGATACACAGGGTAGGGGAGGCGCACGTGATTCATGCACGAGTTGAGTGAGCCAGTCAGTCAGCAGTCTCATTGTGCAGTGGTTAGTGCTAGTCGCATCCGCAAATCGCATGCGGGTGACAAAAGATAGACGAAACAAGTATACAAGACGAGTGTGGATGGGAGAGTTGGAAGGGGTCGACCTCAGCGAATGTACCTCAATCAGATTGAGGACGTTTTTAGCAAAAGCCAATTTAGGAGTACCCTAATTAAGTTAATAACAATGTAGCTACCTATATAGTTTAAGTTTAAAAAATTTGGCTCTCAAAGGACATTTCAATTGTTATACTGTTGATATTTGGCTCTGTTGACTAATGAGTTTGACGACCACTGCTCTAACCAAATGCATGAGTGTTGTTTATCCTGTGGTTCTTATATCAATTAATGATTACTCTCGGTGGGCTCTCTTCCACTCTTAATGAACTACCTTGTGTAAGGATGTGTCAATTAACTATCACCCCTCTCAATCCCCTCCTTTCTAGTCTTCTGTCTTGGCCCAATTTTGGTCCCATTATTTTGGAAACAGACAATAGTGTTGTTTTCCAGCAGCTCAGCTTTTCAGCCTGGACCCTCCTTTCTATCCATACAACCTTCAATGACTCCACCTTACTGGTTACTAAAGTTCAACCTTCTCCTTCAAGGACTTACTTACAATGCCTCTAAGCTATCTACTTGACCTAATCATTTAGGAAATATCTCCATTTGCCTCATGCACAAGTCACTGGACCACTCGCCACTCTCCACATGGCTGTAAACAGTTTACCTGCACTTCTACTTCCTCTGCCGGAAATGCCTTTCCCCAGATTCTCAGCCTACCCAAACCCTATTCTGGCTTCACATCAAATGCTGCTATTCCATAAACCCATTCACAATGCATGTAGTAGAAATTAATTGTTGTTTTTGTTTCTTTAAATCTGGGCTCCCAAAGCTTTTGGTAATGTCTTTACAATGTGTGGCGTGTGTGTGTGTGTGTGTGTGTGTGTGTGTGTGAATTTAGCAGCAAACCTTTGAACCTAACTATTGTAACATTTCCTCTTTTGCCTATTTGTGAGTAATTCTGAAGGTCCATGACATGTATTATTTATGGTTTTGCCTAAGTACTGAATTGCCCACTGTGGGAGGACATGCTGGACTAGTTATGACTTCATTTGTGTCCCAAAATCCAGCAGCTATGTTCTTTAAACAAGATCAAATATAATTTTGGGGGGAAATTATATGCTGTAGTAATATCCTTAAATTGTGAAAAAGATATATTCCTTAGCAAATATAAAAGTTATTTAACCTTTATTGAGAGCTTAGCATTTGCTGAGGACTCTTCTATGCACATTATATGTATTGTAGCATTTAATTCTCACAACAATTTGTATGTTAGCTGCTACTGAAATACTCAATTTATATATAAGAAAAATATGGAAAAGAAGCACAAAACTACTAATTGCAGAGACAGGATTTGAACCAAGGCCATATTACTCTACAGTTTGCACCTTTAACCAATACACTCTGCTGTCTATCTGCTGGCAGATATGAATGGACTACTGTAGATGTACCACAGTACACCTGTACAGGTATATTATATATCTCTACCTCTCTTGGAAACAGAGACCATGCCTTTTGATATGTCTCATCAATAGTGCCCAGCATTGTTCCTCATGGATAATGTACTCTAGTACTAACAATATGTTCACTACAATGTTGAACTTCAATACTTCTCTTCAACCCAGAAAAATATCTCATTCACTTAGAACCATTTGTGAGAAACAGAGTTAAAGTATATTTGAAATACCTCCAGGCCACCTCAGTCCCTAGTACCATAAAGTATTTAAATTTTCAATTTTGACCCATTTCTATTTAGGTAATTTTGATTTTATGGAAAAAAGGTATAGTTATTTTTAAAGCCTATATTATGAGAATTTATATATGTATTTATTTCATTCTATACAGGCTAAAATGTATTTCATTAGCATTCAAGTTAAGGCACAGGCAGGTGGTGTGACCAAATACCATAACCAGCATGTGCTTGATTAAAACACTGGGACACTTCTAGAATGTCAGAAGTAGCAGGGAAATCAGTAATAAAAAGATTCTAATGAAATAAATGCAGGCTATGGAGGCCATAGTCCACTAACAGAAACATGACTCCTAAATGCAGCCTATTTTTTTTCTTTTTAAACAAACTGTAAATATATTGCCCCTGGTTTTAAATTATCTACTTCATTAAATTAAGAAATTATTTTTTCATTACTACCAAGTGTCTCTTCATCAGGAATAATGTGCCCAACTGCCAAATGTCAAGGTCTAAATGCTTAAACTTCATCTACTGGAGGAAGAAAAATCACTTAAGGTTAGCAGGTCCCAGGGTCTGTAAGATCACTCAGTGTTTTGCGTATGTAGCTCAACAAACAAATGTCTCACTGAGCATCATTGGTATTTTTTGGCTTGAAGATACTCTCAGTGCAAGGCAAATGGAATGAGCATAATGAATTGTACTTTACTATATGAAAATGACCAACACAACTTGAAAAATTTTTAAGCTGTTCAGTAAGCTACGCATTTTCATCCAAAGTGTTCAGTGTTAATGAATTATCTTCAATATTCTCTGAGTTGCAGATAGATACTCAATCATCTTCAAGCTGGACAGCACAAACGAAGACCTCTTCTTCAAGCCAAAACATGGGCGTTTGGGTGGAGTCTACAAACCTAAATGGGGTTCCCATTTAAAATTCTGGGTCTGTGCAGGCCCTTGTAGGCTTAGAGGAAGCAAACTTTACTCCTATAGGAAATAGCGGGCCACGTGCACTTTAACAACCTAAACTAGATTGATATCACAAAATCAAGGCCTCCATAATGGTATTTTTGACATTTTTATTTTTAATTCTGCCTTTCCAAGACTGGGGACTTATGAAAGCTCCTTCTTATTTATGAATTTATTCTTTAACCTTTAAAATTTGAAAAAAAAAATAATTTTTATACATCCTTTGTCTTATATTTTAAGACACAAAAGCCTCTCACACAGAAGACTTTAATTTTAGAAAAGACATTTATTTTAATACTAGGGGCCCGGTGCACGAAATTCGTGCACTGGGTGTGTGTGTGTGTGTGTGTGTGTGTGTGTGTGTGTGGCGGGGAGTGTCCCTCAGCCCAGCCTGCCCCCTCTCACATACTGGGAGCCCTCAGGCGTTGACCCCCATCACCCTCCAATCGCCCCATCTCCCTCTGATCGCTTGCTCCACCCCCCGCCCAAGCCTGACGCCTCTGACCCAGGCTTCAGGCCTGTTCAAGGGGACCATCATATCCCCCCAATCCCCGGCTCCGCCCCCCACCCAGGCCTGATGCCTTGGCCAGAGGAGTTGACCCTCATCACCCTCCGATCACCAATCACCGGATCGGCCCCTTGACCAGGCCTGAGGCCTCCGGCAGAGGTGTCAGGCCTGGGCAGGGGACCCCCAGCTCCCCACGGTTGCAGGCTCCGCCCCTGCCCAGGCCTAAGGCCTCTAGCCTAGGCGTCTGGCCCGGGCAGCGGGGACCCGCAGCTGCAGCGGCCCCACGATCGTGGGCTTCGCTTTAGGCCCAGGCAAGGGACCCCTAGCTCCTGGGACTGCCAGCTTCAACCGTGCCCAGCTCCCATTGCTGGCTCCACCCCTACTTCCTGCTATCACTGGCCAGGGCGGAAAAGGCACCTGATTCTCCGATCATGGCTGGGGGGCAGGGCAAAGGCGGCCCCAGGGCTGCCTTTGCCCTGCCCCCCAGCTCTTAGCTCCCCCCTGGGTTTCTGATCACTGTCAGTGGCAGGGGGCTTCTTCCTGCTTTCCCTTTCGCCTCCCTGCATTGTGCCTACATATGCAAATTAACCGCCATCTTGTTGGCAGTTAACTGCCAATCTTAGTTGGCAGTTAATTTGCATATAGCCCTGATTAGCCAATGAAAAGGGTATCGTCGTACGCCAATTACCATTTTTCTCTTTTATTAGATAGGATAAGCCAAGTGTAAGTTACAGCAGTTACTCAGGCTGCCATTTACATCACTTCTCTGAAGTTAACTGTTGTGGTATGATGCAGGCTTGATTTTTGAAGGAGCTACTACAAATGTTATTCATTCCAAGAATGGATTATTTGAATGAGATGGTTGTGACAGATGCTGTCTTATTAAATCCTACTATTGAAGGGGAAAATTAAAAAAGTTTTCTATGCCCCCTTTGAGATCTTATTCACATAGCATATGCCTATAATGTTAATTTGAAAAGGCTACCCCCAAATTTACATTTCAAACAAGCTGAGAGGAGATTGTCAATCTATGGTGAGCATTAGGGAAATACTAGCAAGTATATTCAGACTCACTTAAAACAAAAACACAATTTGATTGTTTTCATGATTTGGCCACCGTGAATAATGCTGCAATGAACATAAGGGTATATATACCTTTATGAATAAACTAGTAGCCTGGTGCATAAAATTCATGCATGAGGGTGGGAGTGTCCCTCAGCCTGGCCTGCACCCTCTCCAATCTGATATCCCTCTTGCAATCTGGGACCACTGGCTCCTAACCGCTCATCTGCCTGCCTGCCTGATCACCCCTAACCACTCTGCCTGCTAGCCTGATTACCCCCAACTGCCCCCCCTGCCGGCCTGCTTGCCCCCAACTGCCCTGTCTTGCCAGCCTGCTTGCCTCCAGCTGCCCCCCCTGCCAGCCTGCTGTCCCCCCTGCCAGCCTGCTCGCCCCCATCTGTCCCCCATGCTGGCCTGCTCATCCCCAACTGCCCCTCTCTGCTGGCCTGCTCTCCCCCAACTGCCCTCTCCTGCTGGCCTGATCACTCCCACCTTCCCTCCCCTGCCAGCCTGATCGCCCCTAACCACCTCTGCCTTGGCCCCACCACCATGCCTTTATTGTACAGAAGGACATCTGGAAGGTCTCCTGGTCTAATTAGCATATTACCCTTTTATTAGTATAGATAATGGAATACTACTCAGCCATAAGAAAAGATGAAATAATGCCATTTGTGACAACATGGATGAATCTCGAGAAATTATGCTAAATGAAATGTCAGATGGAAAAGTCAAGAACCGTATGATACACTCATATGTGGGATATAAGACTGAAAGCTACAAATGAAACAAGACTAGCAAATAAAAACTCATAGACACAGATAACAGGATGGTGATTACCAGAAAGAAAGGGAGGGTTTAGGGGGAGAGGTACTAAAGGGCAAAGAGGGGCATATATATGATGATGAAAGGAGATTGGACTTTAGGTGGTGAACACACAATGCAATATACAGATGAGGTATCATAGAATTGTACACACGAAGTCTATATAAGTTTATTAACCAATGTCATTCCAATATATTAAATAAAAATTTTAAAAAAGAGCAATCTTTAAAGGAAATATAAAAAGGAACAGGCTAGGAGGGATAGGCTATATTATAGCATAGAGAATAGTTTTGGGGAAAAGTTAATGAAAGACATCAGGCAGAAACTATCTTTAAATGCTGCCAAACCACAACAAAATGAAAACAAATACATGTCCCCAGTGAAAGACTCTGGGAGACAGACACAAAACAGAGGTGACACTGAGCCTTGTAAGAACAACCCAGTGCATGTCGTCTAAATCTTGACCTGTCAAGCAGACTATTACAAGAAAGTAATTAGGTCAGCTGTCTAGGGATGAGCAGTGACTTTTTTCCTTTTATGGCAGTGGTTCTCAACCTTCCTAATGCCACGACCCTTTAATACAGTTCCTCATGTTGTGGTGACCCCCAATTTCATTGTTACAAATTGAACATAATTAAAGCATAGTTATTAATCACAAAACAATATGTAATTATATATGTGTTTTCTGATGGTCTTAGGCGACCCCTGTGAAAGGGTCCTTCGACCCCCAAAGGGGTCGGGACCCACAGGTTGAGAACCGCTGTTTTATGGTTATTGGCAGCTGTATTGAACTTCTGCCTAAAACCGCTCATTGCTTTCTCCATGTGTAACAGGTGTAAGTAGAAAGATTTTTATAAGTTCGTTTTTACTACAGAGCCTCCACTAACCAGATGTTACATAAAGACACTCTTTTTCTTAGAATGTGTTTTGTCCCTTTAACAAGCATAACCCGGGGAATTTTTGAAAATCAGATTCTCAAATCTTGTTGCCAGAATTTCTAATTGAATAGGGAGTGGTGGTGCCTAGAGGTGGTTGGGGCTTTTGGTCTCCACGATCCACATCACTTTCCTCATGTCTCCCCAAATAAAATAATAAGAAGTAAAATCACAACTCATACATGCATTTTGAAATATGAACCATTAGAATAGGTTGTTATTTTTATTGAAATAAAACAGACCCCAGGTAAAACCAGTGTCATGTTAATGCACACTCACCACAAGGACCCTTAAGTGGGTTCATCCTTCCCTTCTCTTCTGATTTTTCAACCAGATCACTGAGTCCTTGCCCCTCTCCCCAATAGAAATTCTAGATCAGCCAGTGTAAGTAGGTCTGGTGCAGGGCCCAGATCTTCACATTTAAAGAAAACGCTCCAGGTAATTCTGAGGTAGATTCTGTTATTCATTTTAACCTTTAATCAGTTCACTGGCAGCCACCTGCTAAGCATGGAATGTTAAATAGAGTTACAGTTTAGTCTATAAAATAAGATTTTTAAAACTGAATTGAATAGCAGCTTCCTCCTATCCCCCCATAGGTGGGAACCTGGCACTAAGGGTGCCAAGCTACAGGAGAAATGCTATAGGACCCTTGTATGAACAACCCACTGCCTCCAGAGGAAAAATAAATTCATGCTTCTGTCCTTGACCAGAGAGGTGTGTCATCTCTACGTGTATAGCAAAAGCAAGAAATGTGTATATTCTGTATGTATACAGAACCCAGTTATTTAGTGGAAGCCACTTGGACAATATTAAAAAGTCACAGATTTCTCAAAAGAGATAGTTTTACAGACCCAGAGCTACTGTAGTTCCTTATCTCTACCATGGCCTACAGAGCAACTTCAGGAGCTGGTCCTGGAGTTCCTCATTCTCCATAGTCTTGACCAAATACTAGATTGGGGTATTTGTGGGCTATCCCATTAGGCCAGTTTTATTTAGACCAGATCTGTCTAATAGTGTATTTACTGAAACTGGCCAACAGCTGTCTGTTGTCCCGTATACTAGTAGCTGTCCATTTTGAGGAATCCTGCCATCTGGACTTCATGGCATCTGACCTGCTCAGTCCCCGACTCTGTGCCTTCACTGAAATGAGCCATGTACCCAGCTTCTGCAGGGTGTCTCAGTTACTCAGATTGATTTATAGATTACCTAAAGAGACTGCCACTTATCAAAGGAAAAATTTATTCCGAGCTGAGCTCAATGACTAAAACTTCATAAACAGTAAATCTATTAAGTCATAAATTTTATGCTATGCATATTTTACTGCAATTAAAAAAGAAAAGTTTCACTATCACGCATTTGTTTTGCAAAATTTAATTGTTCTAAATTCTCTTCTTAATTTTTTTTCTGGATTAGTCTATAAATGCTGTGAATTTTTTCTGCAAGCTATTAACTGAAAGGATGCTTTCTTTTTAAAGCTGTGAAAATTGATAATAAAACAACTAAAGGCATTTTTCCCTTCTTTTTTGCCTTCAGCAGAAAAAAATCCTCATTTGAACAATAATTCAGGCAAATTAAATGAAAGTCTCTCTGTGGTCTTCAGGCTAGTCAGATCAACAAGGTCATCTAAACCGGTCATAATCCCATTGGAAATAGTCAACAAAATGTTTAGGGTTAATTTTTTATATTGTGTCTCAGCTCCAGAGCTTATCAGTTGAACTGAGAACATAATTTTGAGCTGTTTTGACATTGTACCTACTGGTTTTCTGTGACATTTTTTTTTAATGGGGAAGAAATCCTGAAAGTAAAGGTAGCATTGAAATAATATGTACACATGAGGATATCTGCCTCCTAATTCAAAGGCAAAACATCACACATAAATATAACTGAACAAATATTTAATTTACATTCAGAGTGGGTCTTTAATATATCCTCAAACTGGATTATTAGCAGTTAAGTGAATCTCAATTTTATGAAAGGCAGCCTGATGCTACTGGGAGAATGTGCATCTTCTATCCTTATCATTTTACTCATAACTAACTTTATGCTTTGGATGACTTGTTCTCAACATCCTTGTTATACAAAGGATAGAATAAGAAGCAAGTGATATATGTGGCTTTATGTTATACTAATGCCTGTTACCCGGTTATGACCAAAGATATCACAATTAGAGAAACTACAAAATTATTCTACCAGGTGTTACAAAATTGCTGACTTTTCTAAGACTTCCGGACAGTCATAGATTCACAGAATGTCACATTGTGTGGTCTGTAGTAGAGGTTCTGCACTGCACTTAGAGATGACAGACATAGCCCATGCTGATCAAGAGGACATCTCAGATCCTCTGCAGACTACTTACTATACCGCCCAGTCATGAATGGATGAGTCAGCCTTTAACAGGAGCAGTTGGAAGTGATGGTGAGTTAAGTCCCTAAACACCCCCTGTGCTGTGCATAATGCCATCAAAGAAAATAATAGACAAACTAACAAGCAAGCCCACCTTTACAAAGAAAGTGTTTTGAAAAGGAATAAAGGAGAACACCTACATACAAAAATCTCTATATATAAAAGCCCAGTGACTGAACAGCAGAACAATCAGAATGACCAGTCAACCAGTCGCTATGACGTGCACTGACCACCAGGGGGCAGACGCTCAATGCAGGAGCTTCCCCCTGGTGGTCAGTGTGCTCCCACATTGGGAGCACTGCTCAGCTGACCAGGATGAGCAGCGCTCCCACAGCGGGCTGATCCCTGCAGACCATGACCCCAACCAGTGCACGAATCCGTGCACCGGGCCTCTAGTATAGTAATAATATTATATGCTATTTCTGTAGTATTTTCCAGGAAGTAGTTTACAACATGTATTATTTAACAAAAATCTTATGATCAAGGTACTTTTATTATGCTATATTACAGATTGGGAAACTGAGACAAGAGAGTTTAAGTAATATTCTAACAATCACACAGTTATGACTGGCTTGACTTATGGGCCCACACATTCTGAATCAAAATTGTGTTATCTTTTTTTTTTTTTAAATATATATTTTATTGATTTTTCACAGAGAGGAAGGGAGAGAGATATAGAGTCAGAAACATTGATGAGAGAGAAACATCGACCAGCTGCCTCCTGCACATCTCCCACTGGAGATGTGCCTGCAACCCAGGTACATGCCCTTGACCGGAATCGAACCTGGGACCTTTCAGTCCGCAGGCCGACGCTCTATCCACTGAGCCAAACCGGTTTCGGCAAAATTGTGTTATCTTAACCTAGACGCCAGAGTGC
The DNA here is from genome assembly GCF_963259705.1 of Myotis daubentonii. Classification (NCBI taxonomy): domain Eukaryota; kingdom Metazoa; phylum Chordata; class Mammalia; order Chiroptera; family Vespertilionidae; genus Myotis; species Myotis daubentonii. Next base: position 135,205,937 of record NC_081840.1, on the reverse strand, counting down.
TTCTCCAAGAAAATGAATTTCAGTTGCTGGCTTCAGCAAGAATTGAGGGAGCTCTTTGGAACTCATTCCTGAAATGGCAGGAACTAGAGTCAGACCTGCATTGTTTAGTGTTTTATTTTATTTTTTGCATTTTTCATTCTTTTACAGGATTGGACTGTGTTAGAGCATCTGCTGTGTGTTGTTACTTTCTTAATTAAATGGTCAATGAGGCTCCCTTCATATTCACTTGGGTGATGTACTTGAGCATCTGTGCAATATTGTTATTTATCTGATTTATTGATGCAGTGACTAAGGAAGAATGCAAGCAAAAATACTTGTTCCCATTGTTTCAAATAAAACTGGAATTCACAAGAGTATAAAAGGTGCTTTCCTGAGGCAAATTTTCCTAAGTGAATGTCCAATGTCCAAACACTACTGATAAGTAGATTCCTTTGTAGCTGCTATGACAATGGAATAGGATGAGCCTCCGGGGAAAAATTTTACTTTTTACCCAGACCCACATCTCCGCTGATCAGCCTTCCCCCACTCCTGTCCCTAATCAAGAAGTATGCACCGTGTACCAAAGGTCCTGTCATTTGCTTTTCTGTTAAGTGTCCTCCTTCATTCTACCCACATTTCCACCTCTGGTATTTTTCTTGTTTATGCCTACTGACTCAAGTCTGGCTCCTGGGTGGCCCCTCTCTGAGTCTCCTGCTGTTCTAATCTTGAAGGACACTTCACCCCCATCCACAAAAGCCAGCACTAATGAAAAGCGCCTTGTTGATACATAGTAGAAACAAAAGGGATGGTAATTATGCAATTCATAAAGCCGCCAGGAAAAGAAATGTAGTAATGTAGTTGAGTCTGCTGAATATATTGCAGGATTCTAGACACTAGAGTAAATGATCAAGGAGGAAGCTCAGAAGAACTGTCTGGTTTTCAGAGGTAAATCACAGAGAATCATTTAGATCCCACATAGCAGACATCACACAATTTATCCCTCTGCCCAGGAGTCCTTGAGACCTGAGTTTGTTACTTGAAATTAGTGAACCAAATTGGAATGGATTGACTTTTGTCCAGCATGTATTCCTTCAGTATCTTCCCTTCATGCATCAGATAACCAGATAACCATAATCTCTGCTCTGTGTTGATAATAATAAAAAAGACAAAATAACTCCATTCGCTTTTTCACTACATTCAGGAAGTTAATGCATACATCAAGTTCTGTTATAGAGATTACATACTTGAAAGACAATGGAGGTTGATATTTATAAATTGATCATATGAGTAATAACTCTCCACTGCTCCTAAAAACCTTTATAACTATTTATAATCAAGTTCCTCTAAAAAGTATGGAGTATTATTTGGAACTAAAATATTACTATTTGATAGTTTAAACAAAAAAGAACTGAAACATTTGATAATATACTTCCTAAAAAAACAATCAAAATAATATGTTCTACATTTTAACCTTTCTTATTGGGAATATAAAGGGGGGGGGAAACTACTAATTATTTTGACCAGTTATAGAAAATTAGTCCAAATTTGAATTGAAAGAAACACACATACCTCAAAGAGTAATGGTTGCTTTTTCTTGGAAAGGGGCTAGAGAACTAGTAGGCAGGGGAGGAAGGGAGATTTTTATTTTATTTTTGCCTGTTTATTACTTTTTAATTTCACGTATTAACTTTCCAGATATTAAAACCTGATTACTTAATGAATATCTTATATTTTATTAATTACCATGTGGCAAAATAAAATAGATTTAATTCTAAATGCTTTTCTTATTAAACCTCCAACTAGGAATTTGTGTAGGAAGAAAGGGAGGGCAAATCCTTTATATAATCAATGTAAGAAAAACATGTTCATTATTATCTTTTTAATTCATATAATTTTTTATTCCTAATTTCCTGTACAATTGCCTGCAATTCCACACGCTATTTTAATGAAGAATCAGCATCCATCTACATGCTTAAATTTTGGTGCCAGAATTATCTGGATGACTTCACTTTTTCTCTTCCCCATTATTTAAAGCAGCATTTACCCACTGCACCCCACCCTTTTTTCTCATCATAGTTATGTGTACCCATGATGGACTCATGAAAAGTATCATTACTAGTGATGGTTGCAGGAATTAAAAATCAAATCTTCAAACTTAAATCTACTTTTTGAAGCATTTAAAAGGTAACCTTAAACAGCCTAATAATAAAATAGAACCAATTAAAGTATTGGTATAGGAAAATAAAAGGCCATGTGATATGCAAACAATACAAACTATTGATGCCATTAATGAAGACACTTTTATAAAATGCATAGCAGACTAGCTTTTTTAATGCTTGAATATTTACATTCTAAAGTATTTTTTAAATAGAGTGATAAATTAATGCATTCAGATTGTGCTATCAGTGAACCAGAAAATAGGATGGTACTTCCAATTCATTTTGTGCATTATTGTGTGGATGATTAAAGCTTTTGAAACAAAATTAAAGTGCTTAATAAGCAAAGATTCATTTTTGTAGTTTATAGATAAATGACCAGGTACTTACTTTTTATTTACAATTTAACTGAAAATTTGTTCATTCATAATAAAAAAGATGGGTCATAGTAAATTATGTATATATCTGTATTTTTAAACTATTTTCTGTTTTAAAATGTTATTGATCCTAGCAATAACACAAGACATTATCTTCAAGTTCATTTCAGTTTTAAATAAATTTGTATCTATGAAGGAGCAGAGAGTAAGAGAAGGAGACAGAAAAAGAGAGAGGGTGGGGAGGAAATATTTTAAGGATGGCATGGGAAAAGGGAAAACAGTAAGGTAGGAAGGAAGGAAACTAGTTTAAAATATCCATCTTTACATTTTACTTTCTTTCCCCCAAAGCCAATGTTAAAACCAGCTCAAGAAGAATTTGTAGACACAGTGGAGAATATGTCTATTCATTTTAGTTTCATAGAAACCTATGTGTTCCTATTAAAAATCTCAGTCTACAATCTATTTGGAACGGCCTGCAGTAAACCTTATATTAATCTGACCGTGGCTTCTATTTTTCTGCCAAGCCTTTCGCAGTTAACAACACTTTCAAGATTTGTAAGGTGATAAGCCTTTATTGGGCAGGTCTGTCTGCTGATAATACCTAGTCGATCACAGAAGAGATCCGTCAGAAGTCTGTGGTTCACGAGTCCTCTGTTAAGTATTCTAAGCTTTTATTCACTGGATCTTTTTGGCTAGAAATCTTTGCAACCGCAGTGATTAAACAACTCAAATGATGAGTCTTGCACCGGTTCCTTTTCCTCCTCCATTGCACACATCCCAGTTCAGGCACTCGATACACAGAAATACTGAAAAACCTGGTGCTAATGTTCTCTTTGTATTCACCCCCACACATTACCCTGCTCTCCCCTGCCAGAGCAGGCCGGATCTCTTCTTTTCTCACAGAAATCCAGTGCTTGCTGGCTATTACCCAAATTTCTAACGTTCAAGTTCTTCACACCCCTCTTCCCATCTTCCCCTTCAGTAGTCTCTTACTCCAATTCTCCATTCAAAACATGTGGATTTACTTGATGGAACTTCAAATGTGCTCATTATGACCCCAGTGCTGTCACAGAGCTCAGCATCCCCTTGTCTGAAATGTCCCTCTCTATCCACCTCTTTTCTACCTGCCCCTTTGCCTACTCAAATGCCAATAAGGCCAATATTTAATGTTAGCTTTTTCACAAACCTGTACTTGATTGGTCCAAAGAATGAGCAACCACCAGCCTAGCTGGTGTGGCTCAGTCAGTTAAGCATCGTCCCATGCACCAGGAGGTCATAGTGCAATTCCTGGTCATGGCAATGCTCAGGTTGGGGCTCGACCCCCAGTAGAGGGCATGGAGGAGACAGCCGATCAATGTTTCTCTCTCATTGATGTTTCTAACTCACCCTCTCCCTTCCTCTCTCTGAAATCAATAAAAAATAAAAATAAAAGAATGAGTAACCTCCTGCTCCTTCAGCACTGAAAGTCGGCCTTCTCTTATCGATTAGTCATGGGCCCCTTCTCTTCTTAGATTCTAAGCTCCTGAACAGAAACCATAATTTATTCTTGTCTGCATACATTGATGTGTCATATACTGTGCCTCTCACATAGTAGCAGCTCAATCAATATTGATTGAATGAATAATTATTAAAGTGCAAGAGATTCTGGTTTCATTCTGAAGAAACCCAGATCAATGTCTTAAGTATCTTGCCTATGCCTCTATAAAGAGGGCATGGATTTATACAGGCAACTTCCATGCTACCACATTTTAAATAGAGAAAGGAGAGTTTCTTTACATTAGTTATTTTCCTCAGCGAAGTGAGAGATGATTCAAGACACCATATTTTTTACTTATTTTGAGAATCTTTTCAAAGGAAAATGAGACTTAGAGCAATAAAGATAATATAGCCATCTGTTTGTTTTTTTCCTACCAACTCAGTTAAGGAAAATCTTACGTTAATAGTATATTGGCTGAATCCCCTTCATGAGTTTTGAAAATAAAACAATTTGAGAAATTGAAATTGAGCTTAAAAAAGACAGTCTTTGTGTAAATTTTATTTATACATAGTCTTTTTCCCCCCACAAAATTTAATAGTTTTAGAACTGAAGCCTTTAGTTTTCTCCTAAAACTAGCTCTTCTGCTTGAGTTTGCAATTTTTTGTTCATAGAATCATTTCTCTCCCTTGGTTTGAATCCACAGAATCACCAAAACTCTCAATATTTGTCACACAATCACTGCAATGTTTTTTCAATTATATGTACTAACTCTGTTATTATTTTATACTTTAAGGCAGCGATTTTCAACGGATGTGCCACAAGAATTTTTAAAACATGCAATACCTGTCTATTCAGTCAGGGGCACTGATCTCTTTTCCCTTAAATTGTCAAATAATAATTTAAAAAAAAGACAACAGTCAACACAGCAATAGCTTTCTGGTGTGAATGAATCAAAATATCAAAATTATACCTTGTTTTTGGTCAGATTGGCAAAATATCTAATATTTTTTTGGTGTGCTGCAGAATTTTAGTAATTATGTGTGCCATAAGATGAAAAATGTTGAAAATCGCTGCTTTAAGGCACTACACAAATGTCTATGTTTATCTAAAGTTGATTACTTACCCAATTAAGGACTAATGACTCAAATTGACCCTTGAGACATTATGTAAAACTGTCCCAACCAACTTTTTTTCATCTTAATATGCTACACTTCTTGTAAACATACCCCCAGTTTCACTCACACTCAATTATTTACAATAAAAAAATACCGTATCTATTTCCTCTTCTGAATATTTACTCGAGATAATCTTCTTGGGAATCCACTATTTCCCTGCACGACCATAGCAACTGCGATAGCCTTCAAGATATACCTTAAACAATATTTTTTTATTAAGTTTAAAGAATTCTCACAGATGTTTGAGCTTTATCCTGAAAACCTTTATTTCATCATGTGTATTTTCTAAGGAACTCCCCATAGTCAGCTTCCCCTTGTCTAATAGTCCACTAGGCTGTACATTCCTAAGGCAGAGTAGCTATATTTACCATTGCTCAGAGTAGATGCTCAAAAACTTTTATTTAATCAATATTTCTGATTACTATCTTTTCCAGAACCCTACCTATCTCCTAAGCGTTATATTAAAATATGGGAAGAGTAAGCGACATGGGTCACATCCAAAAGAGCAATGATGAAACGCTGTGACGGAGAAGGACTCTGTCCTGTGGTGCTTTGGGCACGGGTGCTCTCCAGTCTTATCATCACGTCTCCTGATTTCTTTTCACTGCTTCTTGGCTTATGCTCCCATATTTATGTTTTTCTCTCAGTCTTCTACTTTCTCTGCGTCTCCGTGTTAGGCCTGCAGGGATATTCTTTGGCATTTTGCTTATCTCTGCCAGTAACACTCAAAGATTAAAATGTGTCTGACTTCTGTGTTATACTATAGAGAATGATAATTGCCTTTCTAGGGCATGGCTAATCTTTAAACTAATCTCCAAAGTTTGTGGGGAAAAAATAAAACTAAAAGAATTCAAACTGAATGTCATTGTTTGTTTTTAAAGTTCTCAAGTGAGCTGTCAGTCGCCCTGGCTGGGTGCTCAATTGGTTGGGCTGTTCAATTCCCTGTCAGGGCACAGACTTAGGTTGTGCGTTTGATCCCTGGTCAGGGAGGCAACCGATCTATGTTTCTCTCTCACATCGATGTTTCTCTCTTTCTCTCTCCCCCTTCCTCTCTCTCTAAAATCAATAAAAATATCCAGCGAGGATTAAACACACACACACACACACACACACACACACACACACACACACACACACAAAACAACCTCTCAACACAGGTGACATTAAAGGAAAGAAACAAATAGTTAGAGCTAATATACATGTCAGCTATATACATTAAAATAAAATAAAATAAAAAACACCTCAACAGTTTCTTTAAGGACCTTTTCTTTCTACTTTAGTCCTGTTAGTGCAGTCTCACCATACTATCAAAAACAAATTAAAGCTCAGGTGGAAAGCAAAGGTGATGAATCTAAGTTGAAAGTTATTATAACAACTTTTTTTTTCTTGCTGAAAAGTTTTTCCAATAGCTATACTAGTCTTTCTTAGATTTTATTTATACCCATGACTTCGTGATAGAAGACAATGGTTTTCCCAATAAATGTCCCTCTTGAAATATGGAGTGAATTAAAAATAATAACTGTAGTAAAACTGTAGATTATTTAGGGTGAATGGGTAGAAAACCACTTACCCCCCGTTGCCACAGTGATTTCACGTAGAAAATGGCCATAAAATGGAAAATCGAAAGACAGATTCACTCTCTGCAAGGAACAATACCAGAAAAGAAAATCAATAATGCACATAATAGTAAATGCAATATGAAAAGCCTTCCACTTAAAAAATTGATGTTTCTACTTTACACCGCTATTCTTGTAGTTGACTTTTAAAACCAGAATTCCAGATGATAAAAAAGGACTTTTTTTCCTGGTAATTACATGTTTGAAATGTGTGAAAAGAATAAAGTTGGGCTGTTACAGTCTGTTTGTCTGTTCTTTGCTTACAAAGGGAACCTCAAAGTTTCAACTCCAAATCAAGCTATTCTCTCCAACATCCCCAGTGCCTTTCCCATGGCCACTGCAAATCAGTTCAGGCATCGTGATGAACACTTTATTCTGGGGTCATCTCCAAAACAGTCCTCCTTATCTGTCAAGTTATATTGAAAAAAAATCAAAAGATTTTCATGTACATAATTTTGTATTCAATTTGTTTTCTGTTCATCTCGCAATGCAAGGCAGCCTCATGGAACAAGCTATCTGCACCTACAGACCGAGACCTGCAGACATTTTTATTTTTTAGATATAATGAACTCTCCAGGTTCAGCATATTATGTCTATTTTTAAAAGCAAAGAATAAAAAATGCTGGTTATTTGGAAAAGTGCTTTTCCTTTGTATAGAGAAAATTTGGGGAGACTTAGGAAGAAGGTTTATATATTTTGCCCCTCTGTTTTCTAAAAAGGGGCCTGAAGCTTGAGTTATATATACATGCAAACATACATACATACATACATACATATATACTTTGATATTATATATTTTATTTATATATTACATACTTTATATATTATAAATACATATAATATATCATATATAATAACAAAAACAAAATACAACACAGCAAGACAAAGAAACAAAAAACCCTATATTATTTGAATGCTTGAAATAATATGAACTAGATGTATTATTACAAAAACACACACAAGATAAAGAGTAAATTAGAACAAAAATTATCCACTGTTATAAAAATATACAAAAGGGAAATTAATTATTGGTTTAGAGCCTAATAGCATTAAAAACTATCTATAGCAAAAGGCTATTGTGTTAAAATTCAACAGTTTCTACATTATCTCTCCCAATGCACAAATTAAAAAAAATAGAGAAGTATATCTAGATTTAATTTAGCTCTTTCCAATTTTGCAAATGATTGCTTTTTTATATCCATCAGAGATTTTTAATACTTATTTGGCATGAAATTAATCATTCAAAATTTACAGTGACTTTCAATTAGGTTTTCTTTCCTTTTTAATGAAAGCTGCATCTTCAGAACGTGTTTATCATCATTTTTATTTTTTGCTGACTAACATAACAAGAAGATTCATTTTCACTGCAATAACTGAAATGAGTGGTTACTAATAACTCTAAAATAAAAGCTTCAATAGCAAACTCATATATCTCAAAGAAGATGTCAGCAATAACTTCATAAAGGCACTTGCTACAGTAACTTGTTTTCCATCATTCTAATGTATTTCATTGATCATGAGAAAATTAGTAACATTACAGCCCTTTGTCCTTCTCACTTCCACAACAAGAGTTTGGTTTAAACAAATAATCAGTAATAATCTCTACCAATTACTACCAAAGATGAACCAGAGAAATGTGACATGAGTTTCTCTACCACCACAAATATTTCAATACTTTTAGAACAAGGTTGCGATATACATATCCATAAGGTAAAGACTTTTTTAAAAAAAGCAAATAAGTTCTCAAATAAAATTTGAAGAGCAACATCAATGACTGAAATGCTCCCCTGTTTAATGGTCAGTTCACCTTAGTTATCACCATGACTGCTTCACACTGATGAGAAATAGCAATGACAATTTAGAAAGATGCTAGCTTCTCAATAGTTGTGAAATCTGCCCATTTCTCTCCAGATACTACTGACTCCTTCCCCAAGTGCTGGTCACTATTATTGTAGTAACTTCATCACAGGTATCTTGACTAATTCTCCTACAATTCATTCTCCATAATATATAGTATATCACTCCCCTACTTCATATCTTTCAGTCTGGAATCCCACTGTCCCTGCAATACTGACAAAGTAGTGACAATGGTTGTAAAGCCCACCGCTAACTGGGCCCTGCTACCTCACAATTTCCCCTTCATTGCTCCAGCCAGGCATCTAGAACATCTTTTAGTTCCTTGATATTTCCACCCTTAACTCTTGGCTCTGGTACTTTTACATGATGTCTCTTCTGACTATTATGATCTCTCAGTCAATCATGGCTTCCATATTTTTTAAGCTTTGGTTACCCCAAATACCAACCCTGACAGAAGGACTTAGGGGCAGATCATTTTTTGGAAGCATTTTCTAAAGAAAGTGGGAAACATGAGATAAGAGAAACCAGTAATGGTACATTATTGGGTGTGCTACTACTATAGCCAGGTCTCCCCTTGGAGACTCTGAAAGACAGTAGGGAAAACATGCCTTAGAATCATCTCATTGGAGGTTAGGACTGGGGCACTGTCCATCATCACCCATTCCCTATCGACTGAAGGTTGCTCCTGGGGGTGTTTAAACTCCCCATCTTCCCCCGACTATGCCTATTTGTACTCTCAGCCAGAAGAAGAGATATAGCACTTGAGCTGGAAAGTTACTGGTAGGTTGGAAACTGTACCCACAGTTTTAGGTGCACTCAGCAGTCAGAGGGATATGGGGCAAAGCATCAAAGGGGACAGCTAAGTGTCACATCCTCAGAGAGTCGTACCTTCATTTCTTGGCTCACGTTATATCTTTCTACTATATCTCATCTAGCATTTTCTACATATACATGGATGCATAAAGCAACTGCATAAGGTTCATACTGTAACTGCTTTGAGGTAAAACTAACTCAGCAAAGAGTAGTTAAGCATGGCCCAAGTAGGAAAATTGAATCTAAATCCAGGTTTGATTGACAATGAAGGAAATGTACTTAATTACTTAGATATTTAAAACAAAGTGATAAAAAAAAGTCACACTTAAAGACAAATTTTTGAAAATTATTATCCCTCTTTAAAACACACACACACACCCATATATACACACAAAAAACAAACAACAACAACAAAACACTAAAACATAAACAAAACGACCACTAGAATTCCATGAAGTACTTTGAAGCAAAATGATGATATATTTAACATGATTACCTTTGGATAATTGGATAATTATTCTGTCTGTGTATGGCATATAAAACAGGCATTGAGAGCTGAAGGAAGTGTTATTCATTCAATCATGCAGCCAACAATCAATTATTCAACACCTTATATATACCAGGCACTAAGTCAGGGACTAAAGAATAAACAGCAAATAAGTCCCACCCAGTTCCTCCTTCAAGGAGTTCACCAGGGGATAAGGGGATCACAGAAGGATAAAGGATAGGAGCAGGCAGAGTAAGGACGAGGAGAGACACCTAACCCAGAGGAGAGGCACTGAGGCTGACTCTTTAAAAGGAACTACAGCTAGATGAGACCCAAAGGTATGAATCAGACTACAGGATGTCCCAAAAACATGTATACGCACTTTACAGCTAATAGCTCAATTTTTAAAATGAAATGCATCTTAATAAACACTGCCTTTATAATTATTCAAAGCCTGTGTATTCATTTTTTGGGATACCTACATATGTAGAGAATAAAATTGGAAGGACGCCATGATTAATTAGACATAACAGTTGGGAGTGAGAGAAGACAGTCTAGACTAAAGGACATGTTTCTAGCTGAGTGACTGGTGGATCACAGTGACACCAATTGAGATGGTGAATACAGGAAAAAGAGTTAATTTGGTTAAGTGTGAGAAAGCCTGCTGTGTCATTAATTAGTGAGGGTTCCATTAACTGTAACCAGAAAGACTAGCAGAATCCTGGACACTGTCACAAAAAAAAGCCATTATAAACAAAAAGAAACATAATATTGAGATTATCGTATCACTAGAGGCCTGGTGAACAAAATTTGTACACTGTGTGTGGGGGGAGTCCTCTCAGCCCAGCCTGCACCCTCTCCAATCTGGGACCCCTCGGGGGATTGTCCCACTGCCGGTTTAGGCCCGGCAGTCGGACATCCCTCTCACAGTCCGGGACCACTGGATCCTAACTGCTCACTTGCCTGCCTGCCTGATCGCCCCTAACTACCCACCCCTTGCTGGACTGGTCACCTCCAACTGCCCCTCTGCTGGCCTGGTTACCTCCAACTGCCTCCCTGCCAGCCTGGCCACCTCTTACTGCCCCCTCTGCTAGCCTGGTTGCCACTCACTGCCCCCTCTGCTGGCCTGGTTGCCCCTCACTGCACCCCCCTGCCAGCCTGGTCACCCCCACGCAGCCTGCTGCTCAGTCATTTGGTCATCCCTCACTAACCTCCCTGCCGGCCTGGTTGCCCCACGCAACCTGCTGCTCAGTCATTTTGTTATCCCGCACTAACCCCCCTGCTGGCCTGGTCGCCCCACAGAACCTGCTGCTCAGTCGTTTGGTCCGCCCTCACTAAGCCCCCTGCTGGCCTGGTCGCCCCACGCAGCCTGTTCGGTTGTCTGTTCAGTTGTTTCGGTTGCGACGGTCGCTTAGGCTTTTATACATGTAGATTAATACACCCTGAACATTATCCTATCTTGGATATCATCCCTTAAGAAATACCTAATGTAAAAGAGAAAATGATTTAGGAAAGTTGTCATGTAAAGACACAATCAATTAATTAATAATCTGGGAAAAATACCAAATAAAAATTCAGAAGTGAAACTTTCAAGAGCATGAGTGACATACATGCAATCAAGTGAATTTACTGCTTCCTTACACTGTGTGGAAAGGAGTTACTATTTGAAAGATGAGGTATAATACTTTTTAGACAAGCAAATAAAGCATCCCTTCTTCATGTGGGGAAGGATAAATTTATGAAATTTCCTTTGAAGAGTTTGATGAAGTATATTCATAGATTCCAGGTGATTTGGTATAAATGTATGGCAGGTATAGCCAATAAATGACTGTGACCTCAAAAAACACATCATCCTCCCCACAACATGGTCCATGACATTATAATAGCAGACATTTGTTCCTGTCCAAAATGCCCATGGAGGTATTTGGTCCATGCCAAGAAGTCCTTGATATTTTGTCCTGTCTAAAATGTCCAAGAATACGCCCCTGGGTTCAAATAGTCCATAATATGTATTTATACCTTTGGTTTGTAGGATTAATTCATAAAACATACTATCATGCGTTATTGGCCCAATAATTACACTGTGGCTGCATTGGCCATAATAGCCCTTCTTGCCTCAGTAGTCTAGCTAGTAATAGCACAAGAGGTTAGGTAAATGGGTTAGTGTGGACCAAATATGTCCATGGATGTTTTGGACCAAATATCAAGGACCTTTTGTCATGGACCTGCCGGGAGCCGGTCCATCCTTGCTGTTTCAAGGGACCTGGCATATATGGCATACAGTTCTTAATATGTTTGCTCACCTTCTTGGCGCTATGTTTTAACCAAGGTCACCTCTCCGAGAAAGGTTGAATCCCCAGGTAGGGATTTTCCCCTGAAGTTAGGGAGGGAATAAAACCCCTCAACTAAGTGCCAGGTGGGTAATTAATCCCTTTAACTACGAACAATCATGCTTAAACTACATAATCTTTTCTCCCTGGAATGGAGATAAGAAACGCCCTAACCTTTGTAATAGAGATTGATAGGATTGAATCAACTGGTATAAATACAGATATAACTAGACAGCAAGACACAGAACTCAGGAGACAGAACTAAGAAGACAGAACTTAGAAGACAGAACCAAGAGGCACAGAACCTAGAGAAGAACCTAGAGACAGAACATGGCAAAAGATCCTGGACTGAACCTGACTACAGAAATTGGCAAGAGAACCTGACTAGAACCTGGCTACTGAACCTGGCTGGACCTGGACAGAACCTGGCTAGAGATTCTAAGCAGAACCTCTCTGGAGATCCAGACCAGAACTTGGCTGGAGATCCTGGCTGGAGATCCTGGCTAGGCTGCTGATCAACTGAACACTGTTTCAGTGTCCTTCCTTCTTCGCCGACTCCGTCTACACCTTTGGGGACCCCTGGACCTGCTGGGGTTGGACCCCGGCATGGACCAAATATCTCAATGCATGTTTTGGGGACTTTTTGGAGAGGAACTAATGTCAGACAAGGGAAATTACTGTTTGGGACTGACTATTAGACTTAATCAGGGTCATTCTCCTAGATGTCTAAGTATATCCACACCTTTAATTGCCTCTTTAACATAATTTTCTTATGCCTTCCAATTGTCTTCTCACTAATTATTATCTCTTTAAATTCTTTTTAATAACACATGAATTTTATTTTTATTTTTTTTTTAACATTTTTTTTTTTATTGCTTAAAGTATTACAAAGGGTATTACATATGTATCCATTTTATCCCCCCGCCCTAGACAGTCCCCTAGCCTCCCCTATCACCCAGTGTCTTATGTCCATTGGTTATGCTTATATGCATGCATACAAGTCCTTTAGTTGATCTCTTACCCCACTACCTCCTGCCCCCCAACCCTCCCCGGCCTTCCCACTGCAGTTTGACAATCTGTTTGAGGCAGCTCTGCCTCTGTATCTATTATTGTTCAAAAGTTTATAATGGTCTCTATTGTCCATGAATGAGTGAGATCATGTGGTATTTTTCCTTTATTGACTGGCTTATTTCACTTAGCATAATGCTCTCCAGTTCCATCCATGAAGTTGCAAATGGTAAGAGTTCCTTCCTTTTTACAGCAGCATAGTATTCCATCGTGTAGATGTACCACAGTTTTCTAATCCATTCATCTACTGATGGGCACTTAGGCTGTTTCCAGATCTTAGCTATGGTGAATTGTGCTGCTATGAACATAGGGGTGCATATATCCTTTCTGATTGGTGTTTCTGGTTTCTTGGGATATATTCCTAGAAGTGGGATCACAGGGTCAAATGGGAGTTCCATTTTCAGTTTTTTAAGGAAACTCCATACTGTCTTCCATAGTGGCTGCACCAGTCTGCATTCCCACCAGCAGTGCACAAGTGTTCCTTTTTCTCCACAACCTCTCCAGCACTTGTCGTTTGTTGATTTGTTGATGATAGCCAGTCTGACAGGTGTGAGATGGTACCTCATTGCTGTTTTGATTTGCATCTCTCGGATGATTAGTGACTTTGAGCATGTTTTCATATGTCTCTTGGCTTTCTGAATGTCCTCTTTTGAAAGGTGTCTATTTAGGTCCTTTGCCCATTTTTTGATTGGATTGTTTATCTTCCTTTTGTTAAGTTGTATGAGTTCCCTATAAATTTTGGAGATTAGGCCCTTATCAGATATGTCATTGGCAAATATGTTTTCCCACACAGTGGGTTTTCTCGTTGTTTTGTTGATGGTTTCTTTTGCTGTGCAGAAGCTTTTTATTTTGATGTAGTCCCATTTGTTCATTTTTTCTTTAGTTTCAAGTGCCCTAGGAGCTTTATCAGTGAAGAAATTGCTTCGGCATATGTCTGAAATTTTCTTGCCTTTGGATTCTTCTAGAATTTTTATGGTATCCTGTCGTACATTTAAGTCCTTTATCCATTTTGAGTTTATTTTTGTATATGGTGTAAGTTGGTGGTCTAGTTTCATTTTCTTGCATATATCTGTCCAATTTTCCCAACACCATTTATTGAAGAGACTATCTTGGCTCCATTGTATGTTCTTGCCTCCTTTGTCAAATATTAATTGAGCATATTGGTTCGGGCCGATTTCTGGGCTCTCTATTCTATTCCATTGATCTATATGCCTATTCTTGTGCCAGTACCAGGCAGTTTTGAGAACAGTGGCTTTGTAATACAACTTGATATCTGGTATTGAGATCCCACCTACTTTGTTCTTTTTCAGGATTGCTGCAGCTATTCGGGGTCTTCTTTTATTCCAGATGAATTTTTGGAAAGTTCGTTCTAGATCTCTGAAGTATGCTGTTGGTATTTTAATGGGAAGTGCGTTGAATTTATAGATTGCTTTGGGTAGTATGGACATTTTAATGATGTTGATTCTACCAATCCATGAACACGGTATGTTCTTCCATCTGTTTATGTCTTCCTCTATGTCTTTTTTCAATGTCCTGTAGTTTTCTGAGTAGAGGTCTTTTACCTCTTTAGTTAAGTTTATTCCTAGGTAGCTTAATTTTTTTGGTGCAATGGTAAACGGGATTGTTTTTATAATCTCTCTTTCTGAAAGTTCACTATTGGTGTATAGAAATGCCTCAGATTTCTTGGGGTTAATTTTGTATCCTGCTACATTGCCAAATTCATGTATTAAGTCTAGTAGCTTTTTGATGGAATCTCTAGGGTTTTGTATGTATAATATCATGTCATCTGCAAATAAGGACAGTTTTACTTCCTCTTTTCCAATTTGGATGCCTTTTATTTCTTCTTCTTGCCGAATTGCAATGGCTAACACTTCCAGTACTATGTTGAACAGGAGTGGTGAGAGGGGGCATCCCTGTCTTGTTCCTGTTCTTAGGGGAAATGGTGTTAGTTTTTGTCCGTTGAGTATGATGTTGGCTGTGGGCCTGTCATATATGGCTTTTATTATGTTGAGGTATGATCCTTCTACTCCCACCTTGCTGAGAGTTTTTATCAAAAATGGGTGTTGAATTTTGTCAAATGCTTTTTCTGCATCAATTGATATGACCATGTGGTTTTTTTCTTTCAATTTGTTTATGTGATGCATCACGTTTATTGATTTGCGGATATTGTACCATCCTTGCATCCCTGGGATAAATCCTACTTGGTCATGGTGTATGATCTTTCTGATGTACTGCTGGATCCGATTTGCTAAGATTTTGTTGAGGATTTTGGCATCTATGTTCATGAGGGATATTGGCCTGTAATTCTCTTTCATTGTGTTGTCTTTACCTGGTTTTGGTATTAGGGTGATGCTGGCTTCATAGAATGAGCTTGGAAGTGTTCCTTCCTCTTGAATTTTTTGTAGTAGTCTGAGGAGGATATGTTTTAGTTCTTCCTTGAATGTTTGGTAAAACTCCCCTGTGAAGCCGTCTGGTCCTGGGCTTTTGTTTGATGGAAGCTTTTTGATGACTGCTTCAATTTCTTCCATAGTTATTGGCCTGTTGAGGTTTTTAGATTCTTCCTGATTGAGTTTTGGAATGCTGTATTTTTCTAGGAATTTGTCCATTTCCTCCAGGTTGTCTAGTTTGTTGGAGTAGAGCTGTCCATAGTATTTTTTAACAATCATTTGTATTTCTGTGGGGTCTGTTGTTATTTTGCCTCTATCGTTTCTGATTTTATTTATTTGGGTCCTCTCTCTCTGCTTCTTGGTGAGTCTGGCTAGAGGTTTATCAATCTTGTTTATCCTTTCAAAGAACCAGCTCTTGGTTTCATTGATTTTCTGTATTGTTTTTTTGGTCTCTATGTCATTTATTTCTGCTCTAATCTTTATTATCTCCTTCCTTCTGCTCACTCTGGGGTTTTCTTGTTGCTCTCTTTCTAATTCTTTGAGTTGTAGAGTTAGATGATTTACTACCATTTTTTCTTGTTTTTTGAGATAGGCCTGTAGAGCTATAAACTTCCCTCTCAGGACTGCTTTCAATGTGTCCCATAGGTTTTGGATTGTTGTGTTTTCATTGTCATTAGTTTCCAGGATGTTTTTAATTTCTTCTTTGATCTCATTGGTAACCCAATCAATATTTAATAGCATGCTATTCAGCTTCCAGGTGTTTGAGTATTTTGGGTTGTTTTTATTGTAGTTTATTTCTAATATTATGCCATCGTGGTCTGCGAAGACGCTTTTTATGATTTCAATCTTCTTGAATTTGGGGATACTTTGCTTGTGACCCAGTATGTGGTCTATTTTTGAATATGTCCCATGAGCACCTGAGAAGAACGTATATTCTCTGGCTTTGGGGTGAAGTGTTCTGAAGATGTCTATTAAGTCCATCTGATCTAGTGAGTCATTTACGATTGCTATATCTTTGCTGGTTGTTTGTCTATAGGACTTATCCAGTGCTGTCAATGGTGTATTAAAGTCCCCTACTATGATTGTATTGTTGTCGATCTCTCCTTTGATATTTTCCAGGAGTTTTTTTATGAATTTGGGTGCTCCTACATTGGGTGCATATATGTTTACCAGGGTTATATCTTCTTCTTGTATTGATCCCTTTAGTATTATGAAGTGGCCTTCCTTATCTCTTGTTAAGGCCTTCACTTTGAGGTCTATTTTGTCCGATATAAGTATTGCTACCCCAGCTTTCTTTTCCTTTCCATTTGCCTGAAAGATATTTTTCCATCCTTTCACTTTCAGTCTGTGTGAGTCCCTTCTAATGAGGTGGGTTTCTTGTAGACAGCAGATGTATGGGTCATGTTTTTTTATCCATTCAGCCACTCGATGTCTTTTGGTTGGAGCATTTAGTCCGTTTACGTTTAAAGTTATTATTGAAAGGTACTTGTTTGTAGCCATTTCTTTTTTTGTGTGGCTGTTTTCTTTCTGAGCTTTTTATTTCTTATTTTTATATCAGTCCCTTTAGCATTCCTTGCAATGCTGGCTTGGTGGTGACAAACTCCCTTAGCCTTTTTTTGTCTGTGAAGCTTCTTATTTCCCCTTCAAGTTTGAATGATAGCCTTGCTGGATAGAGTATTCTTGGATTCAGTCCTTTGCTTTGCATCACTTTGTAAATTTCAGTCCATTCTTTTCTTGCCTGATGTGTTTCTGTTGAGAAGTCATTTGACAATCTAATGGGAGATCCCTTGTATGTAACTTTCCGTCTCTCTCTTGCAGCCTGTAAGATTCTCTCTTTGTCCTGAACATTTGCCATGGTGATTATGATGTGTCTTGGTGTGGGTCTTTTCGGGTTCACCTTGTTTGGGACTCTCTGGGCTTGTGTGACTTTTTTCTTCCCCACCTCAGGAAAGTTTTCTGATATTATTTCTTCGAGTAGGTTTTCTAATCCTTGTTCATCCTTCTGTTGTTCTGGTACTCCTATTATTCGTATGTTGTTTCGTTTCATGTTGTCCCAAAGCTCCCTTAGGCTCTCCTCCTGTCTTTTAATTTTTTTCTCCAATTGCAGTACATTTTGGGTGTGTTTTGCTTCCTTGTCTTCTAATTCACTTATTCGGTCCTCCGCTTCTCCTAGTCTACTGTTGATACTTTCAATGGAGTTTTTCATTGCAGCTATGTCACTCTTCATTTCCTCTTGGGTCTTACTTAGGTTGTTGATTTTTTCATCTGTTTCTTCTAGCTTCTTCCATATGTTATCGATTTTTTCATCTGTTTCTTCTAGCTTCTTCCATATGTTATCGATTTTTTCATCTGTTTCTTCTTGCTTCTTGAAGAGGTTGTCGATTTTTTCCTCCATCTGGTTTATGCACTCTAGGATCCTTATTCTGAATTCTTTATCTGTCATGTTGCATGCCTCTGTATTACTTAGCTGCTTTTCTGGAGAGTCCTCCTTCTCTTTCCTTTGGGGGTTTCTTTGTCTACCCATGTTTGATCTCACTGACATATCTAGACGTTGAGTTGTTCAGTGGTTGCTCCCTTGGTGGCAGTGACTCCTTGGTCTGTGGTTGCTCTTCGGGCGGTTGCGGTAGCAGCTGCTCTTCAGTTGTCAGCAGCTCCTCTGGTGGGTGCTGTTCACAGCTGTGGTGGCTCTTCTGGCTGGTGGGGCGAGGTTTCACGTACAGCTGCTGTTCCTCAGCAGAGGATGTGGTGCTCAGGAGGTTGCTGTTGCTTGGATCTGCTTTCCAGGGGAGTTCTGCTCTTCCCGGCTGCAAACCCTCTCACCAGCTGAGCAATTTCGCCAATTCGGTGTGAGTGTTACTAGCTTCAGCTTCCATTTGCTCCGGGACACGACCTGGGACACGTCTGCCTATATCGCCGCCATCTTGGTTCTCCAACACATGAATTTTAATCCTACATACACACTATTCCAGTTTCCCCTGCTTGCCTATTTCTCAGTTGTATTACAAAGGTAAATTAATTAGGGCCAGTAAAAGCTTGAAGACAGAAACTGCTTAAGAAGAATTAAGAATCTAGAAAAGAAACTTCTATAATTCTCAAAACCATTTTTAATGTCATTAATAACAACTGCTTTTTGTTTTAAGACAGCTTCTTCTTCATAGTAATAAAGCTACATTTTCTGGTTCTCCCAAGTCTTTATGCCATCTTTAGAAGGCATAATCCTGCTGAAAGCAGCTTGTGGAACAAAAATTGGTGGTAATTAAACTATTAATAATTGATGATGTCCTGAGTCCATGAGAGCAAATGGTCTTAAAAATATAGGAGTATTTATTTATTGAAAAATAAATTCATGGATTAATCACTAATTTCTATACATATATCTTAACATTCCATTTTTAATAATTCAAATAAGTTTTTATTTACCTTGAAGCTTTCTAATAGCTGAGATATTATTTTAAGTAGTAATAGTAGTGAAGTGAGATTTGTGCTATTGTTTTGAAAAAGTAGGTCAAATAAATCTTGAGTCAAACCATTTTCAGTATATTTATTTATGCCAGGTATTAACTTTGAGAAGACTTGAAAAACTTGAGAAAAATTACATTATGTTTTACCTAAATGGCACTTTACAGTGATACTGGCTTTTATCTGAACTACCTAAATAAATGATCTTATTTCTAGTAAGATTTATGTCTCTAATAGCTAAAAATGATTAAATAATCATTACTTATTAGATAACTTTTTAATAGATAACTCTGAATAAATTAAGTTTTTTAACTGGGATGTAATATATTCTTCCAAAATGCAAGTAACAATTGACTGTCTTTCTTGGAAATGAATGAGGCCCAAATACAACACATTCACCTATTAGTGCTTAAAATAGATTACTGCAGTCTCGCTCCTTTGCTAACCATAAGACACACATTTTACAATCTTCTTTTAATGGAACTAGGTGGAGAAATATTTTTAAATTTTAAATGGTTCTTTCCTTAATTTTGAATGATCTAGCATGTTTTGAAGTCAAAGAGCCTTCGAATTACATCCCAGTTTGATTCTTAGAAGCTCTGTGATTTCATAAGTCATTTAAGTGCTTTAAGCCACAGTTTGCTCACCTGTAAAGTCCAGACACTTCTTTAAAGATTATTATAAGGATCAAATAATCAAATGACACTTGACCCTTCATAAGCACTGACTGGATGGTGGCTACTATCAGATTACGTACATGAAGATATCTAGCATAGTTCCTTAAAACAAGTTTCCTAACCAAAAAGTAGCTCCTATTTGATTCCTAATAAATAGCTGGAAATGATTTAGTATCTGTTGTCTCTAATAACAATGCAGGCAAATTACTTCTCTAATAGAATCATAGCACAATTAGATATTATGTTTCTGAGCAATATTATGATGCCCTCATTTGTATTATATTGAAGTGATTATGACTACTGTGTTTACTAATGTTGGGAGAATGAAATTAACATTTAATATATCAGACATTGTGCTAAGTATTTTATCTGTTTTTAGCAAATATAAATGCTAAAATAAGGTGAACGTATGATGAAAAACAGAATATTTGTATAGTTGTAAAATATCTTGCAAAAAGATACTTGATAAATACAAAAAAGAACAACAACAGTGACTTTATAGCAAAGAAACAAAACCTGGCAGACATCACATTAAGCAGATGATCAAAGATAACATCACCAGTGACAAGACATAGTGACATCATGTACCTCCTGATATGCTACACAGTGGAGGACAAAATACCATTGCTGTGTTATTCTGGCCAAAAGCAGAGACCTGTGTTTCCTCATGAAGACACAAAGGTTTTTAGGACAAACCCCAAATCAGGGAAACTATAATAACTGGCCAATATTCTTTGAAAGAGTAGAGTTCATGAGAGACAAGAAAGAATGAGGAACTGTTGGAGGAGACCAGGAGATTGGATAAATAAATGCAGTGTGGGCCCTAGATTGGATTCTGGATAAGAAAAAAGAGGATAATCTACAAATTATGAATAAGGCCTATAGCTTAGTTAAGAGTATAGTAACAATGTTAATAGCTTGGTATTGATAACTGTACCATGAGTATGTAAGATGTTAACATTTGGGAAAGCTGGGTAGTAAACGATATCTGGGAATGCTTTCAATAATCCCTGCACAGTTTTTTATCAGCCTGAAATTATTTTTTAAAAACTTAACAAGAAAAGGTCAAGTAGTAAATTCACACCACAATAAGTAGTGGAGCCAGGATTTCAATCCACATAGGTTTGACTCCAAAACACTGTCTTAAAACCTACATCATTCTATCCCCCTTCTTTTATACTAGGTAATTCTTTTCCTACATGTCATCAGACTTCCCATAACTGTGTTTTCTACCTGGAATCCTTAATATTGCAGTCACATGCTTTGCTCTTATTAGATGTAACAATTTCCTTTAACATGTAATAACAATGCATGAGGCCACAGTAAAAAAATAAAAATAAATTAAAAAAAAAAGACAAAATCTGAAAAAGGTGTAGAACAGTCTTCTCAGATGAAATGCATGGAATGATGGGGACTAGACTAACAGAGCACCATGCTGGGTGGAGCCACAGTGTGCTACACCCCATGGAGGTCTGATGGCAACACAGCAGGCCCCTTCTCACCAGGTGATGGGCACAACTTAAACCACTTCTATTTTTCACACTGGGGTTCAGATGCTTCCATTTCTTACCTTCTGAGAATAGATCCAGGGACCTATTTTCTAAACTTCGAGAACATTTCTTTCCTTTTTTACAATTCTTAATGGTAATTGCCCTTCACTGATTTAGTCACCTGTGTAACAGAAATCAAGTCACTTCTAACAGTACTATAAATAGTACTGAAAGATAGCAGAGGGATATAAATATAAGCATATACACATGTATGTTTGTAGATATAGCTAGAGATAGAAACATTTTAATTGTCATATTTCCACAACAAGTAACTATTAAAGAGAGAAAGTGGACTGTGGAGAGGCATATACATGTGGAATAGCAATGCAAACTTCTGATATAGGCCCTAAAATAAGATTCTGCTTCTAGTCCCAAAATGAGATGAGTATATTCCAGAAAAAAAAATAGCTGCAGTGGGCACAATAATTCATAATGCTTTTACGATCAAGGATTTGTTATAAAATGGTATTTTAACCAACTCTCACACTCTGGGAGGAGAGAACAGGACATGGGTCATTGATCCAGTGACTGAAAACACTGCAAACCTAATTAAAAGATCAAAATGTTCAGGGAAATTGGCTAATCAATATGCAAATGTAAGGACAAGAGACTGGCTATTCAGTCTTTTAGAAAAAAAAAAGCCCATCAATTGAATTGATTTTTTGAGTTAGGAATTCTAACCGCTTCAGCGCTTTTTTTCATAACGGAATTGAGAACTTCATTAACCCTGCATACTGAATGACACTGTGCACGGGCCTATTCATAAATTAGAAAACAACATGTAAACATTTTGCAGTTACCTGATGCTCGCTCATGGGAAACAGAGTGAGTGAACTAGCGCCATATCTCTGGCCTCTCACAGTGCATGACTGGCAGCAAACACCTGACTTATAGGTGCTAGCTAGCCTATACTTGGGCATTTTGAGAATTATTCAAATTAGTTAGGTAACTATCCTTCAGGCGGGGTGCAGAACAACAGCAGGTTCCAGGGCACAGAGAAAGCACAACAGGATTTGTCAAGAAACCCCTGAAGGGTAGGTGGGGAGGACGAGAAGCAGAAAAAGCCAATTCTGGGTTTTTTACCCTGCTCTAGAAGCAATGCCGTGGGTCCCCAAAGGCTTCTCAAGCCAGAGTGTGCCTAGGAAACACTTGGGGTTCTGGTTAAAATGCAGATTCCGAATTGGTAGGTCTGGGGGTGAATGGGCTAAAATTCTGTGTTTCTAATAAGCTCTCCGCAGGGAGCCCACTTTGAATAGCAAGACTTGATGTCATATCAATGGTCTTTGGAACTCTAAGACAACTGCTATAAGGACTTTGACAGGCGTGAAATGGATTAAAAGGATAAATAGACTTGATTCTGGATAACATTATCTTGCTTCGCCTGGTAGCACTTACATGTCCTGAAATTTTCCATTTGAGGAATTGAAGCATAGCAGTACCTGCTTGCCAAGTCCCTTTAAAGCAATGATTTGCTAGCGCTCTTTGCAGCCCTAGTACACCTGAGGGCAATGACACCCCTGTTACCTCCTTGACCAGTGATCCTCAAACAGGGTAGGCAGGAAAAATACTCCTATTAGTTTATCCTTTGCAGTTTAAAAAGTCCCTCTCTTGCCTTCGTTGATTACAATCTGTCGTCCCTTTCCTGTCAGTGGAAAGTGACTGTTTTAAAGTTAAATATTTGCATGATGATTATTAGTATCAATGACACCAACATCTACAACACTGTGCCAGCCACTGAATTAAGCACTGTACAAATGTTAAATCTTTTAATTCTAATGTCAACCTTAAAAGGTTGATACTGTTATCACTCCATTTTATAGATGAGGAATTAATAGAGTAAATAACATGTTCAAAATCACCCAGCTAGTAGTTAGAAAAGTAGGGGCTGGGGGGAGGGGAAGGCAGACTCAAAATCCAGGCAGCCTAAGTCCATCTCCTTAAACACTATTACCAAGCTGCCCCTCAACAGACATGCTATGATTTGAAATTCAATGCAGGGAGAGTGACAAAAAATTCAAAACTTGATTACAGGTTGAAATTGAAATTGGGACAAGTTCAACATTAACTCTTCAAAGTTAACTCCTCTTTTGCTAACGTCTCTTTTTCTTAATTTTGTATTTGGAAATATTTTCAAATTTAAAAAAGTTACAAAAATAATAGAAAGAGTCCCCTATATATTTATGCAGATCACCAATATTTATTAACATTTAGTCACATTTGCCAACTTCTGGATTTTTCAAAAGTTAAGGAAATCGATGACTCTCAACACAGTCCCTCAGAGCTGCTCCCTTTGATACTCGCACATATCTACAGGTTAACCTGTCTGGGAGCAGGGCCCAGATGCTTAAACTTGACCTATTTATCAAGAGTGAATCTTACTTGGCATTGCTTCTCAGCTGCTGCATGATAAGAAATTTCTGGCATTACATCTTAAACTAGAGGCCCAGTGCATGAATTCATGCACGGGTGGGGTCCCTCAGTCTGGCCTGCGATCAAGGATGATTGGGGTTGTCTCGCCCAGTCCCGATCAGGCCGATGGGGGCCGGCCAGCCAGGGAGGGATTGTGGGAGGTTGGCCAGCTGGGGAGGGACTGTGGGAGGGCTCTAGGACGTGTCCAGCCCTCTTGCCCAGTCCCCATCAGCCAGACCTCAGTAGCAAGCTAACCTACCCATCAGAGCATCTGCCCCCTGGTGGTCAGTGCGTGTCATAGCGACTGGTCGACCAATAGGTCGGATACTTAGCATATTATGCTTTTATTATATAGGACTAGAGGCCCGGTGCACAAAAATTTGTGCACTCGGGGTTGGGAGAGGAGGTCCCTCAGCCTGGCCTGTGCCCTCTCACAGTCTGGGACCCATCAGGAGATAAGGACCTGCTGGTTTAGGCCTGCTCCCGGGTGGCAGAGGGCAGGCCTAATCCTAGGTGTAACCCCTGGTCGGGCTCAGAGCAGGGCCCATTGGGGAGTTGGGGCCCCGCCTCCTGTCATGCACAGAGCAGGGCGGATTGGGAGGTTGCCATGCCACCCTCAGTCATGCTCAGGGTAGGGCCGATTGGGGGGTTGGGGCACCACCCCCTGTCACACTCAAGGCAGGGTCCATAGGGAGGTTGCAGCGCCACTCCTGTCATGCACAGAGCAGGGCCGATCAGAGGGTTGGGGCTCCGCACCCTGTCACACTGATCCCGGTGCTGGGAAGCCTCGCTGCTCCGCTGATCCCAGGGCCAGGACGCCTCTCGGCTCCCCTGATCCCTGGCCCGGAGGCCTCTCGGCTCCGCTGATCACCGGGGCGGGAGGCCTCTCTGCTCTGCTGATCGCGGGGCCTCCGACTCCGCTGATCACGGGGCCGGGAGGCCTCTGGACTCCGCTGATCACCGGGGCTGGGAGGCCTATGGACTCCACTGATCACCGGGCCGGGAGGCCTCTGGACTCCGCTGATCACCGGGGCTGGGAGGCCTCTCGGCTGATCACCGGGGCTGGGAGGCCTCTCGGCTGATCACCGGGCCGGGAGGCCTCTGGACTCCGCTGATCACCGGGGCTGGGAGACCTCTTGGCTGATCACCAGGCCGGGAGGCCTCTGGACTCCGCTGATCACCGGGGCCGGGAGGCCTCTCGACTCCGCTGATCACCGGGGCCGGGAGGCCTCTCAGCTCCGCTGATCACCGGGGCCGGGAGGCCTCTCGACTCTGCTGATCCCAGGCCCTGAGGCCTCTCTGCCCTGCTGCTTCAGGGCTGTTTGGCTTCGCTCTGCTTGGAGCCTGAGTATGCAAATTAACCGCCATCTTTTAGCTTCTATAATTGAAACATTGTATCTTTTGGAGTTGTTGCTTCAGGAGCTCAGAGCCCCGCAGCTGCGGGGATCCTTGACTTTCTCCATCGCTGGGGCAACCAAGCCTCCTATTCTCAGCTGCCTGGCTGCCAGCCGCCATCTTGGCTGACAGTTAATTTGCATATCTCGCTGATTAGCCAATGAAAAAGGTATCGGTTGTACACCAATTACCATTTTTCTCTTTTATTAGTATAGGATGAGAGTAGCTTACAGGAGGCTCACTTCCAGACGCATTGGAATTTTAACAGAGAAACTTAGTGAAGAAAGAGACACTCATTTTCTGGGGCTGGACTCAGGCACAGCAAAGTTCTGGTGGTAAGCCAATGTATAAATAAACCATGTGACATGTTGATTATTCCCAAGGGCAGCGATTTCCAACCGGTTTGCCCAAAGAGGCACATTGGTGTGCAGCAAGAATTTTTAAAACATGCAGTACCTGACTCTTTAGTCAGGAGCATTGACCTCTTTTCCCTTAGATTGTCAAATTAAAAAAAAAAAATGACAACAGCCAACAAAACAATAGCCATCTGGTGTGAATGAATAAAAATTATGCCTATTTTTTTTGCCAGATCAGCAAAAATTATAATATCTATTTCAGTGTGCCAAAGAATTTTAGCAATTAGTTTATGTGTGCTATGAGATGAAAAAGGTTTTGAAAATCTCTGCCTCAGGTAATCATTTACAACTTAAAAGATAGGTTATAATTTGGTAAGTAGAAACAGACAAAAATAAAATATATTGAAAATAGCTATAAAATATTTTTAAAAGATATAAAAATACTAAGTTATTAAGGAAATCTTCATCTGAAAATGTCTTGTCTTTTACCTCCAAAACTTAAGATGTTTCACAAGAATTAAATGTACTTGCTGTTAGTTGTAGTCACTCTTAAGAAATATTATATTTCATCTACATTTTGTCAACTTTTCTCGTACAAAATAGTCATGTGTAAGCTTAACCACTGAGTAGCTTCAGGATGACATGTTATCTAAAATTAACCACTGGTATGTCATCATGGGTTCATGGAGAGATCCCAGAAAAGATAATAAAAAATAGGTTGGAGAAGAGAACCCCGGATGAAAAACAGGAGTAAATGGACTTATTTATTCCACCTGAGATATGGCTGAGGGTCCTATTTTAGCAACTTTATGATTATGAAAGATTAATGTGAAATCTAAGAGAGTTTCATAGAAACCTCAAGTATTCACCTCACTGTGACTTTAAAAAGCTGAGTAGATATTTGCCTACCTAGAATTATTTTACAGCCATCACTGGTAACAGAGAACGTATAAAATTACCTCCCAATGTTCCTACATTAATTTTACATAAAGAATGGTGCCCACCCCCCACTAAAGACACAATATGGAGAATGAAGATGACATTGACCTGAAATATGATGAACTCAAGTATGATTTTTAAAAAAAGAATGTCTTGCTTTGGAAACCTAAGGCATGTTATATGCATAAGAATTGATCACTGGGGGCTTATAAGGCTGCTGCTATCTTCAGGAATCACCAAAGGACCTGCAATGTCTAAAACCCGGTTCTTAGATTCAGGAAGGGTATCAAGGGTATCTTAAATGATTAGTAATTTATGTAATTAGATCAGCAAAAGGCGTTTACTAAACTCAGCAACTTGAATGGGCCAAGAAGTGTTTGAGGTGTTCTTAATGCCACCCGTGGGAGAGACTAGCTCTTTCCATTACTTCCTGGCTCTGAGGCGGGTGGACCAGCCTGTTTCCCTGGCACCCAGAGGAACAGAAGTCAGTTTCTCTAACCTCATGTGATAACGCTGAATGGATCACAAAGCCTCAAATAACACTTCTTCAGTAGAGAGAGAATTATTCTCAAAATTGGTAGGTGGCCATTTGAAATAGTAAGAGTAAAAGGAATGAAACCAAAATCAAGCTGGAAGGACATGTGCAGGCACAACTCATCTCAGTTTGTTATTAAACTAGAGGAAAATCCCATGAGCAAAACCAAGCAAGGCCAGGTGGATGGACTGTGGATGTCTTACTTGAAAGGAAACAATTCAAAAGACAGAGAGCAGCAAGTTTATTCACCCAACCCAACAAAAATAAGTAAAAGCAACTTGTTACATACTGTGAACAGGACACGGGCAGAAATGTGTGGTCTAGATAATAGCCTAATAGAAACAGTAATTTAAATTGCCTTTAGAGTTAATCATTTAGAGAAATTAGCATTTATCAGTTGATTTTCTGATGCACAGAAAAAAAATGAAATTGCGTAATATGAGCAAACAATGGACTATAATCACAATTGGCATCCAAATTTAGCTCTCCCAACATCAACATTATGCAAATGTAAGACTGATAGAAATGCTAGTTGAAATGATGCTATTTTCCTGGGGGAGGGGGGGAAAGAAAATAAACTGCAGAAAACTTCATTTTTTTAAATGAAGCTTTCTGCTTATAAATCAAGTAGTCTGAGGATCTCTGCCAAGAAGAGTGTTAGAACAATCACCATGTCAAAACTACAAGTTTCATCAAAAACCTTGCCTGCAATACGACAGAGGTACAGAGTAGCACTTCATTTCATTTTGCTGAGGTTTCTTATATAAAGAATCAATCTTTTTTACTAACATAGAGAAAGATACAATTTTGTAAGCTAAGAGTGGGCTTATATCTAGCAAAGAGCACATTGACAATTTCTTGGCAAAATAAAATATATGGAGATATAATATTGATATTAATATCTATCTACCTATATTCTTAGAGAATACTTAGAAATTAGCTTTTGGGGGGTTTATTATGTTTTTGGACTCTCCAATAACAATGCATTTGCAATCTCATTTTTATTTGATATTTTCATAGCTATTTCATTTTTATTCTCAAATAAGAACTGAGGGGTAGTCAAGGTGGGCAGGTTGTAAAAGTAAAATGCAGAGAGTCCAAAACCTGAGAAAAAAAATTTTGGAGCCAAGGTTTTATAACTCCTATCACCCCAAACTCCTTCCACCAGAGAGTGGTATCAAGTTGTAAAGCAGAATTTGATAAACCATAGTTTTAGAAGGCAAAATTATTCTAATTTGACTAGCTACTTAATCAAACTTTGTGCCCAGCAATGAATGAAAGTATATGATTTAGAAATATAGAAAATAATCTCAAAATTATGAAATTTGAAGTTCCACACAGAGGGAAAGAAACAGGTACAAACAGGTTCCTAG
Organism: Myotis daubentonii; assembly: GCF_963259705.1. Classification (NCBI taxonomy): domain Eukaryota; kingdom Metazoa; phylum Chordata; class Mammalia; order Chiroptera; family Vespertilionidae; genus Myotis; species Myotis daubentonii. Next base: position 135,177,522 of record NC_081840.1, on the reverse strand, counting down.
GTTTGTAGTTAGAAACTTCCAGAGCTACAACCTGACAACTGTATGACTTTCAATAACGGAAAACAGATAAAACACAACAACCTAAAACAAATAAGTACCACTAATTGAATATAAAGTGCTGGCTCATTGCTTGCCATATGGTAGGGACTTACTGCAAATTTTTTCAACTTTATCTAGGAATACAAGATCCTTCCTTTAATTTGTCAAAGGTAAAAGTAGGCTTTAACATCTGCTTTATTTATTTTTAATAATAATTTAAGAAATGTTATTTAAACCAAAATGCACAATGGGGAGGTTTGAAAGAACATGTAATGAAATTGCAATATACATATGTAATGTGAATACTGAGTATATCTTACATATAAAAAGAAAAAGAAGTTAGTGTGTTCTGTCATGTAAAACGTGAAATAAATGATTTAGAAACAAATACTCAGCTGTGAAATTTTAAGATACTAGAGGCCCGGTGCACGAAATTTGTGTACTCGGGGATCCCTCAGCCCAGCCTGCGCCCTCACGCAGTCCGGGAGCCCTTGGGGGATGTCTGACTGATGGCTTAGGCAGGGAGCAGGCCTAAGCCATTAGTCGGACATCCTTAGCACTGCTGCGGAGGCAGGAGAGGCTCCCACCACCACTGCTGCACTTGCCAGCCATGAACTTGGCTTCTGGCTGAGCAGCGCTCCCCCTGTTGGAGCGCACTGACCACCAGGGGCAGCTCCTGTGTTGTGAGGCTGCCCCCTGGTGGTCAGTGTGCATTATAGCGACTGGTCGTTCCACTGTTTGGTCGATTTGCATATTAACCTTCTATTATATAGGATTATGTTAATGGAGAACAGGGATAACTTTTACTGTTTCCACCCTCCTCCTCTTTCTAGAATATTAATTTATGATCCCCAAATGGCTTTGGACCACATTTATGAGTGATGGTGGAAGAGCGAAAAATATTTTTTTAAAAATTATGCTATCAACTCAGACACTCCTTTGTCTTCCTCTGACCAATTCTGAGGAAGCCAGAAAAGAGGAAGGTAGCTGTGTCTTCAGAAAAATCAATCTTCTAGCTTTCTCACTCTACCTCCTGCTTACTTAGGGCTGGATTACTTAACTAACTGCCCCTGGGTCTGCCCCTAGGTATATCGTTTCTTCTTCTTTTGTTTTGACCTTGGGCATGCAAATTATATCCTTTTTGGTGATGAGATTATAGAAACTTCCCTCTTCTTTTAGGGCTTAAATGTTTGCAGCCTAATTACCAGAGAGCACTGCATCAAGAATTATGATAATCATGACATCAGTAAACCAAGTCAACCTGGATGTCTTGTTTCCCATTTGCCATTTTCCCTTGTGCTAAAACCTCTCAGTAACATCACAGGGAGAACAGCTGTGTTATGGTGTGTGTGTTCTGTGAAGGTTGAAGGGAGGGGTTCTGTGGATATTACTGAGTCCCCTAGTGCCTTAACATTAGAAATCTGTCCTCATCTCTAACAACCTGATTCTACTCAGAGGAAGGCGTAATGGAAACAGAGCAGAGAGATCCAGGAAGGATTGGAAATGTGGGGAGGCCAATTGAGGACATGTTAAACCATGCATCACTCTTTACAAATTATAAATCTCATACTAATTTTTATGAAAGGAAGAATGTTTGTAGAAAAATTTTTAAATGTTCTATTAATTTATAAGTTTCCAGGTATAAAATTTAATTAAATGGAGTCCAATTGGCACATTTTTCTACTGAAGAAAAGAAAACTCCTGTGTACTATTGGTGGGGATGTAAACTGGTGCAGCCACTATGGAAAATAATATGGAGGTTTTTTGAAAAATTAAAAGTGGAACTACCATATGATCTAGCGATTCCACGTCTGGGTATTTAGCTGAAGAAATATATAACACTAATTCAAAAAGATATATGCAGCCTGTGAAAGAAGGGGCCACATGCTGACCTGACAAGCTCAGGAGAGGCCTGCATGGCAGTTTTGCAGACTCGGAGACCTAAAGTAGCCACAAAGGATGGTCTGAAATTAAACCTTAACTAAAAGCAGTTATGGTGGGCAGTTATGTCCTAAGCCGATATCTACACTAATAAGGTCAACCTTTACTGTAGCTGAACCTATCTGTCTTTTTGCATCTATGATAACATACCCTTGAAATGTCTGGGTAACTTGTGATTTCCCTGTATCTGGAGCCCCTGGGGCAGGGCCAGGTGTGCTGGGCCCAGGACAGATGCAGCAGATTCTTTCATTTGTCATGTTAATTGTTCCTGCACCCACCTAAGTATGTGTCCATCATTTTACTTTTTATCCTATCACAGAGGTTTCCCCCACTTCGCTTAATCCCACCTCCTTAAATGTGTCACCAATGAATTTCATGTATAAATACGTATGTAACCCTGCCATTCTCCGGAGCACTATCTCAATTCGTTGAGGTTCTGCTTCCCGGCATATGTCGACAGTTTGGCTCAAATAAACTCACAAAAATTCTTTACAGGTTTCAATGGTTTTTTTACGTTAACAAGCCCTATGTTAACTGTAGCATTATTTACAATAGCTAATATATGGAAGCAACCTAAATGTCCATTAATAGACAAATGAATAAAAAAGATGTGGTACGTATGTACAATGGAATATTACTAAGCCATAAAAAACAAATGAAATCTTACTATTTGCAACAACATGGATGAACCAGGAGGGTATTATGCTAAGTGAAATAAGTCAGATAGAGAAAAACAGATTCCTTATGATTTTATATTTAGGTAGAATTTAGAAAACAAAATAAAGAAACAAAGAAAACAAAGGAAAAAAAAAGTTATAATATTGAAGAGAAGCAGAGTTTTCCATTCTAAAATATGCTTTTTGGGTTATTATTTTTAAAGCTGGATATTTTCAAGAAAGAAGACTCAGGAAAAACCTTTGGCCCCTTACCCACCTAAAGGAATTTAGATAGAAAACTGCTCCAGGAAGAGAACTATCATCTTAGATAACATGAATTAAGTGTGATTGACAGGGAGGAAGCTAGTAAGGACCTTTTGATCAAAGTCCTCACTGGGTCCCTTTGTTGAGTATGGCCCAGCAAGCATTTATTGACCAAACATTTGCTTTTTCATCTCCATGTGAATTGCCTTCCCACGATTTAAAGTCCCAAACCATAACTCCCAACCCCCTTTCCCCTAAGCTTGAGAGGGCATGTAAGCCCCATCTGTCCTATATATATTTTAGTAAAGCAAAGTGGGATTTCCTGAAGATGAAATAACTTTCTAATAGACACTGTCCTACTATAATCATTTTGTCTTCTTTTGCAGATCCGTTCTAAACCCAACAGTGAATCATTTCTGAATCTGTCATCTTGCCTGGGGTTGCTTGAATATGGAAAAGCCAGATGATGAAATTCAGCAAGGAAAGGTGGCTACTCTGTAGTGTTTTTGTGCGTATGTTGTTGTTTTTTTAATCCTAACACTGGGACATGTTTTTTATTGATTTGAAAGAGAGAGGAAAGGGATATAAGAGGGGGGGGGGAAGGGAGAGGAGAGAGAGAGAGAGAGAGAGAGAGAGAGAGAGAGAGAGAGAGAGAGAGAAACATCCATAGGTTTCATCCCATACATGCCCCGAACAGGAATACAACCCACAGCCTTTTAGTGTATGGGAGGACTCTAACCCACAGTCACCCAGCCAGGGCAAGCTGGCTACTTTGCTTCTCTGCCTCAGAAAACATGTGCTCTACATTGAAAATTGAATAAATCATTATGGTGGATTATATTTAACTTCCATTTTAACAGTTAGAAGTTGACCTCCTGAAATAGGAAAGTCTAGTACATGTACATACAATAAAGGCTGTGGCCAAAATTTTTGGTATTTTACATTTACCAAATCCATGCCTCTTTGAGTCACTTAACCCATTGAGTCTTTATATCAATAATGGCAGAATACTTGAAAATTTAAAGTTGTTTCACTTTAAGTCATACTAAACTGAACAAGACATCACCTCAGTAACAGTAAGATTACCACTGTTGTCTATGATAGCAAAACTAAATAACTTCTAAAATGTTAAATCAGGCACTTATCAGGAAGCAATTCTCAAAACTGCTGAAAACCAACTGTGACAAATTTTACACACACATTTTGAGTGTGGGCCTCACTGCTTACATTAGCATCCTAATTTCATCACTTACTAATTAGAGACTTGTAGGTAGATTCCTTATTTTTCCAAGACTCCATTCTCTCATCTGCAATATCTGGACAGTAATATTGAAATCATAGGATTGTTGTGTACATTGAAAAGCTAACCTGCATAAGCATTCAGTCTATAAGGTAGAAAAGGATAACAATTACCATGTGAGGTGAGTCCTATATAACTTCCCCTGTCATCCCTACCATACAGATGTGTAAACTGTGACTCAGAATAGTTACATTATTTGTTTTAGAAACCACAGCTGGTAAATAATGAACTCAGGCTTAAAATATAATTGGAGACTTCTAGGTTTAATTTTTTCCTTTATATCAAACTTCTTCACTTAGATCTTTATCTTGGTCTATATGTGTATTGGAATCATAAATGTTTCTGGTTGCACTTTTCCCAGGCCAAGAGTAAGAAACCCATGCAAAATGGAAGATACTAAATTAATGTAATTTTTAAAAAATATTGTCTAAACTCATGGATCACAAAAAAACCTGACAACCACCCAAGATCTATCTCAACATTGAATACGTAACTCATCCTCTCATTAGGAAAATTGTTAATAATTGAATTAAAGGTGGGTTCTCAAAATAATTATTTTTTATTTTCTATAATATCTTATATGCAATTATTAATCTAAATTGCAGTTGCAGAACTAAATATACTTGAACAGTGATCATAACAAGAAATGCTGATATGTCAGTTAAAACAAATTTTTTTTTTCGCAGCAGGAAAAAATGAAATTGAAATGTCAAAGCACTTACTGCAGCTTGTCGATGAGTATTGGAAAGTATTCCATGAATCTTCACTTTGTCCTTTTCCATTTGGTCTATGTTCACCCACAAATCCCGGCTGGCCGAATCAGAGGGACCATATATCCGAGATATATAGTAATTGTGATCTGTGTCCTCCTGTAATAATAGAGAAAAATGCACATAAAGAACAGAGCATGGATGGACCTTGAGGGCAGTATGCTAAGTGAAATAAGTCAGAGACAGATAAGTACTGTATGTTTTTATATGTGCAATCTAAAAAAGCTGAACTCATAGAAACAGGGTAGGATGGTGGTTACCAGGGGCTGGGGTTTTGGAGAAACGGGGAGATGTTGGTCAAAGGGTACAAACTGCCCAATAAATTCTGGGGATCTCCTATACAGCATGGTGACTATAGTTAACACATAATACATGTACATAATACATGTACAGTATTATGTACTTGAAAGTTGCTAAGAGAGTAGATTTTAAATGTTCTCCCCACAACAAAGAACTGGTAATTATGTGATATGATGTCAGTGTTAGCTAATGCTATCATGGTAATTATTTTGTAATATATTAATGTACCAAATCAACATATTTTATAGATAAAGCTACACACTGTTACATGTCAATTTTATCTCAATAGGGCTGGAGAGAAAAGAGGCATTTAATCCAATTTATGTAAATTACAGAGTTATAGACAGAGTTTCATGAAAAAGAAAAAAAAAGTCAGTTCTCAAAAGAAATGAACAGAATACGGTCCCCCAAAATTCTTAAAATACAAACTAAATAATGATACTATGAAATTAAAAGTGTTAGTATTCTTCAAAAACAGCTAAAGGAGTTAACCTTTAGTGGATGTGAATTAGATAAAAAATATATAAAATTAGTAAGCTTCTTTAGAAGAAATTTATAAATAAACAATAGTCTTTCTATTACAAGGATCTCTCTAATTGCTGACCAAAGAAAATGCCACTCTTGGAACTATTTAATGAAAACTTGAACTATAATTACCACTGAGTGACAACAAATTCAAACTTCTCTTCTTTAAAGCTGGGGTTACATTAGGGCCTGCTTTAAGTTAAAGATCCTAGAAATGGATAATATATATTTTCTCTATAATCGGGGTTACTAAATTCTACTTTTACGTGATTCTCATTGTTGGTATCACCATGGTGCCTGCTACAGAACCTTTATTTTTCATGTCTCTCACTCAGTGCAAAGACTTAAATGTTTTAAAAGGCAATTTTGAAGAGAAGCTCCCAGAAAATAAAATGATTCTTGACTAATTCAAATTGCAAATATTTTTTTTACCATGAAATGTAATTGTGCATATCAATTTGTGGAGCCCACTAGATAGAATATATTTTAAAACATTCAGGTATATGTAAGAATAATGGTTATTGGTTATAGGGTCTGTGATTTGAATAATAATGTTTGAGATGTGAATATTGTCTAATGCATTTATTAGTTGTTCTAATTAAATAAAGTACAATTATTCTTGAAATCTTGTCAAAACAAGAATTCCAGCTACCTTTTCACAAGCCATCAAGCTAGATATATATAGAAAACTGACTATATGAAGGAAGGGAATATTTTTAGTGCTAGATTTTGCTGTGTGACTAAAAAAAAAAATATTGACCCTGATTGTAAATATTGAGAACAGTGATTATATGTTAACATTAAGATTTTTTTAAAAGTTCCTAAGTAAACCTCCAATTAAACTCTGGGTATAACATTGAATTGTGTGTATACCGATAAGAAAATTATGCAGAGAAAGGAGAAAAAAGGAGACACAAAGGCAGAAGAAGGAAGAAGATTCCATGCAGCCCAAGAGAGATTTCATAGGGTTTCCAGCACTCCCTTGCAGAAGATGAAGACACTGATTATGTGGGTTCCGGGGGGAGAGGGTAACAAGCATTGCGACTATGTCGCCAGCGGGTCTTCCCTGTTGACTGGAGCTTCACCACTGGATACTTCTGAGGTGGGTCCCGTCCTTGCCACTGGGCACTAGCCGTTCTGCACATGTCACTCCAAAGGCCACAAGGGCCGGTGGGGATCAGGAGCACACAAGCATGGTAAGAAAGTGGTCTTACCACTTACCAGTGGTCTTACCAGTGAGACATCTAGAAGCTTAAAAGGGATACTTTCTCTTATTCTGATTGCTGAGAAACGTAGGGGTGAGACTTGAACTACCGCCCACATGTTGCTGCCAAGAGAAAACCCAGCCTGAAGACACAGCAAACATAGATGAGAACAGAACAACAATCAATGCAAAGAAAAAGCCAGATCCCTGATCAGGTGCATATAAGTTTGACCTACACTTGGGTGTGTTAACCATGAAATCTTTTTTATTGTTAAAACACCTTTTGTTGGGTAATTGTCAACTAAAAGAGTCCTAACTGACAACCAAGTTTCCCTAACTTACAACCAAAAGAGACTCAACTTAAGCAACACACTGAAGAAGGCAAACTAATGTAGAGATTTACACATCTCTATAACAAACATCTCCCGTTCAATTCTGGTATTCTAGCTAGTCACATAGCAGAAATGAGAATTTAAATCTAACTTGCCAGAAATCATCAGATCTGAATAACAAGTGATAACGATTCATGTAATTTCCCAACGAATCATATAAAAGGGTGGTTTTGAAGAAAATTGGCTATGAGTTTAAATAAGAATTTTAATTTTTCCCTATTGCTAGAATTATTATAAACAGTTCAGCAACACTAAAGTCAGAGATGTAATCTTTAGGTGAATTATGTAACAGATTCTATGATGCTGCCAAATTTCCACATAAATACCAAATAGTATTCTCTTTAAAACTGCAAATTTTCACTATAGAATTCAGTATAATTATTGCAATCAACACATTTAAAAGGACTTTGGTATTTCCCTTAACACCTATATCTCTGTAATAAGTCAAGATATAGTCTTAGCCCTAACTGGTTTGGCTCAGTGAATAGAGCATCAGCCTGCGGACTGAAGGGTCCCAGGGTCGATTCTGGTCAAGGGCATGTACTTTGGTTGTGGGCACATCCCCAGTAGGGGGTGTGCAGGAGGCGGTTGATCGATGTTTCTGTCTCATGGATGTTTCTAACTCTCTATGCCTCTCCCTTACTCTCTGTAAAAAATCAATAAAATATGTAAAAAAAAGATATAGTCTTAAAGTTAACATAAAGAATAATATCATTATGCTTAAATAATGATTATCTGCAAAAATATACATGTTGCCTAATTACAATCACTTATACGGGTATGTGATAATACACCTTTATTTTTACTCACATCTTTGAAAATATTGCAAAGCTAAGGATTGGCCTTGGTGTTTGACAAGTTTGTCAATTGCCATGGCAACTTTTATTCAAAGAGGAAGGCTATTTTTTACCCAGGAATTTAGAGGCATAAGTTATTAAGTTCCAGGGCGAAGCACTGGGCTCAGTTATTCAGGGGAGCCATAAAATAGCTGTCTTAAGAATGTGACATTTCAGCACTATTAAATGATAGGGACCATATCCTGTCCTGTATAGGAGTAATGGCACTTAAAGAGTTGTCAAAAGCCAATTCAGGCACAAAGATTAACCTTTTCTTCTCAAACACAAACTATTTTTAACATCATAGAAAATAAAACAAAACCCTACTAAGATATGCCTAGTTGCCAATTCACTTAGGAAACCAACTGTTACTGAAAGTAGATGGCACAGTAGGAAGCTATAAACCCTATAAATCAATTCTTCTCAAACATGCTGGGAAATGAGCAGCTGTAAATGAAAAGAGGATAGACAGCAAACACACAGAGGAAAAGTCATCGTAAGTGTAGCCTAAACATTCGGCAACATGCAATTTACACAATTCCTAACTCATTGTCTTTTTTTCTATCATGGGGGTTAAGTTGATTTTATGGTGGGTAATTTTTATGAATGCCTCACATTGCCTTATGAAAGTAATAGCACTTGAACTCCAAATTTATTTCACTGTGCTAGTCATTTGAAATATCTGGATACAAAAAACATAATCAAAGTTCTTAGGTAAAGCTATTTAGCATTGAATCAATTTGTTACCTCACAAAGATAGTTCCATAATAAATACAAGATTATAATTTCAACTGTTCCTGCCAGGTATTAATATATACATCAAATATATAAATCATTTCTTATACAAATCATTTTACAATAACTATATAGTGAATTTAAAGTTAAGGCTATTTTAAAGTATTACCTGTATATATTAAACCCTTCAAAAACAAAGAGTTAGTATAGTCCTCTTCGATATAAAAGCATGTTAATATTAGAAACCAAAAAACATGATAAAGTAAAAAGAGAGCAAGAGAAAGAATGATCTGGTAGTACTCAGGAAAAAAATTATAGAGATAAACTCAATAGTAACAAGAGGAGAATAAACAAAATGAAATTACTAGTTAGGACACAGAAAACAGTCTTGAGAAGTGTATACAAGATGAAATGGAAAAGATAATGAAACAAGTGTCTAAGATAGATAAAATATAAATTAGATATGTATAGTAGTAATATTTATATTTTTTCTTAAATATATATATATATATATATATATATATATATATATATATATATAAATGCTTTTAAAAACATTAGAACAATTTATCTGAGATAAAGATTTGAACCTGTACATCATGTCCCAAGAAAATTTACAGTAGGATTTTGAGTAATAAGAATTTTCCTATTACTCAAAATATTCATGGATTTTTTTTTAAATCATAAAAATCTAGAAAAACAAATCAAGTTCTCTATAAGGAGGGAAAAAAATGAGATAGTCTAATACTTCCTCATAATATCCAGTGGAAACAATGCCCACACAATGTGAGATAAAGAAGTTGTGACTCAAGAATGTTTTACCCTGAAAAGTTGTAATTTAAGTATAAAGGCAACAAATATATTTCTAATACATACAAATGCAGAAGGAATAGACCATAAGTGGGACTTTCTTAAAAATGTAGTAACTAATACAACCAAAGCAATCAGGAGGTGACTCAAACATGGCCTCAGGAACGAAGAAGCCGTAGTAAGCTTTAGATAGTGAGCCCTGACTCCACAGCAATTATGTTCAGAGAAACAGGACATTTTTGTTATTATGATTATAAATCACAATGTAAACATCAACTGCGAAAATAAATAAAAATAGTCTAAGTCCATTATCATGTTTCATAGAAAGTAATCAGTAGAAATCTGAGCTATAGAAATGTAGTGTTAAAAAGTAAGAAACCCAAATTTTTAATATTAAGAGAACTCTTTAAGGAAAAACTCTGAAACCAGATGGCATGCATGCCTTCAAAGGCCAGAAGGTACAGTTAAATTCATTATTTTCCTCAAATACAGTATTCTGAATGCAACACAATTTATAAAATTATATCCATCTAAATATAGACACATACCTTTAGTCTTTTCTCTATTTCTCTATCTCTCTGATTTGATAGATAGATAGATAGATAGATAGATAGATAGATAGATAGATAGATGACAGATAGATAGATACATACATACATATATACATATATACATACATACATACATAAAATCAAAGGAAGGAAGGAAGGGAGGGAGGGAGGGAGAGAGGGAGGGAGGGAAGAAGGAAGGAAGGAAGGAAGGAAGGAAGGAAGGAAGGAAGGAAGGAAGGAAGGAAGGAAGGAAGGGAGGGAAGGAAGGAAGGCCCCAGCTGACATAACTCTGTGATTGAGCATCAAGCTATGAACCTCGAGGCCACAGTTGGATTCCTCATTCGGGCACATGCCCAGGTTGCAGACTTGATCCCCAGTGTGAGGTGTGCAGGAGGCACCTGTCAATGATTCTCTCTCATCATTGATGTTTCTCTCTCTCTCTCTCTCTCTCTCTCTCTCTCTTCTTCTCTATGTCTTGTTGATTATATGAGATTATTGCACCAGTTCTCATTATGCTTATGTTTTACACACACCTTCACCATTTCTCTTTACCTACTTGATCTATTTGCACACTGATCTAATACCCTATAGTTGACTATGGCTATTAATTGGCATGATTTATTTTATTAATCATTCAGAAGAGTTTAATTAAGTGGCCTCCAAAAATGTAAGATTACTTGAGTAAGAGAGAAAGGGGGGGGGTGGAGTTTGTGAGGTCAGATTACTGTGCAACACAAAAAATTTGGGATTCCAGCAATATTTCCATTATAAAATAGTTTCCATTTTTCCAGTAATAATCTTTCTCACAGAGGACATGGTCTCTCGTGCTGTGCAGAGAGGTAAGTGTGTGGCCAAGGAGGCACAACATACATTTTTGTGATCCTCCAAAACAAAACCAAAGCTCTATAACTCAGTTAAACGACTGCCTAGCTCTCCAGGCATTTTGAGATGTGTTGGTATGTGCTTATGTTCATTCATTTATTAAATGAAGCAGAGCTTATTTTCCAAATGAATAAAGTATGCTTTTATCTGCCCCTGGTTGAAACCTTTAACCTTTGCAAAAAGGAGCCTAGGGGACTATTCCCAGGCTCAGAGTGGTGAGAAAGAAGAGGCCAAGGAGAAGGTCTGCAGCAGTTCTGAGCGAATTAACATCTCAATTTATCTTTTATAAATACAAGCAAGTCATTCCCAAACAGTGGCCACTAAAGAGATTCACTGCCAACTCACAAGGGATCTTCCAAGACTCCAAATATCTAGCAAAACATGTGGAATTAAGAAGTTTTAAACTATATGTGAGGTTTCTATTAAGACACACAAAATTGGCATTAAAATAATGTAGCTCCAAGAAGATCTGGGGTTGAAGTACAGTTCCTGCCTCACTGTAAATTCTAAACTTTACTCTGTATAGGAAGGGGTTGATTTAAGTTGTCTCTTAAATGCCTTTCAGCTAAGGTTCTGACATCCTAAAGCCACACACAAAGAGAAAGCAATTGCTAAGCATGGGATAGCAGACTCTTTGCTTTACTTAAGTGATACTCACCAAAAGAAATAAAAGTGTGCAGTTTGAAGAGCCCATATAGGTAGCTAGTTACAGAACCTGTACCTTACAGTATCGTTGCAATATGTAATTAATCATCCTTATTGACAAACTAGTAGCCCTGCGCACGAATCCGTGTGCCAGTAGCTCACCAGTAGCTTGCTGCAGCCCTCCAGTAGCTCTCCCCTCCTTCCCCCACCCTCCCTCATAGCTTGCTGCCCTGCCCCCTCCTGTAGCTCTCTGCTGCCTGCTTGTAGCCAGTAGCTCCCTGTCAGTAGGTTGCTGCCACCCTCTTGTAGCTCCCTCTGCCCCCCCTATAGCTTGCTGCCCTGCCCCCTCCTGTAGCTCTCTGCTGCCTGCTTGTAGCCAGTAGCTCCCTGTCAGTAGGTTGCTGCCACCCTCTTGTAGCTCCCTCTGCCCCCCCTATAGCTTGCTGCCCTGCCCCCTCCTGTAGCTCTCCACTGCCCACTTGTAGCTCGCTGCCCCACCCTCCTGCTGATCCATGATCTAGTCGTTATGCGGTCGGTTGTTATGCTTCACGGTGTAACAACCATTTGCATATTACACCTTTATTACATAAGGATTATAAATTGACCTCCATATTGGACTCTTTGCAGGGGGTGCTAGAATCCTTGAGAACACCATGCATACATGTGCGATATTTTTCAAATGAATGTTGTTATGGGTAAATGTGTGAAAATTGTACAGTGTCACTGAACTTCTCTATAATTCTTATTATGGTGTATTTTTCCAATCAACTGAAAAAACAACGATTATGTGGAGGGCCTCGAATATTCTGATTTAGATTTAGCATCCATAATGGGGCTGAACTTTGCAAATTATATACATACTCTTAGTCGGCTCAGGCTGCCATAACAAAATAACATAGACTGGGGGTCTTAAACAACAAAACTTTATTTCTCACAGTTCTGGAAGCTGGGAAGATCAAGATTAAGGTCCTGGCTGATTTGGTTTTGGGTGCGACCTCTTCCTGGCTTGTGGCTGGCCGGCCTCCTTTGTGCTGTGTCTTCACATGGTGGAAGACAACGTTCTCTGGTGTCTCTCCCTCCTCTTATAAGAACACCAATCCCATTAGATTAGGACCCCGCCTTTATGACTACAATTAACCTTGATTACTTCCTAAAGGCTTTATCTCTAAATATAGTCACATGAGGCTTCAGTGTGTGAATTCTGGGAGAACACAATTCGGTGCACAGCACTTGCAGATAGCTTCTTTATTAAGTTTGCATTTGTAAAGAAGTCCCAGATTTATTAGCTTTGAAAGTTCATGGCATTTTCTAGTACCAATCAAAACTGCCATTCAAGCATTCTAATATAGGAGGACTTTTGGAAAATCCACACAGTTCTCTGTCTTGGCCTATTTCTTAGGGGAAAAAAAAAAGAGAGAGAGAGAGAAATGCCTACTATTTATAATTTCAAAAGATTACGGAAAATATTTATTCAGAAGCAGCTTTTAAAAATTAAAAAGTTGAGAATTTTCACATAACCAACATGGTGAAAAAGTTGGATGGTTTCCTCCTAGCAACTGGTAACCACTTGGCCAACATTCTCATTTCTAAGGTAACTGTTACTATCCCCAAATTATCCAGTCTGATATTTCAAGTGACAGGCTAATATACTTTTAATTAGTCATTTTTTTACATATTATTCTCACTCCTTTAATGTCAAAGAATAAAACTTTTCTCCTGTCATCTTTTCTTATAACTTCTCATGTCCTCAAAATTTTAGCCCCCGAGCCAGTCAATGATTAATAAGCAATAGACAAGCTGTGAATAAAATGTTGCCAAAGGAAGTTTGGCATCACTTTCAATCAGAATAGGAATCTAATACTAATTTACATTTATAGATGACATTCTGTAAATAAAAGTAACTTTCTAAACCTCTATTTTCAAGACTACAAAGTGAAAGTTAGGATAAAATTAGTCATATTACAATACTGGGGTTAAGTCCTTGAGATTAAGATGTGAATATATGTTGGAAACTATGAAGTGCTATTAGAAACTACTTTTGTTTTGCTGACATAAATATTGCAGATAACACAAAAACAATTTCGGATAATTTACATTTTTGTGGTACTAACATTTATTGATCTATGAATTATCCTCAAGTATCAGAGAATGAAAGTTCAACATTCTCACCAGATCAAATTCATTTGCTTTATCCTACCATCTACCATCAGATTTTTGTTGGTTGGTTGGTCTTTGTTTTGAATCCTTTACTTTTATGCCAAGTAAATAGTTATTTATGAGAACTGGTATATACATTTAACTATCACTTATGAGTGCATATAATATTCCCAATTCTCATCTTGACACATAATATACTCTATGTATGTAATCCTAACAACAATTAAGTGAATTACAAATAATCTAAAGCTCAGAAACACTGAGTATACTGCATGACATCCCTCGAATCCCAGAGTTATAAAAACAGTTGTATGTAATTTCAGTCTGTGTTCTGTCTACTTACATGACATCTTTTAGGTATTAAATTGTTTAGGACCTCACAAATATTACATTTGGTTAAATTGTTTCATGAGGCTATTTACCAGGCCTTTTCTAATAGCTCCCTCACTGGTCTCTCTGCTTTTCTTTTCTTGGTTCTCTTCACTTTATTTTCCTCATAATAGCATCATCCTTTTAAAAGTAATCCTGCCCTAGCCAGCTTGGCTCAGTGGATAGAGCGTCAGCCTGCGGACTGAAGGGTCCCAGGTTCGATACCAGCCAAGGGCACACACATGCCTGGGTTGCGGGCTCATTCCCCAGTAGGGGGTGTGTAGGAGGCAGCCAATCAATGATTCTCTCTGATCATTGATGTTTCTATCTCTCTCTCCTTTTCCCTTCCTCTCTGAAATCAATAAAGAAATATGTTTTTTAAAAAATAAAATAAAAGTAATTCTAAACAAGAATCTGATCATATAACACTCTTCCTCTACACACTTAGAATAAAACCCAGAGTCCTCATAAAGTCTGTGCTTGACACAACCATTTCTTCAACTCCATCCTCTCCGTCACACAGTCTGCACCAACCCTATTGGTTTTCTTGTTGTCCCATTGATGCATCAACTTGCCCCACCCTCATACTGTACATCTGCTGTTTTATGCATCTGGAATGGTCCTCCCCTCTTCTATATCATGCTTTAAATTCTTAGTCTGCTTTAATTTCTGTTATAACATTTTTGTACCATCAGACTTTTAAAAAATATTATCACTCCCTAACTCCATTTAAAATATCTTTCCCTCTCTCTCTTGGGTTCACTGCTATATTCTAGGAATTAGACGGTGTCTGCTACATGACAGACATTCAATACTTATTTGTTGATGTTGAAGCTTCTTTCTATTTCTCAAAGCTAGTTTCTTTTCCTTTGTTACCTCTTAGAAGAAATGTCACCATAGTGGATTATTATTTTTTTTTTTTAGGTTTTATTTATTTTAGAGAAAGAGGAGGGAGAGGAAGAGAAAGAGAGAGGAACATTAAGATGAGAGAGAAACATTGATCAGTTGCCTCCTGCATGTAACCTGCCTGGAAATCAAACCCATGACCTTTTAGTGTATAGAAGGATGTTCCAATCAACTGAGCTGGGGCACGGTGGCTTTTACACCAAGGAAGAAATAGAAGATCATATACAAACAACCCAAGATCTTGATGGCTTGAAACAACTGTCAGGATTCTGCGTTTGAACCATTCAGGATTCTGTTGAGGTGGGCTGGGCTCAGCTGGGCATTGCTACTGTCTGATAGTGTCAGCGGGGTCACTGCTGGTTTGCAGCCAGTTAGCATGTTAGCAGGGGATGGTAGGCTCCACATGGTGTTGGTCACACGTTCAGGATCTCTATCTCCAGGTGCCATCTCCTTCTCAGGGAGGCTAGATTGGGCTTATTCAAAAGGCGATAGAATCCAAGAGAGTAAGAGTGGAAGCTGCAAGGCCTCTGGAGGCACTGCTTGTAAGTTGCAAACCTTCACTTCTGTCCCATTCATTCGATCAGAGTAAGTCACAAGGTGTGCCCTGAACTCCAGGGTGGGAAGGTAGATTCTACCTCTTTGTGGGAGGAATTGTAGGAATTTTTGGCCATTTTTAATTCACCATGCCATCCACATTTTCTGTCCATTAGTGGTTGAGCTGTTTTGCTAACTTTAAACATAGAGATACTTTGCCCCTCCCCATCCCGAGATACTGTACCATTTTCACTTCATAGAGATAGCATTTTGATAATACCCTCTGGGGAGCTTAAATTAAAAAAAAAAATCTGTAAAGGTGCTTTCATTTGGCAGAGTTACTTTTGACAACATAAATCTTTGTGATGCTTTCTAAACAAGACATTAAATGCCCATTTCAGATGATAAATTATTCTAGGATCACATCTTAAAAAAAAAAAAGGGAAATCTTGTCGCCAGCTCTCTTAACCTTAGGTAGCTGTTTAGAGGTCAAACAAGGGCACAGCAAAGGGAGAGAGACTGCCATAGTTTCATAAATCATTAAAAGTAAAGAAGCAAAAAGAAAAGCACAATCTGTAGAGTAGTATTGTTTTAAAAACACTGATGCTAGATTCAAACAAATATTTTCATAATATAGTTTTGCTGATTTGCAGAATGAGTCTCTTTTAGATCTACAAAGCCGGCGTTTATACCTTAAAATAACAAGATAGCTAGAAAAGATTTTATTTCAGTGCAGACTGAGAAACATGTTTTCCTTTTTGGCTTCTGTCTTATAAGAATCACACAGGGGGAAATCAGTGTTATTAGCTTCGCCCTTTCCTAAGAACTAGCTCAAAGACCTCAAGAAAAATAGTACATGCAGGTCAAATTTTCAAGAGATCAGAGTCTAATGTAGTCAGATGCTATCAAATGGCCTGTTTATTTACAACCATTTCTTTTAAGTGTCACTCGCTTAAGCTAGCAAGTATTTATGATGCATTGATTATATATGCGGAAGGCCTTGAGCTCAGTGTTGAGAAGGACCAAAAATATAGTCCTTGCTCTCCTGAAATATGAAACAGATTGAGCTAATGCAGATGTTTAGATATCTCTATTCTAACCCAGGATGAGGTAACTAAGTCCTAATGGCACCGACAGTTCCATAAGACTTTGAAGAAGGCAAACATTTCATTCAGTCTTAGTGATTTAAATCAGGGAGAGTGGGTTCAGAGTCATGATATTTAATGCGGGCCTTGAAGAATGATTTGGAACTACCGAGAAAGCCTGGCCTGGCATAGGGGAATAAGCAGGAAAAGCTAGGAAGATTATAGAAACTCTGCTAGCATAGGTAGCTAGATATTAATAAAGGAAGAAAACAAAGGGAATCAGACATTAAGCTTAATAAACTAGGGAGCAAAACTGGTTAAGCTAATTGGGTTGGTAGCTACAGCCTCACACATTCTATGGAACAGCTGCATCCTCCACCCTTCAGACCTAATCTCCAAAGTGGGAAGGAAAGATTGGTTACCAGCCATTAGCTGGGATGATCAAGGGAGAGAAAAAGGGGAAACTCCTTTGCTGGGCTCATATACAGTAGGAGCCAAGATGGTGACCTAAAGGGGAAGGAATCTAGTCTGGGAAAAGGATCTGATTGGTGAGGGGGAGGGCCCAGCACAAGGCCACTAGGGATCAGGAAGGAAATTGGCTAATTTGAAAGACAGCCAGCTCCTTCCCACGACCTAGATAATAGTAGAGTCAAAGCTTAACAAAGGCCGCTCTCAATAGCACACAGGTGCTGGCATGTTCCCGAGCTCCAGCGTGTTCTCCTTCTGGAGCAAGCGCAGGTCCGAGTGTGGCTCCTAGGGCCAGCCTGGGCACAGCAGACAGCACCGGCCCGAGTGCAGCTGGGAACAGAGGCTAAGTTCGCTGGATGAGGACAGACTGAGCTGGACAAAGCTTTGGCCTGGGCTGAAACAAGCTATGCCTGCAAAAGCTGGGCCACTGGCACAGAATTAATTCCTGGGCCCGGGCCCTCCTTCTGCGCTTGATGCAAACAAGGCTGGCCTTCCGTGGTGGGACGGAGCTGAACCATGGCCATCGATGAGACACAGACCCCAGGTACCTGGGGACAATCCTTGGTGTTTGTTCCAGCTTCAGTAAATCTTAGCACTCCATCGCATCTTCCCATGCATGGGCCCCAAAATGCTGTTCTCCAAACACCACAGGAACCCATGTCCACAGCCTAAAACTAGAACAACAGGTATATACAGGGGAGTAATGTGAAGTGAGTAGTGAGATGTGCAGAGTGTAGCTTGCACAACCCCTTGGTTGTCTGAACTTGATTCTGTGTAAAGAGAGAGCCTTGGAAATAATGGATTAAGTGTGGATCAAAAGGAACAATCTAGACAATAGTATGGACTAGAGACGGGGAAGATTAGAATCAGACATTGGTTTGGGAGCTATTGCAAAAGTCAAGAATAAAATCATAACAGCTCCATCCTAACCGGTTTGGCTCAGTGGATAGAGCGTCGGCCTGCAGACTCAAGGGTCCCAGGTTCAATTCCGGTCAAGGGCATGTACCTTGGTTGCGGGCACAGTCCCAGTAGGGAGTGTGCAGGAGGCAGCTGATTGATGTTTCTCTCTCATCAATGTTTCTAACTCTCTATCCCTCTCCCTTCTTCTCTGTAAAAAATCAACAAAATATATATTTTAAAAAATTCATAACAGCTCCAAATAGCTTACAAACAGGCAAAACAGCAAGGGGAGAGGCTATTGTGAAGAAGACAGAGGTACACTCAAAAATGACCCAGAGGCATTTAGTCAGGACAACTGGACAATCTAACAGTTCAAAATAATTGGTGTCAGTTAACATGTTAAAGCAGAACTTACAATATCTACATGTCACTTTAAATTCTAGAAAACACGTATAAGATAAATAATATCATTGATTTTCAAATACAGTGCATACCAAGGGTCACAGAAACAGGGACTTGAGAATAACCAGATATAATGGAAAGACCTCCTGTATTCAGATAACACATGTATTTATCTTACTCTCACTGAATTTGAAACATTACTCAAGGTGGGACAATGCCAGGAGCTAAGGAAAACCTTTCAACCTTCTAATTCTTGTCTGCACATTAAAATTAGTTGGAGATCTTTTAAACATTTCAAAGACCAAATAATATGCAGGCCAATCAAATCAGAATCTGGTTTGGGTTGCATAGTGTGATATCCCAATTGTGCGGAAAAGTCTGGAAAACACTGAATAAGAGCATATATCACCTATTAGCGGAAAGTGCCAATTTGCAACTTGAACATGTTCTCTATCTACATTATCATGTCCAAAGCAAGATGTTAGAAATTTAAAAAATCAACTTATCCTTAGAGAGATAATCAAATTTTAAGAATTTCATGTTTTTAAATGTTGAGCTTGCTATCCTCCAAACTACATACAGCAAGATTTATATTACAGAGAACTGTAGGAGTAATAAAAATCCATTTGTTTTTGAAATGGTGACTCTTAAAGTTGTAGCCTTGTTGACATTGATCTCAATAAAGGAGGCTGAATCCACATTTCTTTTCCTTAATGGATAGCAGAGCTGGAGAATTTCTGAGATATTTTCTAAATGTTTCATAGGTTGCATCTTACATGTCCCAAATAGTATAAATTTGGAATCCTCATGTCATGATTTTTGCTATATTAATTTGATGTAACATTTATGTGCCACCCTACCTCCCCCCAGGTTTACTAGCTTTGAAACAAGTTTATAGATAAAGCAACTTTAAAAGGCAATGGATATGCTGGATTATTTTGATATATTAACACAATTTTAAAGATCATTAGTCAGCCTACGTATATAATCATCAGGCTTTGCATAAACATAAAGTGCAAAGAATTAAACAGTGGTAAGTTGTATGTGACTATACCAAACACAATAGTAATTATAAACACTACTTTGAAGAAGATTAGCGTTGGGAAATTTAACTTGATTTACATGTATATTTCAAATGAAAAGTTCTCATTTACTGTTCAAAACTTTTCATTTATTGTTCTCCCATTAGAATTCTAGAGAATTTCCATTTGCTCATGGATTTCCTCTGTCTTGGCTTTGATATCGAAGTAGGTCTCTTCACTAACCTACAGTGTGGATAAAAGCTGCTTAGAATAGTCATTAGTGGATAAAATGAATTCAGCTAGTTAGAGATACAATTAAGAATATTACTTAATAGTGAAACATTAAAAACAACCTGGGGGGAAATGAAGAAAGCTTATGTCAAAGTTATCTTTGGGTTTTGCTTTGGAAGGAACATTACTACCCCAGGGAATAAAGGTAGAGACAGTGGGGAGGAGGATGAGGAATAAAATTCCAACGTTCACTCAGAGAACAAAGAGTGTAGTAAATATTCATTGGGATCAGATGAGTGAAAACGGGCGTGTAGGCACAATGCATCAACATTCTGTTGTAACCAGTGTAAAATCCAAATTCCATCTGGGTCTTTGCACTATGTGATTTTGACTTGATAATTTATAAGTAATCAGTCTAATATGTAAGACAGAGTTCACAAAATCAGACACATATTTGGTCCCCTGATGCAGCATTTTTATATACACAGTGGAGCAAAGTAGGTGTACAGATGTTTGTATGGAGAAATAATACAATCATCCTATATAATAAAAGGCTAATCTGCAAATAGACCGAATGGTGGAACAATCGGAACAACTGAACAACCAGTTGCTATAATGTGTGCTGACCACCAGGGGGCGTGTGCGGAACATGGCGGGTATTGGTCAAGGCAGGATGGTGGAGCAGGTGAGCTGGGGTGCCAGACCAAGGCACGGTGCTGGTCGCTGTCATTGGGGTGAGCCTCTGGTGGTTACTGAAAATTCTTTGCTCCTGCGTGCCACAGTCCCACCCGGCGCTCATACCTGCTGCCAGCACCAGCTCTGCTCACACCCGCTGCCGGTACCGGAGCCAGTCCCAATCACTCAGCACCATCAGTGGGTGTGAGCAGTGGCTGTCGGCCCTAGTTGCCCCTCAGGGTTTCTCCACCTCCCCCTGATCCTGAGAAGCAATTGGGGCAGCAGCCACCGTTCGCACCTGCTGAAGGTGCTGGCCCAAATCACTCCACGCTGCCATCAGGTGGAGTGGTGCCAGCGCTGTCAGGGCATGGAAGCGGCGGCGGCAGGAGTGGGGCTGCCAGCAGACAGGACACCAGGGGCCACAGCAGGTGGGGCCGGGCTGGGGCGCGGAGGATGGGCCGAGACCCACCCCTGTGCCCACTGCAGCCTCGTGGCCCACAGTTCCTTTCAAGATGCATGAATTCGTGCACTGGCCCCCTAGTTAGTGAATAATAATAATACAAGAAAAACTGTTTCACATACTCAGCACTGTCAACCTACTTTTGCCCCACCCTAGTCTAACTCATCATGGTCTAAAGGTTTATATTGCAAAAATAATGCCAGCAGTGGTTCACAAAACATGTAGAGGAGTAACAAACATAATTAAGATACATCTAGTAACTCACCTATCATTTATTCTAATACATATTCTATTTCTTTTTATTGTTTTCTTTTTCTGAAACAATAACAATTATAGATAATATAGATTTAAATGACGTATCTTTTTGAATGAAAACATTGTCTTTCTTTTTCCATTTCGGTTAGATGAGAATATCCAAACTGCAGAGGTCGCTGCCATAGTGTTTTTTGCCTCCCTCTTTTGAGGTAGCTTAGAACATCTTTAAAGAACCAAAAGCATTGATCATAAAATTGCGGAGATAGAGCCTAGAGGATTTCTCATATTCTGATAAAGAATATTTTATTCACAAGCACTCTAGGAAAGCTGCAAGGTTTTCATGTCAAAGTAAAAGCTCTCCTTCCCCCTGTAAATGGTAATAGTGAATCCAGAAAAGGAGTATGTCCATGTGCTTCACATTTCTTCTTGATGGTATAAGGCTCTAAGGCAGTGGTTCTCAACCTTGGCTGCACGTTAGAATCACCTGGGAATCTTTTTAAAATCCTGACTTCTGGGCCTCATCCTCCAGAAATTCTGTTTCTTTGTTATGGGGTGGGGCCACAACATTAGTAACAAAGAAACAGAATTTCCAGAGGATGAGGCCCAGAAATCAGGATTTTAAAAAGATTCCCAGGTGATTCTCATGTGCAGCCAAGGTTGAGAACCACTGCTCTAAAGAATTCCTAAGGCCATTCCGGGGCCTATGAGTGGCTTATGGGCTATTGTGCAGCGTGGAGAGCCACTGTGAATCCTCAAAGCAGAGGAGCGGTGGTGTTTGTTCATGTTTCTGGTCTTTTACTCCTTAATCCAGAGAGCAGCTTCCAAGGGTCCTCTGGGGACCCGGCTGTCCACAGGACAACAAGGCCCTTGGAGTACATTAGGCCCCAAAGAAATGCAAATGCCCTCACATGGCTTCCAAAGACCTCAGGCTCCAACTCCAGCCTCACGCTCCAGTCCCTTCCTGTGCCTCCTTCTCTTACCCACCTTGGCCTTCCTTAATTAAACACACTGTATGCGGGAAACGTATTTATACGTTCTACCAGTGTAGTAGAGCACGGGACATGTATTAATATGTTTTTTATAGACTAGCAATAGAATGCGGGTAACGTATAAATACGTAAACTAAAGTTATCATAATTTTACTGAACGTTGCCATTTGCGCAAAAAATTAGCAAAAATGGCCCACGCCACCTGTTAGCGCACAATAAAAACTACCCGCAAACAATGTGTTAAGGTCCTGGAACAAATCTACCTCCTCCCCGCTCACCACCTTCTCATAATGCTGCTTTCCCTACACAGAAAGCTACATCGCCCTCACTCCACCATTAATGTTTCAACATAAATTTCTCCTCTTTAGAGATGTCTTCACCAACACTCTTATTATAGAAGATCCTTCTCATCCCAGCTCCTAACCCTTATCTCTGCGCCCACTTTATGCCTTCATATTTATGATTCTAGATTGACTTATTTACTCAATGTCTATCCACCCTGCTAGACTGTAAAACCTCCAAGAAGGCATGTTTCATTTCTGCTTTATTTACTAAAAATACTAGCAATGGACACTATTTAAATATCTGTTGAGTGAATAAATAAGTAGATGAATGAAACCGAGGGAACTTATTGTCTTATTTTATAAAAGTGAAGAAGAAGAAGAAGAAGAAGAAGAAGAAGAAGAAGAAGAAGAAGAAGAAGAAGAAGAAGAAGAAGAAGAAAAGTATTCTGAGTTCCTAAATGTCAGTTTATAAATAAATTTATACTATTTACCCAATAGTAAGTTGAGGGAAAATTGCTTATTGGCTAATAGATCCAATGGTTCCATGATGAATTCTTGCAGAGTACAATTGTGAGCTCAGCATCCTATCTAATAATGGAGAAACATGGTAATTAACCATAACTTCGCTACCCTTCCCATTGGCTAATCAGGACGATATGCATATTAACTGCCAACCAAGATGGCGGCCGGCAGCCAGGGAGCTGAAGCGAACAGGAGGCTTGCTTGCTCCAGTGATGGAGGAAGCCAAGGTTCCCCGCCTGCGGCTGCCGGCCTCTGAGCTGCAGTCTAAGAAACAATGTTGCAATTATAGAAGCTAAACAATCCCCAGAAACCTGTTTTCAGCCAGCCGGCCTCGGAGCTGGAGCTGAAACAGTGTTTCAATTATAGAATCCAAACAAACCCAGAGACCTGCTTTCAGCAGCCGAGGTCTTAGAGCTGGAGCCAAACCTCAGGGCTAAAGCTGGCTCTCAGCTCCAGTGACAGCCATAGAAGGTAAATAAATCCCAGAATAAAAATAAAAGAAAAAAAGGAGAGGTTGGGAGCTTCAGTCACCCGCCTTCCTGAAAACAGCCCTCAGCCCCTCACCCAGACTGGCCATGCACCCCAGTGGGGACCCCCACCCTGAAAGGGGTGTGACCAGATGCAAACAGCTATCATCCCCTCATCCAGGCTGGCCAGGCACCCAAGCAGGACCCCCACCCTGATCCGGGACACCCTTCAGGGCAAACCAGCCAGCCCCCACCCGTGCACCAGGCTTCTATCCTATATAGTAAAAGGGTAATATGCAAACTGACCCTAACAGCAGAAAGACTGGGAATGACTGGTCACTATGACACACACTGACCACCAGGGGACAGACGCTCAATGCAGGAGCTGCCTCCTGGTGGTCAGGGCACTCTCACATGGGAGGAGCTCTGCTCAGCCACAAGCCAGGCTGATGGCTGCCAGTACAGCAGTGGTGGTGGGAGCCTCTCCTGCCTCCTCAGCAGCGCTAAGGATGTCTGACTGCAGTTTAGGCCTGCTCCCCGCTGGCAAGTGGGCATCTCCCTAGGGCTGCCAGGCTGCCAGAGGGATGCCTGATTGCCATCTTAGGCCCAATCCCCTGGGGAGCGGGCCTAAGCCAGCAGGTGGTCATCCCCTGAGGGGTCCCAGACTGCGAGAGGGCACAGGCCAGGCTGAGGGACCCCCCTCCTCCCTGAGTGCACAAATTTTTGTG
Source organism: Myotis daubentonii (assembly GCF_963259705.1). Lineage (NCBI taxonomy): Eukaryota > Metazoa > Chordata > Mammalia > Chiroptera > Vespertilionidae > Myotis > Myotis daubentonii. The sequence goes on along the minus strand of NC_081840.1, from coordinate 135,153,218 downwards.
CACCGGGCCTCTAGTTTTAATAATAAATGGAATTATTAAAATGTAGCTAGGGGAGAAAGATCTAAGGTCTGTTGTTCAAATCATGTGAGAAGTGAATGGGGAAGAGTCCACTGAATGACAGAGGGGAACTAGCCTTGCTGTGTGCAGAGGTCAGAATGAGGACTCTTGGGCGAATGTTTTGGGGATAAAATACTTGGCTAAGTAAGGATGAGAAACACTTAAAAAATTTTTGTGTCAGAAACAAAGATGTTCTCTCTTGAACCGGCTGAAATTCCCAGTAGAAGACTCTGAGCAAAGGCTGTTGGGGATGTTATAGATAAGATTAATTTATTTGAATTTTTAAAAAGCACATTATAATGTATCAGATTCTTTAACTATCTTTAAGTTATGCTCAGTTTAGCTATATTTAAAAATAACTCCCTAAGGTAATTGGTAATTAAACAAACAATTTGCCATCCAGATAGGAAATAACCTGAGATCTATCTGAATTTTTGTCTCCTCCACCATCTTTCCTTTCTACACGCCATCTCTAGCTTGTACTCATTTATGTGGGTCAGAGCCCTAGGGACACTATTTTATCTTATGCAACAATATTTCAGGATAAACAGTTATCTGGGTGCAAGAAGAAAAAGATGGTTAACTGATGTTTATTTTCTCACCAGGCATTCATGTCTATTGAAGGCTGTATGCAGCTGTGAGAGGTTCTGTCAACATACACAAAATGTGGTAGTTGTGAAGGATTTAGCTAAACATTTCTGATTCCAAAAATCTATAGCCAAATTTTTCAGACTGTTAAGGAAATGTTGTTTACAAATAATCACCCTTGAATAGAGAGATTCATACATAAAAGAGGTATGAAATCTCTCCAGTGCCACAAACTATAAATGAAGAAAGAGAAAACGTATAGTCTGGTCAATTGAAGCGGCTACTTTTCTTCAAGAAAAATCTACCACGAGTTCACTGGGAAATGTGCTATGAGGAAATGGGCAGAAAGAAGATACAATGTGAGACTTGGATTGTGGTGATCCATGCAGCCAGTCATGGGATTGAATAGGAGTAGGATCATTATTTACAAAAGAGTGGCTCAATTCAGACTGGAAGGTTAAGTGTTCAAGTGTTGGAAACTTCGTAAGGACACATTTCAGAAAATGACATCTACCATGGACTCTCTTTACATATAGCAGGTATCTTACCCCAGTTGGGCATGAATAGCACAGAAATAGAAATGTATTTTCTCACTGTTCCGGAGACTGGAAGTATGAGTGTAGGGTGCCAGAAGCATCAGGTTCTGGTGAGAACCCTCTTCCTGAGTTGCAAACAGGAAGCTTCTCATTGTGTCCCCACATGGCCTTTCTTCAATATCGCTCACATGGAGAAAAAGGGTCTCTCTCTTCCTCTTCTTACTATATAAGGCCACCGAGCCTATCAGATTAGGACCTTACCCTTATGAACTCATTTAACCTTAATTACCTCCTAAAAGCCCTGTCTTCAAATACAATCAGATTGGGGGTTAGCGCTTCAACATATGAATTTGGGAAGGACACCGTTCAGTTCATAGCACCAGGTGTCAGTTACCAGGAGTCAAGAGAAAGAGCTACAGCTCGGTGGTGCGTGGAAAATGGCTGGCAGGCTTTAGGAGCCAGAAACCAGATGTGGGTCCTTATCCTCGCTCTGCCAGCAATCTAAGCTGAGCCTGGTTACTTCATCAGACCTCTACGGCGGTGTTCTGTGTAAGGTATCGCTTATAACTGTAGACACTGCTATAAAACTGAAAAGAAATGCAAAGTCTCAGATTAAAAGTTTTTCCCCAAAACAGTTATTTGATTCAGTTTCATTCTTGTTTTCCTCCAAGTTGATGTGCAAATATAGATATTTTATTTATATTGAATACATAATGATCATGTAATCAAACAGTTTTACTTGTTTGTTATTTATATTTTTAGTAAGCTGGTTATAGGCATAGACCAGACCTCTGCTTTATTAAAAACTAGAGGCCCGGTGCAAAAAATTCAGGGGGGGCTTAGCCTGGCCTGAACTCTCTCACAGTCCGAGAGCCCTTGGGTGATGTCCTACTGATGACTTAGGCCCGCTGAGCTGGCAGTCAGACATCCTAGCACTACCGTGGAGACTGGAGAGGCTCCCACCACCTCTGCTGCCCTCACCAGCCGGTGATCCCGGCTCTGGCTGAGTGGAGCTCCCCTTGTGGGAGCGCACTGACCACCAGGGTGCAGCTCCTGCATTGAGCATCTGCCCCCTGGTGGTCAGTGTGCATCATAGCGACCGGTCATTCTGCTGTTTGGTCAATTTGCATATTAGCCTTTTATTATATAGGATCGAACTTTTTGCCAATGTTTCAAATCTCTTGGACTTTTTAAATTTTGTCTAAATGTTTCTAGAGAAGTCTAGAATGTTTCAGTCTTCCAAGAAAAATAACAGCTAAAAAATGATGATTTATTGAAGAAATGTTATTGTTTAAATTATAATATTTATTTGTAATTAATAGAATATGCAAAAGTTATTCTTATTATGGATAAATATTCTTGAAAACTTGGTATATTATATCAATCAGATCCAAGCAGTAGGTTTCTCCTAAATGCAATTCCATGCACTGTACTATGTCAGAAGAACAAGAAAATAAACCTGGACGCTTCTTTTAAAATAGCCAGTTAAGGTGAGACCTCTAATACCATCTTCTACTACTTGTTTTCAAGGGACGCATTAGGAAGCAGTCCACCTCCACTGTAAGTATAGGAGAAAAGCAGGACAGGAGGAGTCTGAAATATATATCCAAGAATCATATTGTATTTGATTGAATTCAACTTAACACATAGAATGCTGTCTCTAGGGTATACATGGAGGCAACAGTGGAGGCGCCTCCCAGTGAGGATAGCTTAGTAAGTTTCTATCAATTAAGAATGTGATTAGTCGTCTGTTTAGTTCATTTCAGCAATACCATCTGGTAGCCATTGGATACATGGGCCTGTGGACATATTTTATTTTGCCATCATTGTGTTGGTCTACATGTGATTATGAAAAAAATAAAATGAATAAAGAGCCAACACTTAAGTGTTTGGATATCTCTTGAGAAACTAAAAGGTTTAGGGTCTTATGCCCACATTCCCCCATGGCCTCCTCAGGCTTGGCATTCTCCTCTGACTGCCACAGTCCCCTGCCCATGACTTTCTTACATTCTGGAAGAAATTCCCTGCAATAAATCATGTCACACGTGCTTCTGTCTCTTTTTAACACCAGTTTGACCCCAAAGACTCAACAAAACAAAATCTGAGTATCGATCCAGTGACCATCTTTAATATGAGACTTGCAGACGAGTTTCAGAACACTCAGAGCCCAAACAAGGCAATTTTAGTGAAATATCAGGAAAACGAATTTGGAATGTGCTAGTAATTTAGGAAGTGGAAACCTAATCTCTCCATGTGGGATTCTCTGAAATGAAAGGGGGTAATCAATCTGAAGTTCAAAAAAAAAAGAAAAATGGAATTCAATTACTTCATGCTAGAAGTAGACAGATCTACAATCCATCAACAGAATGAAAAGAGAAATTCCAGATTGATCACATGTGGGGGAGCTGGGAACCAGGTCTCTCCTGGTCCCCAAAGGGAGGTTAGGGCCTTCCTGTTAAAGGAAGCCTGGGGCCATGGATAATTCACCAAGGAGTAGTGGGTGCAAAACCCTGAAGGTCCCAGTGTCTTCTTAAGCCTCATTCCTTGTTTGCTACCGAGATGCCCAATGGCCCTGCCCATCTAGAAGTATTACAATGCCTGCTGTCAACTGACAAAGCCCAGTTGGCACTCAGGGTGGGTAGATTCATAGCTATGGTATCAGGCCTTCTGTCATCACTGGCATGAATAGAAATGATTAAGGTGCATTCTCTTCTCTGTCTCCAGGCACATGTGCTTTTGCAGCATTTCAACTTGGGGTGCCTGATATGGGAAGCAGACAGAAAGGCAGCAAAGTGGATAAAAACTGCCACAGTAGAAGCAAAATGACTGGAGTAAGAGCAGAAGGTGCAGCAGCTTGCTAAGCCAAAGGATACCTTTCCTGCAAGTGCACCCTTGCCTTTGCAAACTGCTGGGGCTCCGCTTTGCCCTGCCCCAGAAATGCTACACGAAGTGATGCTGCTAATACGGCTACCATCTCCTACTATTATTTTGTATGTGGACAGACTTGAATGTGTAATTCTTCAAAAATACAGTTTAGGGGAAGTGGAGAGAGAAAATGTGTGCAGGTAGCATGAGCTTTGATAAGCACAGTAGATTGGGGTGGGGGAGGCCCTCCAGGGGACCCAAGCACGGTTTCCAGACAGGCGCTGAGGCTGGGCCACGATTCCTGTGCCGGAGGGAAAGGGCTTCTGCACTGTGGCCACGGGAGAAACACCACCTCTGTACTCACCTCACTTTCTCTCATCCTTCATCTCTTCTTTTGCAGAAGAAAACGGTACTCAGATCATTTGAGGATGAAAACAAAATTACTGCTGTACAGAGAATCCCAGTGGAAACACTATAATCACACACCCCACTTCACTACTCACTTTAATGTGAACATGGCCAACAGCATTGTCAGGCTTGTGCTGGTGATCTACTCCTAGTTCTTGTCACATTCTATTTTACTTTTAACCCACTCCATGAATCCATGTTTTCTTGGTCATAAAGGAAGTAAAGTCTCTCTATCCTTTCTGGGTTTTATGTCAAACTGTCCATTAAATACTACCCTCCCTGCATCCAATAATTTTGCTTTGAATCGATGGAAATTTTATGAGCATCAATAAAATATCTGGCCTTGTTTCCTCCTTCAAGGAGGTTGTAATCTGAGTCAGATTTCCCTAGATCAGGTCTTTTGAAATAGTCTGGTCATATCATGGCTATGTGGTTTGGAGAGATATCCACAGAGTTTTATTGCCAAACCATGATTCAAATAGAGAGGCCCTCTCGCTTATTCTAGGAAAGAATCTACTTTATACTACTCCCGTGGGGTTGCAATAATGATAAGATGCCAAATGGTTTCAGAGTACACCCACTGTTAGTAGGCTATGAGTTTCTAGTCAAGAGAAATACTTGGTTGAGAGTATTTCTTCATTTGCTATAAAGAAAAATGAGGGACCACAGTGATTGGAACAGACACAAGGAGCAAGCCTCATGGCAGGGATGCATGTGCAGAAAGAGGTACATGAAGGAAGAGAGAATAAGAGAACCTCACTGGATCTGCCCCATTGTCACGAGTCCACCATCATATCTCCTGTCCAGTTTTCATAATTTCTGATTCCTATTATTTAAAAAATCTATTGTGCTTTGATTCCTTTTACAGTGTCCCCTCATCTTCCAGAGCCATAATCTGAAGAGTACAGTTAAAGCTTAAAATGCTCACTGAAGTAAAAGGGAGTATTAGCCAGTTTTCCAGGTAGCTATATAATTTTTATTAGAAGCCCCGTGCATGAATTAGTGCACCAGTGGGGTCCCTCAGCCTGGCCTGCGGGATTGGCCAAAACCGGCTCTCTGCCATCCCCCAAGGGGTCCCGGATTGAGAGAGAGAGGAGGCCAGGCCAAGGGACCCAACCAGAGCACAAGTGGGGTCAGGGGTGGGGGTAGGGGGGGAGAGGGGATGCGGGAGGTTGGCCAGCTAGGGATGGACCACCAGAAGGCTCAGGGCATGTCCAGCCCATCTCACTCAGTCATGATCAGCCGAACTCTAGCAGCAAGCTAACCTACCAGTAGGAGCGTCTGCCCCCTGGTGGTCAGTGTATGTCATAGCAAGTGGTTGAATGGCCTTAGCATATCATTAGCATATTATGCTTTGATTGGTTGAACAGCCGACCAGATGACCAGACACATAGCATATTGTGCTTTTATTATATAGGACTGTTGACCTCATGAAATAAAAATGCAAAACATGTTGGTTGTATTAACTGAGGGAAAGAAGACCCCCAATGCAAGTGTAAACTAGGTGTCTGGTAGATGGGGCTGTCCAAGCCACCATTTATTTTCTCCACAGAGGCAATTCTTATTTACCATGATTAGGAATGATGCACACAGGTGTGTGTGTGTGCACATACATACACATAAAACATAGATACACACACAAATATACATTTACAAATTACTAGAACTTCTATTTACAGGCTCAAAAAAACAACAACCCTCTAGTATATAGCAGCCCTGCCTACACAGGAGGATTTTTAAAATCACAGGCTACAATGCCAAGTTCTTCGATTTTAATTCTGCATCTGCAGCCCAAAGGAAGACAGTGATGCATGGGGATGGTGGCCCTGAGCTGACAGAGGATCACGGGCTGAAGGCACTGCTAGTGCCGGAAGAGAAGGGAGCAAAGTAGAAAATGACTGCTGGTCCCAGATTCTGCTTCCACGCTGACTCACTCCTTGCTTTATTTCAAAGTGGGAAAGCACTTCCTCTTCCGAGCCCCTTTGTCACTGACATTTGAAAAGTCGGTAGAAAATCAGGAAGAACAGTCTCACAGTCATTTACCATTTACTGTAATTTGCATTCACAAGTGATCAGCAACTAAAAAAGTTTATAGTTTCCTTTAAAAATGTTTAAACATGTTTCTTAAGTAGATAAAAATGCAGGTTTTTTTTTCTTTTGCCCTTTTATGCAAATAACTTCGTATGCAGAATATATTGCATTCTCTTTTTAACATAAGGCAGGAAATACACATTTACAAAGCAAAAATGTTTTAAAATCCTTGAAGTGGCAGTTATGATTGTTCAACAACACAATGCGTAAACAAAGCACGTCAACTACATTCTTAATCTGTTCAGACCATAGCAAACCTATTCAGTGAGGCAAAATAATGTCTTGACCAACACGACAAAAGTGATTTTGGTTAACACTTAAGATCTTTGTGGACCAATAAGTAACTGAACCTTAGCTGTTCGTTAATGTCTGCTGCTGTAACGGATCCATGTTGGGGAAGGGATGTTGGCAGGAGAGGGAAGAGAGGCTTTGAATGTACTGATTATTTTTTTTGTTTAGGTTTAGGATGAAAAATATTACTTTGCACAGAGTTTTTGAGGGACAGCAAATATATAGAGTTGTCTAAACTTTGTTTACCTTTAAAAGATAATTTTACTATCATGAGGTCCAAATAGTAAAAAGATAAAAATTTCTAAAGGATACTTATTATTTTGGTCTAGCATATTTTTCTATTTATTCATAAAGCTATCTTCTTACTCTTTGAATTACATTTTTACCATTTGAATATGACACTCTTCTTTTCTGGTAAAAATTAACCCCCATGAGTTGTAAAAATAAGAAAGCAATATCTGATTACTCATTGAATAGAGAAAGATAAAAAGTAATTAGTTGTTCAATTGGTATTCAAGCAAGATAAAATGATTGTTTATGCCAGGTTGTTAAGATAACAGATCCTTCTATCATACTATTTACAATGGACAAATTAACTGTTCTAAGTTTCTTTTGAAGGTTTGTTAGTGTTTCTTGTAAATATTTTTAAAACATGAAATTTTAAGTGATCTTTTACTTAATACTAGTTTTAAATGACAGAATAGTAAAGATTACACACAAATATGAAAACTGAGCAAAGCATTATAAACAAAGAAAATTGAAGAACATTATAATCTGAATTTTCTTACAGAAAGAAGTCTGAGAATTACAAATCATTAAATTCATCTTTGAAAATGATAACATTTTCCAGACTAGAATCCATTAAACCCTAACAGTTTAGGCAGCATTATTTTTTTGTTAGAAATCCTATCATAAGATGAAATAATCTGTTTTGGAAGTACCTAAAAGACTTTCTTAATAAAAGGTGCTGTGGCTAAATAAAAATTTTAAGTTAAACAGATAGAAATCCACTCTGCAAGTTTTTCTTACATATTCCTTTTGTCACAAGTAGGATCAACATTGTGAATCCAAAAACAATATGGATAGATACATGACTGATTGATAGGTATTGTTTAAAAGAGGAATGATGATATGTTCTATAGTTTTGTTCTTTAAACTAGAGATACTGTAAATATATGAAGCTTACAAAAAAACCCCCACTAGATATTATTTGTAAAAGAGGAATAGTATCAGCAGTGTTTAATTCATTCACTCAATTCAGCACCATGGATTCCAAACTATTATTTCAATTTAATAGCTCAGGCTTGAAACATTATGTAGAAAATAGCTCAAAACAACTGTTCCCAAGGGCTGCAAAGTTCAATTCTTCTCTGGACTCTAGACAGATTCAGACATCTATGCATTGCTGGGTCACGAACAAAATGCTTGCTTTTAGGGACACACAAAAAGAAAAGTAAGGCAGTCTCTTTTCATTCTGACTGCTGCCACCCATTCTTAAAAAGACCTTCGGACATTTGATGCCTTGCTTAATAGAATGGCATATGACAAATCTGTTTATGACAAATGCAAAAGCAATGACTATGACTGTACACGTGCATGCTTTGTTTTAAAGAGAACCTTATCTACCTTACAGTGCTTCCGAAATACACGGTGTAGCAGAAATCCTGTGCACACTCAGGAAAGTGTGTTATTCCTCATTGCTTAAAACAGAAATATAATTTTTCATCCCTTAAGTTTAAATCATCAGAAAATGTAAAATGTCTTCTATATTTGTAATGGCCCACTTCTGTGTAGACCAAGCATGTCAAACTTGCGGGCTGCATGCGGCCCAAACGAATATTTCTGTGGCCCAGCCAACATAACGGTGTGAGCAGTTATTTACAGTTATGAAAGGAAATACGTCTCCTGTCAGATCCAGGATTACTGACATTCACCTTGGGTCAGTTTTGAAAGTTATCACTGCGAACAAGATTTCCCCCGAAGAAGGAAAGATAGGAGCAGAGAGATGCCAAGTGTCAGGAAAAAAACATTAATGTTATCATTGCTCTTGTTCTTTTTTTTTTTTGTATCATACTTTTCAAACTAAATCTACGTTTCTATGAAAATTGAAGCTTTTGTTTTTTTGCAGCCCACATAAACTTAAACCTTATTTATTTGGCCCATGTTAGCCTTTGAGTTTGACATGCTTGGTGTACTGGTAGACCTAATAGTCTTTCCATCTAAGTCACAACACTTGACAAAGACACATGAGACACTTTGGACATAGGTCCATAGAAGTTACTGTGTATCACATAAAATAACAGAATATCATTGATTATCATAAGCCTATATTCCTTATTTTTTCAATGAATTGGTGCTAAATTATAGAGCACTCATTAATTTTTGAGGGAAGACAAAGACTTCGTGTGGAATTTTTTTGGATAGGAGAACCAAGATGGCGGCATAGGTTAACGCCGGAGTTTGCTGCTTTGAACAACTACTTCAAAAGTGAAACTAAAACACGGAACAGACATCACCCAGAACCACAGGAACGCTGGCTGAGTGGAAGTCCTACAACTAGGAGGAAAGAGAAACGCACACGGACACTCAGAGGAGGCGCAGTGGTGAAGTCAAATTCTGAGGTGCGGAGTGCGCGGAGCGGGCTGGCGGCGGAGGGCGCGGTTGTTGTTTTCAGTTGGGAGGGAGTCGCAGACTCTGAGCACCAGATCCGGGCGAGTCTTTAGGGACCCAGACTCAAACGGGAGAAGCGGGACTGTCTGGCTTCGGTCAGAGCGAGTGCAGCTTTCTCTCCGAGCTTTGCAGCGGGTGCTGGGACTCAGAGAGGCAGAGCCCCTGGGGACAGGACTGAGAGCCGCCATAACTGCTCTCTCCGGCCCACCCTGTTGATCCTGTTCGACCCGCCCCGCCCAAGCCCTGCACAGAGGCATTTGCCGGATAGCCTCAGGCAAAGGCTAGATTAGCACCTCCCTAGAGGACAGAAGTTCTCTCACTGCTGACACAGCTGATTCTCATAGCCACTTGGCCTGGAGGTCAAACCCTCCCTGGAATTAGCTACAACAATCAAGATTTAACTATAAGACTTCGAACAAAGACCACTAGGGGGTACACCAAGGAAGCATAACAAAATGCGGAGACAAAGAAACAGGACAAAATTGTCAATGGAAGATATAGAGTTCAGAACCACACTTTTAAGGTCCCTCAAGAACTGTTTAGAAGCTGTCGATAAACTTAATGAGATCTACACGAAAACTAATAAGACCCTCGATCTTATATTGGGGAACCAACGAGAAATTAAGCATACACGGACTGAAATAACGAATATTATACAGACGCCCGACAGCAGACCAGAGGAGTGCAAGAATCAAGTCAATGATTTGAAATGTGAGGAAGCAAAAAACATCCAACCGGAAAAGCAAAATGAAAAAAGAATCCAAAAATGCGAGGAGAGTGTAAGGAGCCTCTGGGACAGCTTCAAGCGTACCAACATCAGAATTATAGGGGTGCCAGAAGATGAGAGAGAGCAAGATATTGAAAACCTATTTGAAGAAATAATGACAGAAAACTTCCCCCACCTGGTGAAAGAAATGGACTTACAGGTCCAAGAAGCGCGGAGAACCCCAAACAAAAGGAATCCAAAGAGGACCACACCAAGACACATCATAATTAAAATGCCAAGAGCAAAAGATAAAGAGAGAATCTTAAAAACAGCAAGAGAAAGAAACTCAGTTACCTACAAGGGAATACCCATACGACTGTCAGCTGATTTCTCAACAGAAACTTTGCAGGCCAGAAGGGAGTGGCAAGAAATATTCAAAGTGATGAATACCAAGAACCTACAACCAAGATTACTTTATCCAGCAAAGCTATCATTCAGAATTGAAGGTCAGATAAAGAGCTTCACAGATAAGGAAAAGCTAAAGGAGTTCATCACCACCAAACCAGGATTATATGAAATGCTGAAAGGTATCCTTTAAGAAGAGGAAGAGGAAGAAAAAGGTAAAGATACAAATTATGAACAACAAATATGCATCTATCAACAAGTGAATCTAAGAATCAAGTGAATTAATAATCTGATGAACAGAATGAGCTGTTGATTATAATAGAATCAGGGACATAGAAAGGGAATGGACTGACTATTCTTGGGGGGGAAAGGGGTGTGGGAGATGTGGGAAGAGACTGGACAAAAATCGTGCACCTATGGATGAGGGCAGTGGGTGGGGAGTGAGGGCGGAGGGTGGGACGGGAACTGGGAGGAGGGGAGTTATGGGGGGAAAAAAAAAGAGGAACAAATGTAATAATCTGAACAATAAAGATTTAATTAAAAAAAAAGACTTCGTATGATTTAGTGTATCAAATTGGTATTAGTATTTCTAAAAATTAAGTAAGCTCATGTTATAGGGGCTGGCAGATTCAAGATACTACAAATCTTCACAGGAGTAAGTAGTAGCCCTAATATTCCCCCAGATGTAGTAATAAAATCATGCTGTTGACATGCCTGTACCCACTCAGATCTGTTATAGTCTTTGAGCTACAGTTACTTTTTATTACTCTATTTATGATTCTGAAAAAAAACCACAGAGAAAAACTAGTTGGTAAAACATGATGCATTAATATAGAATGGGACTGTCTAGTGCAGTGATGGCGAACCTTTTGAGCTCGGTGTGTCAGCATTTTGAAAAACCCTAACTTAACTCTGGTGCCGTGTCACATACAGAAATTTTTTAATATTTGCAACCATAGTAAAACAAAGGTTTATATTTTTGATATTTATTTTATATACTTAAATGCCATTTAACAAAGAAAAATCAACCAAAATGAGTTCGCGTGTCACCTCTGACACGCGTGTCATAGGTTCGCCATCACTGGTCTAGTGCAATGACCCCAGAAGCTCTCCCTTTGCTTCCCAGAAACCAGAGAGCTGAGGACGTAGTTGAAGGGAAGTAGAGTTTGCCACCCCAAAATATGCCCTTTTGGGATACTAGTTATTTTAAGCTGCTTATTTTTAAGAAACCAAAGACTCAGAAACACACCTCTGTCCTTCCTCTTTAATGCCTGAAAGGAATTTAGATAGAGGACCTGCTCCAGAAAGTGAGATTTAATCACAGATACCTATCCTATCTAATAAAGAAGGAATATGCTAATTGACTGCCCCGCCCTCAAAGATGGCAGCATCTAGTCACCTCAACCCTGCAGGGGCCTTGCCGTGTGCCTGCCTCGGAGTCCCCCAGGCCCCTCAGTCCCCCCAGCCACCCAGGGCCGGCCCGAGGTGCAGGCAAGCCTCAGATGGTGGCTGCCCAGCCTCCCTGGGCTGCCTGAGGCTCAGGTAACCAGGGCCAGCCGAGGCTTGTGCTGCTGGCAGTGGCAGCAGCAGAGGTGTGATGGGGGTGTCACCTTCCCCAGATCGTTGGTCGCCTCCCGCCCCTGAGGGCTCTCGGACTGTGAGAGGGGGCAGGCTGGACTGAGGGACACCCCCCTCCAGTGCATGAATTTTCATACACTGGACCTCTATTAGTTTAATATAAGCTAAGTGTGATAGGGAGGGTCCTAGCAAGGTCCCTTTGATCAAAGCCTTACCTGTATCCTATTGTTAAAGATGGCCCAGCAAACATTTGCTTTTTCATCTCCATGGGAATTGCCTTCCTGCTCTTTGAGGTCCCAAACCACAACCCATCTCCTCTCCTCCTTAGCTTGAGATGACATGTAAGCCCTTCAATGCCCACTCTGTTCGTGGGTTTCATGTTCTTATGAAACCACTGTATATAATAACACATTTGACAGTTTCCTTCTGTTAACTTGTTTCATATTATTGATTGTTAGTCCAGCCAGAGACTTTTAAGCACAGGAGGACAATCCTTTTTCTGCCCCCACAAAAGGTTATGCCCTGTGCACTGATATTGAACTCAATGTTCCATGGGGCCTGATAACCCCAACCCAGCTCCTGGAGACATTTCCTAGCACTTCTGAAATGGATGGCAGGCAAGCCTGGGCTGCACGGAGCTTGATCCTTGAATGTTTACTTCCCCTGCACAACGCCTTTCACATGCTTGTCCCACAAAGAGGAAAAGCAAAGGGGACACCTCCCTCCCTGGAGCACTATGGTGGCCAGGAGAACGGGGGACGTTCTTTATGCTGGCTCTTCTGCTCCTGGGTTCCGGCCCACACTTAGTGGCCACTTGCTCCTTCACCCTGAACCCTTTGCACAGCATATAAAACTGGATTATCAAACCAATCAATCTGCTTTTCGGCATGAGTTTTTAAAATCAATGAAAGATCTAGACCTATGGCCTTGGTCTGTACTATAATTTTTTAATTGAAAATAGTAATTTTCATGAAAGTGTATTTTAAATTTTCTGTTGAAAGTTAGTTTGGGCAAAGAAGAAAATGAGATTGCAATTAGATAGAATAGAAATTCAACTGATTAATAGTTACCTGGTGTTTCCTATATTAGAAGTCTCCTATCACTGTCACTAGTTAGTGCAAAGAGAGGCAGAGGATATAATAGGGTCCCCATGAGTGGTAAGAAACTGAGGCTGGAAAAACTGAGTGCAAATATTCTTAGAATTAATCTCAGGGTCCTGGTGGAGGAGGTTAAATATAATATTTCTCTCTGTACATGGAGAATTCAAATATAGTTTTCACTCTGGAACATAATTCTGGTTCTGCAAATAATTTATATGACTAACACACTTAATAATTTTACACCCTGTATACATCATTTTGAAGACTATTTCCATGCCAAAACTATGTTAACTTAATTAGCTCATGAGGAAGCATCATGAGACAATGCAGTTATTCTTTATGTAACTCTGTGAAGGACGGTTATGAATCTTCTTCCATTTTTGTTTCAATAAAGACCTGACATGTCAAGCTAAGAATAATATATAACTGAGCAAGATATATGATACCCTATTTTAATCCTCATTATCTTTTTAGAGGATGAGCAATCATTGCAGATCACGTCTGCCTGCTATTTTCAGTGCATTTTTTTCTTTGAAAACTAAAAGTCCTTATCAATATTCCGTAAGAAAATGAATGGGGTTAAATAAGAAGTTTAAAAAAACTACATGTTTTTGCCAATTACCAAAACAGAAGAAAATGAAATAGATTTTGTTGTCAGCTGACATACAATCTCTGGCAATGCAGAGTTGAGGACATAAGGTCAGTTCCCAACCCACGTGAAGTGGGTGCTGTCACACTTGTGGCTGACCACACAGCCGGGGAAGCAATTAACCCTCAGAGTCAAGCAAGCACCAGAAGGTTGGGCAAAACTTTGGTCCCGGCAGTTAATGTAAGTTAATAATTAGAAATCTAAGTCTTTCTCAAATTCTTATGCTTATCCACTGCCTTTTCCCTAACTTCCTTCTCATGTTACTCCACAATTCTCATCTAAAGTTAATTTATCTTTCCATCCCTAGATGTGAGCTGCCTCTTCCAACCCCAACTCAGACTCCCATAGCAATATTTTAGGAACATCAATGGAATCTTGCCTGATCCTATTTCAAATATTTTAGTGGCTTCCAAGTACCTTCCTAATGAATCCAAAACACCTTAACACAGTGTTGTGAACTGAATTTTGTGTCCCTCCCCTCAACCCCCGAAATTCATATGTTGAAATCCTAACGCCCCCTCCCCCAATGTGATCATATCAGAAAGTGGGACCTTTGGGAGGTGATTAGGTCATGAGGGTGGAGCCCCCATAAATGGAATTAGTGCCCTTTTAAAAGAGGCCCCGGATAGCTTTCTAGGCCTTTCAGCCATGTGAGGACTCGGTAGAATAATGGCCATTTATCAACCAGGAAACAGGCTCTCACCAGACACCAGATCCTCCAGCACCCCTGATCTTGGACTTCTCTGCCTGCAGAAGTGTGAGAAATAAGTATTTGTTGTGTAAGCCAAATCTGTGTGACACTCACTGTCTAGATATATCTGACACAGGGCTACCAGATTCTAACTCTTTCTTTCTGACTCGGTTCATATGCCCTCAGATCTTTCTTTCTCATCTTTTGTGGAAGCCAATCTGACACCAACATGCATTTGGGAAATTTCAATTCATTCTTGAGTCAAACAAGTGTGTTCCTTCAGGACTAATCTTAGAATTCCCTTGCACAGCTTTCTGGTTCTGCAACCACATACTAAAGCCTCTGAGAGTTTAACACCCCCTAAAATGGAAATGTTTCATTAAGAAAAACCGACACCAGCTTTGCACATGCATAATAAATATAGGAACAGAGCTGTTCAGTATCAGGTGGTATTTTTCCTTTTGGAAAAATGTCACAAATGTGCATGGTCACATTCTTCCCGGATGAAAGTCTCCTCTTCCATGAGATCACTGAACAGAACAGTGGCCTAGAAAGAATCAGGACAGCAGTATTCTGCCAGCTTCCATTACTCTCTTTCCGTGAAATGGGATGTGTTTTATTACTACCTTACATTTTTATTCATTATTGTTGCCATTAGCTCCCTGAGACACAGGAGCGGTAGGATTTTCATTTACTGAGAATATTCTGATGTATTCTCTAGTCTGCAAATATACCACGGACATTCTGCCCAGATGGGACATAATAGAATTTGCCTTTTTCTTTGTAACATAACCATCAAAGCAAGCATACTCTTTTTTTTTTTTTAAAGATTAAGCATTTGACAGTGACTTCTTTCCTTTCAAATGCATTACCTAGTGAGAAAGTGTGATAAAATATTAGCACACACATGATAACCATGTGTGCCCCAATTAGCAATTGCTAACTTTTTAGAGAAACATATTGTGCAAGTTGTTAAAATAAGATGCAGACACACTGGACAAATGTCGACCCCCCCAACAGAAGATCAGAGAGTTTTCCCGTATGCAGTTAAGAGAAAAATGATTGAGCTCTAGTTTTTAGCTACATTTATCACACATATTTGGTGACCATTCTCCATAGTACCTCCTCAGATAAGAAAAACATGCATGATTCAAGAATTGCCAAAGATACCTGCAGTTTCTAATTTGGTACCAGGATGAGAAATCCATGAGACATGTTGATGGTAAGCAACTCTATCTAAGGGTTTTTGGAACCTTTCTATCCTCAAAACCACTAGGTAAATCTACCTGGCACTCTAACTCCTTGCAACTCCAAGTGTGGCCTGTGGTCTAGACACATCTGTATCAACTGAGAGGCACTGGTCAAGCTCACAATTTCCGAGTCAGTTTGGAACATAAAGCTACACTTATACAATCCATAGCCCTCCTTTTAAATCTTCCCTTCTTCAAGACATCCAGGTGCTTTTCAATTAAGAAAAAAGAATCACATGTAATAATCCTTTTCAACGATTAATCAAAGAACTTATATGCATATATGCATAACCCATGGTCACAGACAATAGTGGGGTGAAGGCCTCAGATGGGGGGTTGGAGTGGGGTGGAAAGGGTCAATGGGGGGAAAATACCTTCAATAATAAAGATAAAATAAATTTAAAAATAAATTAAAACCAAAAAATAAATGTTTTAAAAAAATCCTTTTCAGAAACACTTCCATTGTCCCAAGAGAGGGAATATAAAACTCCATATGAATAAGTGTTAAAAAAACACATATTTGGTTTAGTGTGTTAGAAAGGAATTCGGGGTTGATTTATGTCAAGTGAAGAATTGTAAGTTACCAACACCTTCACACAGGAATAAGATAATCCAAGTGAGCTTTATGAAACTCACCAAACACTGACCCCTCAGGCCCTCTCGGTTCTGTAAGGCACCTCTGACGCTCTGAGTTCTCTGGGCAGCCAGCAGCGAGGTGCAGAGACCCGGACTTGCTCGTGCATGTGTGTGTCCCTGGGGTCATGGGGTTCACTGAAGGCTGCTCAAGCAAGGCTGAGTGTGGATGGAATTCTACTTTACCTGAAAGTCCTGAAAGCCTTCATATTCCCAAAGTAATCACAAAACATAGCACAGGAATGATTGATTGCCTTATGACACCACACACTCAACACCTACAAATCAGAAGTGGGCCCTGTTCTTCTCCTTGGCTGAGTGGTTACATGTCCACACAATCAGAGAAATTACAAGAAGGAAGTCTCACATGGACCAACATTCAGATCAACAGTGGCATCTGCTCACTGTTGAGTCCATGCTGGCTCAACAGGAAGTACAAATGATTTCAAGACATCTTTATATCCTCACCGGAAGAATATTTAAAAAAGAAAAACAACAAAAAACAATGGCAACAACAAAAACCTTCAATTGGAAGAATTCTTTAGCTGGGACACTGGGTTCTACAAGCCCACCATTATCTGTTCTTGTGCAGAGCCAGAAAAAATACTGTCACCAATTTAAGAGAATAACAGTCTTTGTTTCATAATGAATTTGTGCCAAAATAGTAAATATGCTATTGTCTTTTGTTTTTGTTTAGTGAAAGTGGGATATACAGTCTAGACATGGCAGAAGTGAGGACATGCACAGGAATACCTAATGGGCGGTTTTAATCTCAGTGGGATACAAATTATTTTTTAAGAATTCCGAGTACAGCCCAGGCTCTCAGGCAAAATAATTCTGATTCCTGACATCGACTGTAGAAGCATCTAAAGCAGTGGTTTTCAACCTTCTGGCCCTTTAAATACAGTTCCTCATGTTGTGACCCAACCATAAAATTATTTTCGTTGCTACTTCATAACTGTAATGTTGCTACTGTTATGAATCGTAATGTAAATATCTGATATGCAGGATGGTCTTAGACGACCCCTGTGAAAGGGTCGTTCGACCGCCAAAGGGGTCGCGACTCACAGGTTGAGAACTGCTGATCTAAAGGAAAAAGCATACTGGCTTTCATGCTATTTCTTATAATCAGCTATATAGAGCAAAATGCCTATTTCTAAAAGACAAGAAAGATCTTGCCCCGATACCCAGCACAGAAGGGTCACTCTATAAACATGTGGTTCATTTCTCTTTTTATTCCTGTTTACTTCAATCCAGCAAAAGTGTTTTCCCCAAAAAGAGATGCAACAATGTTCAAAAATACTATTTCAGGGGCCAGGATAAATAAACTTCGCAGAAAAGTTTCAGACGTAGGCTTTTGTTTCCAGAGTTATGGTGGTGCCAAGAGATGACTTATGGGACTTTAGATCCCCAATAATCTTCACCAGTCCCCAGAATGCCATCAAAATAAATAAACTCAAAATAGAGGGAGTCCGATTCCTGTACACATCTAATTTCAAGGTAAGTCCCCTTCCAGCCAGACTGAAACTCTAACGCTGCTGTCATATTGCTATCTGGGTGCTGCCGCTGTCCAAAATCCTTCCAAAATCAAAATGCCATTTATTGTTCCTTATATATTAGAGGAAGCCAAGTCCAGTAGGAAGGCTAAACCTGAGTTTACATGCGAGCTTCAGCTTCCTTACTCATTAATGGGAGTCCTTATTAAAAATGCTAAACCTGAATCTGAAACACTACACCTGATATCGCCCTCATGTAAGTCACCGAGATGGCTCAGAGAACCCGGGGATGCCGACCTCTAGGCCGATATAAGGACTAAGAAAAACAATATCCATGCAACACCTGGCCGATCTTAGCGCCGCTCGAGCACCCAGCAAATAGCGCCCTGCACCATCCTTCCCGTATCTTTTCACTGATTCAAAATCACTGACATGATGAGGTCTCCCTCTGTTAAAGTAGAAAAAGAAAAAATTGGCTGAATTACAAAGTCAGAGCTATAATAGCTACTGGGCTGTATTTCGAGGAGGGTTCATACATCCTTGAGCAAAGGGCTTTTCTGTTCTACAAGAGATTAGGGGGAATTCGGCATCCTGCACAGAGATCACAGAGTTCTAGGAATTTGTGCCCCCTCTTGCCATCTCAGTGGTGCAGCTGTGTGCAGAGAGTAAACACCTCTCCTGAGCTCTCCTTTCTTTACTGCACCCCAGCTGAAGAGCTTCTCAGGGAAGAATAATGTTCCCTACTCTGCGTTGCTATAACAACATAGTTGCCAAAATAGCAGGCACACGGCAGGAGTCGAATCGCTTCTCAGAGATATTGTGCGACTTCTGCTCCTGGCACACCCTCTGTGGCCTGCTAAGGGTCCTGGCTGAGGCAGCCCGGGGCCCTCAGGGTCACATACTAGTTAAGGAGACGGAGGGGGTTTTGAAAATCGTTGGGCTTCCCACATACATAGAATGCCACTGGCCTGGGCTGCAGATCTTCTGAAAAGTCCCCTCGCTAATGAGGCAGCAAGTGATGCCTTGATACAATTGGCAGAACTATGTTGTATCTATTTCATGAACTGAGTTTTTTCCTAAATAATGAGTAGTTCACAGCAGTAAAAAAGAATGGTGTCTGGTCCTTTAAAAGTATTAAGCATGTTACCTGGGAGAAAGTAGAAACTAAAACTGCAGATTGAAAGAGAATATACAAATGGACAGTGGTCAGACCATGGATGACAACAGAACTCTGACCCCATCCTCTAGAGCAGTGGTTCTCAACCTTCCAGCCCTTTAAATACAGTTCCTCACGTTGTGACCCAATCATAAAATTATTTTCGTTGCTACTTCATAACTGTAATGCTGCTATTGTTGTGAATCATAACGTAAATATCTGATATGCAGAATGGTCTTAGGCGACCCCTGTGAAAGGGTCGCTCAACCGCCAAAGGGGTCGCGACCCACAGGTTGAGAACCACTGCTCTAGAGTCCAGGGAGCCAGAACAGAAGCTTGGCAGCAACTGGCCCGTGATGGGCAGGACTTGATTAATACTTCTCTATTTTTTTGTCCCTGTGTCCTACTCAGGACCAACCACAGAGAGCTGTATATCCCCCCCCAACCAGTCACAGTAAGTGTTCTGTTTTTAAATAGCCTACCTCTAGCTTCTGCAGGCCGACAATCACCGATCAGAGCTTATGTAAAGATTTCTCTTTTTTTAACTGAAAACCTTTCCCATGCCTTGACTACTTATGAGTCTCCACCAAAGGCAAGTGATAGAGGCTGGCTCCCTTGCTATTGCAAACTGAGTAAAACAGCTTCTGTTCTCATTTGGGTGGTTTTTGCTTATTTCCATAAGTGTTGTTTTTATTATATCTAGTGTACTAACAAGATCATATTTTATGATTTGCAATGTTCAGGACTGAGGCCTCTGGGTAACCCTAAAATCTACATAAAATATGCCCTCAGCAAACTTCCAGACTCATCAAACCCATCACCAACCCCTTCTCCTTCCTCCCTTGCCCTTCCACCTCCTGGTTCCACCCATAACAAAGAATTACTTACAGTCAGAGTGGCCAACCATCCCAGTTTGCCCAGCACTGCCCCATTTTTAGCATGGAAAGCCCTACAAGCCAGAAAGACCCCAGCCCTGGACCCCTCAGCATGCCATGCTGTTGTTCGACTCGGCCTCTGCAGATGAAATTCTCTCTGCCAGGATTCTTCTCTCTCCCCACTGCCAAGTTGTCAACCTGGTGGACTCTTTTCAACCTGCCAAGACCCTGACTAGATGCCCACCTCTAGAGTTAACTTCTTTGACAACAGCCCACCTCCTAGCCCCAAGCAGATGATCACTCCCTCCTCCATGCCTGCCATGCTACAGCCTGTATATATTTCTGTACATATCGCATGGTATAGGGATGATTTGGTAATGGCGAGGAGGGCCTCTTACATGGTACATCCCCTGCAGGCAGGTGCTGTATTGTCTTCATCTTTGTGTTCCCCTCACTGCCTTCACCACACCAAGTCCATGCTAGTCTGTTTCATGAGTAAATGAATTTGTGGGTGAGTAAATGGTTTACCTATTTATTTGTTTAACAGAATTGTTTATTATTGGATTACTGAATATTAACAAATTAATTATTTATCTATGAATTAAATTGATCTTTACAAAAAAAAAAATGGTCCAAAAGTCCTAGGTTGAGCTGAAATGACAGTACATATATATAGGTGCCTTACCACAACTGTACTCATTAATCCATTTCAATTATTCAGGCTGTTTACCTCAATCTGGGTGGTGTTGTCCTGCCCATCTTCCAGCAGCAGGTCTGTGAAGCCTCGGGGCTCTGGGGAGTCTTGGCCCACGCTCGCTCGGTTCGTGTCCACAGCCTTGAGGGGATCTGTGTTCCTTTTCCACCTGTGGCTGAACGTATGTGTGTCTACTTCTATCTCCTCTTCCGCTTGCGGGAAGGCCTGAGCAACTTGGTGTTGCCAATCTGTTTGAAAGTAAATAAAACAACTAATTACTTACTTGCTATGAATCATACACATGTTATCAACTTCAGTAGGAAAAATATCTGCTAGTCATGAAAATAGAGAACTAATTCATACCAGTGAAATCTGTTTAATGGTAATATTTTGAGTCGGTATGCACGTCTCTGAGTAGAATGCAATTTTGGGACACATCATAAGTCGTGACAGTGGTTAATGTGAAGACCCAGCAGAGTCTCTAAAACAGATGTGCAGCCCTAAAGCAATGCATTTTTATTCCCTTCCCTCCCCACCTTCCATAACACACTCCATAAATATTCCCCGGTTATTCTGAGAAAACAAGCTACAATCTAGACAAAGGAATGAAAACCAAGTGATTCTCAGTCCATTTGAATACAAAAGTCAGACATTATTAACTTGTGAACTAATATCCATTTCACATGAGTTATGTTGAACAGCAGAGGGACAATAATGTGAACGGTTTAAATAATACACGGAATGATCTTCGTGTAAATGTGCTACCCTGCTTTGTAGCTCACAAGTCAGACTTGGCTCACTGCCTAACTCATTTAATAAGCAACGCTCTCAGGAGGCATCACAAATGCTCTTGTTCACTTGTGTTGTTCTTACCTTAGAAACTTGCTGGGGTGGTACAGAATGACAGTGATAGGCACTTAGAGAAATGAAATGGAAGGCGAGGGGATCAAATCACAAAGGTATTCTAAAGCTATCTGCAGGGACTGTCCTTGCTGACCCAGCTCATCCTGCCACCACAGGAGGGGAAATTAGATTTAATCATTAGTCCTAGTCTTTCATTTCTGTGGGTCAGCAGGGGAAGGTATACCACAAGTCTGAGAAATTCAGTTTCTGACTAGGAAGAACAGTCCTCTTCTACACAACTATTACCAAAAGATATGAAATGACAGCCTTTATAACTGGCAGGATATGGCTTCAAAAAGAGCTTAAGAGAGCAGTGATTTAATCATAGCTGTGAGGTTCCTCTCAATACAAGAACATTCCAAGAAACCAAAATGTGTTTAATGTGGCTTATGATACCATTGACTCAGTTACTCAGAACTCTAATAACTAAGGTAAGGCTACCACTACTCATCACAGGAAAATAGTCTAAAACATCTCCCTTTCAACTCAAAAAAAAGGTGATAATTCTTCTTGACAGAGAGACTATTCTTTGGTTTCATCATGAACTTAAAAGATCTCCTACTGCCTGATGCTTTAGTGGATACAGCTTAGAGAGAAACACTACCACAGGGTCGGCAATCTAGACTTTTCTATGGGCTCATAGAATGATAGGATTTAAAAGAACCATGGAGAATGAAAATGACCAAGAACTCCAGAAATACCACAAAAATGTAGCACTATGTTCAATTCATAGAACTGTTGTAAGGCCGCAAAAAGCTCATGTACGAAAAGGGTTGATTATGGTCCCCTCCCACCCTCCACTACAAGAAATGTTTCCTTTTTTTTAATACTCACTTGAGGATATGATTTTATTTATTTTAGAGAGAAAGGAAGGGGAGGGAGAGAAACATAGATATGAGAGAGAAACATCCATTGGTTGCCTCCAGTATGCACCCTTACGGGGGATTGAATTTGCAGCAAGCGAGGTATGTACTCTGATCAGGAATTGAAACCTCAACCCTTTGGTGCATAGGACAACACTCCAGCCAACTGAGCCACCTAACCAGGGAGGGAAATGTTTGTTTTTTAACACTGTTGTTCCCACTAGCCATTGGACAGTGCGCAGTAAATTTTTGTTGAATGAGTGAATAGGCCGATGAATTGTTGACAGTCTCTTTGGAGCAAGAATGACAGGACTAGACAGAATTGTGTAATAGAAGAAATACTGTACAAGGATTCAGGAGACTTTGAGTGGAAATTTTATTGTTAGGTTTGCTGGATATGGGGTTGAGAATAGTTCACAAAACTCCCTGTGCTTTAGTTACCCTATATTTTAAATGGGAATGACACTATTTTACCTGAAGTAGACAGCTTTTCCTGAGGATCTGTAAGACCTATGATTCTAGGCGAAGATACAGAGAGCAGTTTTATTTGCTTCATTTATATATCCTGCCTCATTACTAAAAATATATGAGGCAGCTTACAACAAAGGTAAGCAATACGTTTTACAACAACCAAATCAGGACCTCCTAGCACCAGGCTTAGGTTCACCTTAGGGCTGTGCATTTGCCTTGCACTAGGGGGGTGGGCATCTGAATACAAACAGTCCTGGAGGAACTACTGAAAATCTACACAGGGTCCTGGCTCACCTGTCAACCTAGATAAGCAGTGTGGCAAATGCAATGCAGTTAATGGAGTCAGAAGTCCTAGAAACAAAGAAATATTTTTTAAAATCACGCAAAAGGAACGGGTCCAACCAGAGGTGTTTTTTTTTTTTTTTTCCTTCTAGTATAATGTAAATTAGGGAAAATATACCAAAAACTTCAAACACTTAGATTTTATTAAAATCTTCAACACAGAATTTCAAAACAACTCTGGGTTTCTTTTAAATTAGTATTATTGTTGGATATTAATTAACTGATATTGATTTTACCACTATCTTTTCAGATGTTTATAGCACAAGATAAAATATAGTATTTTCCATGATGCCTGTCAGGCCGGTCAGTCACACCAGCTCCTGCGGTTCTGGCCCAGGGCAGGCAGTAGGTGAAATAAGCAGCACGGGAGAGGCTGTGTGCATAGGAATTCCATTTCCCAACTTCCCTGAGCCCCCTTTCTCTTTCTTTCCCAGCTTTCTTACCCAAGAGAAGAAATGAAAGGGCACTTCAAATCTCAGGAACAATAAAGTTCATATTCCCCGCTGTTAAGTTAATTAAACAAGGAGGCCATTAGAATGAGGTGGTACTAATACCTTAGCAGCCTGTTACATAGTAAGCAAAACCCAACCTAAGCCAGTAAATGCCTCAGGGTTAAGAAATCAAACCTAAGGGCCATCAGTCACTAACAGCCAACTCTGCGTTTCTGAATCCAGCAAATGCTGAAGCTGTAGCCAATCAAATGGTTTCCTTACTTTGCTTCCACCTTTTCTCCAGAAAAGTCTTTCCCCTAGCTCCTGTCCTTGGCGTGCTCCTAAACCCTTCTGATTTGGTGCTGTCCCTTGGAATTGATTCTTGCTCAGGTGAACTTAAATTTTGTAATATGTCAAACATTATCTTTTAACACCGCTTACACTGAAGTTTGGGTTATTTCATTAATGTGTCAAACTCCTGTTTTTACAGTGACTATTCAAATTTTATTATTAAGATTACTGGGGAAGGTAAACTAACCAACAGGTAGGCCTCCCAGATGAAGCAAGAATCAATGTTTACTCCAGCACTTACAAAGGTAAGTCTCCAGATACCTGTGCAGTTTTGGTGTTGTGGTTTTTTTTTTTAGTTTTTCAGCTGTGTTTTAAAATTTTTCTCTCTTGCTTTACCATCACATCAGCTAATATAATCATCGATTGGATTGTCTCCATCATGGATGGGCTTGCTCCTTCTAAAATTTGCTAAATTAAACTGGATAAACTGATAAAAATGGATCACTTACTGCCTCCAATTGTATTTACAAAGACTAAACATAATCTAAAAAAGGACCTGAGGGTTTTCTAATGAGAAAATTTTTAATTTTTAGAGCCTGGCCTCCATGAATTTTCCTTTGGTTGCTATTTTAGATATAACTCTTTTTCTCTGGTTATGTGATGAATAAGCAAGACCGCCCAATCATGTACAGAGGATGCATGCCTATATGTTCATTATTCAGTAGCACTTGGTTCATCAAGACTGAAGTATAAAATTGGCTTAGATTTTGGTCCCTTTTCAGAATCATTTTTAAAGAAGATAAGACAAGTCAAAAATGGATGTTTTACAGAAATAAAGATGGAGAAAAACTGGCAAAACCACAACCTAGTTATCTACACTGTGAATTATTCCTATACACTTCACAAGTTTTCAAACTCATGAAAATATTTTAAATCACCACCAAAACAAATCATTCAGAAGCAAGATGAACGATATATGTAATATAATCTTTCCCTTCCCAGCTGCAGTGAAAACAAAAGCAACAGGAGGGATCTTCGAATCATCTGTTTGAACAGATTGTATGCTTTCTGTCCACTGTATGTTAATTAAACTACCACTGAAACCCTTCAAAGATAATGGTCTCCAACGTATTTTGCTATAGTTGTTAATCATATAACTCAACAAAACATTAAATACTAGAGGCCCAGTGCACAAAAATTGGTGCACTTGTGGGGGAGGGGGTCTCTCACCCCGGCCTGTGCCCTCTCACAGTCTGGGACTCCCCGCTCCCCGGGGTATTGGGCCTAAGATGGCAGTCAGACATCCCTCTGGCAGCCCGGCAGCCCTCAGGGGATGCTCACTTGCCAGCAGGAAGCAGGCCTAAACTGCAGTCGGACATCCTTAGTGCTGCTGAGGAGGCAGGAGAGGCTCCCACCACCACCGCTGTGCTGGCAGCCATCAGCCTGGCTTATGGCTGAGCAGAGCTCCTCCCATGAGAGAGCGACCTGACCACCAGAGGGCAGCTCCTGCATTGAGCGTCTGTCCCCTGGTGGTCAGTGTGTGTCATAGTGACCAGTCATTCCCAGTCCTTCTGCTGTTAGGGTCAGTTTGCATATTACCCTTTTACTATATAGGATGGAGGCCTGGTGCATGGGTGGGGGCTGGCTGGTTTGCCCTGAAGGGTGTCCCGGATCAGGGTGGGGGTCCTGCTTGGGTGCCTGGCCAGCCTGGATGAGGGGATGATGGCTGTTTACAGCTGGTCACACACCCTTCAGGGTGGGGGTCCCGCTTGGGTGCCTGGCCAGCCTGGATGAGGGGCTGAGGGCCGTTTTCAGGCTGGCAGGTGACTGAAGCTCCCAACATCTCCTTTTTTTCTTTTTTTCTTTTTTATTCTGGGATTTATTTACCTTCTATGGCTGTCACTGGAGCTGAGAGCTGGCTTTAGCTCTGAGGCTCGGCTCCAGCTCTGAGACCTCAGCTGCTGAAAGCAGGTATCTGGGTTTGGTTGGGTTCTATAATTGTAACACTGTTGCGGTCCTGCTCACTCCAGCTCTGAAGGCTGAAAACAGGTTTCCGGGGTTTATTTAGCTTCTATAATTGCGACATTGTTTCTTAGAGTGCAGCTCAGAGGCCAGCAGCAGCAGGCGGGGAACCTTGGTTTCCTCCATCCCAGAAACAAGCAAGCCTCCTGTTTGCTTCAGCTGCCTGGCTGCCGGCGGCTATCTTGGTTGGCAGTTAATTTGCATATCTCGCTGATTAGCCAATGGGAAGGGCAGCGAAGTTACGGTTAATTACCATGTTTCTCTATTATTAGATAGGATATCTAATGACTGCCATTTGAATATAAAGAGAGAAAACTTAAGGATGAATTTTTTGTATATAACATATAAGTTGATCTTAACACATTCTTAAAATATTTTACTTAATTAAAATAGCTGATAAGCTATTACTGAAGGAGTCACTTCATTATATTTCAAATAGCACATCGCTATGAAATCCAATAATGCCTAGCTAATGAGAATAAAGGAAATTTATGTATATCCTTCTATTATTATTTGCAAACCTAGCAAGTCTCTTTTGTGCCATCATATACCATAAAATGAAATAATATAAAATAATATAAAAACAATAGGGAAGAAAGCTGTGCAGGGCTATATATGTTTATATTTGTGTGCTATCCTAATGATTTTATTTAAATACCTTACATTTAATTATTATAATAGTTATATGTTGAAAACATCTTGGAACCCATTTCTTGAGGCTTGCATACAAATCATATGCACAATACACATGGAACCACCGAGAAGTAACTACATATACTGACATGAATCTTATGTAATTAGGATCCATCTGCACCTCTTGATAAGCACTTTGGTCTGCACTTATCAAGAAAACAAAGTCACCCCTTTGAGTCCTCTGCAGAAACACTGATATGCTTCATTGCATACAGATTTATTGGCTAGATTCATCTGAGAATAGATAAAATTATTTGGCTAAGGTAGACTGCCATATGGCTTTGCATCTCAATTTATTGTCAAAGTGAGGAAGAAATTTTATGCAAATGATATGTCCCTGGTTATGTCCTATAATGAACTGACTACCCAGTGGACTTTGAGGTTTCACTGATAGCATTATAGAGTAAGAGAGCTACATAAGTGAAAGCATACAGAATGTTTTGTTGAGAGATATAAAAGGGCTTTAGTGGGACTTAGACATCATAATCTTTATAAGCTCCCGTTGTAATTCTTTGTACCTTTACAGGTAAGAACTACTGCTCCAAATTCTGGTCCCTCCATAGGTGCCTTACGTCATGTCATCCCCACCTTTTGCCTCAAAACTGGTCTTACTGTCTTCAAACTCTTTCTTGTCCAATCCTGTTTCCTTCTGTTGTTACCTGATATACTTTTCAAATGTATTCACTTATTTTTTCTATTAAAATCTCTAATGGCTCCTTACCACTCACAAAACTATAAACCACTTCATGCTCTTGTTCCAAACACTCCCTTGTCTCTGACTCCCCTTCAGGCCCTGTGCTCCCACCACGCAGAATTTCTCAGTAATCTCCTTACTGCAATGAATACAGTTACTTTTGCATGGAGACATCCTTTCCTCACCCTGGATTTTAGAATTTCAAGTTTCTTCAAGATTCAACTCAATAATTGTCTTGTTAAATGAAGCTTCCCTTGAGTCACCCAGGCAGAGCTAATTGAGTTTTCTTCTATAATGCAATAACTCTTTTTACCCGACTTTTGAAACACTTTTCTGCCTGTCACTTGAATGTGCGATTATGCAGAAAAGAGTTAACACAGCCTGAGACTGCTATCCACAGAAAATTGTGTTTGCGAGGCCCTTGGCTGGTGGTTAAGAAATTAGACTTAGGGCGATTTCCCCCATTTCCCTAACAGATAAGAGTGGCTCACTGTGGCTAAGCCTTTTGAGTAAACAATAAGGTTGATGCCGAACACCTGCCTTCCTTCTGGGAGTCTGGAATTTGGGGAAATGCTGGACAGAAGGCAGTTATGTGAACAGCTCCCATTAAAAACCTTGGGCATTGGGTTTCTAATGACCTTCCCTGTAGACAATACTACTTCACATGTGTTGTCACAGCTCGTTGGTGGAGGAATTAAACATCCTGTGTGCTCCTGCTGAAGAGGGCTTTTGGAAACTTGCCCTGGTTCCACACAAGTGCCTTTCCCTCTGCAGGTTTTGGTTATATCTCTTTTCTGTAATAAATCATAACCATGGGCACAGCTATATGCTGAGTCATGTGAGCCCTCGTAGTGCATTCCCAAAACCTGCCTTAAAGACCCCTGATCCAGAGATGTTTTAGAAGAGCGACTCTATCTTACTTATATTTTTTAAAATATATTTTATTGATTTTTTACAGAGAAGGGAGAGGGACAGAGAGTTAGAAACATTGATCAGCTGCCTCCTGCACACCCACTACTGGGGATGTGCCCGCAACCAAGGTACATGCCCTTGACTGGAATGGAACCTGGGACCCTTCAGTCCGCAGGCAGACGCTCTATCCACTGAGCCAAACTGGTTAGGGCTCTTACTTATATTTTTGTCCCATCAGTACAAGCACAGACACTGACATGTAATAACTATTTAAAGTTGTTGTTTTTTTTATTACGAAAGAATGAATGAGTAAATGAATGATTCGTCAGTTTGCTGCTTATTTGAGAAGTGTCTTACAAGTGATGTATGCAATTTATTGTCTAACTTCTTAGGATTTTAGCCATGTTTTTTAATAGTCAGGTAACAGGGCGGATGAAGGAGGAAACTGTGGGAAAACAAATCTATAATAGCTCCTATTTATCTTATTTGAGTTTGATTCTAAAATAGTTGCTGGCCAGTTAAGTGATGTTCAACAACACTTAGGGTTGCAGTTCATCATCTCAGCCCTTTTTCCTTTAACAGACTCAGTAAGAAATGCAACGTATGTCTTTGAAGAATGGACATGGCCCAGCTAAATTGAGAAAATCTGGGGTAGATGAAATGAGAAAAATTTTAAGTTAAAAGTAGAAAATAAGTGAGAATTACTCAAGAACTTTGAAGTGTAGGAGCTCAGTTTCTGAGACAGCAGAGCATTAGAACCATAAAGGCCTTAGCCAACATTTAAGCACCTGCACACCCCCTTCACCATGAGTCTCCTTCTCTGACTTCTGAGCCATTGTAGGGTTCTGTGTTACTGTAGGGTATTTTTCTAAAGAATATTAGGCAGGCCTGGCCAGTGTGGCTCAGCTAAGTGGTTGAGCATCGACCTATGAACCAGAAGATCATGGTTCAATCCCCGGTCAGGACACATGCCCAGGTTGCTGGCTCGATCCCCAATAGGGGGTGTGCAGCAAGCAGTTGATCAATGATTCTCTTTCATCATTGGTGTTTCTATGTCTCTCTCCCTCTCTCTGAAAACAATAATAAACAAACATTTTTTAAAAAAGAATATTAGGCTGTGTAGAAAATATACAAAAAAATAAGCAGGATGGGAAAATCTAATCAAACATTACAAAATAGAATTAATTTATAATTCTAAAGTTTAATATATTAAATAAGATAATAAGCAGACATTTTAATTTTACCCATAAGAATGACAAATTATTCTATGGAAAACATGCTTAAAGTTTAAGACAATTTTAAAGTACTGTAATATATTTACTAAAGTATAAAATTAGAAAGAATAAAACTGTATTAAGTTAATCGGAGTTTTATGTATTGCTTTTTTTTTTTTTTATCTACTTCACCAATTTTCCACAGAGAGGAAGGGAGAGAGATAGAGAGCCAGAAACATCTATGAGAGAGAAACATCAATCAGCTGCCTCCAGCACATCCCTCACTGGGGATGTGCCCGCAACCCAGGCACATGCCCTTGACCGGAATCGAACCCGGGACCTTTCAGTCCGCAGGCCGACGCTCTATCCACTGAGCCACAGAGGTTTTGGCATATGTATTGCT
The DNA here is from genome assembly GCF_963259705.1 of Myotis daubentonii. Lineage (NCBI taxonomy): Eukaryota > Metazoa > Chordata > Mammalia > Chiroptera > Vespertilionidae > Myotis > Myotis daubentonii. Next base: position 135,123,240 of record NC_081840.1, on the reverse strand, counting down.
TTTAATATGGGTTACTACTAATAAAAATAACTGATCCTCACTTAGGATTAAATTCCAAGCAATGCTCTAAAAATTTGCATACATTAGTGTATTTGACATGTATTATTATTAGGCCACTTTACATATGAAGACATTGATACATATGAGAGGTGCTAGACTAGGAAGGTAACCAGAGCTTGATCCAGAGGTTTAGTCTTAACTATTATCTAATCTGCCTCTGATTAGTGTTTCAGGGATCAATTTAGCAATCTATTACAAAGCCTAATGACATGACAAAAAGAAATAATCGAAAATTTAAAAAAAGTAAATTAGACAAAATGGATTATTTAAAAGAGCAAAACTATATAAACAATCTAATATTTGAAAGCAATAAGAACTACAATATCCATCAAGTTGACTGTACCAATGAGAGTAAATGGAACAATATTAATTAATGTAAAGACATAGCCGTAATAGCACATTAATATTGATTATATTTTTATTATATCTTGAAAGCTTGTTAAGTACTTTAAAATAAATAATTAATAATCTTGTTAATTAAGAAATTTCTATTATTAACTGCCAAGTAGAAATTTAAAAATAAATACATTACTTCAAGTAGATTTCAGCATTTGTTTTATGGTGATATAACTTCCTGTTTCATAATAAAAAGGACAATTGTCAAATAACTCAGACCATCCACTGAGTTTTCAAATAAAGCTGTCAGATTTGAAGAATAAACTCATTTTCACATGAGCCATATCTACAAATAATTTATAAACAGAGAAAATAGCATTTAATTAAACCTGAGAATCTGTCTTTAATAAGCTACTTTAGGTTTTCTGTAGAAAATGCTATATCATGAGCCTAGAACCTACATCGAAGTTTTAGGTGTGTGACTGCCTACTATCTATAAAGTGAGAGGGGGCAGCTGTATAGCCTTTACAATCCCTCCCAGCTAGAAAAGCCTGTCACCTACTGGCTAGCTAAATATCTTAACATATTTAGGGCTATTTTGGATCATATATATTACATATTTGTTTTCAGGTTTTCTATTGAACTTGTGAAAATTTATGTATTGTGAGAGTTTATAGCAGCGGTTCTCAACCTATGGGTCACGACCCCTTTGGCGGTCGAACGACCCTTTCACAGGGGTTGCCTAAGACCATCCTGCATATCAGATATTTACATTACGATTCATAACAGTAGCAACATTACAGTTATGAAGTAGCAACGAAAATAATTTTATGGTTGCGTCACAACATGAGGAACTGTATTTAAAGGGCCAGAAGGTTGAGAACCACTGGTTTAGAGCCTCCAGAACACAATAAAAAACAAAAACTTATATGGTAAAACACTTTAACACTTCTATTTATCATTAGTCATCCTAAACTACCCTTGTTTAATGTATTGGGGAATGGCTGACTTTAGAATAAGGGCTTTGCACAAACAAACTAAGTCCCAACCAGGGGAGATGAAAAATTCTATAAACAAGGACCAGCCATGGCCAATAGCCTCTCTAAGAAAAATTCGAGTCCTCTGAGCCAGAACAGACCAGATGGAATCAATTGTTATAATGGTGCCCAGTGTCAAAGATGACGTCCAAATGCCTAGGGCCCGAATCACTGAGGGGCCTCAATTCAATTACGGCTGCCAGATGTCTGACAGACGCATCTCATTGCATATTGTCATCAGACCATATTCAGTCTGTGGAATCAGAATGTATAATGGCCAATGTCAAGCATAGGCTGACTTAGCCAATGGCCACACATGCCAACCAACACATGTGTTTCTATCAGATTATGTTTTATAAATTTTGCCTGATTTAAATCATGCAAATCATACCATTATCAAAATAGCCCACATTTCTATAGGTTAAATGCCCTCTAGAGAATTTGTGGGGACTTGGACAAGAGGCCAAAATCAACTTCAATTTCCTCATCACAAAATTATTTCTATTGTTTTTTGTTTTAAATTATGTTCCTTGGGCTATAACTGTAACCTCAGGCAAGTCCTTCTGGGCCTATGTTACTTCGTTAAAAGATAACCTTAGTAAGTGGAAGTTTTGATTCTATACTTACATTCAAAGCCAGCAATATTTTTTGGAAATTTAACTAAGTGACTCTTAAGTTCAACCTGAACAAATAACAAGTTAACTGCACTCCAACTCCTCACTTCCCTGCAAAGAGATGAGCAATGCCCTCCATAGAACCCAACAACTAAGCGATAAACACCTGGTTTGACAAGGCTTCCAGACCTGGGCTCAGCCCTATGGTCTGGTGTGTGAGCATTATGACTGACCATATACTATTAGTTGTTAAATATTAAGTATCACCTGGATAAAAGTGAAAAATACCACTACAATAGCTACATTTATGAGCTTCCTTCAGTGTGCTACTGTTGTAAATACAGAAAAACAAAATATTATCTTAAAATGCTCTAATTGGAGACTCGATCATTACATAAAACACACAAGAACAACATAAAACCATTAAAGAATGTTAAGAAAAAAAAATGGTCCTATATTCAGTGTCATACAAGTGTAAAAGGCCAGCAGGAAAACATCAGTAGCAGCACAGATCATGATTAATACTATGTATATCTATTTAATTTTTACTTACAAAATGGCAATCACATATGTTGTATCTAAATATATATAACTACATACCCAATAAGTATACTAACAATTTAATTAGTCCTCAATTTTAAAAATGGGCAAGTGCCATAAATAGATAACTCACAGCAAGTGGCATAAATAGATAATTCAAATAAAATATAAATACTAAAAGATATATAAAATGTTTATCATTATAAAAAGTCAAAGAAATGCAATAAAATACAATTATTTTTTCTACTCTGTTCACAGAAATTTATAGTAAAATTGTATTATTCAGTATTTGATAGGAGTTTTTCCTGAAGCAAGTATTGTGTTACCTGATATTGATAGTGGGATCATAATTTAATCAAAGTTTTCTATGGGGAAATTTTCAATCTGTAATAAAGTTGTTTAGGATTTGATACTGTGTAAACATCCTTAGATGTGCAAAAATACTAATGAAAAAGTAGAGAAAAATGGTATGTAGTCTTTGAATTCGGTAACAATATATATGCATATATATTTTATACCTATAACACAAAAGAAAAAAAAAGACAGAAAGAAATACATTGTAGTATTAATAGTACTTTTCTCTGTATCATGCAATATGTCAGAGCTATTTTTTTTGGCTTATTCTTTTGGCATATCTTCATTTTATATCTTTTCTATAATGTACTGCTTCTATAGTGAGAGATAAACAGCCCTAAGTGTCCATATTTTGATGGTCAAATTTAATATTTAAACTTGGTGAAACCTTCATGATCATCAAGATACATCTTCCTAGGCAGAGTTTTTTTTTTCTTTTTAAATATGTTTTCATTTATTTTTTAGAGGGAAAGAGAGAGAAACATAGACAAGAGAGAAACACTGATCAGCTGCCTACTGCACACCTCTCTACTAGGACTGAGCCTGCAACCTGGGCATGTGCCCTCACCGGGAATCCAACTGGCAAACTCTTGGTGCATGGGACAATGTTCAACCAACTGAACCACAACAGCCAGGGCTAGGCACCGTGTTTTAGTGTGATCTCATAGAACTTTACTCAAACCTACTGCCGTGTTCTTCTCATTATTGTAATTATTGATTAAATGCCATCCTACAAACTACCATGACCTTAGCCAGGGGAGGTGTCATTTACTCATCTTTTGCTCTTATTTGTTACTAGAGGCCCGATGCATGAAATTTGTGCAAGGGGCTCGCCCCCCACACCTGCCGCCCCTGCTGCTGCCTCAGCTCTCACAGCCCTGGCTTCGTCCAGAAGGTCATCAGGAAGGATGTCTGGCCTAATTAGCATATTACACTTTTATTATTATAGATTCTAATAAAAAAGTTCACTAAAACTGCTCAGCCTGTCCAGTCTGTCTGTTTCCCTGGGATATGTCATGACAAAGCTGGGATAGTGACCTGGCATTTCCCATCAAGGCAGTTGTTCCTTACGACAATTTTATTTCTCTGTCCTTCATTCTTAGACTTGAATACTTAGACGTGTTGGGTTATTTCTTCAGAAAATTTAGAAGGAGGCCTGCCAATTTCTGTGCAATGTCCAATACTCTTCTCACCTCTTCTTCTATTTATAAGATTCATGAAATAAAAGTTCACTGTTAAAGCACAATTACTTTAAAGACTTTTAAAATATTAATATAGATTGCCAGAGCAAGAGAAAATAATTCTCTCCAAGTTACTCTATTTCTCACATTTGATTCAAGTATTTAATGAAACATATCTTCAAGCAACCTTAGGGCCACAAAGCAATGGGCAAAATTCCTTCATCTTAATAGTTTCAAGAAACTTTGCAGTAAATAATGTAAAAAAATTTACTGGAAAGATTTATGATTCTGAATTTCAAAGGCATTGTGAAGTAAGGATTCATAAATAATGTTAATTATAGCAGAAAGCATATAATTCTTTAACTCACACAAACACTGTTATTTATACTTCAACATGGAATAATTCATACAAAATATGTATTTGCTCCATTAAGTATTTTGAGTATTTTCTAGCTGATTACTTGCATAATTTACCCAGTTACCCAGTTCACCTGATGAATAACTCAAGCAATTATTAGAGGTGAAATATCCTGAGATAGAAAAAATATATTTCTTGATGTAAGTCTATGATTTGGAGTTAAAAAACAACAACGCAAATCATATTCTAAATAGATTGTTTCACAAGAATAAGAAACTTCAAACCCCAAACTGTGAAAATTATGAGAAATAGAAAGTGAAACATCATATAAGGATAGTTACAATTTTGGGTTTTTTTACAAACTGTAATAATATATTTTAATCCACTGAATTTAACAAGATTTTTTTCCACTTTTTTGGAAAAAGAGAAATACTTAAATTTGAATATTAACTACCTTTCATTCAAATTACAGTTTTAAAATAAAGTTCCAAAGAAATTTAAAAATGCCATGAATGTCTGAATTTTGTCATTACATTCCTAAATAACATTCCTAATTAAATTGCATGATTGCATTTATTTATACTGATTACACATTTAACTAGCATTGTAAATAAACCACAATCAACAAAATTACATTAAAAAAAGAAATTAAGACAGAAAAAAATTGTGCTAAAATTAGATTTCAATTTCTGTGTTATTCCTTCCCTCTCCCTTTATTCATAAACTAGAGGCCCGATGCACAAAATTCGTGCAAGAGTAGGCCTTCCTTCCCACAGCTGCCAGCACCAGCTTCCCTCTGGCACCCGGGACCTGGTCTTCGCTTGCAGCCCTGGCTTTGTCGGGAAGGTCGTCATTTATTATTATAGATTACTTTTTTGTAAATGGTTTTTCATTCACACAAATTTCAGATAGACTGGAAAAGCCTCTGCTTTAAGTACTTATTACAGTATGCATTTATCAAAAATTCCTCTTCTATGGGTATGCCTACTTTAGTGCATGGCCAAGAAAAATATCTGAAATTCATAAAATAAGGTAAAACCTATGAATTTTATTTTTGGTCATAAACTGTTTGCCAGGGTATTGCCAAACTTTTTATTTTATATATTTACCAATGTTCAGGATAATATTAAGACAGAAATTCTTTACTCTATTTCACAAATAAGAAATATCTGAGGGACATGGATTTAAAAAATCTTGTTCTAGTTCATAAGTGATGAATTTTATACAGTATCCTTAAATAAATAAGCATCTCTCCATTTCATTTTAAAAAACCATTATTCATATTGTCGAGTGAATACCAGAACTCTAGTAATTAAACCATTTTTTTAAATAAGAGAACATTTAAAATACTTATTATTCTGTCCCAGATGCAGGGGGCAGAGTTATCACCTTAATGAATGTCCTTCATTGATAGTTCTCTGCATGTCTGCAGATGTCTGTGTACAAAGAGTATATTTATGTGTATACATGTGTACACACATGCACCTATATAACTGTTTATTTCAGCACTACAATATAAATGTTATTGACTATCCTGTATAATAAAAGAGAAACATGGTAATTAGCCGTACCTCCGCTACCCTTCCCATTGGCTAATCAGGGCAATATGCAAATTAATTGCCAGCCAAGATGGCGGCTGGCAGCCAGGCAGCTTGAAGCGAACATGAGGCTTGCTTGCTTCAGTGACGGAGGAAGCTAACGTTCCCCGCCTGCACTGCTGGCCTCTGAGCTTGCAGTTTGAAACATTGTTACAAATATAGAAGCTAAACAAAACCCCAGAAACCTGCTTTCAGCCAGCCGGGATCTCAGAGCTGGAGCTGAAACAGTGTTTTGATTATAGAACCCAAACGAACCAGATACCTGCTTTCAGCAGCAGAGGCCTTAGAGCTGGAGCCAAGCCTCAGAGCTAAAGCTGGCCCAGAATAAAAAATGAAAAGAAAAAAAGGAGCGGTTGGGAGTTTCAGTCACCCACCAGCCTGAAAACAGCCCTCAGCCCCTCACCCAGGCTGGCCAAGAACCCAAGCGGGACCCCCACCCTGATCCAGGATACCCTTCAGGGCAAACCAGCCAGCCCCCACCTGTACACCAGGCCTCTATCCTATATAGTAAGGGTAATATGCCTCCCAGCACCGGGATCAGCGGAGCCAAGAGGCCTCCCGGCACCGGGATCAGTGTGACAGGGGGCAGCGCCCAAACCCCCTGATCGCCCTGCAGCTCTGTGTGTGACAGGGTGCGGTGCCCCAACCTCCACCCCCCACATGGGCCCTGCTATGTGTGTGACGGGGTAGAGCCATAACCTCCCCATTGGCCCTGCCCTGAGTGTGACAATGGCGGTGCCCCAACCCCCTGATCGGCCCTGCTCTGTGGGTGATAGAGGACGGTGCCCAACCTCCCTCCCCGCCATGGGCCCTGCTCTGTGTGTGACGGGGTAGAGCCATAACCTCCCCATCAGCCCTGCCCTGAGTGTGACAGGGTGCGGCGCCCCAACTTCCTGATCCGCCCTGCTCTGTGTGTGACGGGGGCGGTGCCCCAACTCCCCTGTCAGCCCTGCTCTGTGCGTGACAGAGGGGAGCTCCCCAACCCCCTGATCGACCCTGCTCTGTGCGTGACAGGGTACGGAGCCCCAACCCCCTGATGGGCCCTGCTCTGTGAGTGACATTGGGCAGTGCCCCAACCCCCTGATTGGCCCTGCTCTGTGTGTGACAGGGGGTGGCGCCGCAACCTCCCCATCAACCCTGCCTTGAGTGTGACAGGGGGCAGTGCCCCAACCCCCCAATCAGCCCTGCTCTGAGCCCAACCAGGGGCTGCACCTAGGGATTGGGCCTGCCCTCTGCCACCCAGGAGCAGGCCTAAGCCAGCAGGTCGTTATCTCCCGAGGGGTTCCAGACTGCTAGAGGGCACAGGCCGGGCTGAGGGACCCGCCTCCTTCCCAAGTGCACAAATTTTTGTGCACCGGGCCTCTAGTATACTATATTTACAAATAAATAATGTCCACCACATCTAATTAAGTCTCAATTATTTAACTTCTCAGTTGAACCTAGAAGCTAAATTTTTGTGTGCAGCTTATTTTATTTTTAGAAACAACTTCTAAAAGAGCCAGAGAAAGATAAGTATCACATGAACTCACTCATATGTAGAATCTAATCAACAAAATAAACTGATGGACAGAATAGATCCAGAGACATAGAAGCATGGAACAGATTGTGGAATCTCAGAGGGAAGGCAGAGGTGGGTGGATGGGTAGATGGGGAGAGATTGATGAATTTACATGCATATATGCATAATCCACAGACACAGAGGACAGTGTGGTGAAGACCTGGGGAGGGAGGGGGTGGGTACAGGGTAGAGAGAGTCAATGAGGTTAAAAAAAAAGGGTCATCTATAATACTTTCAACAATAAAGGTAAATTTAAATAGATAAAAGAGTAATCTCTACTCAATTACACATTGTATCAGTTCACACGCTCACCAGTAGAACATTGAACATGGGTATCCAATATTTTCATCAATCCCTTAAACTGGTGTCTTTCAGAAAAACATTTTTGCCTATTTGTTAGGTGAAATCTCACTATTATAATTTACATTTTTGATTGCTAATGAGTCAACATGTTGATGCAATTTCCATCTTGGTTATATTACTCAAATCCTTTCTGTGGGATAGGTACTCAATTTTTTCTTAATTTAAAGAATTGTTTGGTTTAGTAAAAACTAATTTATAAACAATATTCAGAGAATCATTTATATAAATCTGTCAGAAACAACTTTATTGAAATTGACACAATTTTTCTAACACATAAGAGTATTACATTATTCAGTTGCTTTTGCACAGTTCTGAGCTTTAAGGAAAGATGAAATAATTTCGTTTATATGTAAACTCAACAAACATGCTTGTCCACATCTTTACTTTCAGCATGTGCCATTGGGAAACATACTCCATAAAAGTGGGGGAATTGCTTCTGCCTCATCAGAAGATCCCTTCTAAATATTTTATTGATGGTCTCTCATCCTGCAGTAAAAAATCAACTGCCTTAGTCTTATTGTGCCAGTTATATCAGAGTATTGGAACTTGTGGAGAAATTTCCTTACCTACAGAAAATATACCCATTTATGTGCCCCTAATTCAGAGATTTTTGTTCAACAATCAAAGTCCTTATTAAAGTATAAATCAAATATTTTATTTGATGCATATTATCATCCACATTAGCTGATGAGGTAAAAATGATAGCATACCACCTTTTGTATGCTAAATTTCAAGACATACTCTACAAACATTTGCTTATTTCTTAAAAATGGTACTCCTGTTAAGTACCATCTAGGGTTTAGTTGTTTGATTGTTTATTTGGTCATTCTTACTCAAAGTAAGGCATAGTAAGTTAGTTTTATGTTGGCAGACATCTAAATGTGGCATTATTACACTAAAACTAATGTGAAAATGTGCCAATATAAACATTTTAGTCCTTATCAAAAGGATTAAAAATATTGACTCAAAAAATAACAACAATGAAAGCAATTCACCATTTGACTATAGAGTGAATAGTGAGAATATTAACATATTTATCCTTGCCGAATTATACAATTTGGAGATGATGTCATATATTAAATATTTCTTGTTTAATAACTATGTGGTATGAGTTAAATTATGCTAGTCCTAAAAATCCACAATGAAGTAAATATTCACTTTTGATACTTCAGACATAACTCTAAATATTACCTTCAGTCAATTCTCAAATCCTGTAGGTAACAGTAGTGTGAAGATTATTTGATTTTGAGAGGAAACATTAGATATGATTTCTATAACTTACAATCAGCCAAGAAAAAAGTATGTATGATGGCACCCTGTCACACACAGAGCAGGGCGGATAGGGAGGTTGTATTAGTCTTGCATCTTTTCTTAAATTAAAATTTATTTTAAAATAAAAAGTAATTCCCCACTCTAACAGATACTTTAACACCAATGTTCATATAGGTATTATTCACATTAGCTAAAAGGCAGAAACAATCCAAATGTGTATAAACAGATGAATACACAAGTGGCTATTTGTTGAATAAATAAATAGATGAATAAACAAAATGTGGTGTATATATATATTGGGATATTATTTATCCATAAAAAATCTGATACATACTACAACATGGGTAAATTTTGAAGACACTATGTTAAGTGAAAAAGAAAAAAACAGACACAAAAGGAAACATATTGTATGATTTCACTTAAATGAGATACCCTGAGTAGTCAAATTCATAGAGACAGAAAGCAGAGTAGAGCTTACCAGAAAGAGGACGAAGAGAATAATGAGGAATTTTTGTTTAATGAGAACAGTCTCAATTTGGGGTGATGAAAATGTCTGCTGATAGATAGGGTGATGCAAAACATTATGAATGTACTTAATTGCACTGAATTGTATGGTGAAATGGTAAATCTGAACATATACTTACCACATAAACAGTTGAGTTTCTCCTCCCAAATAGGTCATTTGCTTGTTTTTCTGTATTCCTATTTTTCATATAATTATATGTGTACCCCAAAAGGCTATACTTTATATATCTTTATACTCTTTATACTTTATAGAACAGGCTCCAGTAAGCATGTATTTAATATTCGATGAATGAATGAACAGAACTCATTAACAAAAGTAGGAAGTTGTTTAACCAAGGCGAGGGTTCAAATTCTTATAAATCATTGGAAAGGCCTCATCTTTCCTGGAAGTTATACATGTCAAGTATATTCAAATTCTGTATTTCTCTACTCATCGGTTAGATTTTTAAAGGCTTTCAAAAACACTGAGTCTTCAAAATTCCAACAAAGTATGCGGGGGCTTATATGATAGATAACCACAACAAGAGCAGTTATCTAAAAGATAAATCTGGTTCCAAACCAAGGACAAAAGCATTAAATTTATTCATCGTTAATGAAGGCCACAAGGAAAAAAAATGTAATTGTTTGGTGATACGAGTCTAAATTTTCAACAAAATAGAGTATGATAAAAGGAGTAGGATATAAAATGAAAGTTTCAATTCTGAACTCTTCTACCTAATTTCTATTAAAATAAATAAAAACAAAAACATCCAAACTCAGAGAAGAAATCAAAAGAAAGATGGCACATGTACTTTAGTAGTTTAATTTCAATCCAAATGTGTACATGACACCCTGGATACCTAAGGTATTAAGGGCATTAAATTGGAGTAAAAATAAGATACCAGTAGTGGGATACATATTCCACGGAAAAGTCAGACAAGCCTTTTGACAACCTAGGAAAAGGAAAGAGGAAAGTTAAGAGGCTTTAATTACAGGTGTCTAGAAGAATGATGACAAATTGCATAAAAGTAATTTTGGAAGCTGGTTAAAGTCCAGAGATAACCTTAGGAGATAAGCAACTGATCTGAGATGTGGTTTTTTGTTTTGTTTTGTTTTGTTTTAATATATTTTTATTAATTTCAGAGAGGAAGGGAGAGGGAGAGAGAGAAAGAAACATCAATGATGAGAGAATCATTGATTGGCTGCCCTCTGCACGCCCTCCACTGGGGATCGAGCCCACAACCCAGGCATGTGCCACTGACTGGAATCGAACCCAGAACCCTTCAGTCCACAGGCCAACGCTCCATCCACTGAGCCAAACCAGCTAGGGCTGAGATGTGGTTTTTATATGAAGGTGTCACCTGCTGTGACTTGCCTCATGTCTGGGTCTGAGGACATCTTTCTATGTTCTCGAATCAAATGGTATTCATCTTAATTGTTCTTTTACTCCATACTGAAACCTGAGTAACAGTTTTACTCCATCTATAGTTCCAGTAATATTGACTTAAAAACTAGGGCACTTGAAAAGAGAAAACTGAGAAAGTGATATACTAATGGTCCAGTGCACAGATTCATGCACCAGTGGGGTCCCACGGCCTGGCCTGCGGGGATCAAGTAAAACTGGCTCTCCGACATCCCCCGAAGGGGTCCCGGATTGCAAGAGGGCAGTTTTTGTGTGATGCATCCCGGAATCAGGCTACCTCCTCGCTGGTTCCAAGTGTGTCACCTGAGAACCACAGCTGCCAAGACACTGCAGCTCAGCAGCTCCTGTGTTGAGCATTTGTCCTGTGGTGGTCAGTGTGTGTCATAGTTACTGGTCGGACAGTCAAATGGTAGGACAGTCGCTTAGGCTTTTATATAGAGAGATGTTTTCACCCTTAATAACCTCCCACTTCAAAAATTAGTGATAACTGGCCATGAGAAGTTCCGTGTTCATGTACGGAAAACATAAGTTGACTAGAAGTCCATTCCCACTCAAAGGTAACTCCCCTGCATCTCTTCTAGAGTAAATTATCACACATTAACCTGTTTTTATTCTACATGCATCATTTCCTTTCACATTTCCCCACAGGGAAAGCAAAATGCTCTGAGACCAACTTTCAAGTATATTGCTTGTAATAAAGAATGGCATGTGAATAAAGAGAAGAAAACACATCAGCGTGTCCTCCCTTTAACTTTACATAATGTCTCACATCTCACAACACACTGCTCTATAGTGAAGTGTTCTAACCTGCCTTTTGTTATGAATCACTGGGCTGGATTACAGACAGGCTGTCTGGGATCATTTTTTTTAAGCCATCAATATCCTTCAATGCTGTTTAGAATGCCAAGAGAATGCTTTCTTCCTTGCTCACTTATTAATCAAATACTTCATGAAATTTAATTAAAATTAAGGGAAAAAATTCTGCATAAACCTTAAATTTGTTAACCTGCTATTGGATTTTCAAAAATACCTGTTTAGAAAACTGATTTAATTTTCTATTTATATGCAAATTTCCAATTCTAAGCTTACATTCTAAGCTGCTCAGAGAATGCTAATCTATCTCTACCATATTTAAACTCACTGTGGGTACAATTAGAAAGACCCTGTGCCAGCCCAAAATATCTCTCCCCATATCAGATATAAAACATTTCAAAGGAGTCTGCAAAATGCCAATCTAGGTTCTTGTTTAAGGAAATAAAATACTTTCTGCTCAACAAATTGTAAATCCATTCATTCATTCATTTATTCATTCATTCACTCATTCATTCATAAATCAGATCATGTTCCTTGACAGTGTCAGTGTGTAGAAGAGTATGTAGAAGCAGCCAGAACACTGGCCCAGGCGAGATGAGCATTCCATTGGAGAAGTGGAAGGAGGACCAGTGCTTCTGGAGAGGAGGAAGCCTTGGCAGGTGGACTGAGAGGAGCCTGGGGTTGAGCAGGAAGCATATAACACAGGGCCTCGCAGTGTGTAAGGAAGTTGATTTTATTCTGAGAGTTAAAAAGCTATAGAGACACCAATCAGAAGGGATATATTGCACCCCTAAGTTCATAGCAGCACAATTCACCATAGCTAAGATTTGGAAACAGCCTAAGTGCTCATCAGCAGATGAGTGGATTAAAAAACTGTGGTACATCTACACGATGGAATACTACACTGTGGTAAAAAAGAAGAAATTCTTACCATTTGCAACAGCATGGATGGACCTGGAGAGCATTATGCTAAGTGAAATAAGCCAGTCAGAGAAAGATAAATACCACATGATCTCACTCATTTGTGGAATATAATGAACAACATAAACTGATGAACAAAAAGAGATCCGGAGACAGAGAAGCATCAATCAGATGCTCAGACCTCAGAGAGAAGGTAGGGGAAGGGAGGGGTAAGGGGGAGAGATCAACCAAAGGACTTGTATGCATGCATATAAGCCTAACCAATGGACACAGACACCAGGGGGGTGAGGACATGAGTGGGAGATGGTAGGGGAATGGGGGGATAAGGACACATATGGAATACCTTAATCAATAAAGAAAAAAAGCTATTAGAAGGTTTTAAGCTGGAAAGAGCATGATCTGAAATCAAAAGAGCACCTCCAGGGTTCTCTGAAAGTGGTTTTTAGGAGTGTGACAGTTTGCATTACCCTAGGCTTAACTGATAAAAGTAAAAAAATAAAATAAAAATTAAAAATGAATGCTTTCTTTCTGAAGACATTGCATTACCATACAGAAAGACTAACATGGTCACTCAATAAGGGGTTGAACAATTACCATGCGCTATTAGCATAAAGAGTGGACTGTGAGAAGAAAAATAAGCAATCAGGCTGACAGATGATTAACAATTTAAATGTCTAGGATCATTAATTTTCCATGTCATGTGTTTAATAAGACATGAAATATTTGCCTAAATTTAACACATGTAACATCATTAGCAACTTCTCTAAGTGAAAATCAGGAAAAAATATCCATTACAATCCACTCCAATAATCTCCTCTACAATAGAATATACATTTAAATTCAATGCATCAAGATGTGGCATGGAGAAGCAAAATAAACTGATTTGTTCTGTCCTTTTTCCTCCTCATTTAATATTCCAATAGTAGTTAGCCCAGATGCAATGGCTCAGTGGGTGAGCATCAATCTGTGAACCAGGAGGTCACAGTTTGATTCCCAGGGTGGGTATGTGCCTGAGTTGCAGGCTCAAACCCTGATCGTGCAGGAAGCAGCCGATCAATGATTCTCTCTCAGCATTGATGTTTTATCTCTCTCTCCCTCTCCCTTCCTCACTGAAGTCAATAAAGATATATTTAAAATAATTCCAGCTCAGCCTGCATGGGTCAGTGGTTGAGCATCGACCTAGGAACCAGGAGGTCACAGTTCCACTTTGGTTAGGGCACATGCCCCGGGTTTCAGGCACCATACCTAGTGTGGGGCATGCAGGAGGCAGCAGATCAATGATTCTCTCTCATCATTGATGTTTCTATCTCTCTCTCCCTCTCCTTTCCTGTCTGAAGTTAATAAAAATATATTTTTAAAAGTGTCCCAATAGTTACAAAAAAAAACCCAAAACAATTCTGGCTTAAATTAAAACAAAAAATAAGAGGAGGGGGAAAATACTTCAAAACTGAGGGCAGCTTATTGTCCATAAGTGTAAAAATTCATATTTTGACAAGGACTCTAACCAAAGACCATTTTCAATGTATGTATTACCTAATTAACATAGGAATGTAAACAGCAATAGAGCTGGTTTCCTGGACAGGAAATGGACCTTCACAGTTTTAGTAGGTGCTCAATAAATTTTTGTGGAATGAATGAGTGAACAGCATCTCAGGGAAAAAAAAAGGCAGATGTACAATCTCCTTTTATAAGAATAAATATAAAAGGATAAATGAAGAGAAGCTGTTATAATTGTAAACCAAAAGACCTACAGTTGAACTTCAATCAAATTTCTACATTTTTTCCTAAAATTAACAGTAAAAATCAGCTCAGCTTTAGAATGCATCCCTGTCACACAGTGGTCTTGAAGATTCTTCAAACCCATTCCCTTCACAAAGATATCAGAGAATTCTGAAGCAGGTAATCAGAGAATTGTACTTGGAAAAAGACTGCTGTCAGTAAACACCTAAGAAATATATTTCTTCTGGTCCCTGGAATTAAAGGTCTTATGCTTGTACTTTGGGGGCAGCTTTTAAAGTTATATAGGGGATATGGAAGAAAACATAAAATAGTCTGTGGATATGAGTTCTGATTTTATTCTGAAATAGAAAAGACTTGTTCAAATATTCAGAACCTGCCCTAGCTGGTTTGGATCAGTGGATAGAGTGTCGACCTGTGGACTGAAGGGTCCCAGGTTCGACTCCAGTCAAGGACATGTACCTCTGTTGCAAGCTCCTGCCTGGCCCAGGCCCTGGTCAGGGCACGTGCAGGAGGCAGCCAATCAATGTGCTTCTCTCAGATTGATATTTCTCTCTGTCTTTCCCTCTCTCTTCCACTCTCTCTAAAACAAACAAACAAACAAACAAACAAACAAAAAATCAATGGAAAAATATCCTCAGGTGAAGATAAAATAAGTAAGTAAGTAAGTAAGTAAGTAAGTAAATAAATAAATAAATAAATGATTTAAAAAAAATATTGGAAACCTTATCTTTGCTCCTTATCTGCATAGACCATGTTGAAAAGCACATTCGAAACTATTACTTTGTTTTTCATAATAAGCTGTGAGTTATGTAAGGTGCTACCATTGTGCTAGTTTTATAGGTGAAGCAATTCATTTGCAAGTGGGTATGGTGCCTTGTCTGAAGTTCCATTGCCAGTCATTGGCTGGCTGACACCTGAACCTGGTTCTTAAGAAATCAGATTTAGTTTATGCTCCCATACTAAGGCTAATTGGGCTGTTCATGGTCATTCTCCTATCCATTGTTGTGCCAACATTCATTCATTTCACTAGTATCCCCATCGCAAAACCAGACCTTTTACTGTGATGTCCATATATGTAACAGCCAAAGGAAAAAAAGAGGAAAAAATATACATGTAATAGCCAGTAATGGGGAGCCCTGAGATAGGGGTAATGGAAATTAGGGATAATGGGGACCTAGATGCTTTTTGGAACTTGAATCTTAACCATTTGGAGATGCATATATGCATCTCAAAGTAGTACTGTCTGTTCTTCCCTGCCTGGCACTTTGAACAGCCATAGGAATAGCTAGTCTTACGGCAAATTACTGGACCCCAACATAATGACAAATGTGGACTGATTTATTATCCCACAGTACTGGCGATGGCCTAAAATGATTGAGTAAGGGCAGCTATTACACCAGAAGCACCTAATTCTTTTGTCTCCTCTGCAGGATATTGTGCAAGTCCAGGGGCCAATTTTTCTACTCATCTTTGACCTCCAAAAAAGTCAAATAGCCATTTGTTCTCAAAAACCGAACAATAATAAAACAACATTAGAAAGCCACACAAGCCACCGGGATGGCCGAGTGGTTAACGCGTTGGACTTAAGAAAGCCACACATATCAATGTAGGCACACACAGGGAAGGGATGAAAACCGTTTCTCCCCTTCTTTTTCACCCCCACAAGACAAATAGCATGTCTTCTTTACCAATTTGGTAGATTAATTTAGAAAAAAGGAATAGAATTCAGCAATTACCCACTGCAGGCCAGATTCCTATCAAATCTGCTACTGGTACGAGTGCGATTCTCTCAGTGAAGAGATATGCTACTTGTAAGAGGATTATATAACTAAACATGATCTAAATAATTTTACTTTAAAATTATTTTATTGGAATATAATTGACATACAATATCTTATTGGTTTCAGGTGCACATCTTAGTGATTTGATATTTGTATACATTACAAAGTCATCTCCATGAAAAAATACTACATCACATATAAATACAATAAAAAAGAACGTGCTAATATAAAGTTTTGATAGTAATACATTTAAATTTTAACAGAGTCACTGTTCATAGAGATATATCAACTTTGCAGATCTGCAGTCCTTTGTTCAATAATATTGATAATGCTATTACTGATAATTATATTATATAATGATTCAATATCCACCCAGCAATATGAAGGACATCAGTATACTAGTAGAAAGAGGTTACACAGTTTATTTTCTTGAATCCTCTCTTTTGCATCCACCAAAATTAATTTTTAAAAAGCTGATTTCTATTGCAGGGTTTTTTTTAATGTAAAAAATACGCCTACTAGATGCTGAACAACAACAAAAACCAAGATGTCCTTTAGTAGGTGAATGAATACATAAATTGCGGTGTGTCCAGACAATGGAATGTTATTCAGTGCTAAAAGAAATAAGCCATCAAGCCCTGAATAGACATGGAAAAACTTTAAGTGCATTTACTATGTGAAAGAAGCAATCTGAAAAAGGCAACATACTACAGGAGTCCAATTATTTGACATTCTGGAAAAGGCACAACTATGAAGACAATAAAAAGAGGCATGGTAATGGGGGGGTAGAGGGTCGGGAGGGATGCGCAGGTGGAGCACAGGGAATTTTTAGAGCAATGAAACTACTCTGTTTGATACTATGAGGATAGACACATGTCATTGGTCAAAGGCCATAGAGTGTACAACAGCAAGAGTGAATTCTAACACAAACTATGGAATTTGGATGATAATGATGTGTCAATGTAGGTTCATGGGTTGTAACAAGACTACCACTCTCGTGGGGGATATTAAGGTGAAGTAGCTTGGGGGGGGGGGCGGGGGGAGGGTATATAGGAAGTCTTTGTGCCTTCCGATCAAGTTTGCTGTGATCCTAAAAATGTTCTCAAAACTAAAGTATACTAAAAATGTCTTGCTATTGTCCATAAAAATAATTTAGCTAGTGACCATGATTTCTATTTTTAAATTACATAGTGTATTGTCAATCCTGCATAAAAACATAAAGATTAAGTTTGCTCTCCTAACATGGGGATTGAAGAAATAAAGTCAGATAGGTATTATGCGTATTATGCTTGTATTACTGTATTGTGTTGCAAGGAGTTGTCTGTCTCGGAGCTAAAATAAGCACCGGAGCCTAGCACAGTCAAGAGGAAAATGATTGTAAAAGCGATGATTGAGCCAGAATCCTGCAATATTAGACTATTAGACTTCAAATGGCTAAAATAATGGAGTGATGGTTCTGAATTTATCACAAATCAGCCACAAATGACCATTTGGAGACTCCAGTATTAAAATTAGTCACCTGAAGTATTGTTATTTCTTCCTCAAAGAAAGAGATTATGAAATACTACTTCAGGTGATTCCCAGTTTTAGAAAAATGAGTCCATTTACTGTGTGGGGGAAAAGTCATTGTCATTTTTATCAAAAAGTTGAATTGTGGCACACTTCACAGAGGCGGGAATTGAGAATACCATGTATTTTGAATTAATGATAACAGCACTGGAGACTTCTGTTTTGCTCTTTATCAAGAACAAGGTGCTTTCACATGCATTATCTCACCTACATGACTCAGCTCAAAGAGAGGGACAGGCAGGAATTTATGAATGGGTAATGATTATAGGAAGGCTACATAGTGACTCAAGGCTAGGATTTCATCTCCAGAAAGGCCTGAAGAGCAGCTTTGCTCTCCTTCTGCAGTGGGTCCTAAAAATCAATGTCATATTAATTTGAAAGAATCAATTACTTTACTATTTACATAACAGAAACTCTAGAACAAGGAAAAGATTAAATGAAGAGGAGAAAAATATTAAAGAAATCAGCCAAGCAAATTGAAACAGAAGTTTCAATTGAACAACAGAACAACAGAAGTTTCTAGATCAATAGAACCTACTGGGTGCCTTGCAATGTAAATGAATGTACCTACATCGGGGCATATCACCTTGAAATTGAGAGAGAATACATCACAGACCTAAAGGTGAAAATAAATTAGGATTTCTCAACAAGATCACAGGAAACTAGAAGGCAGAAAAAAAACACAATGCCTTCAAAATTGTAAGGGAGCTGAATTTCAACAAAAGTCTATATGCAGCCAATTTTGCATGAGAGTACAACATTTAAGATATGCAGAATCTCAAAAAGTTACTTACCCCCAAACATTTTTTCCAGGAAACTACTGGAGGATATACTATATCAAAATCAGATAGTAAATCAAGGAAAAATAAGATGAAAAATTTATAAAACAAGATATCCAACTTAAAAGAGAGATAAGGGAATAGTAATGTATGACATAGCTCTGAAAAATTCTTTCATGGTCCTAATATTAATAAGTTGCAGGAATGGTGTATAATAGGGGGCTGAAGCTAATTTAAAAGGTTAAGATCTCATCTTCCATTGTATTTGAGGGATAGTTATTAAAATTGATAAACCAGAGCTAGTGCTATAAGTGTATTACTTAGATATGTGTAGTAGATAAATACCAATAGAAACAAAAAGTGAGAACAGCTGCCTCTGGACAGAGAAATGACAGTACTGTGTATGTGGGATGATGATGGTTTCTCAACTCATTAACAATCTATTTATACTACTTTTTATGAAAATACTAGTATAAAGAATAACAATGAATTAGTCTACTTAATCCTTTTGAGTATGAAGAAACTGAGAGACTGGGAATTACAACCTTGTCCAGATTTCTCAACAAGTAGCCTTGTAAGAATCAGGACCAGAACATTTCACTGCTTCATTATTTAAACTAGCATAATTATGTTATTAAACATAATCACAGTTATAAAAGTTCAGATAATTGCTCACTCATTCATTTAACAAAAGTCTATTGAGTACCAACTAGGTTCTCCAGGGTGTAATAATGAGCAAAACCAGACCGATGTCTGTCCCCATGGAGTTTGCAATTTGCTGAGAGGCATTAATAGGACATTTACAACTAACTAGAAGCCCACAATATTTGGAAATTAGGTCTCCTAATTGTATACTCATTGGTTTCCTTCCTACATTCCTTGTGAAAGTTTGTCTCCCCACATGCACTCTAACTCTTGACTTCATTTACTGACTCAGTGAGCATCAAGAAAGTTTTTTCCTTTCTTCTTCAGTGCCAAGGGTCCAGCCGCTATCAGCATGTGAACCATGGCCCTTAAGCGACTTCATGCTTCTATGTGAATGTTGCTCTGTCGCCAACTTTTCCGCCCATAGACTGGCTGACAGCCCCCCAGGAGCCACAGAAACCACTGGCTGGTTGGGTAACTAACAATTTACATCTTGCGGTGTAATGAAGATCCAGCAATAAGTTGATTTTGTTGAGGATTGTGGAACTACATGGGAAATTGGCTACATACCTACTTCCTGATGGAGATGCGACAGAAGAAACTCTACTTAAAGGAACGGTTGTTTCATAATCTGGACATTGTGAATGATTCTCTGACTTTTCAAAAATAATTTCAAAAGGCAAACTATTGGTGCCCTCTATCAATCTTGCTTTCTTCCTGTTTAGGTTTTCAAACATTAAAATAGTTTGAAAATATTATACATGAAGTATTATAAAAGAGTACATATTTTAACATTTAAAATCTTATACATTTAAATATTTAAACTTTATACATAGCCAGTCACATATCTTAGGCAAGTTAATGAAAGTGACTACAAATAATTAATTTGTAGTTTTACCTATAAATCTCCCTTAAAAATAAAATGTTCACATTTTTGTTATTTTTTCTTTATTCCAAATGAAAATTTCTTCAGTCTGTTTTTGATAGTTCTTTTTATACTCTTTCATTCATTTTCTTACTGACTGTTCTGCATGTCTGATGGAAGCAGAATGGCGCTCTCCCGGGGAGCTCAGCCTCCATAATGATAGGTATTCAACCAAAGAGTGCTTATTAATGGTTGCTCTTGGGGCTTTCTAGATGATGGGCTACCATTGCCTAACCACTTCCTCACAGACTGGTCATTCATCATCAGAAGGAAAATTCCATTATCATAACTCTATTCTATACCAGCAAAACTGGTGCTTCTCGAAAGGTAAACTTGAAACCTATGTCCTTTGACTCCATAGGATCCACCAAAGTAATTTTGTCATATATTTCTACTTACTAATGTTAGGTTCTAATGAAAAATTATAAATGAAAGGTCAAAGTATCCTTAAGCAATATTCTTCTTTGCCTACTAAATCCCTTTATATTAAGGTAATTATTGCATTGGCAATGTAATAAAAATTGTCTGAGTTCCCTGAAGAGAGAAAGAACCATTTGTGTTCTCAAATTCTGAAGGATGTTGGACAGTGCAAATATCTGCACCAATTGCAAGTGACAAAATTTGCTACTGATGCAACAAATGTGGTATATCAAATTTGCAACAAAAATGTAGAGATTAACCATAGGCACAGTTTCTATAGAAAAAAATAATAGTTAAAATTCAAAATTAATGACTCTAAATTTGTTCTCAAATTTTACCTATGAATTAATAGAGTTTTTACTTTGCCCTGATCATAGAAAAGTTAATAAAATCTTACAGGCTTTACCTATATCAAAAAACTAATTTCTCTACCATTTTCAATATTTTCATTAATTCTGACTATCTATTCCATGTAGGTAGGGAGTAGGGATGAATTTGTTTCACCAGTGCAGAAAAAAAACACTAGAGGACATTAATTAGCTCACCATTAAAATGAAATCAGGACATTAAGTCCTCCAACTGATAAAGTAAGTGTGCTGTTTCCTTTTTATTTCAACTTTAACAGCAACAATTCAGGCTTTTGTTGTATCTTTTCTGTATCCTAATAGCTTAACCATTCCCCTGTATCCATTCTCTTTTCATCCTAGTCTCTCTTGCTCACTTTTGCCAGATATATCTTGAGATAGAGTGAGAGGACCTGATAAAAAAAAAAACTTGCACTGATTCTAATTTATCCACAGGATAAAGACTGGATCTATTAGTCTTGATACTCAAGACCAGGCCAAATGATGTCCCAACCCACCCTTTAAACCTTATACTAAAATGAACTACTCTCCCAACTCCCCAAGCGATCCTTGGACCTGCCTGGCTTGTGCCACTCCCTATTCTTAGAATGCCTGCCCTGTTCTTTAAGCCCCAGATCAAGATCCTCTGCTTGATTTCACATCCACCAGACCTTTGTCTGCATTGTCATGACAATTAGATATGCTGACTTACATCACAGGTAATCCCCGCTTTTCTCCCTAGGATCCCATATCAGACACTGCTGCATTAAAGGGAGTTTAATAAAGGTTTGCTGAGAGATGAATGAAAAAAACACATGCCAAGCAGCAGTCTAGGATGACACAGTTACCTCATAAACTGATGAATATCCCAAAGGTATTTCGTCTGCCCAGGGGCTATTTTCCTTCAACCTAGAATTGTGAGCGAACCAATGTCTCCCTTCACATTCAACCCCTTAAGCAGGCTGCTGAGTCACTAGGCTATGCAGCTTGCCTCTCTCGTCGCAGAGAAAACAGATCCCTCATCTCGGCCCTTTTATTTATTCCTTATCTCTGACTCAGGCATAGCAACCTTGATGATCAAAGTTGAACCATTAGTTAGCCTATAGAACTTTTCCATTTATCAACACTAATAAAAGAGAAAAATGGTAATTGGCGTACTAGCTACCCTTTTCATTGGCTAATCAGGGCTATATGCAAATTAACTGCCAACTAAGATTGGCAGTTAACTGCCAACAAGATGGCGGTTAATTTGCATATGTAGGCACAATGCAGGGAGGCAAAAGGGAAAGCAGGAAGAAGCTCCCTGCCACTGACAGTGATCGGAAACCCAGGGGGGAGCTAAGAGCTGGGGGGCAGGGCAAAGGCGGCCCTGGGGCCGCCTTTGCCCTGCCCCCCAGCCATGATTGGAGAATCAGGTGCCTTTGCCGCCCTGGCCAGTGATAGCAGGAAGTAGGGGTGGAGCCAGCGATGAGCTAGGGGTCCCTTGCCTGGGCCTAAAGCGAAGCCCACGATCGCGGGGCCGCTGCAGCTGCGGGTCCCCGCTGCCCGGGCCGGACACCTCAGCCAGAGGCGTCAGGCCTGGGCAAGGGGCCGATCCTGCGATTGGAGGGTAATGGGGGTCAACGCCTGAGGGCTCCCAGTATGTGAGAGGGGGCAGGCTGGGCTGAGGGACACTCCCCCCCACACACACCCAGTGCACGAATTTCGTGCACCAGGACCCTAGTTTATAATAACAGAGAATTGTGATTGAATGATGGACCCAAATATATATATAGGTTATAAATTGGTTATAGCCAATGAATTTTACCTCTTAAAACAACTATCCATCACATAATTATTAGCAAACTAATAGCTTTTTGCAAGATAGAAATAAAAGGCAAGTAGCAGAATGCAAAAAAAGAACAATTAATTTGCACAATTTAACAACATTAAAATCTACAAACAATTATAAATTAACTACACTATAACTTAACCTGTTTTGTTTTGTTTTAATCATGTAAGCTCAAAAATCTTACTAAGGCAGGAAGAAAGGAGTAGCGCAGAACTTGAAGAACCGGGGAGCAGCTGCATGGTTTAAATCCAACACATTCTAGGGATTTTATATTTTTCAGGTCCAAGCCAATTTCTGACAGATCCTGCTGTGATGTCGGAATGAAGCTCGGAGGGAGACTCCCATGATAGGACATGTTTACTCTAGATTCCTCCGGGCTTCTTCAGCACCACTCAGGGGACCACCAGTGGGACTACAGGCTTGTTCACTTGGAGGTACTTAGAGTTTGCCTCTTCTTCCCCAGAAATTCCTTCCTGAACCATGGTTGTGGGCCCCAGAGCTATACGACAGGGTTTGGGAATCCAGAAGGTTTAAAATATGACTTTATGTCTGTGCAATGTAACCAATGGGAAATGCCATCACTGTCTCCTAAATAAACAGAATAAGCCAAGGGGGTATCTTCATTATATGTGGAGGAGGTTAGCCACTGCTATGAAATCTGAAGGATTACGTGAGGTAATCCAACAGAGCCTTTATTATAAACAGGAGGCTTACGTTCACATTACAGTTATGCATAACACAAAGGCATTCACTGTTTATTTTTCATTCCTTGGTTATGTTTTCCTCATGTGAACTCTTGGAAATGTCACTGTAATCTGTGAAGTGACTTACTGTTCCTAAATTTCAACAAGAACCAGGCTTCTGATTAGGTAGACAGTTGATGCATAAAAGGTATGAGGACCAGCATGAGCAGAAAGTTGGTCCCTAACAATAAATCAGTGATTCATTAACTAAATAAATTAATAAATTACAAGGACTTGACCAAAGCCAATGATGCAAGATGCTTTCTTCATTTTAGATAATAGATACATGCCTAGTAATGAAAATGCAATATGTAAAGATACAATTTCTCCTGGAGTGGAGGAGGGAAGGCAAGAGGCAGGCTGATGCACACTTCTGGGAATGAGATATGAATCCTACCCACTCCAGCTACTACTCCTTTTCATAATTAAAAATTTAGCCACTATTTGCAGCAGACTTCTGCCTTTTCGTTCTCCATATCACTATGGAGAAAGTACAGAGAGAGGCTCTGAATCACACACAGTATATTGTCCTTTGACTTCACATAGTATTTATTTTTCCCAAACTGGGTATTCTATTTTTTTCATTTTTCAAAATGCTTTTATTGATTTTTGAGAAAGAATAAGGGAGAAAGAGATATGAATATCTATGAGAGAGATATATCAATTGGCTACCTTCTCACACCCCTTACCAGAGAACAAGTCTGTGACCTGGGCATGTGCTCTGACCGGGAATCAAACCGGTGACTTCTTAGGTGCATGGGATGACACTCAACTAACCGAGACACACCAGTGAGGGCCAAAACAGGGTATTTAAATCATGCTGCTGTTTTTCTTATATATTTATATGTATCCCATTTTATAGCCAGTCTCAATTGTTATAAGTACAGTAACTACTGTTTCAACAAAGCAAATGCTTTCATGACAAACAACCCAGAGTATAATCAGAACAAAAATTCTTACCATATTCACTTAAATGTTGGCCAATGGCATACAAGAATCTACAGAAATGTTCCCATCACATGTTTAAAGACTCTGAGCTATTCATTTCTTTCCAAACTGAATAGTCTGGCCTTTACACAAAATAATTCTCACTCCCCACCACATTTTCCAAAGAAATTTGAGTACAAGACCAGACTTGGAAAGTCATGTTTTTGGACATTATTAGCAATTTAAATCTTTATCCATCTCTTATCTATCAATTTCCCTACGAATGAACTTTAATTCACTTCAATATCCACTGGGGAGGGGAAGATGGCAGTGGTGTATAATGTCAGAAAGGCTAGTAACATGCTTTCAAAATGAGCATTTTCAGTTCAAACCACGGTTTGGTTTTTGTGGGATTTAATTTCCACTGAACAGAAACCAAGTACAGATGTATTTGATTTTTCCTTAAGGGTTGGTTATGGATGAATGGAACAACCAGAGAAAATGCATCAGAGAAACCCTGGAACAGTGCAGACTGGTGCATCTTGTCTTCCATCCTGTGATTATGATCCCTCTGCATTACAGAAATAAAATGTTTGGTATATTGCAACTTAGGCTAACAAAGTAGAAGCGAACCAAACACTTGTCATAGGTGATCAGCTACATGCATGTAGAGTATTACAGTTCTAATTAAATAAATCTGTGAGGTCCTTCAGCTATTAAAAATGTCATCAGCAATGAAGCTAATTTGTGTCTGACCAGGGCTTTTACAGTAACTGATTACTTACAGATGCCAAGTGCCCCAGGGAGCTTTTGCCACCTGCTTTCAATTTTTGGATTGGTAGCCTCACCCCTACAAAGCTTACTGGTCTAACAGTGGGTTGTGCCATCTGTTGCACTGATGTAGATATTTAATCAATAGTTTTTATAGGGTACCATCTATGTTACTCAATGACGTTTTATTTTAGCTTTTCCCCTATATTCTGCCACCATATATAATAAATGAAAAAAATGCTCCCAATGAGCTACACTCTTCAAATGTTACACCCCTACATTCTAGAGTGGTTGATCAAGTCGAAGTGACACTCTCCTCTAAACCAAACGTAGAACTTTTGAAGCAAAGGAGATGTGATGTCATCATATTTAATCTCTCATATAATACAAGATTTCCTCCCACCATAAACCTGAATGACTGACTTCACCTTCCATTTGAACCTGCCTACAATCTTAAGAGCAGTCCATTTCTAAATTTAAATAGCTGGCGATCTTACTTAGAACCCTTCCTTACATTGATTGGAGACGTGTCTACTTGTAGCTTCAAATTGCTGATTGTTCTGCTCACTGGGGTGACAACATAAATAAAGTCTAAATAATCACACATATGACAGCCTGTCAAATACTTGAAATAGCCACCTTTTTCCTCAAGTCTTCTTTTCTGGGCTAAATATTCCAAGTTCTTTTGGCTAATTCACATGATATTTGTTCCATTTTCTTCATCGTTTTAGTTTATGTAACTCAAATGTGTTCCATCAATGCCACTGTAAAATCTTCCTCTGAAAATAAACACAAGACTAAATAACACTCCTAACTGGGATGCATTCTTTAATTTTTCCTGGAAACTAGCTTGTAAATAAAGCCTAATATGTAGTCTACTCACTTTTAATGCATTATGCTCCATTTGTTGATTCTGTGATTTTTGTTTTCCCCCTTTAAAACAAGAAAGAAAGCAAGGCCTTCCTTTTCTTTAACTTGTACTATCAATGTTGTACCACCTAACAAACTTCAGATTAGTTCAAGATTCTAGGCACACATGAGGGAGGTGATATTTGCAATTATTTTCAGTGCACTAAAATGTCAATAATGCATGTCTGGAATCTTGAACTAATTTTAACCAGTTAGGTATGCTTTTAACATTTCTTCACATATTTTATTTCTTCTTAATATGTTTATTATTATCATTACTAGAGGCCTGGTGCATGAAAATCATGCACTGGCGGGGGTGGGGAGGGGGGTCCCTCGGCCTGGTCTGCACACTCTTCCAGTCTTGGAGCCCTTGGAGGATGTCTGACTGACACAGAGGAGGGAGAGGCTCCTACCGCTGTGCTCACCAGCCATGAGCCCAGCTTCTGGCTGACCACCAGGGGGCAGCTCCTGCATTGAGCATCTGCCCTCTGGTGATCAGTACACATCACAGGGACAGGTGGTTTCACCATTTGGTCAATTTGCATATTAGCCTTTTATATAGGACTAGGGGCCCGGTGCACGAAATTCGTGCACTGGGGGGGGGGCAGTGTCCCTCAGCCCAGCCTGCCCCCTCTCACATACTGGGAGCCCTCAGGCGTTGACCCCCATCACCCTCCAATCACAGGATCGGCCCCTTGCCCAGGACTGACGCCTCTGACAGAGGTGTCAGGCCTGGGCAGGGAACCCTCATTTCCCCCCATCACTGGTTCTGCCCCCAGCCCAGGCCTGATGCCTCTGGCCCAGGTATCAGGCCTGAGCAGGGGACCCCCAGACCCCCCCGATTGCTGGCTCTGCCCCTTGCCCAGGCCTGATGCCTCAGCCAGAGGCGTAGACCCCCGTCACCCTCTGATCACCTGATCGGCCCCTTGCCCAGGCCTGACGCCTCCGCCAGAGGTGTCAGGCTTGGACAGGGGACCCCCATCTCCCCCCGATCACTGGCTCTGGCCCCTGCCCAGGCCTGAGGCCTCTGGCCCAGGAATCATGCCTGGGCAGGGGACCCCCATCTCCCTCTGATCGCTTGCTCCACCCCCCGCCCAAGCCTGACACCTCTGACCCAGGCTTCAGGCCTGGGCAAGGGGATCATCATATCCCCCCAATCCCCGGCTCCGCCCCCCGCCCAGGCCTGATGCCTCGGCCAGAGGAGTTGACCCTCATCACCCTCCGATCACCAATCACCGGATCGGCTCCTTGACTAGGCCTGAGGCCTCCGGCAGAGGTGTCAGGCCTGGGCAGGGGACCCCCAGCTCCCCGCGGTTGCAGGCTCCACCCCTGCCCAGGCCTAATGCCTCTGGCTGAGGCGTCCAGCTCGGGCAGCGGGGACCCGCAGCTGCAGCAGCCCCGCGATCGTGGGCTCTGCTTTAGGCCCAGGCAAGGGACCCCTAGCTCCCGGGACTGCCAGCTTCGACCGTGTCCAGCTCCCATCGCTGGCTCCACCCCTATTTCCTGCTATCACTGGCCAGGGTGGCAAAGGTGCCTGATTCTCCGATCATGGCTGGGGGGCAGGGCAAAGGCGGCCCCAGGGCCGCCTTTGCCCTGCCCCCAGCTCTTAGCCCCCCCCTGGGTTTCTGATCACTCTCAGTGGCAGGGGGCTTCTTCCTGCTTTCCCTTTCGCCTCCCTGCATTGTGCCTACATATGCAAATTAACTGCCATCTTGTTGGCAGTTAACTGCCAATCTTAGTTGGCAGTTAATTTGCATATAGCCCTGATTAGCCAATGAAAAGGGTATCGTCGTACACCAATTACCATTTTTCTCTTTTATTAGTGTAGATAGTT
Source organism: Myotis daubentonii (assembly GCF_963259705.1). Classification (NCBI taxonomy): domain Eukaryota; kingdom Metazoa; phylum Chordata; class Mammalia; order Chiroptera; family Vespertilionidae; genus Myotis; species Myotis daubentonii. Next base: position 135,095,090 of record NC_081840.1, on the reverse strand, counting down.
GTTTTTTCTTAACATGGTTACTCTACCTTTTCTAGTTTGAACATGGTAGGTTTTTAAATTCTCATCCAAGGATAAGGTTTTTTTTTTTATTTTAGAGAGACAGGAAGGAAAAGTGAGAGAGAAAGAGAGAGAAATATCAATCTGTTGCCTCCCATACACGCCCCCACCCCCACCCCCACACACACTGGGGATTGAACCTGCAACCTAGGTATGTGCCCTGACCTGAAATTGAACCTGCAACTTTTTTAGTGCACAGGACAACACTCCACTCCAACCAATTGAGCCACCTAGTGGGACTGAACATTGTGTTTCTTACAATAAGGAATGAAACAGGAAATAAATTAAGTGATATTCCTGGGTCTGAGCTCAAGTAATTAAATAATAGTGGTCTGAGCCCATTTTGTTCATTTGGTTATTTATTTTCCTTTACAAATGCCCATACTTTTCTGAATGCATCCAGACATAATTTAGTTAATATTATTTCTTTTCACTTGGATTTGATGATATTTCCATCTTTTGGACATATGTTTTGAAAATCAAGCCCAACATGGGAGTCTAGATTAATATTGGTTCCCAAAGTTATTGACTACCTTTTTTTGCTCAACAAACCCATTTGTGATTTTGTTACCTCAACACAATTTAGAATGAAGCAGTTAATAGAAAAGGGTAGTGTCCTATGCCGTGTCCTAAAACACATATGTAAGAAGTGGGTTTTTGCTCTTTAGAGGTAAAGAATGTGATGGTTTCATTATGGTCACATTTTACACAAGGTAAGCTGCCCCAAAGGCATATAAAACATGCAGCATAAAACATGTTTTGCCAAAGGTTGCCATTTGTTAGCACTGATGAAGACAGTCTGGGATTTATGTCTCGACAGGCCATTCAGAGATCCAAAATGTGGCTATGGATATAGCTACCCCAAGACCGGCTGCCACAATTGCATTGCTACATCCTCAGAGTCCTTCCCCCAGAGGTTACCCTTGCCTCTGCATTCCCCACCTGCCTGTGTTAGGGAAAATGTTAATGCGATTGGTCTCTTCTATGAGAAGCCTGCTCTCTAATTATGGGCCTTAGCACAATTGAAAAAGCTCTGGCCTAGTTTGGCTGAACTTGGGTGCTAAAGCCTTAAAAAAAGACAAAGGGATGGGTGGTAGGGAAGTAACTAGTAATAAGATGCAAGACTACTAGTATATGCTAAGCTCATGAGACAAGATAACGGGATAAAATAAGCTCATATTTCTCCCATCTGAGTATAGACGTAATATATAAACATAAAACAGAACAACTCTGATGTTTTCTTCTGTTCCTTTACCAAAAAGGCAAAAATGAGTGTGCTGAATATTACTGACATTTCACTTCCTGATTTACAATGGAGCCATTTAAAAATGCAAACCAAATTTTAATATTTATATATTTTAAAAGAGAGTGAGAGATTATTTAGCTTGGGTTTGGCGTTTGTGTCGTGTTTTAGTTCCTGCAGTTCTATAGTTATATGTTTCTCTGACTTGCAATCATGGCAATCATAAACTAGTTTTCCCCAGTTCAGGAAAGTTATTCAAGGTTTACTTGTCCCATTTAACTGATATCTACGAGAAGCACTTGATAGAATTCAGAATGGAATCTTATTAGTGAGAACGGCATTGTAAATCCACTTGAGGACTACTGGGATAATGAAATAGGAGTTTCATTCCAAAACTAGGGCATGCAGCACAGTGTTAATAATAGCTGTTCTGGGGCACACTGTAGAATCTGAAGGTGATCATCCTGATTCCTGAGAATCAACATATAGGTGCTTTCATTCAATCCTGTAACAAAACATTATTTTGCAGAGAATTCTATGCTCTTGAGGACCTGGGGAGTCTAAGCACATGCAGAGATAGGCTTCCTCATTGTCTCTGCTTCACGGAAGCCAGGGGATTTGCTGGTACCATAGACATGACTTTCTTATTTAAGACACAGATGTCATGTTATTCTGGCCATGAGCTAACACAGGTCATGTGGAAATTGCTTGTCCTAAGGAATCCCAGATTTTGCACTAAGAAAGTAAGGTGATGAAAAAGGTAAGTTCAATCTGCCTCATGACATAAGACAAAAGGCACATACCTACATTTCCAGGGCAAGTACAAAAACAAACTGGCCAACAGTCCACACCAACCTTACAGAATCGTCTGGAGACTCTATGACTGTGATAGGATTCCTTCCTAAAAGAGCTTGTACTCTTGAAACTCTGCTGCACTGATCATAGCTAAGTCAGGCTATTTTATTATTATTAATCCTCACCAGAGGATATGCTTTTAGAGGGAGGAAGAGAGAGAGAGAGAGAGAGAGAGAGAGAGAGAGAGAGAGAGAGAGAGAGAGAAACATCCATGTGACAGAGAAACATCAATTGGTTACCAGTATGCACCCTGACGAGGGATTGAACCTGCAACCTAGGTATGTGCTTGACCCGGAATTGAACCTAAAACATTTTGGTGTATGGGACGGTGCTCAAACCAACTGAGCCATGGGGCCAGGGCAGTCAGGTTATCTTAATGCAGAGTGCAGAGAAATTTTTAGGAAGTTAAAGAATCTAGTTTAATAGACACCTCAAGCAAAATGATGCTCTTTAAAAATAAAAGAAAAAAAAGCCAATTATTTAATGTTGCTCCGAAGTGCATGCACTATTGTAGAAAAGTGGCAAATTTCCCAATTTTTCATTATGCAATATTCAAAATCTCAAGTATATGTCAGAGACATATCAAGTATTGTCTCTGAACTGGAGATCTGCGCCCAGGAGGTGTGCTGTGGCATTCTCTTGGGAACAGCACTTGTTAATGAGTGAGGAAAGCAAGAAGATTAAGCAGAGGGACAAATTCAACTGTGATGCAGCTCCAACAGAGGCCTGGGGTGATTACAGCAGCAGCCTGGAGCTGGGATGGCCCCTCACAGTTGACCCCTGTGGAGGCACAGAAACTAATGCTAGTTCCTATTGTTAACTAAACACTATGCTAAGGTTTAAAGATAATGAAGGAAGCCCTAGCCGTTTTGGCTCAGTGGGTAGAGCATCAGCCCAAGGACTGGAGGGTCCTGGGTTCAATTCCAGTCAAGGGCACATACCTGGGTTGCAGGCTCAATCCCCTGCATGTGGCCCTGGTCCGGGCGTGTGCAAGAGGCAGCCAATCAATGTGTCTCTCTCACATCAAAGTTTCTCTCTCTCTGTATCTCCCCTCCCATCCACTCTCTCTAAAAGTCAATGGAAAAATATCCTAGGGTGAGGATTAACAACAACAACAACAAAAAGTGCTTGCCCTCAAGGAGGTCATGGGCTAGTGGGACAGACAGACATGCAAACAATCATGGCAGAATGCCGGGTGACAAGTGCTATAATAATGGGGAGGGACCCTGTGCTAGGGGAGTCACCAAGAACACAACCCACAGCTCACAGGCATTCCTACAAAGATACTGCTAGGATGCTATGCGTTTATGTTTCCTTTAGTGATGATCGATGAGTTCTAACTGCTCTTGGTATGTTGCTTCAGTTGAATTTCTGAGTTATTTCTATAGGATTGAAAAATGGAGAAGGATTTAATACATTGCGTAGAAGTGGGAAGCTAAGTTGTTTGGAAAAAGGCCCAACCCTGACACTTCTTTTTGCTCATATAGAAAATCTGAGGATTCTCTTCCCTCTTGCTATGCTCATTCACCTGAAAGCAAACAAACATAAAACTATACGCCTCTCTGGTGCACTAAAGCCAGCTCTCAGAAATCAACTGTGTGCACCTCTAGCCAACTCCATTTCTCAGTGATGCCTACGTGGCCGCTTGAAATCTGTCATGTTGGGAGCACTAGCACCAAGGAAACTGGCCAATGCTACAAATCAAGACTATTTCCTTTCCTTCGAGAGCCAGTTGGTAAACACTTGCTGGCACAACACTGCTTTTAACTGATAATAGTTTCGCAGTAAATTTTTTTCCTATTTGCTGCATTCTCTGCATATCACTCAATAATGAATTAACAATGTTTGCACTTCCACAGGAGTGCTTTCAGAAGCACTTACCTAGAAGGTAAAAAAAAAAAAAAAAAAAAAAAATCTACTGCCACCTTCCCAAAGAACCAGAGGACAAACTCGTTTTCTGACTTTCAGAAATTACCTAAAACCTAAAGAAACAGAAGCGTGGCTCTAATCAGTGATAATCAAAAGGGCTCTTCAAACATTTCCCTCACTTCCCCAAGATCTGTCTGTGTCCTTGGTTCAAGTACTCCAAATGCCGGGAGAAAATAACAGTAATGAAAAGTGGTCAGAGCCTGCCTTATGGGATCTAACAGTGTGTTATTTCCGATTTCAAGGGAAAAGAATGTGCTGCGGAATACTCTAAAGTTCATTTCTGAAATACTGTAAGCCTGCCATAGAAGATGAGTTACCGGCAGAGAGTACAGAGCACAAAGGGGTCTCCCAGAGTAAGGGGAGGGGAGAGCTCTGAGCCCCAATCTATTATGCAATCAGGAGAAAAACATTTATAAACAATTTATAGGTAAAGATAGCCAGAAATACGTCAGTGAAAAAGTCAAAATAGGCACCCTAAAATATGAATAAATCATATAATCAAATGACATTAACATATCAGGACCAGTATAGAGTAAATGCTACACTACTCAATATTTAAACCTGTAGTTCTTAATCCATAGCTCGTACTGCTTTCATTTATCAAAAAATATTTTAATGTCTATCAAAAACTGCCCAATTTGGTTAATTCTTTAAAAGTTAGATATAATACTGAATGTAAACTTTAATTAAAAAGTAAAATTAGAATTAAAAATATAAAACAATTAAAAATTTAGAAGTGTCTTATTTTACTTTCAAGGTGACTTGGGCACACAAAAATATTACACACTTTTAAACTCATTAGTCAACAGAGCCAAATATCAACAGTACAATGATTGAAATTTCTTTTGAGAGCCAAATTTTTTAAACTTAAACTATATAGGTAGGTACATTGTTATTAACTTAATTAGGGTACTCCTAAGGCTTAGGAAGAGCCACACTCAATGGGCCAAAGAGCCGCACGTGGCTCGCGAGCCGCAGTTTGCCAACCACGGAATTAAAAGGTCGGTTCTTTAATACTGACACCTATTACCACTCGCATTTAAGCAGTTTCTGATTTTTATTTAGAGCAGTGCAGGGTGGGTAAAAGTAGGTTTACAGTTGTTCGTGTGGAGGATAATACAATAATTAATAAATAACACAAAAATAAACTTTGTATTTTGGGAAATCACAACTGGAAACCTTCTTTTGCCCAATCCTGTAGTTCTAGAAGTGTGGTTTCAAACTAGCAGCATCACCTAGACACTTGTTGAAATGCAAATTCCTGAGACTCATCTTAGAACTACTACTAGTAAACCAGACTATCCTTGACAACACTGTATTGTATAACTGAAATTTACTAAGAGAGAACATACATGTTCTCACCAATAAATAAATAAATTAATTAATAAAAAGCTAATGTGAAGGTGATGGATGTGTTAATTAACTCCTTTTCTAATGTATACATATATCAAGTCATCTCATTGTACAATATCTCACAATCTTATTTGTCAATTATATCTCCAATAAAGCTGGAAAAATAAATTAATTAAATAAGAAAACTTAAAAACAAACTGGTTGTGGAGTCCAGTGACCTGTAGTTTGAAAAGCTCTGCAGGTGACTCTGATCTCCATAAGTTTGAGAATAACTGATTTAAGATGAAAAAGATGAATTGGGGTAAATGCTAATTCAAGCAAAGATGGTAACACATGGCACATGTGAGGGCACAGATTATGTCTGTCCTGGTTACGGCTGTATCATTAGTATCTTCCACAGTGTCTGGCCCATGGTCAGGGCCAGTAAATATTTCCTGAATGACCAGCCTCCATTTGCTGACTTTATCAATTAAAGAAACAGTGCTCCTAACTGGTTTGCCTCAGTGCATAGAGCCTCGGCCTGCGGACTCAGGGGTCCCAGGTTCGATTCCGGTCAAGGGCATGTACCTTGGTTGCAGGCACATCCCCAGTAGGGGGTGTGCAAGAGGCAGCTGATGGATGTTTCTCTCTCATCGATGTTTCTAACTCTCTACCCTCTCCCTTCCTTTCTATAAAGAATCAATAAAATATATTTAAAAAAGAAAAAAAGAAACAGTGCTAACTGAGCACATCAGAAATCCGCAGGCTTCATTGCCTTGAATGCAATTCAGTTGGGGTCCAGCTTTAAAATCCATTTGATCACTATTCACCCTATTACTTTTGTAGATTGAGTCCTATTTCAATCAAGTGATCAAGAATCTATTTATTTTCATTGTAAGTTCTCCAGGGAAAATGGTCAGACATGAAAATACCTAGATGCACTAAATCCAACACGATTTCACTTGCAAGGTTTATCCCCTTATTTCTTGAAACAAGTACTTCCCCTACAAAAAGAAAAGTTTACTAAACTTCAGCTTTACGGTAGGGAAAACACCGTGATTCACTTCTTTCCACATTTAAACGTACACATAGGTGTATAATCACAAAAAGTCCCCTCATATCCACGGGGAAGGGAAAATGCGGTCCGTATCAACTGCTTTGAAAAAGGGTATAGGAGAAATGATCATTAGAGCAAGTTCTCTATTCAAGTTTACAGCAACTGGCACACCAGGAAACGGAATCTTTAATTTTATAGGCAACTGCTTCTCAGCAAGCGCAGGATATATCATCTTGGGGGGCTTTGTGGCCTGGCAAAGACATCACCAGTGCAACGCAATTTAGCTCTTATTCAGAAATCAAGACAGACCCTGATGAGGCCAATCAAATCGACTCTGTTCATAGGTCACTGAAATGCTTCCCAGAGAAACCATGCCTCCAAGACAGTGGTTCTCAACCTGTGGGTCGTGACCCCTTTGGAGGTCGAACGACCCTTTCACAGGGGTCGCCTAAGACCATCCTGCATATCAGATATTTACATTATGATTCATAACAGTAGCAACATTACAGTTATGAAGTAGCAACAAAAATAATTTTATGGTTGGGTCACAACATGAGGAACTGTATTTAAAGGGCCAGAAGGCTGAGAACCACTGCTCCAAGACCTCTCTGTTTAACGTGCCACCCAAACATCTCTGCGTGTTAACTGTACGTCAGTGCCATGTGACTCATTTGGATGACGCCTTCATTAACAGAGCTGGCTTTGAGGTCTTCCACAACCTGGCTCACATCATGAATTCCAGAACTGATCCTGCTGAACCTTCTTTTGTGTTTAGTGCAATGTGTGTCACTTGTATGAGATTTTGCTAATATCTCTTCTCTCACAAGGTTTCTTTAACATTGCACATGCATCAGAGACTTAACAGAATGCTAAGAACAGGAGGGTTTTTTTAAGTTAGACATATTCAAATGTGCTTAAAGCTCCATAACAATCCAAACGTGCACTAACATTGAACATTGATGTCCCACTATCCCATCGGTTTGCATTGCTATGATCCTTGTTGATAAATTCAGTAAATCAATAGCTTATAGTTAGATCTTGAAAATAATGAGTTTGCACAGTATACATTGCTGCTATTGTGTTACATCTGTGCAATCATTCAATTTGAGATTCCTCATTGGTGTGCAAGAAAATTCAGAGGTGCTATCCATAAACACTACAGAATTTTCTTGTAAATCCAAACAGGAAACATCCTGCTAACAACAGCTAAGTAAATTCAAACAAAGTGCCATGCTGTAGAGTCATAACCAGCAGCTTCCAGAACTGCCTGGCAATATAGATGTACAATTTAAGATGAGATATCGCAGCTCAAGACAAGTAACTTACTGATGCTCTGCTTGCTAAAGCACTAAAATAACTAGTACATTCTTTGGTCTCAAGGGCCAGTGAGCTATGTACCTTGATGATTTGTATTCCAAATGATTATGCAAAATGGCAGTTGAGGAGTAATAAGTCGTTCAAGGCCTCTGCAAATAGACTTTGTGTGGCTGACATAGTTGAATATAAAAATTTTATTGTAATGTGGTTGGGGGGGGGGTGAAATGTGTACTCTGCCACCACCATTCCTTAGTCAGAGTGGGAGGGGACTATCTTTGCTTGGAAAATATCTTTGATAATATGTTTGATAATATGAGCGCAAGATAATAGGGGTTGGATCCATGCCGCTTCAGAGTATCAGAAGAGCAGCATTCTACCTTCACAGTGAAGAGGTGAATATAAGAGAATAGAAAAGAAAATAGGATGGAAAAAGGAGAGAGAATCTAGCAAGATCATGAGGTTCCATCCTCACAAATACTATGTAGTTGAAGTGTCCAAAAGTTACTACAACAGAGATGATATCTGTTCCATTTTGCTAGTTGTTTCTGCTTTATAAACCCCTTCTCCAAAATTCACCCTCCATAAGTATTAATAAAATCATTGTGTTTTTTGTCAGTGGTCTTTGTGGGGTTTCAAAGATGGTGCTGATTTTCACACCTATGCCACATAGCACAGTACAGAGAAAATATGCAGGAAATAAAACTAAAAAAGCTAGAGGTACAAAAAATATCCTAGAAATTTTCAAAAGTCCTGGCAATAGCTCTGCATTTCCATTGGTCATAGAACTGGGTGTTGAACAAAAACTCACCCTAGATCTTCAAGATATTTGGGTCCCTAAGATTCTATTTGGTTTACTGATAGTTCTACCTTCTAAAGAAATATGACACCCCTCTGAGGGGATTCTATAAGAGAATCAGGTCCCAGGCTTAGAATAAAGATCTTTGTGATTCACTCTACATTAAGGTATATTTCAGATATGAATATTTCTCAACTTAATTTAAGTAAATATTAAGGGTACAAGGTATTTCAAGACTTTTAAATTAAGACATGAACTCTCAACTCACAGTAACCATAGATTTAATGAAAACCTGGACAAGATTCTTGCTAAACTGCAAATAAACTCACTACTTTAATGCTGGTTGTTTTTCTCTCAGAGATAAATCACTTTTAGCAGCTTTTTATCAAAAGGTAACAGTCCATTCAATTATTTTTAAAAACAAAGGCTTTTTATTTGATTTCATTTCCCTTTTTTATTAGAAATGTGTTTCTCAGAAACACCAACATTATCATTCCAGGTTATCTTTATTATCCCTCCCTTAAAATCATTCCACAATTTTGTAAGATCAGAAGGGTTCATTGTACAGATAGTTGAATTATTTTTATGAAAGAAATGGTAATCCTGGGTAAATTGCTTCACATTTTAGGATCAATTTCTCCACTGGTAAAATGAGCATTCAGTGACCAAATTTAGGTTCCAAATTTAGATTCATTTCTCCCCTCTGTTTGGGAATCAGGAAGATATTTGGCTTTCTGTTTCCAATCAGAAACCTGTCTGCAATAGGCCACAGACACGGAATCCATGGTCTGCACAGCAGCTGCTTAGGACTCAAAATTTCCCCTGCTGACCACAGGATGAGAGGTTTTGACAACTTGGCAAATGGTTTCACTTACTTCCCCGGGAACAAGGTCTAGGCCAGTGTGGGAGCTTACTTTGAAAAAAAATAATATAAAAAAAACTGACATGATGCTTATCTGACCTAGGATTAAACACTTTTTTTTTTTTTGAGAAGATCTATTCTGTCTTTATACCGAATTTAAAAAAACATACACACTAAAAACCACTCCCTTCTGCAAACTAATTCTGAACAACAACAAAAAGGCAATTGTGGAATAAACTTCAAGTATTGGGCTATATCACAGCCTTGGAGAAGAGGTACTAAACCCTAAATGCCCTGGCCACAACTACTTCAGATATAATTTCAATCAAATTTAGAAAGAGAGGGCATCTGGTTACAGAGACACTTGGTTTTATCAGACACTACTGAATAGTCAAAGAAGAAATGTCAGTTTTCCAGTTCTGATTTACATAATATTTATGTGTCAAAGGACAGTATAGTCTGTAAGTTATAATGATTTATTTTATGTGTTTAGCCTTTATTACTTTTTGGATCAAGCACATAGTGAGTGATCAAGAACTTTATCTTGGTTCCGGGAGGTCAAAGTTATGTCTCCACAATAGTAATTATCTAACAGGAGCCTCATCATTATACAATTGATTTTACTCTGAGATGACAAAGAAATAGATGATTAACCCCATCAACTCTTCTTTATGAAATACCAGAAATATGCATAGAAACAACAATTTTCATTATGTGTTACCCCAAGAAGAAATCTGGTCTAATGAAAAACAAGTTAGACTTCTAGTTAAGAAGTGAGCTTACAAGGATCGTCTAAGTCAGTGGTCAGCAAACTCATTAGTCAACAGAGCCAAATATCAACATACAACGATTGAAATTTCTTTTGAGAGCCAGATTTTTTAAACTTAAACTATATAGGTAGGTACATTGTCATTAACTTAATTAGGGTACTCCTAAGGCTTAGGAAGAGCCACACTCAAGGGGCCAAAGAGCCACATGTGGCTCGCAAGCCACAGTTTGCCGACCACGGGCTAAGTATTTAGTCACCAGGAGATAAAAATCAGAAAAGAATATGTGTATGTGCTGGCCTTTCTAGTATCAACTAATATACAGAACAGGAACCAAGACTACATAGAACTCAAATTCTAAAAAATAAATCTCACTGTCCCAATAGCTTTCATTGCAGAAATCATATTGTATTGCTAAGGAACATGAACACAGAATATAAATTAGTACAGGTTTTCTGAAAATAGTTTGGTATTAATATTCACATACCCTTGATCCATTAAGACCAAAAGCATGTCCCTACTAGGGGCCTGGTTACGTATTATGATACAATAGGTTCATGCAACTCTACACTTCCATAAAAGTGATAATTCCATGTTGTGACATGGAAAGAAGGTATTTTCAACTTATTATTGAGTCAAAAAAAACATACAATTTATGGAATTTTTTGTGAAACTATATACATATAATCTAAAGATACAGAGAAATGAAAAGCTGTCTGAAAATGTGAGTATAAAAATATTAAAAGTGGTTACATCTGAATATTAAAAAAAGTGTCTTTATCTGTATGTATTAAACTTGTATATTTCACATGTTCTTACTACAAGCATTTACCATTTCTATAGTCAACAAAAACTATAAGAAGATCAATATCCTTTTTACAATGTGATGCACATCAGTAGTGTATTATATTGGCTTTAAAATTAATCTCCACATGGTCTTAGTTGGAAGACTAGGATTAGAGATAGAACTAACTTGGTTCTAGTTTGCGTTTGAAGTCAAGATCCATTTTTTAAAGAAAGCATGTATATCTTTTATATAATTGGTGAAATTTCCAACTGTTGAATTTCATAAACTAAGTATACCTAATAGAAGGGACATTCTTGTGACATTCTATCAAATTATGCAAGTGTCCAGACAGTAGATATATGAAATTGTTCTTCAGTTTAAAAGAATTATTCCCAGTAGCACATCTTAATTGCTAATATTTCTTAAGTTTTACTACCTGCACTATAACATAGGGGTCATTACGAAAACTTATGACAAAAGTATGAACACTAACAAAATAATATGTCACTCTAGATAGCCTCATAATGTGCTCCAGGAGACAGAATTTTGCCACAACTATAAAGTGTCGCCACTTGTAGCATGCACACAATGTAAGAGTTGCTGTCATTATATATTCTATTACAATTCTTTCACCTTATTCATGACTCTAGAGTCCCTGGACTTTGAGCATTTTTAAAATGTACATGTTCCCCTTGTGTCTACTGTGAGTTATATTATTAAAATATGTTCAGAATAAAATTCTGAGTTAGAAAGACAAGCCAGAGAGACCTACATAGTCCATTTATCTTCGGGACAAGTGTCATGGAGAGAAGGGGGCATGTTACCCTTCACTCTTCCCCAGCAATGTGACTTGGCTTCACTAGAGAGGGGGCATTTCCACAGCAGGAAAGGGTTCATTGCTGCTGAGAGAAAACAGAAAAGTCAAAAGGAAAATGTCCGACGGATACTTCAAGGAAAGTATGGAAAGGCTTCATGGCATATAACGTAGGAAATAAGGAATATGCAAAATGAATTTTTATTTCGGTTTGTTTAGTGTTTGATAACTTACAAAGAATATAGCATGCTCTTTAGAAGAAACCTAAGAGCTGTCATTAACTAATTTAACCTAATGACTGGAAAATAGTTTGACCAACTATCCATCAATTTTAAGCACAAATGAATGTAGTGAACCCTGTTAGGAATAGCCACGAAGTGATCTCTGTGCATTTGGGGCAATGCCCCCCACCCCAGTAAGCCTGTTCAGGTTCCCATCATCAGACTCCACTGCTCCCACTGCCTTCAGGCCTCTCTATCACACACTTGTGTGTTCCTGCACCTAGGCTTTCATGTGCCCATTTCTTGAACGGGTTACAAGCTGGCAGCCAGCTGGAAGCATTAGAATTACAGATATATTTTGTCTGTCAGTGATAATGTTTCAATGAAATGTGTTTAAATGCCTTTGTGTAGGGTACACAGGGCTTGTTTCAATGCCCCATTGTCTTATTCTAGGATACTACACACCATCACTACCACTTTGGAACCTAAAGGGTCTTGAATTAACCATGAAATTGAAAGCAAGACTCTGTCTTCCTCATACTGACTTTCACCACCCAGCATAGTAACTGACTCACAACAAAACTGCAATACATTTTGTGAATAAAGAATTAATAAGAAATGTTAACTAGTTTGCAAAAACATAGAGGGTGCTGTAGATTTGGGAAATAATGATGTTCCTTTTGCTTGGAATGCTCATTTTCTGAATAACCACAGGGCAAGCTTCTGCACATTCCTTAGGATTAAACTTAAATGCCAACCTTTTAATAAGGTCAGGCCTGACCTTGTATATAACACTGCAAACTGGCCTCACCCCACTCTGGCCCTCCCCAGGCCCCATGCCCTGCTATCTCTCACCTGTTTTTCCAAAGCCCATATTTCCTTATATATTTACAATTTATAGACAGACTCATTTTTTGTGTTTGTTATTTGTGGCGTCTGTACTAAGAATGTACACTCTAAGAAAGCAGGGATTTTTGTCTCTGATTCACTGTTGTGTTCCAGACACCAAGAGCAGGGCCGAGCAGACAGTGGGTGTTCAGGGAATAATTGCCTTATTTGTCAATGGAGGTGTAACTAAAACGTATTGTTGGTGGAAGAGTTTCTTCCTCTGTCTTGATTCTTTTTCTGGAGTTACTCATTCTAAGGCTTGGAAGGAGGACAGGTGAGAAAAGTGTATCACTGTCTTTCCCCAAATCTAAAGAAAACCACATCTAGACATGATGGTTAAATTGTTGAATACCAAATATTAAAATCAAAGCTTCAAAGCCACCAGAGAAAAACAGGCACCTTACTTACATGGGAAAAGTGATAAGAATGATGGCTGACATCATCAAAAATGACAAAAATTGGAAAATAATGAAGCATCATCTTTGATTAAGGGGGGGGGGGAATATCAACGAAAATGCTCAATCAAAGCACTATATATAAAAGAAAACTTTGTATTTAAAAAATGAAGGCCAAATAAAGATATTTTCAAGTAAATTAAAGCTGAGAAAAACTGAAGTTTATTTACAAAATAATGCTAGACAGAAACTCAGATCTATAGGAAGGAAAGAGGAATAAGAAGGATATTCTATATGATGAAAGCCTAATATGCAAATCGACTGAACGGCAAAATGATGGGCAGGACAACCAGTCACTATGACGCGCACTGACCACCAGGAGGCAGATGCTCAATGCCAGCAGGCCCCAGCCCAGCCCAAGGTGAGTGCCGGGGGGCCCCGCGATTGCCCCACCTGTTGCACCACAGATCGGCCCTGATTGCCAGCCAGGACTAGGGACACCACCCATGCATGGATTTCATGTACCAGGCCTCTAGTTCATACATAAAGTGATATAATATTCACTCAAATAATTCTACTAGGCTTTGATAACTTTAACTGCATATTATAATCCATAAAACAAGAATAAATAAAGAAGAATAGCTAAAAAGCCAATAGAGCATATAAAAATATTTAAAAATACTCAGTTAATACAAAGGAAGGCAGAAAGGAAATAAATGGGAATATAAAGCAGGTAGGACAAATAGAAAACTAACAAGAAATTTCACTTCAGCCAACCATATAAATAATTACATTACATTTAAATATACTAACTTCAAATTAAAAAGCACACTGTTAGGCTGGATTTTTGTTTAAAGAGTCAAATAATATGATGTCCATAGGAGACACACCATATATATAAAGATACAGAGGGTTGAAAAGTAAAAGGGTGACTAAAGATATACTGTACAGAAACTAATTTTGTATACCTATTTCACTGTCAGTCAAAATTGATTTCAGGACTTGGGGGTATAATCAGAAATAAAATGGGTCTCTGCTTCATGATAATATGGCCAATTCATCAAGAAGACAAAATAATCCTATGTGTATATACCCCATGTAAATAAACTTTAAAATATGTAAAGTAAAATATGACAGAACTAAAAGAAAAAAAAGTCTAAAATTAAAGGTGGATTTATATTTTCTTTTTATAGTATTTTCTAGAACAAGTAGACACAAGTGATGTTATTAAAGATGTGATAACCTTTATAAATAATTTAATTTAATTGACATTTAAAGAACCTACAATGACCAACTGCAGAATATATGTCCTATTCAAGGACACATGGGCTATTCAACAAGATATACTATATACTAGTTATAAAACAGTCATAATATTTTCAGAAAAAAATAATCATATAGTATATATTGTTTGACCACAATGGAATTAATTTAGAAATCAAGTATACTATAGGCCTAAGAGGAAATTACAAGGGAAATCTGAAAAGCTTTAAATTGTATGATACTGAAAACAGAATGCCAACATGGATGAAATGCAGTTAACACAGTCTTTGGAGGGAAGTTTAATAGCCTTAAATACTTATTTTAGAAAAATATAGAGTGGGAAATCAGTGATCTGCGCTTACACCTTAGGAAGCCACAATGGAGGAAACAAATTAAAACAAAAGGAACAAAATGGGAATAAAATAACTTTACTCATGGAAAACCATTTTATTTCAAGAGCCATATTTGAGATTTGCCAATTTGAAGGTATAATTTTTATAAAACAGTTAAATGGATTATTAGAGTTCAAGTAATAATGTAGGGCTATACAAACATATGAATGGAAATAGTATTATAAACAAACAAACAAAAACATATCAAATTGGAAAATAATTGCAATCTTTTTATACCATCCAAATATAACCAGCCCAGCCATTGTGGTCAGTTGAGCATTGGCCTATGAACCATGAGGTCAAGGTCTGATTCCCAGTCAGGTCACCTGCATGGGTTACAATCCTGAGTCCCCAGTAGGAAGTGTGAAGGAAGGAGCCAATTGATGATTCTCATCATCTCTCTCTCTCTCTCTCTCTCCCTCTCTCCCTCTCTCCCTCTCTTCCTTCCTCTCTGAAATCAATAAAAATATATTTTCAATAAAATAAAAAAGACTATTAAATGCTGGAATTCTACATAGATTTGAATGATGAATATTTAGCCTGCCTGTAAAAAACTGAGCTATTAAAGAAAAAAACTATCATGACAGAGTGAGCTGTAATGTGGTTATTAAATGTGCTGCTCTAGTCACCAAACTGATTAATAAAATGAAAATAAGAACTTATTCTATGCCTTTGCCACCACAGTATATCTCCAACTCATATGAATATGTCCTTTGAAAGAATGAAAAAATAAAGATTTTTCAGAGTAAGGGCATTAAAATGAGACCTTAAAATATAAAAAAGTATTCCATTAGCAACATCCTTCAATCACATGCTTAATGTACACCAATAAAAGGTATTCACTGTTTTGTTGTGTGTGTTGTTTTTTTTCTTAATCCCTTAAATTGGGGGAAAAATGAAAACAGGATGAGAATGTAAGGTAGCCTTTAGTCACAGACACCACAGAATTGTGATAGTTTTATAACTAGGACTAAACCAATAAAAAATTTTAGGTAATTCTAGTATGTAGCAAAGAATGTGCTAGATGCAGAGGATCTATAAGTGTATGAGATAACACAATAGTGCCCTCATTGATCTTTTATATCAACTCTCTTTTTTTCTATTTGTACATTTGTTCATCCACCCATTTACCTGTTAATCTAAGTAATAAACTAGCTAGGTCTGTTATCAATCAGCAGTTAAAAAATGCTCAAGTCAATAGGTTGGTACAAGAGAAATAAAATGTGGCCATATATATACCTGTAAATTTTTAAAGGTACATTTAAATATTTAAAAATGGGATAAATTAATTTTAATAAGATTAAAATTATTACACCCAGTATATATCCAAAATGTTATCATTTTAACATATAATCAATATAAAAATGATTAATAAGATACTTTGCATTCTTCTTAAAAACGTTTCTTTAAGTACTCAGAACCCTCCTGAGGACAGCAGTTGGCATTCCCTTACCCTTCCAGTCAATAAACATTCATTTTCATGTAAAAAAGATTTATTTTTGGTCTGTGAAGATTACAGGCACAAATAAGACATTTATAGTTTCCAGGAATTTACAGGCAGTATAGATGACACGCCCAGTATTTAGTCTAATAGTTGAAAAATGTAAGAATATAAACAAAGTTTAAATGGATGCTATGACAGCTCAAAAGAAGAGAGATTATTTCCAGCATGGTAAGAGAAAACAGATGGGACAATTCTTTTAAAAGAAAAGCTAACTGATCTTCATTAAGCAGCGCCCACTGTATACCAGGCATTTTCTATGTATTTTATAGATTATAGTCATATATTATTAGTGTAGTGCTTCATTACCTTTTACAAGTGAAAAAACTAAAGCTGAAAAATTTAATGTTTCCGCCTAAAGGCAACCCTCAGACCACAGACTTGAAATCCCACATTTTTATCTGTCCATAACCCTGGATATCAGTGACGGGAGGTAGCAAGTTGTGAACTAGACATGGATGTGTAGGATCTATTGATTTCCTGGGATAGGATGGGAGCTTTTATTTCTTAGAAGAGTAGTTCAGTTTGATACAAAATCCAGAAAGGGTGAATGAGAGGCAACTATAAGAGATTATTAACACAGAGAAACCCAACCTGCAGCCCCATCTGGGCCTAACTTAGTTGGCAACAAGACTTCTACATTTTTAAATAAAAACATAATCACCCATTCACTTTAGAAAAAAGTGTCCTGAAGGAAGTATATGAGACAGAGTTGGCAGAAAGGGCAGGAAAGCCATCTAAGGATGACCTTAAGTGACCTACCCCTTAAGGAGACCACAGGGCATTCTGAGAATAGTCTGACCGTTTAAATTGTGACAGAAACATGTATTTCAAACATATATTTTATTTATTTTTTAAATTATTATTTATTTTTTAACATACTTGTGTTGATTTTAGAGAGGACGAGAGAGAGAGGGAGAGAGAGCGAGAGAGAGAGAGAGAGAGAGAGAGAGAAAAACATCAGTGATGAGAGAGAATCATTGATTGGCTGCCTCCTGCATGCCCTCTATTGGGGATCCAGCCACACTCTGAGCATGTGCCCTTGACCAGAATTGAACCTGGGACTCTTCAGTCCACAGGCCAACGCTCTATCCACTGAGCCAAACTGGCTAGGTCCGTATATCCTATTTAATAAAAATAGTTTGAAACAACTTCATAATGTCCATTTGTTCTCTTTGAGAGCAATCTCAGTATTAAATGCTGTAGCATGTTAAGTTATAGAAATCAAAAATTCTAATAGAATCCCCAGTTAATAATTTTCTAGTCATTCCTAACTAATTTATTTAAATTAATTTAAAAATAAATCCATGTAAATGAAGTTCTATTGTGAAAATTTAATTAGAGCTCACACCATGTTTTTGTTCTCTCTAACAAGGCCCTGTATAGACAGTACAAAATACAAATGAATTGTCAAAAATCAGATGTCAGGTACAAATAATAAATTATTCAATTCTGCAAGATACAAATACTGATACCATTGTAATGAACCCAGTTATTAATAACTGGAAAGGAGCAAGGGGGAAGGCCAAATTTTATAGGCATGCCATTTGCACAGCTTTGCCAGAAAGCTGCAATTTAGACACATGCCCCATAAAGTCGGGGTGAAATAGGGAGGATATTTGTCTCAGTTACTCCTGGGAATAGGTCATTAGCCAGAGTAGGCGTGGCCACTGCAAGGGTGGGAAGATTTGAGATTCATAAGCTCCCAAAGGAGGTTCCCCTCTTGGTTCTCTCTCTTGCTCTCTCTGCTCCTGGCTGTCTTGTTGCAAGGGGCATGCTCTCTTGGCTCCCCTGCATTTGCCAACCTGGCTCATGGCCAGATTGACCCCATACAATGGACTGATGGACTGGAACTAGCCTGATGCTGTGCTGGACCCAACTTCACCTTGGAAGAAAACTCTGGACACTGGCTTTGCTTCTGGCTCTGCTGAGACCCCAGCTGCACCTCTTCCGGGACTGGTTGAAGGGAAATGGACTTTAGAAATACAGGGATGTAATTCCACCCAAATAAAAATCACTCATCCTCCTGGGCAAGTCTTAGGAAATTCTTATTTCTCACGATATCTAAGAAGCTGACCCTCAGCACCCAGTTGGGAAAGGGAGCCCTCACCTCCACCGGTGGACACCCCACTTCCATCAATGACAATATGAAACATCTGAATAGAGGTAGTGGGCTACATGTTCCTTTCTGGGTTTTCTCCTCGAAGAGCATGTACTACTACTTTAGCTGCCTATTGCTAAAGATTGGTTTAGAGGACATTTTCATTCAAAGTGTTACTAAGGAAAATGAAGGCTAAACATGTACCAAATTTGTCCTCAGGAAATAGCATTAAATAGGCTGACAGAGTCAGTCAATATGCAAGGCTTGGTATACTTTTATTAACTACCTTCAAAGAAAATGCTCTGGAAGATAAGCCAATATATTTTGCTTAACTAAATCCATCGTGCTTTTTTTTTTTTTACACCATTATTCGCATAATCTCTGCCTAATCCAATGCCTACCTATCCTGTCTGTTTTTCATCAGATGCAGCTTGATTTATGTCACTTGCTATAAGTTATTAAGCTTCTAAAGACTCAAGTCAAGCTTTTAATATGATTTAAATGCATGTTTCTGTCAACCCCCTCTCCCCCCACTTCCCAAAGCTATCAGCTGTCATTTTCTTTTCTGGACTCTTTGAAATTAAAAGGCAATCACCAATGCTTGGGAGAACATTATTTCATCAACAAGACAGTACATTCATTGGCATATTTAAAAGAAAAAAACAGGCTGCATTCCTTCCTTTCTCTATCACAGATGATTATAATAAAAGAATTGAAATCATTCCTGGAGATCACTGAAAGAATGACAATTATAAACTCCTTTCAGAAAAACAATTTTAATGTTCAAGAAAGATTCAAGATTGATAGGTCTGAAACTGAAATTTGAAATATCTTTTCCCTTTCAAACTTTCCACTTTAATGGCAATATTTTTCGACCTGCTATAAGTTTGAACTTTTGTTTGAATTGTAAACAAGACTGGTATTTTTGATAGACCTGTTCTCTTTTTCAAACCAAAAGACAGAAGTCATTCTTGATGTTTTCTGCTACCTCATCCTCTATTTCCCTGCACATTATTCACTCTTAACAACCCAGGCTGCATGGACTCATGCACTCACTGCACACACATTGAATGTTTCAGCAAGTTCTATCGGTTCTACCTCCCAAATATAATCTCAAATGGCTCTAGTTCTCTCCCTCTGGAACCCACAGCCCTTGCCCAAATCACTACCACCCCTTACCTAAGATTACCACAGTCTCAATGGTTACTCAGTTCTCATGGCTATCACCCTAAAATTTGTTTTCTACACAGCAGTCTTATGTTTAAAAAAGTAAATCTCATACTGTTAGTATCTCATTTCCTCTTACCCTGGACATCTCTCAGTGGCTTCTCATTACCCCCAACGTCACTGACTTTGACAACACCTACTCTCATCCTCCTTCAATAAGCTCTGGTGTGTCTTTTCCTCAGCTCAAATGCCTGGGAGTTTGTGCCTGACATATAGTAGATGCTCAATAAATATAAGCTAAATTGATTTATTATCACCTTCTTATGAATAATTCCTATTAAAACAACCGGCTTCTACCCAAATACTGTATGAAATCAATATTGCAAAATTAACTAGTAGTATAAATAAGGTCAACTAATGACAGCTATAATATCTGGAATTCTTGATTCTAAGAAATGTACAAAATCTAGAATTCTGAGATACATACATAAAATCAAGAATAAATATGTAAAGCATACTTTTAAAATATATTTCCCTTGGCCCATTCCTCTCAGGCCAGACAAGAATGAGTTAACCAGTTTACAACCTGCCCTTATGTCTCATTCTTACTACCCTCTTGGGAAATCTGAAGCAAGTGACAACTAGTCAATTCTTCTACAGAATTTACTTACAGCTCAATCTACTTCTAAGATTGCAGCTTTTCTAATATGTGCACACCAGAAAAGTTCCTTACAGCCCCAGCAATCACAGCAGAAAGTCATATATTCTACATTTTCCTCTACAGTCTCTGAACCAAACTTGGAGGTACTCTCTGATGAAGTCTGGAATCCTCTAGAGATTTTGACTGATAAATGGGGTTTCCTGCATTTCAACTCCTATTAGTTTTATACAGCCAAAGGTCATTCACTTTCAGCTGAACAACTTCTGGTTTGGTTTTGAGATCCTATGGGAGAATCCATGCTATATTTATTCAATTAAAGTTGAATGAATTTAGGTGGCTGATTATCATTACTTATAATGGTCATAAGAAATCAGTGTCATTTCCTGGAAAATTAGCAGCCACTCAGCTGGTGGGAAGGCTGACTTAATAAATAATTCTCTTTATGGTCCAAACAACAGCTGCTGTTAAGTACCTAAACAGGCCAAGAGATTCAGACACTTGGGATTTTAGATATGCACATATGTGACTCAAAAATTCTTCTGTTTGAATTAAAATCTATAATTTTAAGTAAAGAGAATATCAAACAAACTGAGCTATAATACTTGGCAGACATGTGACTTTGAGGCTGGTTTTACTTAAAACCATAAAAGAAACCAAATATATCCTAATATCAGTAGCATTCCCATTATTTTATCCCCCTAATAGTACTCTGAAATGTTCATCTCATTTACCACAGTTCAACTGAGGTGAAAGGTTCATGTCCGACCTACCCCCTACTGTCCCTCTTAATTGATTTAGTTTTTCCCTGCTTCTAACCTCATACACTCCCAGAAGATATTCAGATACCTCTGCTCTGACAAGCACTGGAAAAATGGTGTCAGAAGAGCTGTTAATTTTTTTATTTCTGCATGTCAGAATTTTTTCTCACTTGACTACTTATGGTCACATTTCAGCTAGCCTTCAAACACTAAAAGAATTAGTATTTTGACATGTAGAATGCTCCTGCACAAATTCAGATTCAACAATGAATATAAGAGCATATATTGTGTACATTACAGGTTTATAACATAATATATATTGTATGTATATTCTAATTTATTAATAAAAATGCAATGCTTTATCCTTTTAAAAATACAAAAGATACAGGCAGCAAAACTTATGAAATAATAATCATAATTTTTTAAGATAAATTATTTTTATTATTAACATTATTATATATGAAAACATTAGCTTGGTGAGGTTAAGCATGGCTCAAAGCCACAAAAGTCCTAAGTGACAAAGCTGGAATCCACATTCATATCTGTCTCTCTCTAGAGCTCAGAGCATTAACTTAACTACCACACCCTGACAGAATTCTGCTGATCCCAACCAGAGTTTTCCATTGAAACGATCAAACATAACTTAGGGGAAGTGGAGCTCACCATGGTCAGTCACAGGGTCTGAAGTAGAATGGAATATCAAAATCATTTGTAATCGAGGGCATTGCATTCTATTACTCCTGAGACGGAGACAATCATTCTGCAATGTCGCCCCCTACTTGCTTGCTTTTAAGACCTTTGTTGGTTTTTTCCATTTTCCCCTCACTGGAATCTGACAAATGGCATCAGTAAAAGGGCTGGGGCAATAAGAAAGAGAATATATCTCTGCTAATGTTACCCTCCCGCTAGGCCCTGATAATCATGTACTGAGTATTTAAACCCTTCACTCCCTAACACATAGTGAAGGACACCTGTGGGTACTGATTTTATGAAGAAATATCAGCTGTGAAGTCTTTAAATAAGCATATTTGACCATTTGATCTTTAACATTTTTAAGTGCCTAATGGGGACATGATCTCATATAATTATCAAAATAGGCAATATAACCTCAGACATAAAATACCTTATTGGACCCTTAATTTCACAAGACTCATGTCAACAGTCAAATTCAATGATTCCACAAAGTTTAGGGACATCTATGATAAACAATGTACTTTTCTAGAGTACGAAGAGATGGGAGATGCAAATATAAACAAAATGTACCCATCTTTTCAAGGGTTTTTAATATTAATAGTGACCATAAAGCAAATGCAACTAACTACAGCAAAAGTTATAACTTGATAAGAGCAAAACATTAGAGTTGCATCCCTCCAAAAAAAAAAGGGGGGGGGGGAGACAAAATTACCTTGAGGGGATCAGAGATATTTTTGAAGAAGTGAAAACATTAGTGCAGGGTTCAACAGTATAGGTAAAATCTTTTCCAAAAATAATGGGTATAACATTAGCAAAGCATGGCAGTTGTAAAGCCCAAAATGTTTTTGGAGAAAGCAGGCATCTATTTATCTGAAGCATTAGTGAGCAGGGAAAAAAAAAAAAAGGCAGGCCTTAGATAACTTCAAGATACTTCCCAGGGACACAGAGCTAGTGTCAAGTCAAGATTCAAGCCTGGTACCCTGAGTTCAGAGTGTTTTCATAACGAGTTTCCTATTACTGCTGTAACAAATTACCATGAATTTGGTGGTTGAAACAACACAGATTTATTATCGTACATTTTGGAGGTCAGAAGTTCAAAAGGGGTCCCCAAAAGGGTAAATTTTAGGTTTTGGGGCTGCATTCCTTCTGGAGACACCAGGAGATAATTCCTTTCTTTGCCCTTTCCAGATTCTAGAGGTCACTTGCATTCCTTGGCTCATGACCCCCTCTTCATCTTCAAAGCCAGCAGTCGAGCTGGCATTTCAGAAACTCCCTTCACTCTCACTCTCCCCCCTTCCTCTCTTATGAAGGCCCTTGAGATTACAGTGAGCACAGCCAATGAATCCAGGATAATCTTCCATCTCAAGGTTGCTGATTAGCAAACTTAATTCCTTCTGCAAATTTACTTCTGCCTAACAATGGGAGATAATCACAGGTTCTCAGGAATAGGATGCAGACACCTTGGGAGGGGCATTATTCTGTCTACTGCAAACAGGATATTAAATTTGGCTGGAGCAAAGGGACAGAGCGGAAGCTGTATCTAGAAAGGAGGATTATGGAGGCCATTGACGACTAATGAATTTCCATTTTTCTGTAAGCAACAAGCTTCTCCCCTTCCCTTGCGTTATTAGAGCTACATTTTAGAAGTTAACTCCGCAGGCAGTGGTGAACAGAATTGAAGGACGCGGTGATTAGAGGCAGGGAATTCAGTTAGGAAAAAGCAGATTCAGCTGAGCTGCCTTGAGAAAATTCTCTAATGTGCCACAATCAATTCATGATGATGCCCACAGTCTTTCCAAAATTGAAAGCATTCTGCCTGAGCCATTCTTACCCTTCATCAATGGGTGGAGTGAATTCGAGGGCACACAGTATTAGTTCCAATTTAAATGATTGTTCTCTAACATGGTCTTGTCCAAAATTATAACAAGGGATTTGAAAACTGGTGTGAAAATACATTTCCAGTCCTCTGGAAACCTCTTTCAGCTCAACAGGGTACAACATAATTCAAATCTCTCATATCTGATTGGAATGAGCTGGAAGCTTTGTCACATTGACTGAAAGTAGTTTGTTGGGGTTACATACGGGCTTTTCTCGCTCCACAAGACAGTTACTTCACCTCTCTAAATAGAGCCCATTGAACTCACTCTAAGCGTCTGAGTGTGCTTCTGAAGCCCGGGCAAGATGACAGGGAAACGCTGTGGAGATCTCTACAGGTCAGAGGGGCCTGAAGACCACTCAGGGCACATAACAAACTGCTCGTAGCCAAAGATCTCACTAGTGTCACAAGGCTGAGAGCCATTCTCCAGTTCCATCAGTACTGCATAGGGAAGCATAAAAGACCAAGGCCAAGAGAACTGAGTCCAGGCCAGCATGGCCTTGGAAAGGCTGATGGTCGGTGAGCCTTGCCAACATGGCATCCACTTCCCAACAAATTGGAGGTTTACGGAATGGGGGAAATGCCTAATCACCAGAAAGACTGCGCAACTTCAGTCCGCTGCTAGCACAGCGAGACTTTAGACACAGTTTCACCAGATTCTCTTGTTACCACATGGGTCCCTGACAACATGACAGGCTCCTCAATAGGGAGGCTCACAGTACAGTTGGTGAGTCAGCAGAGAAAGCTTTAAAAGGATGAACAAGGTCACAATTATTCGTGTGTCTGAACAGCAATATTTATATGTTTACTACAACACCCAACAACCTGAATATAATTAATTTTATTTATTTACTTTAAATATTTTTCAATTGATATTAAAGAGAGCAAGGGAGAGAGAAAAACATCCATGTGAGAGCAAAACATTGATCAGCTGCTTCCTGCAGGCCCCCTTCTTGGGATCAAGCCCATAACCCAGGCATGTACCCTGACCTGGAACTGAACCAGCAACCTTTCGGTGCACACCCAACCATTTGAGCCACATCAGCCAGGGCAAAAATTTTTTTTGTGTGTGTGTGTGTTGTTTTTTGTTTGTTTGTTTGTTTATTTGTTTTAAATCAAGAGTTACCAACCACAGAAGATAACAAGTAAAGAAATACATATTTCAAATTTATAATAACTGGCCTAACCATGTGAATTAATATAGATTCTGAAGGTTTTCATGTCAGAACATTGGAGAAAAAAAAACAGATTCTTAATCTGGACTTTATTTCCATCTCCTCAAAATGTATAAACCTATGGGCTGTGATGACTTCTCAGTGGAATTATAGCATCATTCCTCTATTTTTCTAGAAAATATTTAATTACCAGCAGTCTACAAGAAAATCCCGCGAAAGAAATTCTAACTGGAAAAAAATAAAAGAAATTCTACTCCTACTGGAAAGAATATCAAACTGATTTCAGGTTTATGAGAACATTGTATATATTTGTTTTTATCATTAAACCAAAAATCCTTCAAATTATCAAATTTCCTTTATACCTACTTCTGCAAAACAGCTACCAGAAAGGTAAATATAGCCCACAAGTTTTTAGAGAAAAGTGCTAAGAGTTAATATCCAGTCATTTTAATGGTACAAAGGCTGAATTCTATTAAATGTGGCAAATCATCATTCTAATGTACAATGCAGAGCAAAAGTCTATCTCCGACAGAAACACAAATCACCTTTATTCCTACTTGTTTTTCCAAGTCACTGAAATAACTCATATTCTCAGGATGGGCCAATTGGATTTAATAGCTCTAAAAGGACAAGATGCTATGTTTCCTACTTTAAGAATTTCTTCAGTGGCTGGTACTATAGCAGGAAGACGGAGGAGTATTCAGCAAATAGCAGTAAGAAAACCCAATGACACAGGGAGCTTTGTTTGGTCTAGTATTTTACCAAGCACAGCAATTTTGTGCTTTAATAGATCTTGACCAGGAAATTAAAACTATGCCAATAGCATATGGCAATGCTTACTCACTCAACCACTCTATGGAAGAGGGCTTGTATAATGGATGCTCCACTAAAAACTGTTCACCGTGCCAGAGGGAAGAAGTGAGCTCTCTGTCATCTTGTTTATGAGAGAAAGATGGCAAAGGTAGATAACTCATTAACATTAGAAGCTTAGAATATTCATCTAAGACCTAAACTAAATTGTACAGAACATTAGAGAAATGCTTAAATTTAGAAGCCATTAGTGAAATACACATACCTATATTGAAAAAGATCCTATTGCCCAAAACACCTGTCAGCAAGAAAAAAGACTCCATTAATTAAGCGAGCAGCAAAGCAGGGCTGAGTCTGGAATATTCTGGGGCTAAATATATAATTGTGGAGGGACTGCATACTTTGGCAGCAGCTGCCTCCTCTTTCTGAGAGTTCTTGAGCTATACTCTGATTTTTAGCAACTCTTCTGGGAAGCCAAACTCAAAATCATTATAGCTTCTATAAGTAATAGCCTGAAAAAGAGGCTTTTGAAAGGTGGAGAAATTATGATTAATGGCTAAAATACTGATCTTGAGTTAACTGGAGATGTAGTTATTCAAAATATGTATCTCCTTATTATTACAAATAAGCACTGGTTGTTTTGACTTTCCCCCAATAAATACTTAAATTAGTATTTAGTCAATTGAGGATGAAACTATGTACATTAAACTGGACCTGGAAAGCAAGTGGATTAGACCTTTCCTCCTATTTTTGGAGAACCCAATTAGGTTTAATGAGAAATATTTTGAGTCACGTAAAGCAGTGCATAAAAATGACAGAATTTGGTAATCATAAGGGAAATTTATGGAATCATTTAATGCAACCTCCATGAGAGAGTACTTAAAACTCGTAGGGGAAACAACTACCACAGCCAGACAGGGGAATATCTTGCTTTTTAAGCCTCAGTGGAAGAAGGTGTCGTGCAAGGCTACTTGGCACATAACAGGAGAGTCAAAAGCTTTCACCATCTGGACAATCTTCTCAACAGCATATCTTTACAATAGCATTTTTAATGTTTCAGTATAAGTCCATTTATTCTTTCTCTGGCCTTGGAAATGATAGGGAATGGTTGCAAAATTACTACCGTCTTTACAGAATAGCAACTAGGGATAGTTATTAAATACTAGAGGCCTGGTGCACAAGATTCCTGCACTCGGGGGGCATCCCTCAGCCTCATGTGTGCCCTCTTGCAGTCTGGGAGCCTTTGGGGGATGTCTGACTGATGGCTTAGGCCCACTCTCTGTCAGTCAGACATCCTTAGCATTGCTGCAGAGGCAGGAGAGGCTTCTGACACCACCACTGTGCTCGCCAGCTGTGAGCCCAGCTACCGGGTTTCTGGCTGAGTGGCGCTCCCCCTGTGGGAGCACACTGACCACCAGGGAGCAGCTCCTGTGTTGAGCGCCTGCCCCCTGGTGGTCAGTGCGCATCATAGCGACCAGTCGTTCTGCCGTTCAGCCGATTTGCATATTATCCTTTTATTATATAGGATTCCCCTTAGTTCAAGATAAATAACACCAGGACCTCTGCTTTTTGTGTTCAACTCTTCAATCACTTAGGAAACTTCATTCTTATTTTTCTATATTTCAATGCCTGGAAATAAACACACACAGAAAAGAGGCCTGATTAAAGAGCAGGTATACCTCATCTTATAAAAGATAAAAAATATATATTTGGTTGAAGTGAAATAAGAGGACTTGTGTGGAGCATAATGCATGGCATACAAGGAGGACTCGATAAATGTTAATGGAATCTAAAGGTACGCAGTCAGGGTAAAAAACAAAATAAGGAAGATAAAAGAGAATCTAAGGAAGATGAACCCCAAGTTGCCCCATGAATTTCCATGAATGAAAGAAAAAGTTCTGTGATTTTCATACTCATAAAAGGCATTCTTTCTACAATAAAGATGTTTAAGAGGATAAACATGGGTTAGGTTACATTTAGTTTCAAGTAAGACTCCCATTGGAGCTGGCTTAAGAAAACACTTTTTTAAATATGTTTTTATTGATTTCAGAGAGAGAGGAGGGGAGAGGGAGAGAGAGAGAAACATTGATTGGTTGCCTCATGCAGCTTTAGTTAATCTCTTCCCACCCACCATCTCCTGTCTTCCCTCTGAGGTTTGACAGTCTGTTCCGTACTTCTATGTCTTTGGATCTATTTTGTTAATCAGTAGAAATTTTGAAACTTATATTCTCTGGGAGGTTTTTTTGGAAGTCCACTTATCTAGGAATCAAGAGAATTTATTCTTGAAATAAAATTAAGCAGGGGCAGAGGGATTCTACTATGGGACAAAAGCCCGTTCTACCATTGCATAGCTCTACAAATTTGACCAAATTAATCCTGTTTGATTTTTGCTTCTATTGATCTATTTGCCTATAAAATTAGAGAATTGACCTTTTCTTGCTCTGTAATTCTTTAGGACTACAAGTGATACTAACCCTCTATTTTGTAGTGTGATACCAGCTCCTGAATCCATGACAGGATAATTTTTTGTGTTAAACATATCCTGCATCCCAGATATATCTCAGGTTAGAAATATTCAATATTCACAAGTATGAGAATTTGAAGAATTATTAAAAACTTTACTGAATTCTTTCCTATAAAATATTTAATTTTATCTCTGTGTTATAAATTCTTGTTAAATCTCAGAAGCAACAAAATGTCTTAAATTCTTTTCTTGAGCTTTAAGAGTAATAGGTGGTTGACATGTATTTTTTTTATTTCTTATTATTCAAGGGGCAACAACTATTTATTTATTTTTTCTATATTTCAAACAAAAGCCTCAAGGTACTTCATTAATCTTGGTGATAGATATTATTATCCTGTCTCTGCAGATGATGAAACACAATAAAGTTAATCATTAAAAAAAGTCAAATAATCTTGAGAACCAATTTAATTTCTCAACACTAAAGAGGGCAATTATTAAAAAGAGAAACAGGATGAAGGAGGAGGCCCAACCCATACAAATCCTCTTCCCTTCTTCTATCCATGTTTAAATACTCGGAAGACCTAAAAGAAAGTTCAGCTCTGGAGACAATTTAAAACTTATGAAAATGCAATTATTTTCAGACAGCTATTTTTGAAATGGTTGAAAATTTTAAAAACATTAGGTTCTTTTTTCACATTTAAATAAGCTTTTATAAGCAAAGAAATGTATTTTCCTCCACTCAAATAAAGTATACAATGAGGAAATTACTTGTCTTAAAGCATTCAAATAAAAAAAATACTTATTCTATTTCTATACACTTAATTAAGGCCAAAATTTAGATTTATTTTCAAGGGATAAGTCATATAAATGATTTCTTTAATTCTCTCTATCATTTTGAGCATTAGTATGCATTTAAAACTCATGATCTCTTAGCATTTTGAAAAATTTTACAAGGTATATATTTCCAAACTCTAGGCATGTTAGTACAAATTATCTAATAATATTCAAAGTTCCTCACTTTATTTTAATTTAAGTAAAACCTCCCAGAATGTAGTATTGGTATGACATTAAACCATATTATTTTTTAACCTTCAGTTTCCAGCTTATTAATTAATTTAATGATATACCCTCTGCTCTGAAATTCTTTTACATGACTGTATTAAATCACATAAATTATTTTCATTACTGAAAAATTCTTAAAATTTTAATTTATTAAAGAAACCAGCTTGAATATCCTACATATAAAAGGCTAATATGCAAATCAACCAAACAGCAGAATGACCAGTTGCTATGATGGGCACTGACCACCAGGGGGCAGACGCTCAACGCAGGAGCTGCCCCCTGGTGGCCAGTGCGCCAAAGCTGGGCTCACGCTGGCAAGTGCAGTGGAGGTGGTGGGAGACTCTCATACCTCTGCAGCAGTGCTAAGGATGTCTCCGTGGGGAGCAGGCCTAAGCCATCAGTTGGACATCCCCTGAGGGCTCCCAGACTGTGAGAGGGCGCAGGCTGGGCTGAGGAACACCCTCCCCCACCCCCAATTGCACAAATTTCATGCACCGAGCCTCCAGTATATGTATAAATATACATATTATATAAAATGTCAACCATGCCAATATAATTCTCATTGCCTTGGCACCCCAAATCCAAATAAGTATATTTCTAATTTTAGTACTTGGAAAAAGAAAATTTCCTTCTTATAGCTCAAAACATCCACATTTTCTGCCATTTATGCCACATTTGTCACATTTTGCCCAACAGAATGTTTTAGTAGAACCCTATAAACATTAGAATTTTTCAGCTACTGTATTGCTCTTTCCTTCCCACATATCATCTTGTGACATTTTTCTAAGGGGGAAAAAATGGAAAGTAGAACAATTTCAGCCCTTTTAAACCTAAGTTTTTATGAGTTTTCATGGTTATAAAATCTGGCGCATAAGAAGTAGGTGAAAGTTTTAAAGTGTCCACAGATGATTCCTGGAGCTATTTTATATGTAGTATATATTTTTCAACCTGGGAAAGGTATGTCCCCAAATGCTAATTCAATGAAATGTAACTATCATTGAGAAAACTCTGACCCAGGGTTTCCTTTTACTGACACATATAACTCTCTAGAATTTCTTATTTTAAGATAACATTTTCTCTAGATGGTTCTTCATTTCTGGAGGGAGGTAATCTTTCTCCCCAACTGAGGTCATTGCCAATGTCACTTAACACTGTTAAGTCCTATTTCATCTCAGCTGAGAAAGGGCTGTTTCACCTCATTGATTTATAGCTCCCAACACACATATCCCAGAGGGGACACTCCAATGTGCTAATTGGTTCATTTGTATTATTAAACCAATTTGCAACTTTGTAATCATGTATTCATCTTTAGTTCATTTGAATCTTCTCAGCCACTAGTACATAAAATTGAAATCTTTTCTGATTCCACATTTTAATTCCAAGAGTATTTTGCCTTCACCTTCATGCAACAAGCTGTGAAGTTCAGAAAACCCATCTCAGTTATGTTTTTCATATCCATTCTCATGTTTTCCATTTGTGATGGTTGATTATATGTATCAATTTGACTAGGCTAAAGGTTTCCCAGAAAGCTGTTAAAACAATATTTCTTAATGTGTCTGTCTGTGAGGGTATTTCTGGAAGAGATTAGCATTTGAATCACTGGACTGAGGAAAGAAGATTGCCCTCCCCAGTGTAGGTGGACATCATCCAGTCCACTGAGAGACCAAATATAACAAAAAGGCAAAGGAGCGGTGAAATCGCTCTCTCTCTTCCTGAGCTGGATGTCTGTCTCCTCCTGCCCTTGGACATCAGAGCTCCTAGTTCTCCAGCCTTCAGACTTGGACTGAATTACATCCCTGCTTTCCTGGTTCTCCAGCTTGCAGAGGGCAGTTTGTGGGACCTCTGGCCCTTCAGGACCAGGTGAGCCAATTCCTACAGTAAAATATATATATATCCCCAAACACTAATTCAATGAAATTTAACTATCATTCTATCACTGAGAAAACTCATTGAGGAAACAGAACCAATAAGGGGGGGGGGGGATACACACACACACACACACTGAGTGGCCAGATTATTATGACCACCTGATGTTTGTAGGCAAATTAGCTATAATTTTGCAATGAAGTTGCTAGAGGGCCAGATCATTATAAACATCTGAATAGCACACATACCTAAGCATCATTGCTGATCAGCTTCATCCTATCATGTTGATGGCGTATCCCAATGGAGATGGCTTCTTCCAACAAGACAATGCGCCATGCCACAGTGCTCGTATTGTGCAGGAGTGCTTTCAAGAACATGAGGGAGACTTTACCTTGCTTAGGTGGCCCCCACAATCACCAGATCTCAATCCAATTGAGCATTTGTGGGACAAACCATCAGGCAGCTGGTTCCACAACCATCAAATCTGACAGAACTGGACAGTGCTATTCATCAGGCATGGTGTCAGATTCCTCGCATCACCTTTCAACATCTCGTGGAGTCAATGCCAAGAAGAATCGCTGCAGTATTGAAGGCAAAGGGTGGACCAACGAAGTACTGATGGGATGGTCATAATAATCTGGCCACTCAGTGTGTGTGTGTGTGTGTGTGTGTGTGTGTGTGTGTGTGTGTGTGTGTTTCCCCCTTATTGGTTCTGTTTTTCTAGAGAACCCTGACTAATACACCAGCCATGCTGCCATTGCTATAGTTAGGAACATCTTACTTCCTGTCAGGACTATTACAACAGGTTTCTCTCAGAATGTCTAGATTCTGTATCTTCCTACTCAAATTTAGTCTACATACAATTGCCAGTTTAATTTTCCCATGAGCCACCTCTGTTACAACACTCCCTTGATAATCAACTTTCAGTTACTTCTCATTGCCTACCCAGCAGTGGCAACCCATCTCTGAAGATTCATTTCAAGCTCATCCACAACTTAGACTCACCCATCTTTTCAACTTTATCTTCCTATAGCACCAGGTTACTGAAAGAATTCCTTGTGAGAGATCAAATTCCTATCCTAGGAACTATTTAATGCTTTTGCTTGAGGTAGAGCCTCAAGCTTCCCCACTGTGCCATTGACATAGGGCAACGTAAGATAAACAACAGGTGCTATAGATCATATATTTTGATGTTGTAGTTATGGGTATGGAATTTCCAAATCAGAAAGGCTAGCAATGGCATCATGCAAATAGGGATGTTTGAGTTTTTATAACCAGTGGGAAGCCAAATGCAAAAGGCATCCAAGGCTGAAGGAAAATGTGTGAGCTACTGGTTATGCTGTGCCAAAGCCACAATTACAAGTGGTAGCCCACAAGGCCAACACCACACCATAAAAGCAGGTTAAGAGTTCTCTCAAAGGTGTTCTGGAGACGCAACAGCTACCAAGGACTGTTACTGCCTCTGATACGCAGTTTTGAACAGGAGCCCCTCCTTATCCGGACAGAAATTCTATTTAGATGAGCTTGTTCTGAGATGGCAAGTCCTTTTTGGGGGGCTGTGGCAATATTCTCATTATTAACTTCTTTTTGTCCCTCTGTTTTTCTGACTTGCATTCCAGCAATCTATTGGTATTCCAAGTAGAGTTATGGCAGCATACTAGGATACAAAATACAGTCTCTGTCCTCACGGGACTCATGACTTAAATAGGAAAGACAGATATATAAACAACGGATTTTAATGCTATATGTTTTAGAATAAATGTTAAACTTAAATAAGTGTGGGGACAATTTCTTCTGCTGTGGGTGAAGCTGTGAGGGGCTATCATGCAAAACTGACTTCATAGCTTCGGTAGAGCTGACATGGGGAGGTGCTGTGTAGAGGCACCAGCATGACCTAAGGCCCTGGCGCATTCTGAGGGTAGGGCAGAGCAGGCAGAAGGTCTGGAGGTGATAAGGAAGATGTGGGATTAGGACTGAAACAGGAATTTTTAGGGGTGAAAAAGACAGGTTTTAGGAAATTTTAGAAACTTTGGAAATTAAGGGGATCTTGGAGGAAGCACAGGGCTGCAGAGCAACAGAAGGTACATTTCCATAGAATGAGGGAGCTGGGAACAGCAGAAGGTCTATATTTACAAAATAAAGAGAAGGAAGCCCTTCATGCAGAAGGAGAAGAAGAAAGCCCAAAAGGATTAGGAAAACAATAGGGAAGGAGGGGGGAGAACCTCACATGACCCATGTGAGGTTTGACCTTTGAGCCCAGGAGTTACTATGGTAACCAGTCTAAGAGAATAGTGACCAATAAGAGGGGATATCAAGGCACCAGGATCTGTAGCCTTTATAAGCCATAGGGGAAAAGGAATTCGGTGGGACCTTTTCCCCCTCCCCACTTGGGAGTCCGTTCTGTGGGACCCTTTCCCTCTCCCCATGTGGGAGTCTGTACTTGTTTTTCAATAAATCTCTACCTTTGCTATACTACCTTCTGTCTGTGGATTCATTCTTCAACTCCAGTGGACAAAGATTCCGGGTTCCAGTCCAAAAATTCTGCTTCAGGACCATACATGACTTGCTAAAGGACATTTAATTTTTAGGCATTAAGAACCATAACTTGAGTCAAAAGCAGATAAATGTTACACTGTGGAAAAGTCACTAAGAAATCATAGATCCAAAATTAAAAGGTAAAAAGTGCTAAGATGAGCTCTCAATATCTGCTAATATGTGGAATATTCTAGAACATGAGCACTATGTTAGAATGGAATACTTCAGTAGCAGCCACCCTGCTAAGTTCATCATAGGTCATCTCTGGATGTTCCCATGTCCCCATTACAAATGAAGAAACAGGCAAGGATACATCAAGTGAATTGCCACTGAGACCCAATTCAGTCACATTCAAAAGGAAACAATGGGAGAAGGAAGCATGATTTGTAGCATTTGCCAATTTCCATGATGTAAATACTCCACCATGGACAGCTTCAAGCTACCAACAAGAAGTCATTACACCAAGTGTTGGGGAAGAGATATGCACAATCAGTCCTCAGGAGCCAGTGTGAGCCAGCCCCCATGCACTACTGAATGGATCTCACAAACATATTGTTAAGCATTATTTTAAGCAAAGGTTAGCAAACTGTGGCCATGGGGCAAATCCAGCCAGCCTCTGTTTGCATAAATAAAGCTTCATTAAAAAACAACAATGCCCTATGCGTATGTATTTTCTGTGGTTACTTCTGAATTGTAATAGCAGACTTAAATAGTTGCAACAGAGATTCTAATACCCACAAAGACAAAAATATGTACTGAGATTGAAGTATCTGGCCTTTAAAAGAATGTGTCAACCTCAATCTAAAATGTAAAATAGACAAAACCAATCTATGCTATCAGAAGTCAGGATAGTGGCAAGAGGTGAGCTGGGAAAGAGTAACCAGAGAAGAGCACCGGGAAGTTCTGGGGCACTGAGAATATTGTTTCTTTATCAGGATGCTGATTATCCAATGGAAACATGTCACGTTTACAATTAGGACTTGTGCAGTTTTCTATATACAAATTATATTTCAATACATAAAACTTTGCTTAAAAAATTAAGATGTCTCAAGAACAAATTTAAAAATTCTGTTCATCAGTGACAAACTTTTTATTTGTTTATATCAGAATAGAACTAAGACATATTTGCCTTTTTGATTTACAACAAACACTGATAAATTATTTAGATATACTTCAATAATAGCAGTAACAGGATCTATCTATTGAGTGTGATTCTTTCTTAATTTTTTTTAATTTTTCAATTACAGTTGACGTTCAATATTATATTCACTTAAGTGTACAGCATAGTGATTAGATGTTTAAATAAATTACGAAGTCATCCTCTCAATAAGTCTAGTATATTGATTGCAATTCTTGTCAAAACTTTCCTACTGATGGATGGTACTAGTCTTTTCCCATCTTTACCACCCTGGAAGAGTTTCCATGCTTATAACTCCGCTGTTTTAAAATGTGCTTTCAGAATCCTAGCTCCTTTGAATATCACTTATGATCAGGCTGTTTATGAGCTCACTGCACTTCCTTGGGGGAGTGACTCTTCACTGCTGTGATTCTCACATACAGTAGTAAAAAAAAAAAAAAATGGAGGCAGGTCAAGCATATCAATTTCAACCTTCTGTGAGGTGACGGGGCTAAGACAAAGAGATGCTTGGCAACAGCCAAGGTGTGTGCGCTGGAGCCAAAGAGGAGACAGCCGTTGGCAACCCTGAGCTGCCAGGTGTGATGCCTAAACACTCGCTTCTCTTTCCATAAGCTCTCATCAGGATTTACATTTCTAAAAGGAAATAAGAGGAGCGGGAGCTCATACTGCCTTGGGCGCTTCCACGTGCCAGGTCCTGGCCTGGCAATTTTCCAGGTTGGAGAGGATATTCCTCTAGCTCCAGGCCCACACACCTGTCAGCTGTCAGGACAGTATACTCTCTGGCTGCGGCAAGCTGGGCAGCCTGTGCCCTGATGGTAACATGCAGGAGCGCTGGGTGCTGGTGAAGCACGTGAGGAGGCCGCTAATCTTGTCAGAGGGCGTTAGGTTCCCACCGTCAACCTCTACCAACCATGAACATGGAGACAGGCCCAGGCCGCACGATGTGTGGAGAAGATGAGAAAAGGCTAAAAGTCCTCACATACAAACAGTCAGTAATGTGTTGAACATAGCCATGGCTTTTTCATTTTTCTACTGAATCTTCAATGGAAATATATTCCCTCCTTTTTGGAAAAGGGACAGGCCTAGGGCATGAGTGAGGCCAGCACTGATGCTGAAATACTATTGGCTCTAAGAGTCAACAAACCTCTCACATACATGGGAAGACATTTTCTTTGGATAAATAAAGAAGCCATTGAAAGAGCCTGCTTCACTTTAGAAAATAAATCACAAAAGGAGCAGAGACTCTCTTAGGTGCGGATGAAGACCCCAAAATGATAGATGGTTAAGTGGTTCTTAGAAGAATTAATGAACAGAAACCCCATTGAACATGGAGTCAGGAGGCTAGGAAAGAAGCCACGCCGGTGTTACTCAATGCACACTGCTGGCCCCAACAGGAAAAGGCATCCCCGGATTCCTGACAGGAAGTGCTAAGGTTTGACCACTTCAGCAGGAGGAAGAACAGATGCCTCCTGGCCCAGTAACAGTTCAGCCAGTGGGAGACTGCCAAAACTCAGCCAATGAAAAGTCACTATTTCATCCAATGGACTCTTCCTTTACAACAGCCCCTCTGAAGTTCATAAAAGAGTCTTTTTCTTCTTTGTTTCCCTAGACTTGCAAGTGGTATGCCATTAGACCACATGTTTCAAATTGTAATTCTATGTGGACCTGAATAACCCCATGTTGTTGGAGAAATCTCTGGATGTCCATTTCTTTAAGGTTAACACTATTGTGCAAACTCCAGGAACCCCTAAAAAACAGTAGCAACCAAACTAGTTATACACTGCTTGGGATAAATAATACTTTTAAACTAGTACACTGCATTTTTCATTTTTACCAACTGAGAAGTAGACATTGTGATGATAATCCTTATTTTGTTACCAAAACAAATCAGCAAATTGTAACTGAATTTGAGTAGGGGATTGAAGCACTGTCCGGTCATGACTAAACAGGTATAGGTATATCTTTCTTTCCATCAAGGTGAT
The DNA here is from genome assembly GCF_963259705.1 of Myotis daubentonii. Taxonomy (NCBI): domain Eukaryota; kingdom Metazoa; phylum Chordata; class Mammalia; order Chiroptera; family Vespertilionidae; genus Myotis; species Myotis daubentonii. The sequence goes on along the minus strand of NC_081840.1, from coordinate 135,058,326 downwards.
CAACAATTTATTCTAATAATAGACAAATATGTAAACTGACCATCCCTAAGCAATGCCCACAACCAATCAGGAGTGAGTATGCAAATTAACTTGAAAAAAGATGGTGAGCTGTGGGCAGTGAGCAGGCACGCAAGCGCCAAGCAGCTGGAGACAGGGTGGGACGCCGCCTGCTCCGAGTCTGTGGAGAGCACGCGCGCATGTGCTGGCGCCAAGCAGCCAGGGTCCCAGGGACGCCACTGGAGTGTCCGGTCCTGTCAGCCAAGCCTGGGGTGGCTGGAGTTCCCAGTCCTTTTGGTTTCTGCAGCCCCTGGACTGGAAGCAGAAACCAAGAGCAGGGGGAGCACCAGGAATGCTGGGAATTGTAGTTCTGGTGGCAGATGCGTTGCAGGATCTCCTAGACACTAGAGCAGCAGTTCTCAACCTGTGGGTCGTGACCCCTTTGGGGGTCAAACGACCCCTTCACAGGGGTCACCTAAGACCATCAGAAAACATATATAGCATATCAGATATTTATATTACGATTCATGACAGTAGCAAAATTACAGTTATGAAGTAGCAACGAAAATAATGTTATGGTTGGAGGTCACCACAACATGAGGAACTGTGTTAAAGGGTTGTGGTATTAGGAAGGTTGAGAACCACTGCACTAGAGTAAAGTGAGCCTGGAGCAAGTTGCTGTTGCAGGTGGGGGATGGGGAGAAAGCAAATGTGAGAGACATGAGTAAAGTCAGAGTGTCGAGGAAAAATTAAAAGGAAGATATCCTGCAATTTCTAGGAAATCTCTACCAATGGAGCAAAGAAGAAAAAAAAAAAAGACCTCTATTATTCTGTGAGCACCAAACCAAACTGGGTTGGGGTCTCAGACAATTCGCTCATATGATTGCAAAGACAGACAGAAATTCCCGGATTGGAAAGGGCTCCTCTGAGGGCTCCCAGATTGGAGAGGGTGCAGGTCAGGCTGAGGGACCCACCCCCCATGCACAAATTTTGTGCACCGGGCCCCTAGTCATTATCATAATAGGAAAGCTCATACTTGTCAGCACTTACTTTGGGCCAGAAACTGTAAGATCAACCGTAGTCATATCAACTACCTGCAGAAGGTACCAACTCCCTTTTGCTGAAGAACTTGGCCCTGACATGAGCAAATCATTTGTCTAATACCCCAAGCATACCAAGTGGCTTAGCTAACTACCCTGCATGCTTGTTACCACAATTGTTAGGTTTACACTAATTTTCTCCTTCTAACCTGCTGTCTAAACATCCTCTAGCCCCTCTTTGGCTAAGGGAAGCTGATGTATATGGCAGCAAGGATTTCCTAGATGAAAAGACAAATGCCAAAAGTAACTGAAGGTATCCAAGCCCTTTTTGTGCTTCCCCTTATCACTTCCTATATTACCCAAAGTCCTGGTCTTAAATCTGCATATCTCAAATGTGGTAGATTATCTATAAGAAGTACACATGTCCAGAAGAATATTTCATTTGGGAAGGCTGGTATTCAAACATGCTCAGAAAGAGTATATTTTTTATTCCCACAACATTGTGACTTTGGACTTTGCAACTAAAACCTTCAATATGAGATATGAGGGTAATCTATCAAGAGATTATAATTTACTTCTTAGTCATTTCATGTGGAAAGCTATGTTTTGCTCTCCAATTGACAGCACGTGTGGTAGGTGTCTCACTGTGCAGAAGAAAAAAATCCCAAAGCAGTAAGTCAAAAAGAAAAGGAAATACAAAATGCCATTTAGTTTGCCAAGCCAAACATAAATAAGGATGAAAACAAATCTGAAAACACATGTTTATTTTAATATTTGATGAAAGGTTTGGAACGTGCCAGAAGGGCCACCCTAATAACTCCAGTTGGATGATTGCATGTCATTGGTATAGAAAAAAAAAAAAAAAAAGCTGGAAGGTAAGACAAGTTTAAGATCAGGAAAGATGCATATATACCAAAAAATAAAAAAATAAAAAAATAAATTAAGGGAGTGTGAAGAAAAATAAGAGAGAAGACAGGTTAAAAGAAATAGACCCCTTGGAAGTACCTAGAAAAGAAATAAATCAAAAGAACAACACTAGCAATTGAGCTGGTGTCTGTTATTTTGTCAATTATTTTTTTTTTAAATTTTATTAAAATAGCAAAAACTATGTCACCATGATGCAATGAAGCAGAAAGGGGTTTGACCTGAGATCTGATGGGACTCATAGTTTATTTAACAGCTTGTGATGCACAGAATAAAAAATCTGTTTGCACAGGCATGTAAGTTCTTCAGGCATAACGTTTTTTTTAGTAGATTTCATTATTTAACTTCAATGCACACACAGGCACCAAAATTTTCCAAATTAGGAGGCATTTCCTGTTTTGAAATTTAACTGAATCAAGTCCCAAATCTGTCATTCTTAAAGCTCCAGTAATTTTATTTATGTTCATTCACACAACTAGGGAGTTTGCAGGGAAGCCAGCGAGGACCCGGCCTGGCAGGAAAAGGAAGCGTTACGAACAATCTGCCTCCTCCTCCTGTCAGGACCTGTGTCCGGCCTGTGGGGCAGGCAGAAGCACAATGGATAAGCGAACTGGTCAAACTCAATATGGCCTCTGCAGAGGGTAACAGCCTGAACATACAGCTTACCCCACCCCACTTCAGACCTATTCAATATATCCAAGGCCAAGCCTAGGTGTGCTGACAGTTACTGACATAAAAAAGAGATGCTTCCCCTTTCAAAATGTCCTTGCGGTGGGTTTCTTTAATGAGTAAGCCCACCAAAGAGCATTTAAAACACATTTTTACATGATTTACACACACCTTTTAAATTACATGTTAACTGTGAATTGTCGAACAATGTGCACCTGTAAAATAGTTGTTTGGCTGCAGCTTGGAGACAGCCATTAAAACCAGCTTGGCTCACAGCCGGGGTCTCAGCAATGCAGAGATGGGAGTGAAAGGGAAGGAACGTGTGTGCCAGGCTGGCTCATCCTTATGGCTTCTGAAGAGCAGGGGATGGACTCACAGAGAAATCAGCTCTCTGCAGCCCCTCTTCCTTCACTGCATGTGTTCTCTTAGTCAATGCAAACAAGGTCACCTGACCCAGACTAGCTTTCTTTCCCACAGTTTTCGCCACATGCAGGAGACAACACTAGCCACTGCATATCCCATTTTCAGCAAACACAGGGACCCCCTCTTCCTTTTTTTTCTAAAGCACCTCTGTTTTCCCTTGTTTAGCAATCTTCCCAAATGTCGTAGACACATTTTACCTAACCATTGTACAATTCTGCTTACCATAGAGCTTATTGTGTAATTGGAACAGGCCCAATAAAACATTTCTGAGTACAAATATCAGCTTCATTGCATTTCATTGATGGGAGTCAACATATCTTCTAGGTCGGCAAATATTTCCCTTGACAACCATGAATTATGCTAAGATCACAGAGCTAAAGACCTTATTATTGGTTTGCAGAGAGCTCAAGTGGAAAACACATTCCAGCTGCTTTTTGTAAAAAGACAGAGCTTCTATCCTCCTATAAATCAGTAAATGTTTGCTCCTGAAGTTTTACTATTTTCAACTGAGATATTTCATCCTCATTATAAAAACTGATTTCAGTCAACTTCTTAATGAGATAATCTCCCAAAATAAAATTTTAGAATTGGGGCCTAGAAAGAGTATAGTAACTCATATATTTAAACAGCATTAAGGGAATCTGGGGAGATTAAAATTTACAAAAAAGAATGAGAAAAATGTACTGTGAAATATCCTGGGGGGGGAGGGGAGCGGGAGGGAAGACATGAGAATGTCTTTTGTGACCAATAACAGATGTCCAAAGGACCCATCCTCCAGGACACAGGAGAAATTTTTCTTCTGGATTTTCTAAGCAGACGACGACCAAGTTGCTAAGACAGTTCTATCTATAAAGTGATTTTCAGCAACTAGATATGAATAAGCCCAGAGAATGGACTAAGTCTGAGGGACACTAACACAAAATTACAAAAGAAATGAGTCTGTCTTCCCTTTTCTCAGGACATGTAACCAGCAGGCAGTTTCAGGTAATCAGTGGTTATGTTTCAGAGTGCTGGGATGGAAAAACAGATTTGTCTTATTTAAAACTAGTGACCCAGTGCATGGATTCGTGCACATTGAAAGGAAATTGGGAGCCCATGCCCAGGGAGATTCCACGGCCCGTGAGACGCTGGGAAGTTGCATGTGAACTCTACCCTCCTCCCCACAGCTTCCTGAAAAAGTATTTCCAAATGTCCCTTCTGTGAGCAAGGTTGCGCCTTACTGGCCGGGCGGTCCCTGGTAGACGCCTGGGCTGTGCTGGATGCTTTCCACCACTCGGAGCCAGATAAGAGACCCTCCGAGGTGAACAATACAAAGTTGGGGACTTTGGGGGGCGGGGGTTCTCTGTTGCCCATGCCCCCACCCTTCAGATCCATCTCTCTTTGACTTTTACCCCGACTGTCAGTCGCCACCTTGTGGCCATTGTTATATCGCTGCCTTCCTGTGTAGCTCTGGGGCAATCAGTAAGGGATGAGATTTGATCTCGACTCCGGAGGCAGAGTTCCAGCAGGCAGAGTTCCAGGAGCCTGGAGGTGGCATATCAGGCTCATCCTGGTTATTCTGAGTGTCCCTGCTTCAACCATTCTCAGGAGATTGTAACTGCAGGCTTATGGGGTAGGAGGGATGTAACAGTGCACTAAGCAGCAGGCGTCTGGGGAGGAGCTTGGGCTGGGCTGGGGCTGGGCATCACTCCCGCTCATCCCAGCCCCGCTGAACCTGCCACCACTGCTTTTCGGTAGCACAGCTGTGCTCACCAGCCATGAGCCTGGCTTCTGGCTGAGCCACTCCCGCTATGGGAGCGCACTGACCACCAGGGGGCAGCTCCTGCATTGAACGTCTGCCCCTGGTGGTCAGTGTGCATCATAGTGACCGGTTGTTTCACATAGAGTCAAAATAGGCTCTCCCGTCATCCCTCAAGGGATACCGAATTGTGAGAGGGCGCAGGCCAGGCTGAGTGACCCTACCAGTGTATGATAGGGACCAGGGAGGGACACGGGATGTTGGCCAGCTGGGGAAAGATTGCAGGAGGGCTCCAGGGCATGTCCAGCCCTTCTCGCTCAGTCCCAAGGCCAGATCCCAGCTGCAAGCTAACCTAGTGGTTGGAGTGTCTGCCCCTGGTGGTCAGTGCACGTCATAGCGAGCAGTTGAGGGGCCTTAGCATATCATTAGCATATTACTCTTTGATTGGTTGAATGGCTGATCACACAACCAGACACTTAGCATATTAGGCTTTTATTATATAGGATTCCTGACCTATAGCCTTATGTTAGCCATTGCTTATACTCTGATTCTGCCCAAGAAAAGAAAAACTGGTTCCCAATTTTGTATTTGTGTACAGTCTCCAAGTGAGAAGGAAAAACAAAAAATAGGGGAATTTGAGAATCTGCTTTTATAAAGATTACTATTTAAAAAATTATCAATCCGTTGTTAAAAATTGAGAACAAATTTCCACAAGAAAATATAAATTCCTTTGACTGTCTACTTAACTTTTCCCATGGCTGAAACAAAACCAAAGTATTCTTCATACAGAGACAATCCTAGAACCAGTGCAGGCGTAGGATAAATCTCCAAGGTAGAAATCTCAGAGTGGATATAAATCAAGGGCTCTAGCTCCTTGATAGAGTTTTCTGTTAGAAAACTGTTACCCTAGAGCAGTGGTTCTCAACCTTGGCTGCACATTAGAATCACCTGGGGATCTTTTTAAAATCCTGATTTCTGGGCCTCATCCTCCGAAAATTCTGTTTCTTTGTTACTAATGTTGTGGCCCCAACCCATAACAAAGAAACAGAATTTCCAGAGGATGAGGCCCAGAAATCAGGATTTTAAAAAGATTCCTAGGTGATTCTAATGTGCAGCCATGGTTGAGAACCACTGCTCTAGAGGGTAGGTCATTGATTAAAGGATAAAAGGCCTTTATCTTCCCCTCTAACCACCGAAGGTGGCTCACTTTTGGATGGGAGACAGGCCAAGAGTCCCCCTTACAATGAAATCCACCAAACCACCCACTGCTGTCCTCTCTCCCTCTGGAAGCAAGGGCAACTGAACCAAGCATCACCCAAGTGTGGCCTGGAGTTCCCATACACTTCATGGTAGCAAAAACCTCCCTCAGGTCCCCACACTGATAAGGGAATATGAGTGCTCTTTGTTTTCTTCTGATTACTCATCTGTTTTTCTAAATTTTGTAATAAACACAGTTGTATCATAAAAAGCTATTTCTTTAAAAGACTTATTAAGCAGATTCTCTGCTGTTGTGAATTCATCTGTTCACCTGAATTGCCCTTATTCCTCCTTCATTAAAAAAAAAAAAAGCCACGTTGTCCTTCAAAAGCCCAATTGAAACAATATCAGCTCCCTCTGGGAAGCCTTCCCTGCGCTTGTAGGTGGTGTCACCCCACCCCCACTCCCAACGTGTTCCCAGTGCACGTGGTTCATACCAATCATGTTCCACTGCAGTTTAATGTTAGTTTCCCAAGGTGTGTTTTGTCTTTGCTTTAACCTATTTTATTCTCAGAATTCTAGCACAGCTCCTGGGAAGTGTTAAGCAGTCAAAACAGATTAAATGGCTGTTGAATGAATGAATAAATGAATGAGTGAGTGAGTGAGTGAGTGAATGAATGTGAGTAAATTTTGTTGGGAATATCAGCTTCATGGTAAATTGGAGAGCAGTCGGATATGGGCAGAAAGACAAAAAGCTGATGTGCCTGGGGTTCCAGCAGTAGAAAGGAAGATGAAGAAAGAGATGGGAAGAGTTGGGACAACAATCATTATCCAAATAGCAGGAAACTCTATCAGGAGCTTTCTGCACACTTTTCCCGTCTCTGAACAGATGATGCAGCCATCAACCTGTCAAGGGCTCTCATTGGTGTTGATAGACCCTCAAATAACCGTCCTGTCTCAATGACATGTCTCGTGGCGTGTCTCATTTCAGTAACTCTGAGCAACCCCACACTCTGCGGGTCTCATTTCAGAGGAAGGCCTTCCCGGGGCCACAATGCTCGAAGGCAGTGTTGGGAATGGGGTGGGACATACTTCAAGCAAGACTGATTCCTCTCTCACTGCTAATGCCGCTCCCGCTCTATAACAACAACAGGAGAACATGGAAGACATTCTGCATTTGTCCGTTTTGCCCCCAGCTCAGATGCCTGAGAAAGTGATTCCATCAGCCTTCGGTAATTGCCTATTACATTCCCCAGCCGAGATGAACACAGGGCAGCACAGTCCTGTAGTTTTCCGCCTGCTGATGCCTCTCTTCAGCAGAGGACCCTTCTCTTCTACTCCTCTAGGCAATTTTCCGGCAACACAATACTGGAGACAATAAAAACCTGCATGTGGGCGGTTTCCTCTTTGTAAAATAAATAGACAGTTACAAAGGCAAATATAGCCATTAATTGTTCTTTTCATTTACTGCCACCTCCTCAGTGCAGAATTGTCACTCCTATCACACGAAGCTGGAATGGGGACACTGCCCATTCACATGGGGATGTAACCTCATCTGGATTCTTGGCTGAGCATGAATAAAAAGCATTATTTCTCTTGCTTTTATTTTTTGCCACCATGGGATTGGTTGGTAAAAAGTCACAGATATATAATCTATGGAGACTGTTATGTGAGTAACTGGCAATTTTGCTTCCCTAAATTCACTTCTGGTATAAACCTGCCAGATAGAATTGCATTGTGTCACCTCTTTTACTCTCCGAAATTTCTATTTTTACTCATATTCGCCCTATATTGAAAAATAAGGGGAAATGGCAACTTTATCTCTCTGATATTACAGATCACTGGTTCTGCTTAATGCAGCCATGTGGATGCCTTACATGTCTATCTGTGGGAACTTGCTAATTTCAGCCATCAGGTGTAATGAGCTTACTGTGTAGCTGATAAACTCTACCTCAAAACAGACACTGAGAAACTCCGCAGGCTGCGTGCTCCCGCGCTTCCCTCTGTGGAAAACAGCAGGCAACTCCAGTTCAATGAATGTTATTCCTCAGCTAAGGGCCATCCCACTGAGGCTGATGGAGGTCTACTTTGGAATGAAAACTAGTACCCCTTGCAGTCTCTCACCCCAAGTGGGGAAAAAGTCTGGGCAAAGCACAGGTTAGTTCAGTAAAATGTAATTTTGCACACAACTCCGTGATTAAGTATTCAGATATTGTCCTTGTTTTCAAATATACTGATGTACACAGCCTGGCCGGTGTGGTTCAGTGGTTGAGCGTGGACCCATGAACCAAGAGGTGGCTGGTTTGATTCCCAGTCAGGGCACATGCCTGGGTTGTGGGCTCCATCCCCAATAGGGGGCGTGCAGGAGGCAGCTGATTGATGATGTTTCTTTCTCATTGATGTTTCTATCTCTCCCCCTTCCTCGATCTCTCTAAAAAAATCAATGAAAACATATTTAAAAATTTACAAACAATAAAACAGACCAAAGCCTCTGCATGCCCTTCTCTCATTGACTATATGGAAACAAATAACAACAACTTCCTTACTATTTTGCCAGTGTGATATCACATCTACCAGACTGCCCTCATGGGGCCCCCTCAGAACAGAATTGTTGGAATGCTGCCGTGGGCCACCAGGTTATACAGTCACTGGTGTGCAGAGGCGAATTCAGCCTCCAGGCCTTTAGCTTCTTCCGGGTTCCGGCTGAGCTGCAATAAGCCTGACAGACTTTCCTGCAGGACCTGGGTGACCTTCTCTGGCGCCTGGCTGTTAAATACGGCTCACCGGTGTCATGGCTGGAAGTTACGTGAGTTAACTGTGCTGTGTCTGCAGCAGGTCCACACATTTATATTCTATACAGCAGCAGTTTGCAGACCTTTAACTTTGCCCTGATTTTGAATCCATGTCCTATCAACTTCCCAAAAAGCACAGAGAGGTAATCGATAAGAAATACAGCTTCCTTGTCATATGGAACAAGCCACGGTGGTATCTATAGGTGGTAGTCAATGGGCAGGCGGAAGCTGCCTCTGCCATCTGGAAAAAGCAGAACATTTACCAGCGCTACCTCTTCACACCTGTATCGCAAGTGAACTCACAGGCCACCGATATCTATGCTCTGCACGTCGGAAGCGAACTGTCAAGAAGTGGAATGTCTTCACCAAAATGTGTTCCCTGCTAGAGAAAAAGAAATGTGGGTGCAAGTTTCTGTCACCTTTTCAGTACTCCTCCAAATGATTTGCACAGACTGCTTAGAGGTTAAAAAAAGGTCTAGAGATTGTAGCCACTTTTCCCAAAAGTTCTATTTGAAATCCCATTCATCACTTTACTGCTCTGAGAGATCATTTTCCATTTTTGTTTCAATGTTTTCTCCCATAAGTAGATACGAATATTATTGACCAATATTATATAACCCTATTGAGGAATTTGGAGCCCCCACTTACCAATAATGTCAAAATAATTGCTAGCCTACGCATAAAATTTGAGGGAAATAGAAAAATTACACATTAACAACTAATAGTAGTGGGGATGAGTTGAAGATTATCAACTTTATACAATCATAGAGCAGCATTTACATATCAGTTTTTGCTAAGGAAAAATGCAATCAACCTTTTCAAGTGGAAGCAAAGATAACGCTTGTTCAATCCTTTTTACCCTCATCTTCTATTGACTATCAACATTTTTTAAAATTATCTTTACCTGCCTCAGTGTAACACATGGGTAAAACACTTTTTCTGCCACTAACAAATGAAAATTATTCAGTTTAGTAAATATGTATGATGGTGCCAAGCTCTGAATAACATATATAACACAAAGAGAGATTATATACATGTTTTAACTGGCTTTCACTCTCATGGAACTCTAAACTCTTCTATTGTGTTCAATATAAATATATTTGTATTTTGTTAAACTAATTTGGATAGACATGGTTCTAATTAGGCGAGATTTTTTCTGACCTTATATATGAGAACTTTCAACTGTTATGTAATATTTGGGGGTGGATTGTCAGTGAAATAAATCTGTTCATATAATTCATAAAACCGCATTCTTTCTAAATAAAGCTTGTACATACTTTCTGCTTTATGCTGGCAATTTGCAACTTCCTGCTCTAAAAAAGTAAAGCCCTGAACAGATTACAAAAATGACTCAAAACATTTCTCAAATATAAGCATCCTTGGCCAAATAGCATTTGGGTGAGTTCTGAATAAAAGCAGCAACAAAAACATGTATGGATACCGTGATCAAATTTCCTTTGAATTCCCAAGTCTCAAAATGAAGAGGTTAAGAGAACTCTGAATTTGAGAGACTCAAAGTGTTTGAACAGTTCAGTTATTTTTTTCAACCCTTAAAAATGTTTGGTACCACATCTGTTAATAAGGAAATAGTTCGATGAGTCAGTGTCTAAACTTTCATTGCTTGGAAGCCAATCCAAAATGGGAATTTCTGGCACTTTAGACCAATTTCATGAGCTTTAAAAACATGTTTTAGTTTTAGAATCACTGAGCTAGGTTTTGACATTCAGATCACTAAGTTAAGTCTCAGATGTGCTCTCTGAAGGGTCAACTGTTTATTCCCACCACTTGAGTAAGGCCCCGCCCACACAACTAAGCCATAAAGAAGATGCAGTAGGACCTTTTCAAAGTGGTACACATTCTTAAGTCACCCTGAATGGTGACTGCGGAGGGGAGCCTCACCACCAGCAACGACTCCTTCCTCCTGATCCCAAAGACCAGGGCTTGAAAAAACATCAAGCACAGTTACTACGGTGTGTCTAATTGCCTCTCCACCCCAACACACATGTAACTTCCCCCTCAAGGAACAGCCCCATAAAGGGTAAGCTATGATAAGTTTTAACCACACTGGCAGACTGTCCCTCAATTCACAGTGGGTGGGCAGAGGCACAAGTTGAGTCCCAGGGCCTCTGCTAGCCTGGAGAGAGCCTTCCTGTAAATTAGAATCAGGTGTCCTCCGGTTGGGGCAGACACAGTAGTTCTGACTGGCTCCTGGGCACTGCGGTTGGCGTGGGCTGGACTTGGCCTTGTGTGCGGAATGCAGGCTGGGTTTCAGCCCCTCCCCTCCCTTGGTCAGTGCCACTGTGCAGAGCACAGCCCACACAACTGTTGTACAGCAACCCTATCTAGCCCTGTTGACCCCATTAAGCTAGAGCCGAAGCTTTAAAGAAGAAAATAATAAGCACAATAGAGACTTCAGTAGGGGGTGGGGGTGGAGGAGCTAAAATTAACATGTTATGCTTTGTTTTCGTCTGGTTCCATGGCCTAAGTCAAGTAACCATCTCAGAATATATGCTCCATGAAAGCAACGATCCTGTCTTCTTGGGATACTCTCCAAATCCCTACATCAGTGTCATAACTATCCAGCATGTTCTCAGCATTTAGTTATGAGGAGGATGGTCAACAGAAATAAAACTGCTCCTCTGAAGCATCTACAAAAGAGTAACACTTTGTACTGGATTCACTGTATCTCACTCATGTAGTAAAACTCAATTTTAATTCATAAAAATCAATGATACTTAAAAGGCTATATCCCAAATGATGCTTTTCAAATTATAAAACCAAAAAGTTCTGTTGGTTTTTTTTTTTTTAATCAAATTGAAGTTAATGAAGTAGAATGCTCACTTAAACAGAATAAAGTTGAATAGAATACAGCCTCATAATACCGGGTACCAGAAGAAACCTCAGAGGTCAGGAGACAAAACTGGAATGCCTATAGGGACTTATGTATCATTGACAAACGCAGATACCATGTAAGGAAACCAATGAAGAGCAACCACAGGTGCTGGGACTCAAAGTCGGGGATCAGCAAAGAGTGGAGAGAACGGGAGCTACTTGTCCTATCTGTTATGGACTGAATGTTTGTGTTCCTCCAAAATGCATATGCTGAAACCCTAATCCTAATGTGATAGTATTTTGAAATGTGGCTTTTGGGAGGTAATTAAGTCATGAGGGTGGAGTCTCTATGAATGGCATTAATGCCCTTATAAGAAGAGAGCTACTGAGCGCTCTTTCCATCAGATGGGACACCAGCATTTTGTGAAAACAAGAAGTCATTATCTGAAAGCAGTCATCGAATCTAAATATATTTGATGACGGGCAAACAACTAGTGTTGTTTTTTTTTCTCTTCAGCTGCAAGTAAATCTGTATCTCAGAAAAGGTGGCAGTCTCTGAAACCAGGGAGCAGGCCCCCACCAGACAGTGAATCTTGGACTTCCCAGCCTCCAAAACTGTGTGAACTAAATGTTTGTTACTTAGGACACCAGTATATGGTTTTGTTATGCTGGGTTTTTTTTTTCTTAAAGTAGTCCAAACTGACTAAGCCTCTAAAAATGGTATATGGGAGAAATTCTCACTCCCACTTACTTATTGCTAGGTGGGAGGGCACTGTTATAAATTATTTGAGTATGTGAATGGAGGGTGGGTAAAAGTGACAATTTACTTTCTCCTTTTAATTTGTTGACTAAAACATGGGCTTTCAAATACTAGAAAATGGTTAGCGTGCCTTTGCCTACTCTTTTCTTATGCAGACTAAACATTGCTAATTTTTACAGTCCACTGATCATGGACCACCCTAGTTGCCCATCTGTAGTTTGATGTCAGTATTAAAAAATATGGGATCTAGAATGGACTACTGGATCCTGTGTGATCACATGATACCTAAGTGCAAGTTGTAGCAATAAAAGGCAGAAGTGAAAGGCAAAATAAAGCAGGTCTTATGGGCCTGAATCATAACTTTCAATTACAGGTATATTTTGTAAAAATATATGTAAAACAACCATCTCCATAAAAAACTACCATGGATGCAATATACATTGCTTATTGAAATAATTTTTGAATTATTTTTGCTTCTTATTTTTTAATTGGGTAGATTAAGTATCACCTCAATTTGTTAATGTCTTTCCTTAAAACAATTAACTATTAATTATAGTCATTGTTATTAGCTTTCTCCAGTTCTTCCAAGCTGCAGATGTTTTTACAGCAGGCTCCCAGTGAGATTGGCAGCTTAGAACATTCTCTGCCAGCAAACTGTATTCCTTTTAAGCAAGATCCTACATGCAAGATGATGTTCCTTTTAAAAAAGGTTTTTGCGCAAATAAAAATCAGCAGGACACTGTAAATGCACATGCAATAGCAATTAACACTGAAGTGTCTATAAAGTGGTTATTTTATATTCATTCAAAAGAGCCACACTGCATTTGCTTTGTAATAATGGCTTATTAACCTGCTCACACTGAGCAACATTTGATTCTATATTATTATCAATAAGACCAGAAAATTACAAAATAGAATGGGCTTTAAATTTATCTAGCCTACTTACTATCTTAATTTTACAATCAGAAAAACATTTTAAATAAATAATTTCAATCCCAGAATCTTTAAGAGAATCACCTATGACATTGTTGACAGAACTGAAAATACAACACAGTCCTTCACACTCTCAGTCCTGGCTGCTTTCCACTGAACTCCACTGCTTTGCTGCAGTTGCCACAGTTAACACTGAATTTAAAATTATAAGCTCTCTAAGGAGAATTGTAATTACTGAAGGTTATGAGAAGCATACCAGCACCAATAGAAAATCTTCTATTAGCTTTAAACCTAAGGGCAAACCTTCTGATACCTATCAACAGAGTAAGCGGAGGAACTATTCTTTGGCTACTAAGAACTATTAATTTCTTTTTATAATCCTATTTAATAAAAAGGTAATATGCAAATAGACCAAACTGCAGAACAACCGACCAACCAATCAAAGTGTAATATGCTAATGACATGCTAAGGCTGCTCAACTGCTTGCTATGATGTGCACTGACCACTAGGGAGCAGATGCTCCAACTGGTAGGTTAGCTTGCTTCTGGGGTCCGGCTGATAGGGACTGAGCGAGATGAACCGGACATGCCCTGGAGCACTCCCACGGTCCCTCCCTGGCTGGATGGTGCATCGGTGGGGTCCCTCAGTCTGGCCTGCACCCTCTTGCAATCCGGGATTCCTCAGGGGATGCCGGAGAGCCAGTTTCAGCCCGATCCCACAGGCCACTCCCTGTGGGAGAGTGCCAGATGCAGGGCTAATGACTGGCAAGTGCTGCTACAGCAGCGTGAGCCTCTCCCAATCAGGAGTGATTGGTTGCGAGCCCGAGGCAGGCAAGTGGGGTTGGGATGAGCGGGAGCAGCAAGTAGGAGCTGCAGGTGGCATTGGACTGTGGGTTTCGGCCCCATCCCTGCAGGCCACCCAGAGGGACCCCACCCATGCATGAATTCGTGCATTGGACCTCTAGTTTTTTATAAGAATCTTGTATATAGCATTGATTGAAAAGCAGTGTTCAAACAACACACGATTAGGGATACTCAGAAATCTTTTACAAAGAGAAAGACCCACTAATTACATTTCTCCAAAATTTATAGCCACAAAGCAATGCATTAAATACTCTCTATTTACCAATGAACTAAATTTAAGTTTATATGATTATCACTGCACTTCACACAGTCTGTACTAATACATGAAATGTAACTGTCCAGACTATTTCCTGAGAGATATACTCAAGGACACTCAGATCCAGTAATGCACAGTTAGGTTTGACTTAATGATGCTTATGTGTCCTGCAGCTCCACATGCACCCATACATAATACTATAACTACTAGTACTTCACAATTTAGAAACTCTTAGCAGCCTGTTACCTGCCATTGGAAAGAAACTCATCCTTGCAGATGCCCTTTAAGAAAGCTACCTTTGCTGTTTGAGGAAAGAAAAGCTTATCATGCTCAACTGACTCCAAACTTACAATACCCACCAGGAGTGTCAGTATTAGACTACAGAAGCGCAATGCCTATCTTAAATGATTACTTTTCTTTAATGTGCCCTTCCCCACCATTTCCAACCTTTTTAGCCTTACTCAGGCCAAGGCAAACCTCTAATTTTTGTTTTTAAAGATGTATTAGGTCAGAGTTGCTTTTATTGCTCAGTTTGTGTTTAATACACTTGATGTTAGAAATACCAGTATGCTCACGGTCCTCCAAGCCCATCTATGTTTGCCATTATTTCCACAGCCTTCCTTTCATGGATTGTGATTACAGAGACTGTGGGGACTTGGACTCTACCTACTCAGTGCTTTTCATCACTCAGGCTGACCAGAAAGCCCACCTCCTCTACAAAGCTATTTGTCAACTACTGGGAATCAGGTTAATTATATTTTATTCTACAAGGCCAGGGTGGGACTTCCTGCCTCTTCCAAGACCAGCTATATGTCTCAACCCACAGCTTTCTAGATCTCTTAGCCTAATCTCTTCTCCTATAAAATGAAGGGCTGAGGAAAGTGGCATTGCCTAGTGCAGCACATGGAAACTCAGAGTTACCTGCTTAACATTTCTGGAAAAAGATAGTATCTAAGTAGCGACCATAAACAAATTAACCAAGGGCTGAAAGGGAGTGTGAGAAAAACAGATCAAAATGCAAAAGGGCTGATGAGCGATAGGGCACCTGCAAAGAAAGGGTGGAAATATTTCACGAGCTCATTCAAACCCGAAGAGAAATATGGTGAGCTCCCCTTGGCACCATCCACGGGGAGAGTGTGTGCTGTGAACTTTGCAAATTAGGTTCACTGCTTTAGTCTGAGGGGAAAACTGATCAGAACGGTGTGCTTTTGTTGTTATCCAGGTCTCTAGTTTATGGGCTATTCAGAGGAAGTCGAAGCAGAATATAAGCGTTACATTTATTTTGTTGTGATGCATTCAGATGAGTGGGTTTTAAATGCCCCTTCAAACGTTTCCTCAGCTGTTGACACACATCAGAGCCCTTGGAGAATGAAAGGCCTCTAAGAGACCCAAAGTGTCTGCATCTCCTTCTCCCTGATGTGAGCAAGACACAGACAGCCTCAACTTAAAAGGGCAGTTACTGAAATTCAGACTGAACATGTGCACTTAACAACTAGAAACCGCATTCAAGTTTCATCAACTGAATCGGACATTTGACAGAACTGCACAATCATTTGGGAGGATGCATGTCCAAAATTCACGGGAGATTCGCAGAAGTTGATGAGGATGAAGCAGGACTTAGGTTCCTGTGACGTTTCTGATGATCAGCCTCAGGATGGATCTGAAGTATCAGGCAAATACACTTTAGTGTGTAAGGAGGCCTGCCAGAGCTCTGCCCCAACTGCAGCCCACCAAGCACACAAAACATCCTTCATTCTGTTACAGCAGCACCTGAAACCCAGTCCACGCTGCTTCTGTGGCCAGCTCAGGGCGGCTGGTCTGTGAAAGGCTTTCTCGCAGGAACTGCCGGAACCAAAGCCCTGTGCTACTCGGAGGAACACAAAGCAGGATGCAGAATTAAGGCAAGCCCGGACTGAACAGACTCCACGCTTTTTTGAGAAGAATGGAGAACAGCTTTCTAACTTACATGATGAAATTCAGTCAACAGCCACTCCGGCCAGCGAGCCTTTTATAAAGGGAAAGGTCTTCAGACTCTTTGGCAGTACTTATATTATTGCTAAATCTCTGTTTTTGAATGACGGAAAAGCTATATTTATCCACTGTTGCTAGAAAAATATCTTGGTGTTCTGCATACACATGGAATTTTGTACTTGAGCTTCAGTGCTAAGAAATACTTAAATCAAATGATCATTTACACTACAAAAGAATGATTGTGACTATAATTCCCATTTTTGAGCACCGAACCTATGCCAGGTACTTCACATATTTTTCTTTTTTATTGATTTCAGAGAGGAAGGGAAAGGGAGAGATAGAAATATCAATGATGAGAGAGACTCATGGATCAGCTGCCTCCCAAACGCCCCCTACTGGGGATCGAGCCCACCACCTTGGCATGTGCCATGACCAGGAATAGAACTGAGACCTCCTGGTTCATAGGTTGACGCTCAACCACCAACCGGGCCACATATTTATTTCTAACTCACTGAGGTTTGAGGAAAAGTTTGAGCTCATTGCAGTTCCACAACCACCATGTAGATCTGAGATTTGTCCCTGAGCCTCAATTTCCAAGTCTATTGAAGGGAGGTAATACTAATAGTCATTTCGAAGAACTCTGTAAGATTTAATATCACAGTAGTTTAGCACCGTGTAAATAATTGTTAGCTTCTGTTACTGTTGCAGTATTTTCCCAACTTTGACTTCTCACCCATCCATATGAATTATAAAAAGAAAGCAAAAGAAAAAGTTCCTCCACAAAATTTCCCCTCAACATTTTGTGTACTTTGATACATGGTGTAATACCATCTAAAGTAGAGTTCAGAGTAAAGAAAATTACCAAAAGCAAAAAAGAACACAATAATAATAAAAGTGTCAAAATATAAAAGAGTATATGGTTGGTTTCAAGTCACAAAGACATAGGGATAGACTTTGACTATTGCACTTAATACTGTTGACCTTGGTATTCAGTTTTCTGTTAAGTTTCTCTAAGCTTTAACATTCCCATCTCAAAAAAAAGAACTAATGTCTATGCATAAGGTTGTTCAAAGACATAAATGAGGTCATTACATGAAAGTGCCAAGCTCTTGTTTTATATTTGTTGGTCCCTCTAACAACCCTATAAATACTTTGGCCTAAAAGCTAAAAATGGACACAAGAAATCCTCAAAGTAACCTTAACTTTTCAATTCTTTACATATCATGAATGATCATGAGCATTATTTGCAGACTATAATATTTTGCTGTGAGTTATTTCAAGGAAAAAATATACTGGTAAATTAATAAAGAGCTTAGAAAAATAGATTCGAATTAACTTTACAGCCCACTGTGTAATGATGGGTGTATTGATCAGTGAAAGATGGTAATAGAGTAGAATCTAGATTCTTACATATTTTTATCTGCTTCTTCATTTCAGACTTAAAATAGGAAGGAAAAGTAAGGAATGAGAGAAATCAATTATGCCATGAAATTATTTTTTCATGCTAAATATATGCTAAAATATATTTTTATTGACTTCAGAGAGGTAGAAACATCAATGATGAGAGAGAATCATTGATCGGCTGCCTCCTGCAAGCTCCACTCTGGGGATTGAGCCTGCAACTTGGGCATGTGCCCTGACCAGGAATCCAACTGTGACCTCCTGGTTCATAGATCGATGTTCAACTACTGAGCCACACCTAGCTGGGCCCATGAAATTATTATTTAATATTTAACAAGAATTTCAAAAGAAAAAAAAAGAAAATGATTATTCAAGTAGTCTCATTTGATGTTTTTTCTTCTTTCTCTTTCTTTTTTTTTTTGTTCTTGTCTTTCTTCCTTCCTTTCTTTTCTTTACTTTCTATTTTTTTTCCTAGTTTTTATGTGTACATTGGGTCTTCCTTTTTGGTGGTTAATGGAATACCTTATCTTTTTCTTTTGAGCATAATTATTGTGTGTGTGTGTGTGTGTGTGTGTGTGTGTGTGTGTTACTACTGTAACTCATATGATTTGGGTAGAATTAAAATACAAATTTTAGTTTGAAATTAACTTTTCTATTTTCTGACTAAATGGTCTAAGACAAAATTTAGTATTCCAAAGGACACTAGAAAAGATTTAAACAAAGAAGAGAAAAATAAAAAGAATGTTACCTGTCCCCCCCTCCCAAAGGTATACTACCACTTGCTCTTGACTGATGATAGCACAGCATCTCAAATAGTAGGTACTGTTATTTTCATCCATCATAATTGATCTAAATAATAGAATGAACCAAAGGAATTTAAAATTTTATATTAATTACATTTTAACTTAATTTTAGGAAATAACTTAGTTACCAAATAAGTTCCTAATAATAATTAATAATAAATGAATCAAAATATAAAATCTCAAATAACCTAACTTTAAGTTTAAAGTTGTGAATTTATTAATAGGAATAAAACTGATGTTCATAGTTTTGTTTTTATGGAAACTCAATTCACTGTGTGTCACATTATTCAAAAATATTCAGCTACTTTGAAAAGTTTTGTGCAAGCTCGGATATCAGAGCTTATTAAAGGTCATGCTCTCTCAGGGCAAAGCTTAAGAGAACAGTTTTTAAGATTAATTATTTTAGATAATTAAACTGCCTTAGAGAACCGCTCCAGGTAAACAAAGCTCCCATTGTTTTCTATTTAATGCCATCATGTCTCTATTGCTATAGCCTTAAACTTTACATACTGCTAACTTCTAAAAAATTTGTGATAGTTTTCAAAATTAATCATATCATTAAATGTGATTGCTCTAAAAATAAGTAAAATATAGACCTTTTAGAGGAGCAAAGAAAACAGATGTTACCAATCTCTGTTAACAATAGATATTACTAATATCAGTACTCCCTTTGGCCATGGCCAGTGAATTTGACTCTGAAGAAATGTTATATCAAAGTCATATGTCTCCTAAGTGATTAGTTAATAATTAGCTCTTTGTTCACATACATGAGAAATATTTGATAAATACATCTTTATTCGCTTCCCAAACTCCCATTCTCTTCATATTATAGCCAAATTCCAGCTGTGATAAGGTTAGACAATTTTCCAGAATGTTCAAAGGGGGAAAATCTGGATAGATTTCTGCCCGGTTGGTTAACTTGATTTCAAGATGAGCTTGTGAAAATCTACATTTATAGACAAAGAATAAAACAAAATTTTGTTTGTTTATTTTTAAGTCCCAGCTGGCTTATGGGAGAACAGGCAAAAACCAAGACAATGCCTCCCCATCTCAGCTCTCCTAGCTCTGTGCCTCGGACTGAAATCCCTGCAGATGCTGAACCAGAAAAAGCTTCAGGGCCATTCATCCAAAGCCCTGAGATGCAGTGATTGAAAGTAACATGTGGAATCAGTTTGAGCAAAATAAACTAAGTCAGGGGAAAATGAGGCAAGTCATAAACTAAGATAAAGTGGAGACAATTTTTAAAAAGGAAATAGCTTCAGGGAAGTATTTTGAGATGCACCAGACAGAAATTTCAAAGCCAGAGACACAGAATTTGCTTACACAGAACGTGCACTTCGGAACATTGCATATCTATCTATTCACTATCTATATTTGCATCAACTGACTTTGTTTATTTTTTAAAAATTTATCTTTATTGTTGAAAGCATTACAGATGTCCCCTTTGCTTCCCCCCCGCCCAACCTCATTGACCCCTTCCACCTCATACTCATCACTCCCAGGCCTTCACCAGACTATTGTCTGTGTCCATGGGTTATGCATATTTATATTAATAATAGAGGAATATGCAAATTGTCTGGGATGCCGTCACAGTAATGACCAAACAGCAGGCTGTGTGGGACAACCAGGCCGGCAGGGGGGTTAGTGAGGGACGACCAAATGACTGAATAGCAGGCTGCGTGGGGCAATCAGACCGGCAGGGGGAGCAGTTGGGGGCGACCAGGCTGGAGGGGGGAAGTTGGGGGTGACCAGGCTGGCAGGGGGGACAGTGAGGGGCAACCAGGCCAGCAGGGGGGGCAGTTGGGGTGACCAGGCTGGCAGGGGGGGCTGTTAGGGGTGATCAGGCTGGCAGGCAGAGGCAGTTAGGGATGATCAGGCTGGCAGGGGGACAGTTACAGGTGATCAGGCAGGCAGGCGGGTGAGCATTTAGGAGCCAACAGTCCCGGATTGTGAGAGGGATGTCCAACTGCCTGGGATGGGGCTTAAACCGGCAGTCTGACATCCCCCAAGGGGTCCCAGATTGGAGACGGTGAAGGCTGGGCTGAGGGGACCCCCACCCCCATGCACGATTTTCATGCATCGGGTCTCTAGTATGCATATAAGTTCCTCCATTAATCTCTACCCCCCTACCACACCCCCACCCAGGCTTCCCTCTGAAATTCATCGGTATGTTCCATGCTTCTATGTCTCTGGATCTATTTGTGCATGAACCAACTTTAAATACTGATCTGTAACCCAAAATAGATTATAATATATCTCACTGATAAAATACTTTTGTTCTTTAATGAACTTTACTAAAGACTTTACTGAGGCTGATATTATAGTATTTCACTGTCAAAAGTGAATTGACTCAAGCATACAGTAAGATATGTGGACAATTTTGTAGGGTGAAAAAATAACCTTAGAGAATTTGAAAGATCTTGTTTAAAATTATGCCAGAGCAATTTAAAAAATGTTGAGAGTTAAAGAGGCATCAAGTATTTTAAGTAAATAAAAATGATAGTGAGAATGCATTAAAATGTGTACAGATAGAATATAGGTAGAAAGGCAATCTTTAAATCTTTATTCCATTTAGCAGACACAATTTAAAATTTGTACTACTATTTCAAAATGATCAAAAAGCTCTGAGTCACATTTTTTTTTTTTGTTTTTAAGCAAGCATGCCAGATATTCTGTACACATAGTCCCAAATGTGGTCCTGGCTTGATGAAGATTAATACCAGGCCATACCTGCAGCTGGAGAGGAGCGCACACCCCAGGGAAGGGCCGAGTTTTGGAGGGGAGATGAGGCGTGAAGTAGGATGTATTCTGTTATTAGATGATGGCAGTGTGTAAGCACAGACACTAGAATGTGCTGTCTTGGGCCTTTGATTGCAACTCAACTGGCCTGCACCTCTCCCAGAAGCAAGCACTCCTTCCAATGAAACAAACAAGTGGCAATTTGAAAAGCGACCACTCTCAACCTTTCAGGAGATGGAAGGAGAAAGGGTGAATATCGGTGCTCTGCTGGGAAGACCTGGTTCTTTTCAGTTAGTAGGGGCCCTAGGTTCATAATCTTACATGGATGCTCAGACTCATTTTCCACCTCTGGGAGAGTGGACAGAAAGTAGCACCTACTTCGCTGTGCTGTGAAAATTAAATAAATAACCAGTTTAAAGAGCTTAGAAAAATGCAGGGCACACATGCTACCTGACATATAAGTGTTGCTTTCTTATCGCCATCATCATCAACATCATCATCCTCTTCACTCCCTGGACAATGTATCATTAAATTCCAAAGATGAAAGAAGTTTACAAGTACAAATCCATCAAACCTGAAGTCAAATATACACATAAACATACAGTTTACTAATTCTTTGATGCCCTCATCTCTGGGGTTGCCGGCTGTCAAGGATGTTGCCGATCCACAATAGGGACCATAAAAACTGGACCCTTACTCTGTACCACTCAGGCCTGTGAGTGTGTGTGGCTGATCAACATACATCAAAAACACTGATTTCCTGTCTTTCACTAAATATTTCCTTAAAAAGACAGGATTAGAATGCCATTGTCCTAATTGCAATGGCATCATAATATAATATCCTAATGAGTCCACTAGCAATACATTGAACATAGGTATTTTACAGTACTTAGAGCATTTGAGCTTTAGAAGCTCACAGAACAGTGCCTAGCTTCTAGTAAGTCATATAGAAAGAGGTGTAATTATCACCATCAACATCATTATTTCGGTAATGACTTATACATATCTATTCCCTCTAGCCATTAGTGATCAACAAAGTAGAGCTCATGGTTTATTCTTCTTGATATCTCTATTACAATGAATACTACTATACCCCAGAAGTGTTTATTTATGAATGAATAACTGAATACAGAAATGAATGAATGAGTAATCAAATAATTAAGAGAGAGTAAATCAGTAAATACATTTGTTTGTCATGTTCTATCCTGCTGTGGCCATCTGGTCATTCCTTTAATCTTTTGCCAAGTTGTTGTCAAGCTTGATTTGTGGCTTTGGTAAAAATATATGCCAGCTTCTACAAGCTTTATTAATCTCTTTCTTCTTGCCAAGTTGTGTTTGGGTAATATATTGCTGAGGTGGTAAGATTCTGGGATAAACTCTAGTTTTTCCATGAACCATAACTATAACTAATTTGAGCTAGATGAACATGAATCTAAACAAAGAAATGCGATTTGCTTTATAATCTTGTGTGTGTGTGTGTGTGTGTGTGTGTGTGTGTGTGTGTGTGTGTGTAAAGCTCTACCATGCAACAGGTACTGACATTCCCGGGATTTTGATTCAGGAATTCTCAGCTTTGTTGAGACTAGTCACCTCATTCGTTGGTCCAGAGCTTCAGGTCATAACCATACAAACTGGGTTACCAAGCAGTAACTCACACTATGCAAGCTCATGAGAAATTGACATACAAACCAGAATGCCAATATTTTCATTGCAAAACCTAGCAAACGGTCATAAAGATCACTTTCCTAGTGTATTCTCTCCTTGAAGAGAACTTTACATAGTGGTAAAAAAGTATAATTAAAAATTGCTCAGTAATCAAAATTAAAAAAGATTAAATGATTTACTGCAGCAATGGTCGGCAAAGAAGGGTAAGGCTATCTTGCCCCGTACAGAAATAGAGTTTACAGTGTCTTCTCTGTAGAAATGTGGGGAGACCTATGGTCATTGTCCTGATGGAGACCTCAAGACTGTTGTGAGGAATAAATGAGAGAATATACGTACGATGCATTGCCAGGTAATTAGCAGTTCCTCTGTATTGGTATTCATCAGATTGGATTGTGTGCACTTCTGAGGGAACACAAATGCTTGCCATCTTGATCCTAAACTTCCACAGGCACCATGTCTTATAACTGATTTCCTTAAGAACACCCTTTACTCTGCTGTATTTCTTAGGCATGTTAAACCCTCCTAAGCACAAAACAAAGCACTTTTCAAAATACCTGTGTTAGAAGAGCTTCTTTAGTCAAGGCCCCTAACACCTTTTCTAGTTACAATGTCAATAGTATTTTGCTTTTTTACATTTAATAACTGTTTATCATAATTACATAGATAGGGTGGTCAGAGAAGATTCCACACATAAAATGACATTGGGCCAAGACTCAAAGTTGACTAGAGCATGAGCCATGTAGTTGTCTGGGCTTCAGGGAGACAGAACAGTAAAGGCAACTGTCCCGAGTGAATATAGTTATGACGTTTTGATCAATTAGACAATTCTAATAATTATAATGATAATTATATTTAGGATTACAGTCACAAAGAACTTTTAAAATGCTATATTTTAATTTATATACATCTTTTATTGCAGAATTATGAAAATTAATCAGTAAAATATTTTTAAGCATAAAACATTATGTTGGGATACATTTTGCGGGGGGGTAATCATTCTTATAAAAGTACACAATAGGCTAATTATAGCCTGTTTCTTCCCTGACTCTTGTCTCGCACACTTCATCTTATCTTCAGAGCATAATTTTGGCTCTATCTTCAAAACAGATCCAGAAGCTGACCAATTTTGACAACCTTCCTTGGAACCAACCAGTTGGGCCCAAGAAACTGCTGCCCACTTTCCCCCAGTGTAGAATGTTCTCAGCACAGCAGCCATAATCCCACTAAAATGTAAGAGATCATGTCATTCCTCTGCGCAAGACACCCCAGTGGGCCCACCCCACCCAGAGTCCATTCAATGCTCACCAGGCCCACGTGATCTCCTTCTAAGCCCGAGATCTGGGACATCATCTCTGACTTCTCCATTCACTGGTGCTGCTCCAGCCATACAGGTGTCTGGATTGTTCCCTTAAAGCGCTCAGGACATTTGCACTTACTGTTCTGTCCCCCTGGAACCCAGACAACTACATGGCTGACGCTCTAGTCATCTTTGAGTCTTGGCCCAATGTCATTTTATGTGTGGAATCTTACTGCCCTATGTATAAGAGCAGCAACACACACACCCACACATTTCTTAAGCATGTCTTTTATTTTCTGTATTTTGATGCTTTGACATCTAGAGCCTTGCTGAGACTGGAGGGACTTCATGGTTAGCCCAGAAATAGTAAACCAGTATCCTAAGAGCACACTTTCCATCTGTAATCCAATCAATACAATGCTCACACCCCCAACACCTCCTCTCACTGGCTCTCACACTCAGTGCCACTGTGCACCTGCCTTAGTCAACCTGGGGCTACATACTGCTAGACCACTAGGGACAGCCCCTATACCCTATAGCCCTCAAAATTATTCAAACTAGCCAATCTAAGCCTGTTTTCCCTGACTCGCCATTTCCTTCCCATGCGAAGTGCAATAAGAGCTCTTCCTCATATGTTCCCTTCACTCCCTCTGCCGCCTGGCCGAACCTTGTGCTTCCCTGTGTAGCCCTGTGTGGCGTAGTATGCCCCTTCTTTTCAATTGAAACCGTCTTTTAATCTGCTGGCCACACTGTGCTTGAGTAATAATAACACCTACATTTTAAAATATGCACACATGTGAGCATGTGCACGTACACACACACATTAGTCGCTATCCCTGCTTTATTTTGCTCCTTATCTGTCAGAATGGCTATCATCACAAAGACAAGAGATAACAAGTGCTGGAGAGAATGTGGAGAAAGAAAAACTGTTGTGCATTTTTGGTGCGAATGTAAACTGGTGCGGCCACTATGAAATACAGTATGAAGGGTCCTTTAAAAATTAGAAATAGAACTACCATATTACCCAGCAGCCCTCCTTCTGGGAATATAGCCAAGGGAATTGAAATCATTATTTTGAAGGCATATCTGCCCTCCCATGTTCATTGCAGCATTGTTGATAATAACCAAGATATGAAAGCAACCTAAATAGAAGAATAAAGATGTGATATATGTTATATAATAAAATATTGTTCACCTATGAGCAAAAAATTAAATCCTCACATTTCTAACAATATAGATGGAACTTGAGGGCATTATGCTAAGTGAAATAAGCCAAATAGAGAAAGACAGATACTGACTGATATTTCCTACAAATCTAAAAAGGCTGAACCCATAGAAACATAGCATAGAATGGTGGTTCCCAGGAGCTGGGCGCGGGTGAAATGGGAGAATGTTGGTCAAGCTTCCATTTAGAAGACGAGTAAGTTCTGTGGATCTAGTGTACAGCATGGTGTATACAGTATTGTTAATAATACTGCACTATATAGTTGAAAGTGCTGAAAGAGTAAATATGAAATGTTCTTACCACACAAAAGAAATGATAATTATGTGACTTGATGGCGGTGTTAGCTAATGTTGTGGTGGTAATCATTCTGCAATATATAAGTGGATCAAACCAACATGTTGTATATGTGAAACTTACACAATGTAACTTGTCAATTATATCTCAATAATCTGAGAAGGAATAATACAAGAAGACAAGAAGACTGGGCAATATTCCTGACAGTAAGATGTTTCTATTCTACATGACACCAACTAGAGTAGAGATTTGGGAGGGCCTATTTTCCCAAGACTTGGTTTATAGATCTCAAAGATGTTACTTCAAATCTAGAATTGTTCCTTATTTACTAAGTTTTAAAATCTTTTTTCCTAATGGCATATGTCCTCGGCGCACACTGAGAGACTGTAATACAGAAAGCCCTGGGGCACTCATTATTCCTGAACTATATGTATGTTGTAGAGAATTTTATCCATTACAGCTCTTCTTAAAAATAAAGCACATAACTTATTTTTCCTTACCAAAGATTAAGAAAAATTATTCTTTCTTTTAAAGAAATAACATGCATTTTCCTAATGGACAGTGTGATTCATGTAACTGTTATGTTCCCTTTAAAAAAATATATTTTTTAATGATTTCAGAGAGGAAGGGAGAAGGAGAGAGAGATAGAAACATCAATGATGATAGAGAATCATTGATTGGCTGCCTCCTGCACACCCCCTACTGGGGATCGAGCCCACAGCCTGGGCATGTGCCCTTGACTGGAATCGAACCCTGGACCCTTGAGTCCACAGGCTGATGCTCTATCTACTGAGCCAAACTGGCTAGGCCTTTCCCTTTTTGCTTTAGTCATCAGGAATATCAGAACCAAAATTTCAACTCCATGAGTGATTGTTGAGAAATATCAATAGCTTATATATTGTCATTCCAATGTACCACTTCCCACCATACACCTCCTGGCCCCAACTTCACCTTTTGTTTTTCATATTTCCTCAAATTCCATTTCTATCTACTATACTTCAATTTCAGGGTATGCCTTTTAAGCCCTTTGTGAACGACATATTTAAGTAAAGAAGTCGGCAAATGAACTCTCATTTCTATGTGCCCTTGGAAACAATCACTAAAGTTCCTTTTAGTGGGACACAGAAAAACAATTTTATTGTAGCCAATTGAAAAATCTAAGAAGCATGACATTTCATATGTTTATATCTATATACTTTTCCCCATCATGATGTATTTAGAGGATTGAATAAAATCATGCTCTAACCTAAGAGAATATGACAAAAAGTCGAATAATTAGAAGTTCTTGGCCCAAGAAATATAAAGATTTCACAATAAAATAAAATTAGAACAGGTGACACAGATTGTAATAAAAATACTGTAATTTTATTAAAATATTTAATATCATGTATGCAGCGTTTGAAGAAATCTAAAATACTGAACACACATTGTGTTATTACATAATGCTAACTCATTATCCTATCTTTTCTCATTTACTTTTTGGCAAATTTTTAAAGTTTGAATTTTTTCCCCCAATAGTAAGAGTTTAATGATACGTTTAGACCAAGTATATTTTAATTATCCACAACTACTAGCAAGGTATTGCTCTGTTGTATATGTTGACTGTAATGACCTGGCCTTACAGGGTACTTTTGAGGCTACCTGATATGACTCATGAGTATTTATTCTCATACAATATATGCAATCAAAATTTCCTGCATTTTAATTTTGTAAAATAATGTTTTCATTATGCAGCAGTTGGTACTTACAGGCCAGAATGTTTAACTACCGGGGCTCTACCAGCTTTAGCAGCAGATGGAGGACAGGTGGGTTGTTTGATCTTTATAAACTCTCTGGTTGGAAAAGAAATTAGACATTCTGTTAACTTATTCTTATCCCTCAAGTATTTAATGTATCCGTGGAGTGTGCCAATTTTCCACAACCATAATGCAAAAATTATGAGGAACAACTTTAAGAGCAAACTTCAGGAAGACAAGTCCGAGAGGTATCTGAGGAGACTGGGTTGATTGCTTGGGAGGGAAAGGAAACGCAAATGAGCAAGGGAAGGAGCAGAGAAGGAGACAAATAATCAAAAGTTCGCTTCCTTTTTGCAAAGCCAGAGTGAATTCCGCAGCTGGTTAATGGGTCATGTTCTGAGGTTTCTTTCTCTCTGTTTTATAGCACAGACAAGGTGCTCAAAAGCGAGTAAAACTCCTAAGGACAAGAGCTTGGTACCCAGAACCTAGCACCGTGGCCATACCAGATAGACATATTTATCTCAAGCATTCACGCTTAATGTAGTCCCTACCTAGTGAATACCTGCTGTGGGCAAGGAACTGCTCTAGGTCAAAGGTGGCAGAGGGCAGGGAACAAATACTCTGGTAATTGCAGTGGTCTGACTGGGACAGGTCTCAGTTTAGACTGATCAAGAGACTTCATTCTCTGCTTTCCCTGGCAAGAGTCAGGAACACAGAGGCAAATAAAGGGGACTCATTGTTTACAAGCTAAATGTACTACTCCCGAAATTAAAGTCAGTTTTTGTTGCTACTGTTAAAGTTCAGTTTTGTTGCTGCTGTTAATTTTCTACTGGTTGGTTGTGTTTGGAAGACTGAACTGGTTAGTTTTGGTTTTTGTGGTTAATTAAAGTTCATTTTTGTTGTCAATTTTCTATGAGTTGTGTTTGAAAGACATATAAATTAAGACCTTTTTTCATATTTCCAGATACATAATAATATAATAGTAAAATCCTTAAGTGAGCAAGGAAAAGTCACATATGGGTATCCAGAACCATAGTTGGTAACTTTTATAACTAAACTTTTACATGTTGAGTTTGAGTTGTCTTTCCTATTATTTTTGTACTCACTGAGTGAATAATTCAAAGCTGAAATTTAAGTCATCTGTCTATATGAAAGCAATGTTATTTAATTTTGTTTCTGAAAAATCGTAAGTAGAACTTCAGAGTTTGCAATAGTCAGGATAAAATAATTTAATGACATTATGGGGGAGAGTCATGGAAAAGACATGACATAAAGAAATAGTAGTATTCTCATGCCATCCTGGGATATAGAGGATCTGTAACCAAGACAAGTCTTTTTTTTTTTTTTTTACAAGAATACATAGAAGACATTTATTTAATTCAATTTGCATATATTCTAAAAGAGAAACTCTGGATAAATTATTCCAAATAATTAGATCTTAAATTTGGATTAGTGTGCTTTTGTGTTTTTTTTGTTTGTTTTTTTTTTATTAGTTCTTGTACCCATTTAAAGAAGGAGAGCTGTCATTGTCCTGAAAACAAATAGTGATTCCTCTGCCTCATGACTTCCCCTCGTTGTTAAGTAATCCAATTAAGAGTATCCACGAGGAGATAAGGCGGGGAGGTTGGGGGTTAATGGGAAATGAGGACACATTTGTAATACTTTAACCAATAAAGAAATTAAAAAAATATATCTACAAGGAGATAGGGACGAATAAATGCCTTACCCACTCACTCACTCAGCCCTCTAAGGAACATATGAATTGTAGAAATTGGAAAGTGGTTAATTCAAATACATCTCTGATTCATGGGACTATTATACATAGGAGAATTTCACACTATATTATGGGAGAGTTTAAGGAACACATTAACTTCTTAGGCTTGTGCTATAAAATGGAAAGCACTGGACCTTTGGCTTGCCAGAATTCCTCAGATCTTGGACACTTGAGAATTCTCACTAAAATATACATTTTCTTCCCCCAGATGTTTCAGTCTGTTTCCTGCTGCATCTCCACTCTGTGGAGCTGTGCCCAGGCTAGTTTCTCGCTCTTAAGATTGGGCTTTTACTCACTCTGGCATCTCAGCACCAGGGTGCTCCTCTGACTTGATCCCACTTTCAGGAATGAAACCCCACCAGGTCCAACCATTGGGCACTGGAGTGGGTTCAAAGGAACTGAGCTGTTAGCATGGTTGACCTCGGACCAGACCATCCATGTCATATACTAAATCCCACTCATAAATATTCAGGTTTCTTCTTCAAAGTTCACTTAAGAGGCTTCAAAGAAGAAAACATTTCTGGGAAGGGCTGTGTAATTAGTTGATCAGAACTAAGCTGCCATCTGCCCTGTGACTTGCTGATGAGAAAGTAAAAAGACCTTGCGGATTCTTTTAATAACTATAAGCTTTTACTTACAGTGTTGTTGTTTTTCCTGTAAGATTATTTTCAACTGTTTATTTTATAAACTTCTAAAGCATTGGCCTTAATTTCGGAAAGGTTGCTTCTTTGCAAAGGAAGTCATTATTATGGTGAACACAGACACTGTTTGCACGGCATTCCCACACAACTTAAATAAGCCTTAGAGTCATCGGGGGAGTTTATGGCAATTTTTAAATAAAGAAATGCATCCCTCAATTCGTTTATATTAGACTAGAGGCCCTGTGCATGAAATTCATGCATGGGTAAGGGTCCCTAGGCCTGACTGGCGATCAGGGCCCATCTGTGGGGCAACCAGCGGGGTGACTGGGGCTCCAACTCGCACTCACTTGGCCTGGCACTGCCCACTAGCTGGCCCCACCCCCCGCCACCACCACTAGTAGCCCTATGTGGGGCAACCAGCATGGCGATCAGGGCCCCTGCTCACACCCTCCTTGGCCTGGCGCCACCTGTGAACATGCTCCACCATCCTGCCATGGTCCCGCTCTCATTGGGGCCCACCGGAGCGCCTCTACTGCCACCAGCTGCCAGCGCCACATCACTGATGCCCGCCATGTTCTGCACCGCCCCCTGGCAGTCACCACACGTCTAACTCCCGGTCGGTCAAACTCCCGCCCAAGGGGACAATTTGCATATTTGCCTTTTATTATATAGGATGGCCTTCTAAAGGCATTTAGGACTTTGAGGGTGGACAATATAAAAATGCATGTATAGGTGGCACTCACTACATAAAAATTAAATTAAGCAGCCCACAGATAACTTTATTATGAGTCATCAACTATTTCAACTCATGCAAATGGATATGGCACTTTCCCCCCTCCCAATGGTAACTAATACTTCCTACAACAAACAAACAACATTGCAAATATTAGACATTTCAGCTTTGAAAATATGCAGTGGGATTTAAGATTCAGCATAAAGATAGATAGATAGATAGATAGATAGATAGATAGATAGATAGATAGATAGATAGATATATGTATATATATGTGTGTATATATGTATATATACATATCTATCTATCTATCTACATATATATAATTTATGCTGAATTTTCAATCACAAACACAGTGGACTGTTAGCAAAGTATGTGCCTGTCATAGCTGAAACCATTGTAGGCCCTGCACTGAATCGATTCCCCAGGAGTTCCCTGCTAGGCTCCATAAGCTGATTAGTAATATATCAATACATATGTCAGCCCCTTGAAGTAGGATTATTATCTTTCTTTGATGAAAGCTGGAGCCAAACCCTGAAGAGATAAGATAACATAAACCTAGGTCTCTAAATATCTATAGAGATATAGATATTGAACTTTGACTCCTTCTGGCATCTCGGGACCAGAGTGCTTCTTTGACTTATTCCCACTTTCAGGAATGGAACCCCAGCAGGTCCAACCACTGACCTGTCTTGGATGAACCTGCTCCCCATGATGACAATGGTGAAGCATAACAGTGGCAAGCACATTCCAACTAAGGCAACAGAAAGAAAGAATGTCTCCGGCCGTCTGTCTTGGCTCTCGGTTTTTTCTATACCCCAAAGGCTTTACTTAGAGATAAACAAATACATATTGATACTCATTGCTGTGCAGACACAACAGAGAACATCAAAACTTACTGCTGTATGAAGTGACCACCAAATGCGGAGGAAATTTGGGGGAAAGAAGGAAAGGAATTTCAAAGTATAAGAAGGCTCACTGATGTATAGAAACTATCTTCTTTTAAATCAAATTTGTACCAGAGGATTGAGCTTTTAGGGCCAAAGATGAAGTAATGGAAGTAGCCTGATTTATGAAATCATAGCAATCAATATTCCTATATGTGAATGACTATATATATATATATATATATATATATATATATATATATTTATACTGAATCATTTATATATGGCATACAGCAATTTTAATTGGAGTCATAGTTGTAAGTTTACATCAGAAATTTTCTTAAGCAGAATTATGTTCAGAAGTACATACTTTTGGCATGCAATGTCAAGAGCAAGTCTTTTCTCTACCTACACTGGGATGACAGTGCACACAGTGGGGGTAACAGCAAAACCTGGGAGCCAGACTGCCCGGGTTTGGATCCCAACTCAACTCTTCCTCTTTGACTTCGGACAACTATAACATATAATTCACCATACTCCTAATCCTCATTCATAATTCAAAAACAGTAATAGCACATACCTGTTTAGGTGGTTGTAGGGATTCACTAAGAGTCCTTAGACAGTGGCTGACACAGCAAAAAACAGACTTAAGTAATAGCTACTATGATTATTTAACAAATACTTATGAAGTACCTACAAGTATGAGATGAATATGACTCATGCGTCGTAAATTTTAATGTAACCTGAAATTTTTTTGTACTATATTAATATTCTGTATTTCTAAAATTCCTAACTTTTCTTTAACAAAAGGAAATGTCTCGTTGCATGAGTCCTTTTTTTAAATCCAAGAAACAAGCAAATTCATTAAAAACAATCTAACATGAGAATGAAGCTGCCCCCCTTTTTGTTTCCGTAAGGATCTCAACTTATTCTGTGAAAACGAAAATCCAATTTTTTAAATCAAAGAAGCAATTTCACATGTAATATCATATGGTGTTTACTTTTTTCAGAACTTAAAGGTAAAACCAAATCTTTGCACTATTAGACTTTGAGTTTTACTTAAAAGTAAGTTATAATAGCTAACTGGAATTAGAATCAAAAGAGAAGTTTCCTTAATCATGCCTAGCTTTATAATCACCACAGAGGTGACTAACCTCCCAAAGGCAGCAGGTCTAAAATCAGGCCCAATATATTTGTAAGGAAGATGCAGGGAGCTTTTAAGAAGGAGGCAGAGGTGGGGACCCAGTGGCTTTCATTTTACAGCACCTGCAGTAGGTACTTGAGGAGTAGGGAGCACAGCTCAGAAAATAATAATTCCCATGTTAGACTCTGTGGCTAAGCCATTCAAAAGCCTGGAAGGCAATTGAACAGATGTGAAAGGTAATTACAGAAGATTGTGAATAGGAAACAGAAGAAAAGAGAAAGAGGAAAAAGAGGTTGAAAATAGTGTGAGAATAACTTAAGTCAAGACAAGAAAAATTAAAAGCCAAGAAATCATGTGCTTTTATCCACATAGCGTGACACACAAAACACTCTAATATTGCATTTATGAATTACTACAAAGAGAACAGAAATACTTACATCCCAATTTTTTAAAGGAGAATAGGGTATACTATGTTATATTTTAAGTCCTTTAGCTAAGTTGCTATATTTTCTGGTGTCTGGGAGACAGATAAAGTTTTAAGGGAGAAATAATTAAAGATGTGTACAGAATGGTATAGAAAGGAGACTGTATGGCAGAATGTTGAGAAAGAAATGAGAACAGAGGCTGGACCCTAAAGCTGCAACAAAAACAAAAAAAAAACACCCCAAAACAAAACAAACAAACAAGTGGGAAACTCAGAAAGACAGGAATTCCAAGGTAAAGCAGAAAATAGAGAGAAAGAAATTAGTTACATAGAGCAAGATGTTTCCAGGTGGCTTCCAGTATTTTAAACTTCCATAAGAAGGACATATATATGTTGAAGATTATCAGCAAAAATAAGAGAGATTAAAAAATGAGAGAAATACTTATATTAGTTACATACACCTGCACATAATTATATTTTATAAGCACAAGAAGACGAAACTGTATTACTCTTCCCTGCCCTTCACTTTCACAGAGTGGCAATAATAATTAAGGGAGGAATGAATGAAGGAACTATGAATGAATGGCAGCGGCCTCTGAAATGTGGAAACGGAATGATGGCAGGTTCTGTTAGGATCCCAATGCTACCACTTGCTCTGCCTGGGACTACTCTAAGCCTCAACTGCATCATCTAATGTAGAAACTACAACCCATAGTATTTTTGTGAGAATTCATTGAGAAAATTGAGATAAAGACATAGGCCAGAGCCTATACACAGCCAGCACTCGTTTTAATTATCTGGGTTACCTACCTGCTGACACTATTATGGAGCCCATCTCAGAGCACAGGGTATAAAATTTGTCTTGGCCCATGATTTTCCTTCCTGTAGATGTTTAAAATTAAGGCCAATAAACATATTAGTATTGAAATTATAAGATTAGAAGCTTTTAGTGATAATATATATTTGTAGTTGGTACCTCAGCAAGACATATTGGGAAGGCCACAAAGAAAGCAAAAGAAAGCAACCAACAGAAGCAACCCAGTTTACTTTATAACCCCGGCACAGTGTGGTGAACTTAATTTCCCTTTTCAAGAGTGCCTGAGTCATTAAATGAGGCTTCATTTTGAGGGCACTAGGACACTATTTAATTGCAGGCTCAAGCAAGTAATTAAATGAGACCCTCGTGGTTTGAAAACAATTAATGAGTCATTTAATGAATCACACATCTGTATATTTGGAGGAGCCCAAGAGGCTTGAATGAGTTAACACATGCCTCTATGAGCATGATTAAAAGCAGAAGTGCCATTAAGAGAAAGAAAAATAACTGGCAATGAAAAGAATCAACAGAGCTCGTCTCCATCTAAATTTAAAGAATATACCCAAAATGGGAGGAGTTACTACTTCCAAAAATGTTCAAATGGTCCTTAAGCATTTTATAGAGTCTTAAGTCATAGAGTAGGAAGAAAAGATGCACCCTAGCACTAAGCCATTTTTCAAAAGAAGCAATGAGTCAAACACTGAGCCCTATCACATTATAAAAATGTTTCCCAGAGGTAGATGGTATTTTTTCTACTAACCTCTGCAGCATGTAAGGTCAAGCCATGGAGTAAGCTTGAAAACAAGAGTTATATCACATTACTCCAAAGTACTTAATTAAAGCATTCATAAAGTCTGAAATTCCTTTGCAGATAGCCTGCAAAGAATGCTGGCTGGCATCGTCCAACCACTGCATTCTTGTTCTGCACTCTCAGGTGAAGCAGCATCTTGCCTTGTCTGCAGCAGGTCTCCCCCTTTAATGGCACTTGTAGGAACTGAGTTTTCCATTGCTTTTACTGCCCTTTCCCAGCTCCCCAAGGTACGGCCAGTACTTCCCCAAACCCCGTCTCTGACACTCTTCTAGATGCCAGTCTCTTGACGCCCTGGACCTGTGCAAGTATGGTCAGCGCCAACACTCTCTGTGCCCCTGTTCTATCTGCCTCCTATGATAGGGCCCCAATCTGTACTGAACTCCTCTGATGGGGATGGCGTGGGTGTCTGACTGCCATGCTGTAATTACAATAGTGTCGCCTGGCCGGCTCTTCCCTCAGTCTCCTCAGGCTACCTCCGCCTCAGTGGTACTTTAGATATTAATCTAATGAGAGATCTAACTCCCACCAGTTCATTGCTCCTTGATGTAGGTAATCTACTCCTGGTCATTCTTTTAATCATTCTTTTAAAGGCTGCCCAACTATTTACGGGAGATCAATAACCAGAAGAAAAAAGACTTGGTTTAGAAAATAAAATCTGTACTTTATGCAAAATCCTAGATACAGCTGAAGAGTTCCTCAATAATTTTAGTACTCCAGAATTCTCAGGAAGTAAAATTTATATCACCTTCGGTCAATTCAGTTCAATTAATATTTACTAAACAATACTTTCCTACCATTCTCTTGGCAAAGCTGACAACTCATTCTGTTAGTTTATTAAAATATTAAAAGAGAATAAAGATGTGAAAGGAAAGCTCCTCAAAAAATGAACACTTTAATTAGAGCAAATCCATTAATACTTTCTTCAGGGGACACAAAAGCATCTTGCACTGTCAGAAACAGATACATGTGTTTCCCCACAAGACTAACCTGCAAACTGCAGTGAAACAGGTACCCAGTGACAGAATGTGGCCTGTGCAGGACTAAGTCAAAATCTTAATTTCTTCCTCCTTTTGGCTGGCTCGGCACTAATGTCATTGTTAATGACTTACATCCTGCCATTGTTGTCTTTGTAATTATAAAAAGCTTTCCATCCTGTTTCAAGCAATAATCTATTTTATTTTGTGTCAAATGATCCCGATACGTTTTAACACTTCTATATTCAAAACAGAGGCAAATACTATCTTTGATACTATTGATATTTTTTTATTGCTCTCTATTACC
The DNA here is from genome assembly GCF_963259705.1 of Myotis daubentonii. Taxonomy (NCBI): domain Eukaryota; kingdom Metazoa; phylum Chordata; class Mammalia; order Chiroptera; family Vespertilionidae; genus Myotis; species Myotis daubentonii. The sequence goes on along the minus strand of NC_081840.1, from coordinate 135,022,259 downwards.
ACATTCTTGATGGACTGACAGGGGACACATTTATATTTTACATGTATGGAGCACAGGTGTGAGCACATGTGTACACACATACACACACTCACACTTTTTATTTAGTCTCCTCATCCTCATATCTTTTACTCACATAGTTTTTTTCCTAGTTTTCAATCACTACCTTCTCTGATGAAAAGAGTTTCACTGAATGTCAATGATGCAGATCATATAGAACATATTATCTGTAACTACCAAAGGAACATAATTAAAAAGATTTAAAAATACAAATCTTGCCCTAGCTGGTTTGGCTCTGTGGATAGAGCATCGGCCTTCAGACTGATGGGTCCCAGGTTCGATTCTGGTCAAGGGCACATGACCAGGTTGTGGCTTGATCCCCAGTCGGGAGCATACAGGAAGCAGCCAATCAATGATTCTCTCTCTCACCATTATGTTTCTATCTCTCTCTCTCCCCTCTGCCTTCCTCTCCGAAATCAATAAAAAATATATATATTTAAAAATAAATAAATAAAATAAATACAAAACACACACCTACTTTCTAAACTAGTGCTTTTCAAGTAGTGTGTTCTGGGGATCCATAGATGTTTCTGAGATCCTTTTAAGGGGGTGTGAGGTCAAAACTATTTTCATGATAAAACTAAGACATTATTTGTCGTTTTCACCCTCATTTTCTCAGGAGTCTACAGTGGAATTTCCCAGATGTGTGAAGCTAAACATCTTTTGTTAAGCTGAATACTGGATTTACAAAAGTGGAAAGCATGTTGCTATTCCTCTAAGATTCTGTTTTCACAAATATAGTGTTTTTCGTTAATACTGTATTTTTTCATAAAAATATCACATGTAAATATGTACATACTTTATTTATTTTAAAATAAAATATTAGGCAAATATTTAAAATTCACTTTTAATTTCTAATATAGTAAATATTGAGAGATATAATTCACAACAAAAAATTACTAGGGTCCTCAATTTTTTTAAGTTTCAAGACCTCCGAAAACAGAAACATTTGAGCATCTCTAACGTAAATAAAGATGAGCTTCTGCAACACGAACATACTGAGGCAGGGAGGTTATGTGACTGAGAGGCATATCAAATTTGAGGCCAAAGGATTGAAGTAAATTTTAATTTTCACTACCCTCTCTTAATCCCTATGATTCTTTTCAAGTGTAACTTTTTTTTTTAATTTGCAGAAAAAGAGAAGCCAAAATATGGACCTTGGGATGCATTATTAAAAAATTAAAGGAGAATAAAGATGTGAAAGGAAAGCTCCTCAAAAAATGAACACTTTAATTAGAGCAAATCCATTAATAGTTTCTTCAGGGGACACCAAAGCATCTTGCACTGTCAGAAACAGATACATGTTGTTTCCCCACAAGACTAACCTGCAATACTCCAGGGGGAAATAAAGGAGCCTTAAATGAGTTCTCAGCATTTTTTTCTTCCTTCTGCGACCAACCATTCCTTCAGCATAACCATTATACATTCTTGCAAGATGTAAATTACACAAAAGTAAAATAGGAAGAATAATGATAATTTTCTATCTTGATTTTTAATGCTATTGGTTTTACAAAATACACAAATATATTAACAAGACTATAAAAATAAGGTATATGAAAAAGTTTCAACTTCACTAGCTATTAGGGAAATGCAAATCAAAACTACAATGAGATACCACCTCACACCTGTTAGAATGGCTATTATCAACAAGATAGGCAATGACAAGGGTTGGAGAGGTTGTGGAGACAAAGGAACCCTCACTCACTGCTGGTGGGAATGTAAACTGGTACAATCCCTATGGAAAACAGTAATGCAGTTCCTCAAAAAATTAACAATAAATACCCTATGACCCAGCAATCCTTCTCCTGGGTATCTACCTGAAAAAAACTCGAAAACGTTTACTTTGAACCCCTATGTCCATTGCAGCATTATTCACAGTGACCAAGACATGGAGACAACCAAAGTGTCTTTGATAGAGGATTGGATAAAGATGATTGTGCTACATATATACTATAAAATACTACTCAATCATAAGAAAAAATGAAATGCTGCCACTTGCGACTACATGGATGAACCTTGAGAATATTAAGCTAAGTGAAATAAGTCAGTCAGAAAAAGCCAAGAACCATATGATTTCACTCAAATGTGGGAGATAAAAGTGAAACTAGGAGACATATGTAAAACTTTAGACAATAAAAAAAGTGAAATGAATAGACACAGACAACAGTATGGTGGTTATAAGAGGAAAGGGGGTTAAGGGTTGTAAAATGTAAAGGGGGGCAAATATATGGTGATAGAAGATGATTTGACTTTGGGTGGTGGGCCCACAATGCAATATACAGATCATGTATCATAGACATGTACAGTTGAAACCTATATAATCTTATTAACCAATGTCACCCAATAAATTCAATTAAAAGTAAAGAAAGTCAAGTTTCGATGGCATTTATCATGTCCAACAAGGTTTTCTCACAGCCTCCTAAACACCCTCCATTGTTGTCATCATTCCTTATAAGCACGCATTCTTAACTTCTGTTTACTTTCTTTTCTGAATAAATATCAGAATTTCAGCTCCCTTGAAGTGTAGATGAACAAAAGAAGCCAAGACTCAAACATAGGCTCCCATTTATTTGTTCTCTATGTTGTGCTTCTTTTAACACTGGTCAAGGTGCAATCTTGGCTGATCTTCTCAGGACGTTGACTAACATTGAACACATCTTTGTGACATATGCCAAATCTCATCCATTTGTTTGCAGTTGTTTCTTGAAGTGAAGTGCAAAATTTAATATTTGTCCTTATAAACCTTTCACACTATTATAGTTGACTCCTTGATTTAGCTCTGCCACACTGCTTCATGACATCTATTTATGGAAACAGGACAGCAGTGTTGAAAAAGAACTGCCTGACTTTAGAGTCAAACAGAACTAGGTTTAAGTCCTGAATCACCTAGTTGATCATCTAATTTCTCCAAAGCCTGACTAACCTCTTCGTCCTCTGTTTTGCCATTATTAATTAGCCTAAACATTTTGTTGGCCTCCTGATATTGATCTCTGGGCTTCGTGCTTTCCGTAATTAGTGGACTCAAACCATGATCCCTTAGTCTTGATTGCTATACATTCAGGTTAACATTCCTTCTGTAGAATAATGAATTAATATTTATTGTGTGAATCCGAAATAAATGTAAATGAAAGTTTTAAAATCTTATGAGAAAGACAAGTGCTTCTGAATTAGTGTTATTCCAAAAATTCTTATAAACATGTATTGCTAAAATATGAGCCAGAGTTTCATATCAGAAATCCATCAAAAGAAAAATCCACTCATCACTTACCTAGGCACTTAGTAGGCACTAAATATAAATTTTGATTGAAACACATCACATTTTAATACATCAACTTGAGCTGAAATCCTGCCAAAATAGATGTCTGTCAGCCTAAGATGACTGCATGAAGAAGCGATTAACATATTAAGTTAGGCTAGACAGCCTTTCAGTCCAAGGAGAAGGACAGCATTGAGATTTTGTAGACTGCAAATATTTAAATATGGGTTATGCATAAGATATATTAAATATATGAAATGTAATGACACAATAACTTAAAATCGTTAATAAATGCAATGCCTTCTACAACACAAAACTGGAAAAGTTATCTTATCTGAACTTACTGGGAATTTCAACAATAGAGAAATTTATAAACAGTTTTATTTAGCACTGTAATCAACTACCGAAGTTTCTTAACCATTTTTTTATTATATCCATAATGTAACATATCATTAAGATTTTTTTTTTGTCACATCTGCCTTTTCAAGCAATTCAGAGCAGCCTTATACAATTTTATGAATGCGATGTTAAAACAAGTTGTCAAAAATATAAATATTCTGTTAAAAATTCCGTGATTTGGTACCATACAGTTGAGGTCACTCAGTAAATCTAGTAGGTAATTCACACTAAATTGTAAAACTGCCTCATAGTTACTAATTCAGTAAAATTATTTTTGTAATGCCTTAATAGTTAAAACACTCACATTATAAAGGAGACACTGGGGGAGAAAGTGAAAGACTCCATTCTTAAAAGACACTGACATTTTATACATAAATTTAGAGGAAGAAAAATGGGAAGTATCTAGGATACTGGAAAAAAACACCCAGTTCATCCAAACACTTAGGCAAATTCAAGGTTCATTTGAACACAACTTCATTTTAATTACTCTTGTGTAAATATAGTGTTCTGGATCTCATAATAGTGTTACTAGAATTAAAATGAGATCATTGATACAACAGTGTTTTGCAGACTACTAAAAACTATAAATATATGGTTATTTTTAAAAATCAGTTTTGCTGATTTCTAAAGTATTTTAAGCAGTTTTTAAAGAAGCAGAAATTGAAGAAAGAAAAAAAAGAATATTCCAGGAGTAACAACAGCATCAAATAAGATACAAACATTAAAGTAAAAACTTAAAGTTGACTGGGTCTAGAAAGAGAATGAGAGTTGAGGAGGGAAAAGCGGAAATAAGGTAAGTCCTGGATGCTTTATTTTATAGAAAATTCCAAAATTGTCTCTCTGCCTAGCACATTGTATATAACATTATTGACATTAATACTGTGTTTGTTGAAATAAATAGAAAAAAATCTTTTCACTGTTTCCAAATAGAAAACTTTAAAAAAAGCAAATAACTATTCAAGTTGGCCATGTAATAGATTCCATAGAATAGCAAAAAATTACTCATTAGCATAGTTTAAAAAGTGGTCACCCAAGCTTTAAGTTACTGATTATCACATTGTGCTTTTAGTGTTTTGAAACTATACCCACACATTTTTATCCTGAAGTTATGGTCTAAAGTGTTAACGCATGTTGTGGTTTCTTATGCAGAAGAGTGCTGCTATTCCAGAATAACTTCTGTCCACATGGTCAAAGCAACTAGAATTTTGTTTCAAAACTCCCCATATGGTTTTAATTTTTCAACTAGAGGCCCAGTGTATGAAATTCATGCATGGGGGTGCGAGGGTCCCTCAGCCCGACCTGCACCCTCTCTAATCCAGGAGGCCCCCAGGGGATGGTCTACTGACAGCTTAGGCCTGCTCCCCATGGTTCTCTGCTCTCTGTGGGGCCTGCCTGCTCCACACCACGGCAATAGGCAAGCAGGCCCTGCTGGGTGCTGGCTGCGGGCATGCTTGCCTGCTCGCGGGTTGCTGCGGCGACAGCCAAGCAGGCCCTGCTGGGTGCTGACTGCAGGCCATGCTTGGCTGCTTCCGGGTCACCGTGGCGATGGCCAAGCAGGCCCTGCTGGCCACAGACACTCCAGAGGTGGTAGAGCAGCAAGGCTTGATCTGCTACCAGAGTGGGCGGATCCTGCCTCTCCGCTTGGTCCCCACGACCCCTGGCCGGGCCGACAGGCCCAAACACTCCAGTGGCAGGGCTGAGGGGACTGGGCACCACCATCTTGTGGCTATGGGTGCTGACATCTTTGTAATGGAGTGAAGGTAAATTTGCATATTGCTCTTTTATTAGATAGGATAGCACAACAGAAGGGGGAAAAAAGCCCCTAGATCAAGGGCATTTCTAAACATTCAGAATGGTAGATTTACTAAATCAACTTACTGGCAATAAAAATCAGAGCTAGGTCAACCACAGTCTTGCATTATCTAGTTGTAACGTATATTGCCCACAATAAGTTTCAATCTGATGTCCCACCTTTACTTCCTTCATACCTCAACCCATCCTATAAAACTCAGTAAATTAATCCTTTTAAATGAACTTTTACTTCTTCTTCCTGATCTTAGCCCTTCAATGAATCCCCACTGCCTACTGAAGTTAAGTATAACCTCCTCAGCTTGAAAAGCAAGGCCTTCTACAACATGGCCCTGGAGGGGTTCATCTCCCCCGAGCCCTCCAACCTCCCAATGTCTACACTATGGTACAGAAATTCTGAACTAATTGCTATTTGTCAAATACATTGACATTTTCCCAGAACTATCTCTTTGATAATGTTCTCCTGACCTCCAAAGTAGGCACTGCATGCTGATTGCACTTAGCATCAGCATTTTCTTTACCCTTCTACTGATCCCACGTTCCCTCTCGGCATTCCAGGATGATCCTTCACTTGGCATCTCAACCTCAAAGATGCTGTAATTTCTCCAACATGTGCTGGCCCCCTCTTTGGCATTTTGGGAGCACACTGCAGCTGCTACAGCATTTGCTTATTTACAGTGTCATAGTACTCTCTTCCTCCTCACCTGCAACCAACACCAATAGGACTGCCTGCCCTAAATATCTTTTGTAAGGTAGATAGGGTATAAGTATAAGTAATTCAATAAAACTGTAAGTTGGTTATATTCTCTTGAAGGAATGAGTGAGTGTCCCTTAGTCCCTGAGAATAACATGGTATCTTTTATTGTAGCAGCAGTTTTTATACCTAATAGACTTGCCCTACACAATTCTAAAATAGCTAGATGGACAAAAAGAAAGTTTCAGACAGTAATGCTTTGAATTATAAATCCCTAAGGTCGATATTTGTTAAAATGCAAGCACCTGGCAAAATGTCTGACACATAATGGGTGTGCAATTTAACAAATAAATACTAGAATAATTTGATATATATATTCAGACATGGATATATGAAACTTATTGATTGCAGAAAATTATACAAAACAGCATCTAAATATTCTGGATGGGTATGAATATGACAATCGACAAACCTTGAGTGAGTGCATTGCATGAGCCAGCACTACGATGCTCACACAGCATTTGATAGGTCAGTGATGCTAATGTGAGTATAAGTCAGGGGTTCTCAACCTGTGGGTCGCGAACATCGGAAAACACATATAGCATATCAGATGTTTACATTACGATTCATAACAGTAGCAAAATTACAGTTATGAAGTAGCAACGAAAATAATTTTATGGTTGGGGGTCACCACAACATGAGGAACTGTATTAAAGGGTCGCGGCACTAGGAAAGTAGACTCTAAGTACTGCAAGTGTGAGCAGACTAACACTTTGCATTTTGTTCTTAATCACATTCTAAAAACTGTAATTCTCAGAGTTCTAACCAGATGTTCTCTCATTCCTTTAACCCCTAAATGAAGGAATCTCTCTCTCTCTCTCTCAAGCAGGTACCTAAAACATTTGAATCCCCAGATTCTACAGTGGTTAACTGGCTAATACTACTGCAGATAAGAATAGCTCCCTCAGTTTAGACCAGGTAGCATGCCTAAGGCAGTGGTATCAATAAAAACGAAGGAAGCTTAAGATTACACACTAACCGAAGCCGGTTTGGCTCAGTGGATAGAGCGTCGGCCTGTGGACTGAAGGGTCCCAGGTTCGATTCCGGTCAGGGGCATGTACCTGGGTTGCGGGCACATCCCCAGTGGGAGATGTGCAGGAGGCAGCTGATCGATGTTTCTCTCTCATCGATGTTTCTGACTCTCTATCCCTCTCCCTTCCTCTCTGTAAAAAATCAATAAAATATATTTTAAAAAAAAGATTACACACTAAAATAAAAAGGAAGCATTGTGCACATTTGTGAGAGAGAAGCCCTCTGTGTTAGCTTCCCCACACCTTCACTCAAGCTGGCTGTCAATTTTGAGAGAAAATAAAATGCCTAATGAGAACTATCTCAAAATAGCATGACACCCACAGAAAGCCAGAGTTCATTTTATATATCCCTCTAATACATGAAAGATGACAGAGTAATTTGAAGCTGAAAAATATTAGCAGAAAAATAATTTGCTTTGGCAATAAAAATAAGTTGAGCTATAAAAAAACTATGTAGCACAATTAATACATTAGAAAAATATTAAGCCATTTTAGCTTCAATTAACTATTGGGGGTCAGGATAACTAATTGATAGCTTAAATTTTCCAAATTCCAATAAGCACATTTTATATTAAAGGTGTTTGCCTAGAGTTGAGCACTACAGTTATTCAGAAAGAATGTATATTTGGGAATTTTATCATTCCTAGAAAAAGTATTCTTCTTGAATTTGATTCTAGACCAGCGGTTCTCAACCTGTGGATCGCGATCCCTTTGGGGGTCAAACGACCCTTTCACAGAGGTCGCCTAAGACCATCAGAAAACACATATATAATTACATATTGTTTTTGTGATTAATCACTATGCTTTAATTATGTTCAATTTGTAACAATGAAAATACATCCTGCACATCAGATATTTACATTACAATTCATAACAGTAGCAAAATTACAGTTATGAAGTAGCAACAAAAATAATTTTATGGTTGGGGGTCACCACAGCATGAGGAACTGTGTTAAAGGGTCGCGGCATTAGGAAGGTTGAGAACCACTGCTCCAGACAGTATTTATTAATACAATGTGCAATTCTCAAAGTTCTTTCAATGTTTATGCCGTTTTCAATGAAAATGAACTATTTAAAATCTAACAGGTAGGAAAGAGCATTTGTAAAGTTAAATGTTCCAAGTGTATTTTCTTGCTTGATTTCACTCTAAATTTCCTTGTTATCCCTTTCTCCAATGCATCTTCGCCAAAGCAAGGTGGGTTTGGGTAGTATCTGTTGCAGCAATACTACCTGAAGGTGCTTTAAGCTCTTCCCCCCAAAGTATTTGCTGGTATTGTATTAAATAGGACATATTCTTCCGTTGATGCTAACCTATATCGAAGACCAAGGAAGAGGAATGTATCAAAAGTTTATAGAATATATTGTAAACACTGTCACCATAGTTAGGGAGTAGGCTAAGCTCCTATAACCCAAAAGTACAGTGACTCGGTCGAGTTATAGGTTTATATATCTCTCCAGGGGCAGGCAACAGGCAAGGGTAAGTGAGTGGCTTTGATCCATGAGTTCATCCAGCGCCCTGGCTCCCTTCCACTGCACTAGGGTGCAGATCTTAAGTTCAGAATAGAAGCTGTGTTACCAGATCTCCATTCCAGCCCACTCAGAGGAAAAGCAGTATTCTCCAAGCAATTATTCAGATGTTGCAAACATCATTTCTCCTCAATGATTGGTAAAAACCTAGTCATCTGGCCATACCTAAATGCATGGGTGTGATTAATAAATCATAACTAGCTAGGTAGTCATGTATCCAGCTAAAACTTACGTAACTGGAAGAAATGGAGAATAGATTAAATGTAATAGAAATAATGGTGACTCAGTAAAGGTTGGTCTAGTCCCAGTTCTGCTATTGACTGTGTGCGTGCATGGGAGAAGTCATTTACTCTCACTGTGTTGTTTTAACCCCACAGATTTCAATGATCATTCAACAGGCTGCAAACAACTTGTTGAGGTCATCCTATATAATAAAAGGCTAATATGCAAATTGTCCCCCTGGGAGTTTGACTGACCTGGAGTTCGACCACTAGCTAAGACTGACCACCAGGGGGCGGCGCGGAATGACGGAAGGCCCCAGCAGCCGGCAGACATGGGAAGGAAGGCCCCAATCGGCCCTGATCACCAGCCAAGCCTAGGGACCCTAGTGTGCACGAATTTCGTGCACTGGGCCTCTAGTCTTTACATATTTAATTATACTGGCATTTTATATAGGGTCACCTGTTTTCTAGGTTTCTTTCAATTTGGGTAACTATGACTAATGTTAATTTGTTATCAAAAGATCAGATATGATTTTGTATGCGATTTAAAAAAATAACTTCAATGTAATATCACTGATGAAATAGCTGAATTTAACCTAACTACAGTTAACAGTTGTTAGAAACAGAAATACTTTTATCTGCCAAGAAATTCTGTCACAATTAAGAACCTAAGAAACACTGTGAAATGAAATGGAAAAAACCTGATACATATGTGCTATAACTAGACACATGGTGACAATCTATCATAACTATTCAGACTTTGTGATGCTTTGCCTCTTCTTAAAGAATTGGTTTTAAAAATACTCTTCTTTTATTTAATTTTAATTTTTTATTAAATCTATTGGGGTGACATCGGTTAATAGGATGATAGGGCCATAGTGGTTTCAAGCGTACATGTCTATGACACAGGATCTGTATGACTTTGGGTGGTGGCCTACAATTTTTTCCATTTACAGAGAAAATATATCTACAGCCCAGTAATGGTTGAAAAACCAGAAATAAAAGTTTTGTGTACATTTATGAAGTTTAAGCTGGAAAAGATAGTTTCTCCAGTGATTTGTAAGTCTTGATGCAAAAGTTTTTTTTGTGTTTTTTTTTTTTTTTTTTTTTTTTTTACTGGTTTTAAAATAATCTGCCAAAATTAGCAAAACACTTTTTGCTACAAATAGAAAACATCTCGTAGTCTGTAATCATACATCTCTCCCTCCTAACTTATATATATATATTTTCCCTTCTGATTCTTTTACCACTCTCCCAGATCCATGGTGCAAATAGAACTTGATAATAAGAAATTGGGAAGAATAAATTATGGACCAGTGTTTGGACTCATAATCGCCACCATTGGACTGTATTCCAATTTTGTGGAGTTTGTCTGGAAAAAAAAATGCTACAGGCAAATGCTAAGGTCTGTTTGTTTTTCCCCAAGGCAAAAGTTAACAAAAATTTCAGGATTAAATTTGCATTGAATATATATATATATATATATATATATATATATATATGTTCGCCCCTGAAAAATGGACTACATCAAATTCTTGAGAAGTGCTTTCAAGTGGGAGAGAGGAAAATGGTGCCATTCAGCACAACAAGTGAGGAGTGCCCTAAGACAGCTAGTTCATACTGATTGCCTGAAAGTGGGAGACCACCACCTCACTCTCTCCTGAGCTGAAAGTTTATTACACTGAAGAATCCCAAGAGCTAGTGTTTCCATGGGACTAGTGGAGGGGCTTTCAGACATTTTTTCAACTGTGACGAGAGTCAGAAATCGATGTTAAACAATACTCTAAGACACAATTGTGTGTGTCTGTGTGTGATTAAATATAATACACTTATTCAGTTCAGTTCTATTCTATTCTGTTCTGTCACATTCTGTTCAGCCCTGTCCAGTCACGTCCTGTCCTGCCCCCTCCTATCCCATTCTATTCCATAACAAGGAATGTTGGTCAAAACCAAATTTTAAAAAAAGAAAATGAACATGTTGAGCTTTTCTATCATAACTAACATGTCCCTTATTTTACATAACACTGAATTAGAGAGAGAGATGACAAAACCTCTCACTTCTCTGATTCTCAGGCAAACTTGATTTTTTTTTAACATGAATGAAAATCATACAGTTGAAGAAAACAAAAATTCTGCTGTTGATGTTTTAGAAAAGTTGAACTAATTACTTTAACTTGTATTTCCAGCTGCACTATAGGACACACATTCACTGAAAGCACTCTAAATTCTGTTTGCACGCAGCTCAGCATTCTGGGAAGAAACTGAACATTGATTAGTTTGCACATGCACACATGCATGTACACAAGGACCACATAGCACCTTTATTTCTAATGTACATGTTCATTTCCTTTACACAGTCTGGGCATTTTACTACCTTTGATTGTTACCAGAGTTGTTAAACTTCGTTATTTAAATTTAGCATTTCAAAATACTTCTAAAAACTAACATTACCTCTTTTTATCTTTTTAGCCTTGCTGATTACGCTTTCTGGAAAATAGAAAACAGCAGCCATATTATTCTTTTTCCTTCATGTTGTTACATACAATTTCCAGTTATTTATTTTTATAAAACAATTAATGAGCAAAACTGCAAGAGCCACTGGCTTCGTTCAGAATTTCTTTTCTGCTAATTTTCTATTACTGCCACATCTTCTAAAGTGAATGGGAAAACTAAAATGGCATAAAATTCTGCCTTTTGCACCAGTTTCCATGTTGAACCCCAAAGAAGTACAACAAGGCTGAGCATAGTATGGAGCTGGCTTTGTGATTTCATTCTTGGGCCTGCAGTCTAGAATGTTTCATTGGAATAATATTGTCGGCTCTTCGGTGACACCATTAGAAGGCAGCAGAGAAATCATGTAGACTAATCACCCACCGCATGAGGAGATTTCCTCCAACTTCTGACAGCTGCTCTTCCTGATCATATAAAGTGAAAATTCCTTAACCTGGGTCATCTTCCCCGCAGCTCCCCTAGATAAGCACTCTACCTTTCTAGCCCTGTAATCCTTTCTGCCTTCAACTCTGCCTGCTAAGGTCACATCCATCCCTCCAGGCCCAATTCAAATGACATGTCTTTCAAGGAGCCTGGTCTAGTCTTTCCCCAGGTCCCCAAAACAAAAGCCCTTTTCTGCATCTGAATTTCTGACCATTTAGCTATATGTGCCTGTTCCCTAGCACATCGCACTTTGCGCCCTGCATTCTAAGTGCTGTGCTTTACTCACCCCCCTCTCAGACCTGCAGTCATCTTAGGGCAGGGAGTCAACATCTGCAATTTCTACCAAGGTTTTATTTATTTATTTTTTAACATGTTCAAGGATCAGGGTGGATAGAGCTTAACTTAAGAACTTATATGGACTTATGCATAACCCATGGACACAGACAGTAGTGTGGTGAAGGCCTGGGAGGGTCAGTAGAGGTGAGGGTGGGAGGGTCAGTGGGAAAGAAAGGGGCCATCTGTAATACTGTTAACAATAAAGATAACATTTTTAAAAAGAGTCATGACTCCATCATACATCCTATATAATAAAAGGGTAATATGCAAATTGACCCTAACAGCAAAACGACCAGAATGGCTGCTCGACCAGTCACTATGAGGCACACTGACCACCTCTCCATCCCTTTCCCTGGCCAGCAGGCTCCGATCACCCGATGGCAAATGGGGAACAGGGGGTGGGTGGCGGTGGGGGGCGGGGCTGGCTGTGGGCAGCCGAGGAAAATGGCCCTGATCACAGGCCAGGCCTAGGGACCATACCCATGCATGAATTTCATGCACTGGGTCTCTAGTAGTTATATATACAGTGTCAGATGGGTACTAGACTTATTGGAGTGAGTACTTTGTAAAGTATATAAAAGTCTAATCACTATATTATATACCTGAAACTAACATAATATTGGTATATCAACTGTAATTGACAAATCGCTTTTTTAAAGAAGAGTCAATGACTGTCTGAGGTTGAGGAAACAAATTGGGTAGGAAAGAGAGTGTGATTGACGTGTCCCTGTTGAATGCTTAAGACGCCCTACCTTTCTGGAAATGTGAGTTGCCTTCCTCCATACCAGCTAATGAGAGAAGATTCAATGGTTTCCAAGAAACCTGTTGCCCTGGCCAGTGTGGCTCAGTTGGTTGAGCATCGTTTTATGCACCAAGAGATTGCTGGTTCTCTTCTGGTCAGGGCACAGGCCCGGGCTCAATTCCCAGAAGGGGGTGTGAAAGAAGCAGCCAATTTTGCTCCCTCTCCCTTCCTCTCTCTCCCTAAAAGTCAATAAAAACATATTTAAAAATTAAAATAAACTTGTCACATGTTTCCTTCATGTAAATTGTTTCTAAACAGAATAAAAACTTTATCTTAAATGCTCCCCATGCTTTCAACTTGATGCCATTTCCCAGCCCTCATTCTTCAAATCCTTAGTGATATCGCTCTTTTTACTGATTTCTCCGGCAGGAATAAGCAGGGTTAATCAGCTGCAATCACAGCCTGCTCAGCTCTCCTGCTCAGCTGCTGATGGGGAGCTACCTTCAGTAAAGAAAGTAAAGTTTTCTACATTGTCCTCCACTTGCTGGAATGGCTCTCTCCTCTACCTTTTCCTTGACCACCCACAGGCAGGTCTGCAATTTTATGAATTTGGAAACCTGGGTTCATAATTTTAAAAGCCTGACATATCTCTTATGATATGTTCTCATAAGAACTGAATATTCTTTCCAAGAATTGACTCTCAACCTTTTTTTACTCTGGATCATTTTAGGTGGTACCCAATACTCCATGGCTCCCACATAACTACCTACTCGCACTTTGCAATGGAAATAGGCCTTTGTGATACCAAAGAAATGAAATGGAATTCCTTATAATGTTAAAAAGTGAGTATACTTTATACATCGTTTATATTATGATTTTTTAAATAAATGTTTTTGTTCCATTCTAGAACCACTGTAAGTCTCCCACCGGTCCATTGTACAAAAGGTCATACTTTGGAAACATAAAATAAGTGCTTCTCCACTAGTGGAAGCAGGGTTAGGTTCACATACCTCTGAGCCTAGAATGATCTACAAAACAGTCCCACTGCTCTGCTAGGTGTGCTTGCTGTACAATAACCATAGACACAGCAACCTTCCACACAACAGCCCTTCCTTGTTCCCAACACGTCTCTAGACTCACCCCATCCTAAATCACTGTAGCAAAGAACTCTGGTAACTCCATGGACAAACATTAGCACTTGAAATAGGGTGACTTTGGCACACGTGATAGAAAAGAACTGCATGAACACCCTTGTTTTGAACCAGTACCGACCTTTTTGCTACATTAGGAGGTTTTTAGTCAAAACAAGTCTTTGGTGTCATATAAACAGCCAAAATGTTCTGTGAGGAGTTTGTGCAATCATTTGCATCAGCATAAAGATTAGACATGTGGAAAAGGGGAGTTAACAAAACAGTCCCAGACTCTTTCCCAATATTGGTGACCTTCAAGTAGACCCAGGGAAACTTTAACAGCATTTCTGAGGGAGCAACAAAATGAAATTCTTTACACTTGGGTTGACGTACCCCAAAGAAAATCTACATCCCATGACCACGGACCCTCATTGCTGGAGAAAACCCTCGACAGAGACAACACACGTTTGCCAAGCCCACAACCCCCACCTTGACTCTAACTGCCCAGCATCCCCACACTCCACCCTGTTTCCCAGCAGCTGCCACATCCCTTCCTCAGTCTGGAGCATTCCAGGCCACATTTGTCTAAGTGCGGCTGAGACAGTTTTCCTAGTTGAGCTAAGCAAATGTCAAAATGTTTCAGGGAACTTTACTAGACAGTTAAGGCAAAACTGCAAAAACACAAACAGGCACAGGATTTCCTTAGGACAGAAGACTGACACCAGCTCTGCTGGGCTGGTTCTCTTCAGGAGACCACACGTTCCAGGTCTTGATTTCCATTCCTGCCGGGTTAGCATGTTCCTCTGGCCCATCACGTGCTCTAACAGGGCTGCCATCGCTGGAGGGGCCATGATCTTCTTGTGGCCTCCCCAAACTTGCTTTCAGTGTTTCCTTCACATCTGGGCGCTTGCCACTGTGGGCTTGAACTTCACCTCGGGGATGAAGGTGCTTAGGCCACATGCTGCAGCCTTCCCCCTACTTGCTCTGAGCTGCCTTCGCAGATGTCTTCATTCACTTTCTAGACTACTTTCTGGCCAGTGGTCCCAGAAACTCCTCAAACTCATTGGGTTTTCAGAAGAAAAATAAGTCATCTGTTCCTTCGGAAGAAAAATAACTCACCCATTGCTCTAGACAAGCATTTCAGCTTAGTTCTTCCCAAATATTCATCTAACAAATATTTATTAAACATCTCAGAGGTGTCAGGCATGCATCCAGGCTCTGGCAATACGGGAGTGAATAAAACAGACAGAAATCCCTGACCCTCATAGGGCTTACACTAAAGGGAGGTGACATGTAATAAAGAATACATGATTCAGCTATGTGGTATGCTACAAAACAAGTGCGATGGAGGAAAACAGAGCAAGAAATGGACGCTGGGAATGCAGCATGCACAATTAAATGGGAAATGTCAAGATGAACCTCTTAGATAAAATTATACCTGAACAAGGAATTTTAGTTCAAATAATCTAAGAAAGGCTAAATTTTAATAAAATTTATCACCTGGTATACAATTTGACATGGATACAATGCTATTATCTGTCTTCTGCCTTTTTATTACCTTTTTATTTGTCATATAATGGAGAGTTTCAAACTATGATATGTCCATATTTCAACAAAATGTGGTTAAAAGAATGACATCTCCAAGAATCCTTTTACCATATACGTGAATTATTTTCTTCATAAGGTCCTATTGCTGGGTTTGTTTTGTTTTTGTTTTTTTGTCATTCTTCACCAGAGATATTTTTCCATTGATTTTTAGAGAGAGTGGAAGGGAGGAAGAGAGACAGAGAGAGAAAAACATTGATGTGAAAAAGACATATTGATTGATTGCTTCCCTCACGAGCCCCAACCAAGGTATGTGCTCTTAACTGGAATTGAACCCAGGACCCTTCATGCTACAGGCTGACACTCTAGCCACTGAACCAAATCAGCTACGGCAGTCTTTAAAAAAGGAAAATGGTGCCATTGTGATTCTTTGCTTTGCTGCCCTTGCTTTCTTTCTTTAGGTTATTAAATACTACGATGTTCCAGCTTCCAAGAGGATCTCCACCTGCCTTCTGTCTCATTTCAAATCTTTCAATGTGAGAATGCATTAAATCTGAACCTAATTGTGGTTAGCAGCAAGGATGCCTAAGTTCAAATCTCAGCTCACATCTTGGGCAATTCAAACTTAAATCTGATTTTTTTCATACCTACCTCACAGGGTTGCTGTGTATATTCCATGAGATAATGCGTAAAAATATTTAACACAGAATCTGGTGCACAGTGAGCAGCAAATAAATTATACATGACGGATTTTTCCCTCCTCACCTGAGCCTAACAACAAACCAGTTTAGTGAGCTAACATCTTAGCAATCTATAATAATAAAAGCGTAATAAGCAAATCAATCGAATGGCCAAACAGAGAAACAACCATCCAGATGACCTTCTGGACAAAGCCGGGGCTGTGAGGGTGGCCAAGGCAGCCGGAGCTGCGAGGGCGGCTGGGGTTGCGAAGGCCTACTCTTGCACGAATTTTGTGCATTGGGCCTCTAGTCTATTTATAAAAGCCTAAGCGTCCGATCAACCGCTCTCTACGATGCACACTGACCACCAGAGGGCAGATGCTCAACACAGGAGCTGCCCCTGGTGGTCACTGCACTCCCAAAGTGGGAGCGCCACTCAGCTGACCAACGGGCGCCAGGCTAGTGCCAGTGAGCCTACAGAGTCACAGGGCAGCAGGCACAGCGGGGCCGTGATGAGCAGGAGTGGCAGGCAGGAGGGGCAGGCGGTGTTGTACTGCCCGTTTCAGCCAGATCCCCGCAGGCCACACAGAGGGACCCACCAGTGCATGAATCTGTGCACTGGGCCTCTAGTAATAGATACAGAAGTTGAAATAGTGGTAGTGGTCATAGTAATTATAGCTAGTCTTCATTTAATACTTGCTCACTCCAGGAAATGACCTAATGTGCAATATTTCAGTTAATTTTTCACCTTCAATCATATTAGAGATAAATAGCAGATCCCATGTTTTCTACTTTCAGTTTTGCTGAAATACCCTAGTACTTTCAATCTTTTCCTTATGAAGTGCATTTCTACTCCTTTCTCTCTATTTTTCTGCATTTCAGTCATATTCCATAGTATCATCAAATTTATAAAACTTACCACATTAAATGGTATGCTCATGATGGCGTATTAAATATTTTAATGATTATTAAACTATTGCATATTCCTCTACAATGAATTTTAAAATATATTTTACTGAACAAAACTTAGATATGTTTCTAGCATAATCAGTACGTTCAGAAATATATAGCAATACAATGATATTACATTAAAGAAAAAAAATTAAACATTACAGATAATCTATAATAATAAAAGCATAATATGCTAATTAGACCAGACAGCTGAACGACCTTCCAGATGTCCTTCTGGATGACCTTCCGGATGAAGTTGGGGCTGCAAGGACCAGGGCAAGCTGCTGAGGCAAGCCGCCGCAGCTGCAAGGGCTGAGCCCCTTACACTAATTTTGTGCATCAGGCCTCTAGTTAAATATAAATAAACGCTGCTCAACATAATGTTAATGAAACACCAATTAATTAAACATTTAAACTTAACATTAAAATTTAAAAGTAATACAATAATAACTAGCATATTGTGTTTACTCTTCTATAATCCTTTTAATAGTTCTATGATATCATATTTTGAACACGTGAGAATTGTAGGTTTAGAGAAATTAAATGAACTCGTCCACAGTTATTAAAGGTAGAAAGGGGCATAGCCAAATCCTGAACTCTGAGTTCTTTCATTCAAACACCTATGTGAAACTATCCTAATCTATTTCTAATTATCTGTAGGATAGGGCAGAGGGTGCTAGCATATACTTCATTAAAAAGTAACAAGGATAACCAAATGTCGACAGGAAAAAAATTTTAAAAATTATCTTTCCTATTTTAACCTAATAGTTGCAGTTTCCCACTCAAATTTTTTAAATAACCACAAATATGCTTCATACTGGTGGTTCCTATGCAATGCTTTGTCTTAAAATAATATTAGAAAAAGAATAAAGTGTCAAAGTAAAAAAGTGCAAGCTGACAAAATAAATAAAAACACTGCAAAATTGCCGAAACCGGTTTGGCTCAGTGGATAGAGCGTCGGCCTGCGGACTGAAGGGTCCCAGGTTCGATTCCGGTCAAGGGCATGTACCTGGGTTGCGGGCACATCCCCGGTGGGAGATGTGCAGGAGGCAGCTGATCGGTGTTTCTCTCTCATCGATGTTTCTGGCTCTCTATCTCTCTCCCTTCCTCTCTGTGGAGTATCAATAAAATATATTAAAAAAAAAAAAAACACTGCAAAATTATTTCAAGGATAACAAAGATGTTTCATTAAACAAAAGGGATTCTTTTCCATAAATCAACAGAATTTGTATTAGCAGTAACTTTCACCTTTTAACTTAGGCAATTAAGTTAATATGAATAAAATAATAATGGTTGTATATTTTCTTTTAATAGCATAACTTTAAACTTTCTTTTGAAGCACACATTATAATCAGAAATGGATCAACTACATTAAATTCAGATCAGGCACAGTGTCTGCAAGAAGTTGGTGTTTATTTTTGAAAACCTGTCAATAGTTTGAGGAAATCCTCAGTACTCTGCATCCCCTTTGTTTTATGCATATGAAGACAATTTAAGTGAGATTTTCAAATTTACATATGAAACCTCCAAATATACTTGAAGAGGTTCTAAGACCCTAAATAACAGATTTAATTTCTAAATATAGCACATTTAGAGATGGTAAATTACACGTAGTAGAGACCTTCTATTAGTTTTTAATATTGGTGTTTATAGATTTCTATTAGAATTCTACTTACTGATATTGGCAATTATTAATCGAACTTCATTTGGACACTCTTTAGTTTTTCAGTAGTATTTTTATTCAAAGCACTTATAAAAATTATTCTATTTATTTTTAACTATTTATTCTTTTGATATTTTCACAAAGAATATGAGGCATAAGATAAAATGGCACTTGGCATTAGAATGTTAAAACAAAAATACAACTTTGCCTTTTAGGGAAATTGCTATTGATCTGGCCTACTGAATCTAGTCATAATGTGTTTTCTGCCATAGTGTCAGGGAAGCCTCTGAGGACACGTAAACCTAAACATCAGCCTAATCAAGATGATGTTGAACACAAAGCCATATGACAGTATCTACAATTATTAATTAAAATTTCGTACACTGGGGGTCGGGAGGGGGGATCCCTCAGCTTGGCCTCCGCCCTCTCGCAGGTGGACATCCTTAGCGCCAGGTGGGAGTCACTGCTGCTGCGCTCACCAACCCATGAGCCTGGCTTCTGGCTGAGCCACAGTCCCCCTGTGGGAGTGAACTGACCACCAGGGGGCAGCTCCTGTATTGAACGTCTGCTCCTTGGTGGTAGGTGCACGTCATAGCAACTGGTCATTCTGCTGTTCGGTCGATTTGCAATATTAGCCTTTAATTATATGGGATAAAAAAATGTCATATCAAATCAATCAAGGAATGAATGTATTCATAAAACTCTGGATTAAATTATAGTAAGTGAAATATATGTGGTGATAGTTACTTCAAATGTTTTTAAAGAAGATACATTTAAATCAGTACCTCAAATCCAATAAAATAAAAATGAGGACACTAAGAAGGTCTTGCAAGTGCTCTTAGAAGATTTAACCTAAGATGGTATACCAGATAGTTATCTATCTTAGCCCAAGAAAGCAAAATATGATTAATCAGAATGAAACCATCCTTTCTTATATTCAAATTTCAAAATCTGTCCAAATTGATCACAAATGGCATTCTGCTTCAATTCATTCATGTTGGTGCCTCTCC
Organism: Myotis daubentonii; assembly: GCF_963259705.1. Lineage (NCBI taxonomy): Eukaryota > Metazoa > Chordata > Mammalia > Chiroptera > Vespertilionidae > Myotis > Myotis daubentonii. The sequence goes on along the minus strand of NC_081840.1, from coordinate 135,002,214 downwards.
TACGAAAACAATATATTATATAATTTGTGGATAATTAGTTTGAATTGGTCAGAGATCCACCATAAATTTCATGAATTGCCATATTTAAATCACACACTTAGTAAGCCCAACAGTCTTCCTCTGATATTAAAAAATATATTTTGTAAAGTATGCTTGGTCTATACCTTCCATAAACCAGTGTTTGCTTTCTCTCTCATCCAACATATGACATATTATCTTGAGCCAAAATTTAAAATGTTTATTAATGATTAATGTAGAATCTTATATTATTCTTTTAAAAATCTTTGGATTCTACTCTCAAAAAAAAGTTGAAATAGCAATCCTTTGCAGAAAGATATTGAATTAAACCTAGGGCAGGGGTGGACAACCTTTTTGTGAGTGCGTGCCAAAACTAGCAAAATCTCTGACTCAAAATTCTTCTGCGTGCCAACCCTAATTTTTTGAGAACATGTTATGCCTATTTGATATCTCTTAAGGTGTACGTATGTGAAGAACCTTGAAGAAATAATAAAATTCATTTGAGCGACAAAAACACAGTATATGATGATGAAAAATACATTTATTTTTTAATGTATATATGTACACTGATAGTTCGACAGAAAACTTTATGACTCCGTTTGATATTATCAGTGGGACTTTTGCTGCTGAGAGAAACATAGAAATTTATTCCCCTTTCGTTACCAGTGGGCAAAGCGAGAGAGAAGGTTTCATTTTTATAGAGTGAAATTTTGAATATGTAGGTGAGGCGGTTATATTGTCAACGAAAACTCGTTGCATCTGAGGCTGAAACCAAAACATTGGTCGGATCTAGGAAGGCAGGGAGAGTTAAGGTAAGGCATAGAAATCGCTCTTCCCCTCTCTCGTCAATACATGTCTATGGTCTTTAAGATAACTTGTTATGTAAAATTATTTATTTATCTAAGATGCACCTGCACTGAATTTACTGAAAAATAAAAAAGTTGATACTAAGAAAAAAATTGTAAATGAAAGATTATAAGAGAGAGTTTCGCGTGCCAGCAAAAGTTACTGGCTTGCCATGTTTGGCACACGTGCCAGGGGTTGCCCACCCCTGACCTAGGGATATATTTCTTGCTCCATTCAGGTACTGAATCGTTAACTCATTCATACTTTGAAAATAAAAGCAAGAACAAAAATTCCAGTCTTGGAGTTATCTATCTACAAAATATATAGCTTCCAAACAAGGAATTGCTACAGGATACACTGGCTCTCCGCCAGGGCTGTTTTAGGTGGGGCAGTGATGCCCATCTGTATCCCAGGATATCCTGCATGATATGCTGCTCCTGACAACATTCAATATACTTTCTAAGCAGCCCAGCCGTCAGTTCGTAAGGGGCAAATGCAAAACACTGCATGCAGTATACCGGTCCTGCAAAGACTTCTATAATGTAATGTCAGCTGACAGCTGTTTCTGAACAAAATTCCCAGAACTAAACATTGTTTTGAACTAGGATCTACACAGATGCCTCTGTCAATACAACTTTTGCACAAACATCTACCCAAGATCTAAGACTCATCTAAACAAAACTTGGAGGGAAAAGAACGTCCAAAACATAATAGCACAACATTCACATCCTTAGTAGCTCAGATGCCATTAAAAATTGAAGAATTCTGACATGAAGACTCAAATTGGAGCAAGGTGGGTTCATTTTTAGATCTTAAAGATCAAAATCACATCCTCTTTCCCTCTAAAAACAAAAATGGAAGAAAGGCTCCCATTTGTTACATTGTTCACATCACTTGAAAATCAGAGGAGCGTTCGCATAAAACAGGCATCAGTTCAGTGGCTTATAGGAGGCTCTTCACAACCTATTTCTACCGTTTCTCAAAGCAGATTTAAATAGACCTGGGGCTCCATAGCACTCACATTTTTCACTTCTAGCTTCTAAAGGAATAAGAGATCAGGGCCCTAGGACTAAAGACAATGAAAGGAAAATGGATACAAACCTACAGTAACTCTAAGGAACCTGGCTAACTCTTGGCAGGATGTAAATGGAGCCTGCACCATGTGCTTCCATTTTCTCTGATTGGGAAGTTCAATGTTAAAAAGAAAAGAAAAACGAGTCGCTGCAGGGTAGATATTGTGTAGCATAGGTAGTATAAATGCCTTTAATCGCAATACATAAAGCAAGAAAGCTATCTCATTCATGACTTATGAGCTGATTCAAGTTTTTAAACTTAAGGAAGACAACATAAAGAGGAAAGAACCCTCTTCAGTTTCCTATGATTCTATTACTATCTTTATTGCAGAACTTGGCTATCTTTACTGCAACTCTTTAGTTAACTACTGAGTTTCCAGTGTCTGGAAAATAGTAAACATTTAGTGGATAATATGGCTCAGCAAATACTGGCTGCATAAAATCTTTTCTGCAGAATTAAATGAGATTACTTATGCAATAAGTGTGTAAAAAGAGTAATAAAACATATACTCATATTTTACACAAAAGCACTAAATCTGAGTTGGTCACTAGATAAATACTATATATTACTATACTAAATAATTATATGTAAATATAAATATTCATTTATGCATATTATATAATGATGTTTACTAGTAATTACTATAAATTAGATACTAGATAAATACCATGCAAATACTAATCAAAAGAATATCCCACTAGCTTTGTAGAGAAATGACTAAAGCTATTTATTTAAAACAAGTTGAATTGAAATACTTTAGATTGAAATCCTGTCAGACTATGCAATGTGTTAATTATTACAATAATTAATAACATCTTGCCACTGTAAGTGCTGCAAATAAGTAGATATTTGGAACATACTTAATATCTCCCATATTTAGAGTTGAATATCTTTAAATAGCAACATTTAGTATATCGCCTATATTTAGAGTTGAAGAAAGAGGGCTAGTAATTCCCTTGGAGTGTTAAATAAATACCACTTACTAATCAAATGTGAGCAAACCACAATGAAACCTTCTCTGTGTGAAAGACCAGAGTCTTGATGTGGCTTCTGGATAAGTGAGAAAGTCTCTGCCTCAAGTTCATAGTCCAATGGAGATATTAGCATGAAGCCAATTATCACGGAATTCCGAAGGGTTTTAAAAGATGTGCTAAAGGAGAGCTGCAGGACAGGTTAAAATAAAATGGAGACTTGAACAGAGGCTTAAAGGATGGGCAAAAAATTGCAAAGCAGAAATGACGGAGGGACAAAAAGGCTCCATAGGCAAAAAGAAGGGGGGAAATATATAAGAGCGGACAGTGCCTTAAGCAAAGATAGGCAATTTAAGGGGAGCTGAGAATGAAGTGGCAGAAATGAGGCTGAAAAGGTTACCTGAAGACTGTGCTACCGAAAGGGGTTACACAATGTCAGAGTAGCGAGGGAGACATTAAAGTGTAAAGCAAGGAGGTGGCAAAGTCAGATTTCACCTTTGGAAAGACCATTCAGGCAAGAAGAGTAAGGAAACAAGAAGACACAGTAAAAAAGGGGGGGGGGCGCTAAATGTTACAAATGCATTCCGTTGGAAGATTTATAATATTCCTTAAACATCTGAAATGTGTTCCTCTGCATTTTCCTCATAGGAACACTATAACAAATGGTCATAGGTCTCTGGGTCAAGGCCCTACAACTTATTTGACACATAATATGTCTGAAATATAATATTAATGGTACCGTCTAAAATATGAGTCCTAGGAATAAGCAAACATTTTAGGAATGAAAGAAAGAGAAAGATACAGCGCATTGTATGCCAACTCCTGGGGATATCTGCAGTTTCCCTTTGGCATCCTTCAGAACTCCCTTTACCATTCTTTCTTCCCTCCTAATAGCTTGTGTTGCCATGGTGATGCCTTTTTTGCTCCCTAGCCCAGTGGACCACTCTACAGTCCAAAATACATTCTATTCCAAGGCTACTCATTTCCCTTCTTCCCAAATGCTCCCCTGTAACCCCAACCTTTCATTTAAACTCACATATCTGTCCAGGCCAATGTTTCTAAGTGGTTAGTGTTGGCCCACACATGGAAGGGTCATGAGTTCAAATCTTGGTCAAGGGCAGGTACCTGGGTTGCAGGTTCAATCCCAGCCTCTGTCAGAACTTGGGTGGAAGGCAACCAGTCAATGTATCTCTCTCTCTCTTTTTCTCGATCTCCTTGTCTCTATCTCCCTTTTCATCCTTCTCTTTCTCTCTCTCTCAAAAAAAATCGATGGAAAAATATTATCAGGTGAGGATTAATTTAAAAAAATAAAATTTAAAATAAACTAAACTCACATTTCTTCAGTGCAGGTACTTCCAATTACATGATAAGAAGACATAACTCTATATTAATTCATTCCCATTAACCTGAGAGCATGTAACCTTACCAAAGACATTTATAATAGCACTAAGTAATGGTTGCTAATTTAAATAAATGTCAAATCTGGTATAATGTAACTATAATCCTAAAATAAAAATGAGAGTGACTAGGAGAATTCATTCCTTCATCTATTCAACTAGTATCTATTTAGAATGTATTTTGTGATTGAAACTACATCAAACAATATAGATTTCACTTAGATAAAGGAGTACATGGTCTACCCTTAGGAGTGGGAGATAGCAGATGACCTGCATGGTATAGGTCCCTGTCAGGTGAAGTACCATGGGAAGAGAGTGGCAAAGGAAAACAATTTGAGAGACCAAAGTCCTCCATGAGGGAGCTTTCTGCTTGAAAGTTTGCCCCCAAACTGAGCAGCTCTAAGCTGTTCTTGTCATTCATATCTTCCATCCTTACTTGCAGCCTTACCCTATATCTGCATTTATTCTTCCAAGGGGCCAGGTGGTTGGTTGATTGGCTTGTCTGGAGGTTGCTTCCAAGGCAACAGCAGTGAAGGCAAACAAAGGAAAGGATAGTAACTTATAATTTCCAGGCCATGTTTAGGTAAGTCAAAGAACAAGCAGGTCAGATGAGAAATGCACCCAACAGCTGACTGCTTCCAACAAATATATTTAAAATATCCCAACCATGAATTCTAGAAAAAAAACCCAAAAGGTTATTTTACATAATGATCCCATTGGCCATGAATGTAATAGATTCATTAACCCATTACAAACTGGGTAAGCACTATTTCTGTACATCTATTCCTGTGGGTATTGTTTGGCTTACATAATAATACTTTAGAACTTAAGTTTGCCCAACCACTGAAAGGAATAACTTTCTATTAAACACTTAAAAAAAAAGAATTGTTCCTCTGTATCAATTCTGGATAGCTTCTAAAGTGTCAAGAAGAATATTTAAGTAAATTAATTATTCTTAGTGAAAAAGTGCACAAACAAGGTATATAATTAGACACATGAGTTATCTTATCCCTTATATTGATTTCGTGCAGTCTGCAATTTTAATACTAATACAGACTTTAAGAATTGGGTAGATTACAGATCTAATGGAGAGAGACAGAGATTGATTAGATCTTTGTTTCTATCATCAAAATATAAAAACTATAAAATTTTAGTTATACTGTAAAACTGAAACAGCAAATAAAATGACTCTCTATTCTATGAAGGATCTGTCCAGCTCTGTAACTTGTTAGTTGTAGGACTTTAGGCAATAACTCAGTTTTTGGATGCTTTAGTGCCCTCAATTGTACATTAGTTATTTAAGAGCTTGTTGTGAGTTTAATGAAAGAATCCATGTGAAATGCACGCCCTGATATCTCATTCATAGTAAAATGATTAATAAATTATGAATATTATTGTCTCTTGTAAAAAAAAAAGTTATCCATAGTAGAAATTCAGTTTACAGTTCTCGTTATTGTGTACAACTCTTTTTCCAGCTGATTTTCAATAAGAAAGTAATTTCAGCAATTATTGTTTTGTGTTTTTTTTTACCTTCCTCACAGGGTGTAATATATCTTGAAGGATGCAATTGAACAAGATATTTAAGACTAACAGTGAGATAAGATATAACAGAAAATAAAAAAATTTCAAAACTGTCAAAATTTCAGTCAAGTTGCTTTGATTTTCCCTTGTCATTCATGCTTGGATATAGTTCACTTTTCATATGAGAAAGTAGATGAAGCAAGTGAAAAGGCCAAGTTGAGCTGTCAGGGCCAGGAGAGATGAGCAGGAAAAAGATAAAATGCTCATTCAAACTCACAGAGCTCTAGCTCTCAGAGCTTACAGTGACTAACAGCTCTCCCACACCACTGATCTACAGAGACAAAGTTGTCAGTGACCAACTCTGGGTCAATGCCCATCACAAATCATAACATTGAGAGATAATGAAGTTTGTCAAACAACACTTAACTATAAGAAGATACTGACACATAGTGTGAGTGTGTGTGTGTGTGTGTGTGTGTGTGTGTGTGTCTGTGTGTAAAGCTTCAATTATTAGTTATCTTTAATAAAAACCATACCTTTTTTAGTATAGTTCTCATGCTAAATTGTCTAAAGGGTCAAAATCAAAGTTGTGGTTTAAAATATTTCTACTAAACAAAACAAAAATCAACAAAAGTACATGAAACCTGTGAAAAACAGTTCACAAAGAAAGACTGAGCTGCAGTAGCATAGTAAGATGACAAAATATCTTCAAATAAAATCTGGTATACTCTGTTTTCTAATAGCACATAATACTAATGGTAGCTAACATTTTTGAGCACTTTGTTTGTAATAAGCACTAAATTAAGTCCAATATATCAACTTATTTACTATTGTCTGTTTTACTAAAGAGAAAATTAAGGCATAGCAAGTGCAGGTAATATTCCTAAAGTTACACAGCTGATAAGAACCAGGATTCAGACCCAGGTCTGTTTGATCCCACAAATATAAGTTTTTAAAGGGAAAAAAGTAAAGAACATTCATTGCAAGAACTTGATAATGATTTGAAATGACACCACATTTTAATGAGCCTGGTGAGTCTGTTATATGAACCTGAACAAAAAGAGAAAAATGGTATTTGAGTTTTACTTATGTATTTGTATATTTCTTCTGTAAATATTGTCATTTCTACTACTATAGATGGAAATTATATTCAACAAATATTTACTATACGAACCAGGTACAATTGTGGCTTACTGGGCACATCCTGAAATAAAACAAAGATCCCTACCCTTATTTATTTTCTACTTTAACTCACTTATAGTTGCAGCTCTGAATAGTAATAACAAAAGTGATTTTAAAATGGGAGACTTCTTCAAATATTGATATATAAAAATATTTTAAATGAATGCTAGTCTGATTTGAACTAATTTCCAAAGGCCTCAATTTATGCATCAGGGCTGGTATTTCAATGGTACACATGTTAAAAACTGTTCAACGAGGGAAAACTGATATAAACGGTTAGACTCACAGATTTATGTTTACTACAAAAACTATCAGAACTATAAACTTAAAGATTCTGGTCCAAATTCTTCATCTTGAACAGAGTGGTCATAAAATTGCACAACAGAGAAGGCAGAAGTAAACATAAAAGTTTAACCTCTGTTCACTGTGCAGAATTGGCTAAGGGCACATTTACAAATAGCTGAAATTTGTCCCTGGCATTCTCCAGCAGCACCCTCTATGCCGGAGTCCATTTATTGTCTTCACTAGCTGAGTTTAGACAGAGACCCCCCAAAAAAGGCTAGTAACCTTTGAAGTTCTAGTAAAAGGTCAGAACTGTGAACTACCCAGTTAATTTAAGTAATAATAGTTGAAGCATCTCCACCTTAGTTCACTTAATTCCTTAGGTGCTTATGTAGATCTTTGTTGATTGTTGTTGATCAGATACTCCTGGAGATCTGTTGATGAGCTAATCAGATACTCTGCCTATTCCTGGAAATTGTCTGCTGATCTGTGTGTCATTAAAACCTCCTTACCCTAAGGGCTACTCCAGATGAATAAAAGCTTGGTGAGACCTGAGCACGGCGGAGGAAGTCTTTCCGGACTTGCCGCGCCTGGTCCCCCGGTATTGCAAAATTATCTTGTGTCTCTTTCTTTCATTTGTTGTGCGGCTCTTCTTTCAGATACCGAACCCTACTCCACGCGGGTCGTGGAAGGAATCACTCAGCACCTCTGGAGCCCATGGTGCCCCTCTTGTCTGGGGCACAGATTGTACCTGAAGGCACTGAAGCTTTTGGGAGGTCAGTCTAGGCTGGAATTCCCAGTCAGTGTTCAAGGGAAAGGAAGTGAGAGTTGTTTATTTCAACTGCTTAACAAAATATTAAATTAACCCTATAATCAAAAACTAGGTTCTTCAGCCCTAGCTGGTTTGACTCAGTGCAGACTAAAAGGTCCTGGGTTCAATTCTAGGCAAGGGCACATGCCCAGGTTGTGGGCTCAATCCCTTGTAGGAGGTAGCTAATCAATTATTCCCATCATTGATGTTTCTATCTCTATCTCTCTCCCCTTCCTCTCTGAAATCAATTTATACACACACATACACACACACACATACACACGCGCGCGCACACACACACACTAGGTTCTTTGCCTATATTAACATTTCTCAATCAAGACATTTTGGGCCACATACACTTTGTGGATGTGTGGTTCTGTGTATTCTAGGATGTTTTGCAACATCCCTGACTTCTACCAGCTAGATGGCTATTGCACCCTTCCAGTTTGGTGACTCACAATGTCTCTATGACATTGCATAAATGTCTTAGGAAACACAATCATCCCGGGTTGATAGCCACCGATTTATGTTAAAAACAATCTATCTACGTCTTTGGGCCACTGGTTTAGGTGAGTTTCATTGTTGTGGAAGGACAAATAGGTCTTTTCTTTTAAGCTGCTGTCATTCTAGCCAGTCATGCAGAGACCGTACTGAACACAGTTTATATCATGTCCCAGATCTGCTCAGTGCCCTTGCCCCACAGGCCTCAGTCGCTTGTAGGGATTCAGGCCAGAACAGAGCCCAGTGACTCCTGCCCGTCTCGTGGTGCCGAGCACCCAGCTGTTGTCGTGTGGTCCCGTTTCCTATGTTCACAGATGGACTCGTCCTCCCCAGAGACCTAGGGCCAGGACCCTACGTGGATTCCACTGCACCTACCATGGCAGGAGTCACTATACCTCCAGTGCACGGTCTGACCTAACCAGACCCAAGGAGGTGCCGGGTTCTGCAGAGGCTGGTCAGGGGGAGTTAGTACAGTGCAGTTGAAGCCCTTTGGGGTTACATTTTGACCAAAGAGAGACAAGATGGGAGAAGCCTGAAAAAATAATTAATCCGAATAAGAATCTGGTCCCAGATGTAGTGGCTTCATACAACTTTTTGGGAGACAACTTGTGGGACCAAACAGCTAGCTGCTTTCTTGTGAAAGGATGGCCAGTTCGGTATCACCCTTTGTCGGCCTGCCTTTCTTCATTCCTCATTTACCCTTTGCTCTCACTCTTGCGTTTCAGGGATTGCACACTCCTAGGAAAGAAATAACCAAACGTTGCCTCAAGTTCAGTGTTCTAGAGACCTGAGCTAAGACAGAAACTAAAGGAGAAAGAAGCAAAATAAGGCGAAGGAAAACAGGAGGAGAGTAACATTGTGAGCGTAAAGTAGTAAAATCTAATCACACAACATCCACACTCTGCAGTTCTTATTAATGAAACAGTGTAGGCGTAGAAAGCGGCAATGCTTCTAATGAATTGTAATATGTAAGCTAGGAATGGAAGCCAGGCGTTGCTCACTTTAAGTTCTATAGGTTCAGGTAACAAGTGACTCTACATTGGATACCTTGGTCCATTTATTTAGCCCTTAAAACTTTTAGTTTCTATGTTATGTATTTTCTGTAACTGCAGCTCTTACCCAGCAAATTAATAGAACACATCTAAGAGCAGTTAAATAAATGGCTTTTCTGAACAGTATCCAAGATTCAAATTATTCTGATTAGTTCACATCTGTAAACTAAATAAAAGTATTTTCACCCTCAGCCTGGTGATGATTATATTGCTTACCTTATTGTGCCTGCCTGAGAATATGATTGAGTTAGAAATAATCACAACAATATAAAGAGACAAAAAATATTTTTAACAGATTCTTTGCTTAATAACTGAGTCATGTTAATTTTCTAAACTCGGGAGGGAATACATACTATTCCATAGAGTAGACATCCTATTCTATAGACTAGACAAAATAACAAAGTCCCTGATAAAAACTCAGATGCTCACTACCTGGAGGTTACAAAGAGAAAATATTGTCCATTTTACTAAGTATGTGTTTTGATGCCTCGATCATCATCACTTGCATCTCATATTTTCTATAGTCAATAAACTTTAGATGGACTGTGAAATATAACAGTATCACTGCAGGCAAAAAATTGTTGCTTCTAGAATTCTCTGGTATTTCTCCTTTCTCAATGATTTATCCTCTTTCTAACTTATCTAAACAAGTCCTTCTCCAGGTTTAATGTGCAAAGGAATGGCATGAGAATCTTTTTACAATGCAGATTCTTGTTCAATGTGTCTGGGGAGATTTCACTTTTTTAAAAAGCTCTCAAGTAAAGCAGATGCTGCTAGTTCACGGGCCACACTTCAAGGAGTAAGATTCTAGATTATCTTTTCACAGCCTGTCTTAATCCTTCCTCTTTTACCTGAGTTTAAATATCAGTGTCATTCTTCGCTAAAATCACCCCGAGTTCATTGCTCCCACTTACCATCTGTGATTTCATCCAGAAGACTAACTGGGCTTCTTCAGAAATAAGGGTAAAGAGCTGAATAAACATGAGATATTTTAGCTCTTTCTCTTGGTCATACACTCCATCAAAGATTACTTCTCACAAACATAAGTGTTAACTAAAGAAAGAGACAATGGGGACACCAAAACATGTTAGACAGGGTGGGTTGAAGGAGGTGGAACCTTTGTCAACAAGTACGAATTTTGTGTGACCACTCCTTAAAAAAATCCAGGACCTAGAACTACAAATGCTTTAATTCAGGTCAATTAAGCAACTATGTGTTGATTTATTATTATGGGAAAGGCCCTACATTACTCTTAAGAATGATGACAAGAGAGCGAGAGAAAACCAGTTATTTGCTTGGAATATAACCATCACTGGCAAGAGTAATTGCTCCCCATCATGTCCCAAAACATAGCACTGTGAAAATATCATTATTGATAGCTCTTACTGGTGTCATAAAATACTTTGTTTAAATGTCTACCTTTGTCCATTTATTATAAAATCCTCTGTTTTCAGGTACTTGCAGAAGTAAGAAGTAGGGCTTATTGTTTGACTCTTCTGGGGTTGCATATCTGAGTGTGTGGTACATTCTAAGAACTCAACAAATGTTTGTTAAACCAGTTGAATGCTATGGAGGGTCTGATATCCTGGAATAAGATACCCGTCTTCCAGATCCAACAGCAAAGCTCCATGAATTCCAGGGCAGAATCCATTTTTTAAAAAAATTATTTTATTGATTTTTTTTACAGAGAGGAAGGGAGAGAGATAGAGAGTTAGAAACATCGATGAGAGAGAAACATCGATCAGCCGCCTCCTGCACATCCCCCACCAGGGATGCCCGCAACCCAGGAACATGCCCTTGACCGGAATCGAACCTGGGACCTTTCAGTCCACAGGCCGACGCTCTATCTACTGAGCCAAACCAGTTTCAGCGCAGAATCCATTTTAACTTAGCTCTAGGGTCTTCATTTGTCCTTTGAGGATTCTGAGTAAGCCATGATTTGCTTCTTATCACCTCCTTGAAAATGCATTAAAATTCATGTCTTTCCTAAATAGCAGGATGCAGGATATCTTACTTAAAATGCATATTTGGTGGTTCTTATAAAGAATTTTACAGATAGTAATTCCAAAGCAGATCACTTGCTTTAGAATCAGTCTCTCAGTATGGGGTGTGTAAATTGTGGTCCTGTAGGAGCAGATTAGATAGGTCTTTCATGATTAAACATCCATGAGATAATAATCTTTTAAGCAAATTTGCTTTGTAGTTTGCCTTTTAATTATAAGACCCATAAAAGAGTAAAGATTAAAAAGTTTTAGGACATGGCATCTATAAACAACTCAGCTGATTTGTCATTGAAACATTTGTAGGAAAAACTTATACTAAAGGAAGGATTAGTATTATGTACTCAAAATTACTGTGGGGGAAATACATAATGTTTCCTTATCCAAAAAGCATGTGTATCTAAAAATATCTGTCAGCGAGGCAGGCGCGGTTTTCTTCTGGATAAGTCTGGACAAAAAAAGGGGCCACATACTCAACCTGACAAGCTCAGGGGAGACTTGCATGCAGGCCACACAGACTCAGCGACGGAAAGTAACCTCATAGGATGGTCTGCACATAAACATTCCCAACCAAAAGCGGTTATAGTGGGTAGTCCTGTCCTGGGACTGTAGCTTCTTTGACAAAGTTCAGTCTTTACGGGATGGGATGCTGTCTGTTGTCTTTTTGCACCTATGATAACATACCTTTAGAATGTCAGCGTAATCTTTCCAGACTCATCAGGGCCAATCTCCCATCAGAGCAGATCACAGAATCTTTCATTGTCATCTTTTTCCCTAAATACCACCTGTATGTGCTGTCAGTGTTGATTTTTAATTCTCTGGTGCTCACCAAAGTAAAAGAAGGATGTGTCCCTCTGTTTTATGCTTTGTCTAATCCCAGAGATTTCCCCCTTGGCTTTCTCCGGCCTGCTAACCTACCAGCAATGGATTTCATGTGACCCCTCTTAAGTCTCCTTCTTTGATTCTAATATCAAGTATAAAGTAGGCTGCAAAGCTACCATTCTCTGCAGCATTTTCTCAATCTATTGAGATTTTTGCTTCACGACTGTGTGTGTGTGTGTGTGTGTGTGTGTGTGTGTGTATGTGTCTGTTGGGGGGAGGGGGGAAGAGAGAGAGAGAGAGAGAGAGGAGAGAGAGAGAGGAGAGAGAGAGAGAGGAGAGAGAGAGAGAATATCTGTTTATATACATGTAAGTTATATATATAAAGTTCATCACATGGGAAAGAAAAATGCACTTGGTTTATTTTATTGTGTAATTTTATTTCCCTTATCTATGATAAACATTTTTTTGTAATAAATATGCTATTTTTCATTTAAAGTACTACAGATATGTGTGCATAGGTTAAAAAACTATTGGTTATAAATTCCACAAATCACATAATTTAAATAAATGCATGGGCATCTAAGGATCAAAAAAGAATGAAACACTTTATAAATATATGTGACGAGAGATATTAATAGGCACAAGTAGGAATTCCTTCTCCATATGATAAAATCTTAATTCCCTCTTAAAGTTTTGTAGCATTGTTTAAAACTACAGCAATAAAATGAAACTGTCTTTTCTAAAAACATTTCATGGGATGAAGATGATGAGTTCATAAAAAAATCTTCCAACCTTTCATTCAAAACCCTTTGAGGCAAACAGAATCATTTCAGTAAATCCAAGTGCAGCCAAAAACAACAGTGTGGGGGTGCAATTGTGAAAGGAAGAACTACAGCAAGCCTGGCATGTACTTCATGGAAACATTTGAAATTCCTCTTAGTCTGCGCTGAAGACATTTGGAAATTCAAGTTAAAAGCAGCAATTGTCTCTACTTTCACTACTTTCATTAAGTACTTCTGATTTATTATAGCCATTTCCCTCCAAGGTGGCTCCTCCCCATGATACCTAACACTTGACTCAAGGACTATAAAGAGATTTTATACATATCCTTGTTATTCAACAAGCCTTACTTGGATGCTGACCATGTACAGAACCCTGCTGGGAAACTGAAAGAAGTCAACAATAAAAGATAGAGTTCCTCTCTTGGAAGAAGAATTCGCAATTTCTTTGGAGGGTTCCATGTAGGAGGCATGCAAGCAATGCAAAACCACCCATCTGCAGGAATAAAAAACAACAATAAAAACCGTGGGCAAATAAATGCCTAAAGAAATTATCTAAAATACAAATTCGAAAGAATAGATGCACCCGTATCCTATATCCATTGCAGCATCATTTACAATAGCCAAGAATTAGAAGCAACCCAAGTGCCCAGCAATAGAAGAGTGGATACAAAAGGATGTGGTGGATTTACAACAATGGAATAGCACTCGGCTATGAAAAGAAAGGATGAGCTCTTATCTTTTGCAACAGCATGGATCAACCTAGATGGTATTACGCTAAGTGAAATAAGTCAGACAGGGAAAGACACATAACATACGATTTAATTATGTGTGGAATCTAAAAAGCAAAATAAACAACAGAGAAACAGACTCATAGATACAGAGAACAGATTGACAGTTGACAGAGGGGAGAGAGGTTGGGAGGATGGGTGAAAAAGAAGGGATTCAGAAGTACAAAATGGTGACAGAGATGTAAATGACAGCATAGGGAATATAGTCAATAATGGCATAACTATATATGGGGCCGGGTGGGTACATGAAATACCAGGGAGACCACTCTGTAAAGTACATGATTTTCTAACTACTAAGGTGTACATCTGAAACTAATAGAGAGTAATACTGAATGTAAAATACAATTGAAAATGAAAAAATAAAAATAAAAATAGCCTAACTGGTTTGGCTCAGTGGATAGAGCGTCGGCCTGTGGACTGAAGGGTCCCAGGTTTGATTCTGATCAAGGGCATGTACCTTGGTTGTGGGCACATCCCCAGTAGGAGGTGTGCAGGAGGCAGCTGATCGATGTTTCTCTCTCATCGATGTTTCTAACTATCTCCTCTCCCTTCCTCTCTGTAAAAAATCAATAAAATATATTTAAAAATAAATAAAAATAAAGAAATAAAAAAATAAAATAAAACCAGAACACCTTGAGATATATATATATATATATATATATATATATATATACTTTTTAATTAATTTTTCAATACTTCTAAGCATGCATCTCTAAAATTAGTACCTACCCTCAAATAAGACTAGAAACAATATTTACCAAAACATATACAACATATTCCATACACTTGTTTATATACCCTTAACATTTTTTTATCCAAGATAGTCTATTCAATTAAAAAACAATTGTCTGTACTTTCACGATTTTCATTAAGCACTTCTAATAACAATAGTGTGTATAATAGGTTAAGATTTAATTGACAGTTTTGCCTTAACAGTCAACAATGACAAAGAGTACAAGTTCTAGTAGAAAATGGGTACAAACTGTGGAGGGGGATGAGGAGAGGAAAATGTTTTCCTTGACCCTCTCAGGTTCCTGGTTGGATCTGAAAATTAAACTGATGGACACAGATGAAGAAAAGCATATACATTTATTCCCCAAGCCGCATCAGGGGACGTTTCCAGGAGTAGGTGTGTCTCAAATTTGATTTTAAAAGCAGCCACAGAACTGGATTAAAGGGGAAGGAAAGCAATATTTTCTAGGTGAAATAGCATGCACAGGGGCTGTTAGCAAAGACAGATCATTTTCCACCATAAAATGGGATTCCACAGGGTCTGGGACTACATTATTCCAATCCAAGTTTCCAAATGCCTTGCATTCAACACATACAACAGCGGCATAGCTCTGCGAATAGGTGCAAAGATTTAGGAGGTAAGAAGTCTGGATCCCAGCCCCGTTTACTAATTATATAATCTTAGAAAGCTTATCACTATAAGCATCCATTACTCCATCTTTAAAATGAAGCTAATTATAGAGTCTATGTTATTGGGTTGTTCCAAGAACATACTAATGCGTGGATATCACTTGACACAGTCTGTGATACAGTTTAGAGTGCAATATATGGTAAGTGTTGGGCTAAAATAAATTGAGTTTGGAACAATGAGGAAATGAGAGTAAGAGATCTGAAGGACAAGATCAGTTAGGACATGATTTTCGAACTTCAGTGTCCAAATTACCTTGGGTATTTGCTAAGTCACAGATTCCTGGATCCCACCTCAAAGTTTTACACTTAGCAGATCTGAGGTGGAACTGAACTATACCCATCTAATACATTCCCATCTAATTCTGATGCTCCTCACTTACAGAACCACTGAGTTAAGACTTACATACAGACAAGCACTTTCCATCAGAGAAAATGATTTTTATTAGTGACTAGAGGCCTGGTGCATGACATTTGTGCCCTGGGGGTGAGGGGGGTCCCTCAGCCCAGCCTGCGCCCTCTTGCAGTCTTGGACCCCTTGGGGGATGTCTGCCTGCCACGAAGGTGGGAAAGGCTCCTGCCACTGCCACTGTGCTCGCCAGCCATGAGCCCGGCTTCTGGCTGAGTGGTGCTCCCCCTGTGGGAGCACCTGACCACCAGGGGGCAGCTCCTGCATTAAGCATCTGCCCCCTGGTGGTCAGTGTGCATTATAGTGACCGGTCGTTCTGCCGTTCAGTCGATTTGCATATTAGGGTTTTATTATATAGGATTCTCCAAATGTATTCTATAGACCTGCAGGGATACTGAGTACCTGTGAATCTCCAGCATATGTGTTCCACTCATGTACAGCGCTTACTCAGAATATTTTTTTTTTTTTTTGCTACACATGAAAATCTATTATTTGAAATAATCTGGATTTTTCTACTTCAGGCCAAATATAGAAAGCTATTCAAATATATGTTGTACAAAGCTATAAAATACATTACTTTTACTAAGTACTTGAACTAGGATCAATCAAAATGATCAATAAATACTTTTTGTGGGGAGGTTTGTCAAACTTCTCAAATGGCCACTTTATACTAAGTTCATTATGTGCTGGGGGTCTTGGCCTCTGAGACTTTTCCCTCCACTTCCCCTTCCCCACATGTGTATCCTGGCATTGGCTCCCTGAGGAGTAACTGATGTCAGACCCTCCCAAAAAGTTTGGGGAGACAAAGAAAGTCTGACACTCAGGGCTTATTAGGGACCCAACCAAACAGCTCAGTTACATTTTAATGGACAAAAAATGTGTATATAGTTAAGGTTTATTTCTATAGAGAGAAGATAACTATTATATATAAAGAAAAGATACATAGAATATATCATATCACTAACAGTGAACTTAAAGACTCAAGAAGAAATTGATTCATAACCCATCAGTAGGACTTAATTTTTCCCTTCGCTCTAGATTCTATCACTTCATAAAGCCCACATTTCTCCTTTCCTCTCTCCTTTTGTACGATGAAAATATTGAGCCATAAGGAAATGCATGAATATCATTAATGCTTTTTTCCCTTTCATTTTTCTCCTCCTCCTTCCCTAAAAATAGCTTTCCTGTCACTACCCAGATCCAAATTACTCACCTTTGGCCCAAGCATCAGGTTTATATTTACTGCTGAGGGTGGTTGCCATGACTACACATGGAGGTACCAAGCAAGAATTAAGAGGTCTGATTCATAAAATTTAGTGCAGCGTGGCAAAATTTTGGTGTATTCAGGATATTTTGTTAATAGGATAACTGACTTAAAGGATCTAAATAAATAGGCTCCACAGATAAAGACCTATTGATTTAGTCACCCTTGACATGGATGGTGTTGCTTACTAAGAACTATTTAATGCAGGGTTTTGCTGTATGATTGACATGCAGAAGAGTTCCCACAGGTTCCCACAAACACCTGTTCTTCTCTTGGCACGGGCTTAAAATTACACTTTACCTCCAGCTTACAAGAAATTGCCCTTCTCTACACAGCTCGTTTTAACATTTCATCGGACAAGATTCACCATAACTGCCTCTCGAAAGGCGTAGCAAAAAGTAATCCTACAGGTTTATTACAATCTGTTAGCACACCTGTGAAAGCTCTGTGTGATGGCACACCTGGTCAAGGGCCACTGATACACACAGAGGGCGTGAAGCACACGGAAGTTAAGTGACCTGCCCCACAGGTCAAGAGTGGAAGGCTCACCAAGAGAACCGCAGTGAGGACCAGTCATCTTACTGAGAAAGAACTTGCATTATGTCCCAGCAAGTACCTATCACTCATAAGGGATAAGTAACCAGAATAAACCAAAGTGAGACATTTTCTAGTACACATTTAGATTGTGACTATAAAAACAAAACAAAACTGGGCTTATCTCCCTAGTTCCAATGTCCAGAACTCTATGCATTTTAGATATAATAAATGACCTTGCATATGATCTCAAAACAGCACTACAAATTCCCAGGTTCCTGCGGCCTTTTGGGAAGCAAGACCATCCTCTAGTTATGAGTGTTAATAGTTAGTGGTTAATATATGACTGAGTCAAAGCCAGTTAATAGCTACAATTCTAACCAGTCATGCAGATTTCAGATAGCATCCATGAAAATGCAGTTGGATCCAGCATTTTTTTTTTTGTGAGTAATTTTGACTGGAATTCTCTATCCATGGGCATAGAAAACATGGTTCAAGGACAAATTTACAAAATAAGCTATGATGTTCATCTAGTTTCACCACTAAGAATTGGATTTATTGCTGAACAAATCATGCTTTTGTTGTTCACATTCATGTCATAAAACACTAGAGAGAAACTGAGGCAATGGATGTTGGGACCACTGGCTTCTACATGCACAAGTTTACTGTCTCCCCAACTCTTGATTCTTTAATTATATTCTGCCCACATTCCCCACCTCTTTGGTTTCCTAACATTTTATCTCCCTGATCATCTTCTTCACTAGAAAATATCTCAATGAAAAGTTCCTGGTGGTACCCATGAATGAAGTTATTATGGAGATATGCTAGTCATAACTGTGGTTGACTCTGTACATCCAAAAAAAATTGAAAATACAGAACATGAGAATAAATTATTGAATAATTATCAAATTAGTACATTAGCTTTAAGTTGTGAAAAATAAAAACATAAAACATGAAAAAATATTTAAATGTATTTTTTATCCTTTAAAAGGCAGCAAAGAAAACTATGCTTACCCATGAACATTTTATTTATCAAACAATATGCATAAATAAGTTAATTTTGTTAAATATTATTTAATACAACATTGGTGGCAAATTAAAAACCACAAACCATGGTAGAAATAATACATAACTGCATAGGAATTAAGAGTTTAGTAAGTTTTATTTTTAAAAAGTGACATAAAAAAAGTATTACTAAGCGGGAGGGAGCACATATATTATAGAATAATAAAAATATATTTTTTAAGTCAAGCTATTTTTTCTCTCTGCTAATAAAAATGCAATATACTTATATCTCAATTCTGCTCTGATTTTTTATAATGACTTCTTTTATATTCATTTATATTATGTCAGATAATAGAAACTTATCAGAGAATAAAAAACCTTCATGCTGCAAAGAAGGGTCCTCTTCATAGTATACGTTATGGAGAATGTAGAACTGTGAGGAAGCTATTCCTTAACCCAAAAATGAGGAGAAGCCTATCCACAACTTTCCATCTATGGTCCTTTTTTAAAATTTGTAACATATTTATCGACCTTCAAATTCAATGTGCTCAACCAGGAGATGAGCTTCTTACAGGCTGGGCTTTCAGATGATTTCTAGGCTTTGAGTCAGTTCTTTTGAGCTGAAGCTGGCATGAGTGTTATTAAAGATGGCCATTATGATTGACATACACATGTGCCAAAATAGGCAGTTAAATGGTCAAAGTTCAAGTGAGTAGAACAGGAAGAAATCAGAGAGCGAGGGTTTTTGTGGGCTGCAATTGTCAGGAAACATTTTATGAAGTGGCAGGAGTGAGAAGTGGGTTTTGAGCCAAACCGTAAAAATTAAAACCAGCCTTTGAACCTGTTACTATAAACCTATGATTATTTTAGAGCCTTCAAAGTAAAACATCAGAAGATGCCCTTTAATCATATCTCCATTCAGTAAAATGACATAGATAACATTCGGAGAGTAACAAGATTTCAAATTAACTTCAGAGTCCTACTCCAAACCGTGAAAATAAATACAGTTCTGTGAATATGTCTGTAAATACTATCACTTATGCTCTTTGCACATTTTCAACTCCCTATCCCCAGTGCTGTCCAAATGGGGCAGGGCACGCCATCCACTGGGTGCTTTGTCCCTTTCGATTTCTGTTTTGTTTCTCTTTTATAATTTAAATGTTACTATAGTAGTACCAGCAGATAAGTTATAAATAAAAAATGTGGAATACAGATCATTAGCATTTATTGAGTTTTCTGTGTGTCAGGCACTCTGCTAATTGCTTTACATGAATTAACCCATTTACTACTCAAAGTTACCCTGTGAGGTAGGGTTGTTATTATTTTCATTTTATAAATAAGGAAAGTAAAGCACAGACGTATAACTGACTGATGTCACAGTAAGTGGTTGAGCCAGCAGAGGTGGAAGAAAATGAATTATAGATAAATAATAGATAGGCAGATGGGTAGTTAGGTAGATAGATGATTGATAGATAGATAGATAGATAGATAGATAGATAGATAGATAGATAGATAATAGATAGATAGATAGATAGATAGATAGATAGATGATAGATAGATAGATGATAGATGATAGATAGATAGATAGATAGATAGATAGATAGATAGATAGATAGATGATAGATGATAGATAGGTTAGATAGATAGATAGATAGATAGATAGATAGATAGATAGATAGATGATAGATAGATGATAGATAGAAAAACAAAAGAGAAAGAAACACAACAAATTCTAATAATTTCTGACCAATGGGTGATGGGCAAGATTCTTCTTCTATACACTAGTATCTATAGTTCACAGGGATTGCATTTATAACTTGGAAAAATAAGGCAGAGCATAAAATATTATGATTAAACACTGTAACTGAGTGAGAAAAGGTAGAAAACCAAAAGAGACACGGAGTAACAAGTGGAAACTTAGGTTACCTGAAAAATAAAAAGAATGAGCATGGACTTATTTTCTATCATGATGCACACATGCACACATTTCAAGGATGCTCATGGTCACATAAACACAATCATCTAAAATGCCTCTATCTGGGGAAGTAAGCTTTGAAAAGCAATTAAACTAATTTGAATGAGATTTAAACTTTAGAGGTTTCGAAAGCTGATGTTATCCGGTAGATTTAATAAAAAAATGTTTGCACGCACATTTTCTTTTCAGTTGTGTTGGGAAAGGGAAGAGATCAGTGCCTATTCTTTACGGCTGCAGAAAATTATTTGCTTCATAAGGATTCTAGGCAGGTTTCTAGAATTAAATTGGTGGCAGTAATCGTGTTGTTATTAGTGTAATTGCTTTCTGACATCTGTTTCTTTGTCATAATCAGCTCTTTGATAATAGCAATGACATGAATAGTATATATCTAATCAGTAATGTCTAAGGTTTCTCCAAAATAAAAATGAAATTATATACCAATTATATACACTCCTTACCAAATTCACTTCCACCAGGTAAGATTATACATCTGTGTGTGTGTGTGTGTGTGTGTGTGTGTGTGAGTGTGAGCGTGTGTGTGTGTGTGATACAGTAATGAGGATAGGCCAGCTCTTACTCTCCTCTCACAGCAATTTGTTTTCAACATTTTTATGATGCCAAAGAAATGTGAAGGTCCTTTATGAAATAACAAGGAATAAAATGTATAACTTGTTGCTCAAGGCATAATGAAGTGCAATTTGTTAATAAAGTGTGTTTCTATTTACATGTCAAATATCAAAGCTAACCACTCAAGGAGCTCTATCTTGGAACTGTGAACTTTCACTGTAATGCTAAATTTAACTTAATAATTCTATAGTGGAAAGAGCATTCCAGGTCTGAGCCTGCCACTACAACCAATATTGTGACCTCTCAAAGTCATACCAAATACCTGCCTTTGTTTTCCATTATTCCTCTATATCAAGAATCATTTTCTATAACAACAAAA